>NC_134572.1:4897500-5497500 GCF_050947875.1 Dermacentor variabilis | reverse complement strand
CGTCTCTGCGCATGCACCTGTCATCACCACTCTTCTCTCCACAAACAGCATACATCGCGCCTTATAATAGTCCTCATGACATCACTGCGTCGTACACTTCACGCTTAGTTGTATAAAGCATTTCACGAACGGCATTACTAAAGCTTCGCTTCAAATGGATTCCAACATGTACATTTGATCTGCATAATTTTCTGTCATACTTTTGCAATTTCTGCTTCCTGATTCATTTTACTGTTTCTATAAGGTGCAAGTTTAGCCTTTGTCGATGTCACCTACTTTTCGGTGCTGCTATAATTTTGTCATTCTTACTTTATTGCTGTCATTTTAATTTATGTACCACACTCTTGGTCTATCCTTCGAGATTGACATGAGCGTTCATGATTAACAAAGGCTACTACAACAGTGAGGGCGCCTTGGCACAACAGAAGGAGCACTCAACGCTTACGCGGGTACACATTTAGGCGCGCTGATGTGAAGTCAGTCTTAAGCAATGCGGACGCCCGTGGTGACGACAGTGTACGCGCACTACTGGAACGCCCTAGAAGAGACGCACGAATGTGCAGATGTGCAAGAAATGAAGAACGCCAAATCATTCGGGCTAGCCCATCAAAGTTTCGAGTGCGCGTAACCCTGTTTCTGTAGTCACGTTTCCGTCGCAATGTCACGCAAACGAACAAACTACGGCGCTGCCACCTTCATTTAAATGTTGTTTCGAGGCACTTATTGTCGTTGCAAGTGTCACTGGCGCTGCCGTTGCAACCGAATACTGTCCGCCCCTCTCTATTCTCCGGTTCCGTAATTTCCTTCTCCCTGTGACGTAATCGGCGCGAACTCTCTCCTCCTCGACCGATCCAAGCCGTGGCCCAGTGCTAACGAGCACGCTTCGCTGCAGCCGCCAGGCAGCGCGCGCCGACGCGCTCCCAGGAAATGTCTCGCGTAAGTTTCCTTCCCCTGCGCGCTGTTTCGCCACATGTCTGCACAACCGAGCAGAAGTATGGTTTGGGGAACCTTTTCGAATTTTATAATTGCTATGGCCAGACGGAGCTGCGTGCCGCCCTTATTCGAGGCGTAATCATTACGTTTCACAGCGACACACATTCGCGCAGGCCCGCGACAGCGAATGCTGAAAGCAACAAGTCGCTCCCGCAGTTTCATTTCCCGGTTCTCGTTTATGCAGTTTTTATTTTTATTTTCAAAGCATGTGTACGCTTTTAGAACCGAGAGAAGTGGGCAAAAACAAGAAAAAGAAATCAGGCATCATTCGCGTCGTCTCGAACGGCGCCGACTGGTGGTCTGTTGGCGATGGAAGCGGTGCTATAAGCAGCTCGGGCCTGTAAAGTACACTCTGAACGAATTCCTGTACGAAACTAGGAAAAAGAAGATAGAAACAAACGCAAATTGCAACAGCATATGGCAGCAGTTGACTGTTTTCTTTCTTTCTCAACTCTTTTTCATCTTCAGCTCTCTGAACCTCCGTGGTTCAGTCGATTTCAGACAGCCAAGCGAGAAAGACATTGCCGCCGTAAGCGCACTTCCTGGACCGATCGGGGAGCGATTCTCTAGTGCAGTATTTCTTTCCTCTCTCGCGCATGCAGTGTGCAAGCGGCAACCGAACGAGCGTTCATGCGCGGCTGGACCGCTCGACTCGCTCTCTCACGATGGTCGGTCGCGATGCTTTTTGCCGTCGCCTTAAACCGGACGCTGCAAATTTTGCCCTTGTTCGTTGTTTCCTGCTTTGTCAGGGAAGAAAATGCCGTTCCGGAATCTTCGGTCGGACGCCGTCGTGGCGCCCCTTTTATCTGGCCGTATAGGGGCGCCTTCTTCGACACGACGCTGACCGAGGGCAGCCAGCCGAATGAGGTGGACGGTAGCGGCGCGCAGAAGCACCACCGGTGAACCCGGCTACGTTGAGCTTTTCAGGCAATAACTCACATTACGCAGTTATTGAGAGCGCTGAATAATCGATGTAGACCTCTAATGACATATGAAAAAAAATTTAAAAACCGCATGACCCCTGTTGGATTCGAACTCAAGTCGTCCTAGCTTGCAAGCGGCAGTACTACCAAACTATGGATGGGTGGATGTACAAGCTTTATTCAGGTTAATTAGGTCGTGCTAGTTGCCTAGCCCAAGCGGGCCGCTCCCACGTTGGGACCGAAAAGCCTAGCCTTTCGGCCGCTTGCCCATAGCTGTTCTTCTAACGTGAGACTGCGTATAGCTGCGTCCCACCGCTCTTCAATGTTATCTTTGTGGCTGCGTAAAGCGGACCAACGCCAGAGCGCATTACCAAGATCCATGGTATCGCTACCTCTACCGCATACATGTTCTAGGAGTAGAGAACTCCGGATAGACCTTGTGGATTAATAGCGCGGGTTCGGAAAAGTTCTTGTTTGCAAGAGCCTTGGCATAATGGCCTGCGCTCTATTTAGTTTACTGTGCGGAGGGGGAAGACCCTGCGTTCTAGGTAGAAGCGCATGGTTAGCTCGCACGTGAGGAGGTGGTCCCTGCGATCGCGAACCTCAGCATCTTCTTGCCTTGTGGCTGCACGGTCGGCAACTCCTATGCATCATTGCGGGCTGATTCGTTGAGGTTCGCGGGAGCACCGGTGATTTCTCCCACATGAGCAGGAAACCAGGCTATCGTGTGGGGTTTGACGGCCTTTCCGTCGAGAATTGCCAGGGCCTGTCTAGAGATGACTCCTTTGGCAAATGTTCGGACGGCTGCTCTAGAATCACTGTGGGTCCTTGATCTCATTGAGCCTAAAAGTGCCAACCAGATGGCATCCTGTTCTACAATTTCTGCTTGTGCGGTGTATGTAAAAAGCCGAGTTGACGACTTCACCTTTGCCGTTCAGAAGGACCGCTGTGAAAGCCCGTTTATTGGACATGAAAGCCGCGTCGACCAACGAGTATTCTACAGCCTGATTTCTAGCTTTCCCAAGTAAAGCTTCGGCTTTGGCTTGCCTTTTGCCCACATTTGAATGGTGTGAACATTCCTTGCAACAGGCATCTGTTGCAACAGGCAACAGTTATCTTCTTCCCCAGATCTTTGGGAATTTCTCTATGGTCATTATGCATTGCTGTAGTTGTATACCAATCCCCTTGAGGATGTTTCTTCCCCATCGCATGATCTCTTTCTTGTGCCTCGGCGATTTCCTCCAGTGCATTCTGCAGCCCTAGTTGTATAAGTCTTACTGTTTCCGTGTACATAGGTAGGCTGCGTAGAAACTGCATACAAAAATATGCAGGACACATCACAATAGCCTAGTGCATCGCCACGTTTGCGTAGGCAGCCCGTGTACATTTAGCAAGAGCGTGTCTGTCACGGGCCCCTTGTAAGTCGTAGTCGTGGAAGGTAGGCCTGCTCATCTTTTTCAGTCATCGCAAGAAACGTAAATTTCGCTTGTTCTTCTTCGCCGTTGCAGCGTTTCTGCTCTTTATACAGAAGGCAAGTTGATGTGTGCTACGGTTGTGGGGAACTGGGCCACAGAGCCGATGTATGTCCGACCCCGAGTGTGAAGAAGTGCAGAGGACGCGGAGCCGCGTCCCCCACTGAAGGCCACCAATGTGAGGCGAAATGCGGCATATGCGGCGGCCCTCACCCAACGGCTGATCGTAAGTGCGAGCAACGCTTCCAAACGCCGTATGTCGTCAGGCAGAGACGCCGAAGGCGTCGGCGGAAGAAAATTGGCGACGCCAAGAAGGGCGCCAACGCGGCACGTGAGGTGAGCCAGGCACTGACGTCAGTGCTACGGAAGAGGAGCTCTTCGAGGGGACGCTCCCGCTCGCGCAGTCTTTCCCGCTCTAGAACGCGCTCCCGCTCACGTGGGCGCTCCGTGCAACGAGGGCGCTCTCAATCTAGGGGCCGCTCGAAGTCCCAGGTGCGCATCGCAGGAGGTCCCACCTGGGCCGACAGAGTGAAACAGACGAAGCAGACGGGCCGGACGCAACACGCCGCCGCACAGGAGAGCGAGCGGGCGCACGATCCCAGGATCGCGCAGTTGATGAGCGAAAACGCCAGTCTCAAGGAGGAAATTCAGAGAATGAAGGCCGACTTTGAGGCCTTCCGAAACGCTAGCGCCATCCAAGCGGCCGCGGCAAGGCAAACGTCTACGGAAGATGGGGCCACAGCAAGGGCGGTCAAGCGCAGAGCCACCTCCTCCCACGGTACGGTTGAAGATGTGAGCACGGCGGAGGCTGCCATGCAGAGGTCCTTGGACCGCATGCAAAAATCTTTTGCCGAGTTTGTACAGAGTAACCAGACCCTTCTACTCAGAGTGCAACTGCTTGAGAACGAGCTTGCCAAGCGATGTGACTTACACTACGGCGACGCCGCCAGGCCGGAGGCGGTGTCCAGCGAAAT
This sequence comes from Dermacentor variabilis, assembly GCF_050947875.1. Lineage (NCBI taxonomy): Eukaryota > Metazoa > Arthropoda > Arachnida > Ixodida > Ixodidae > Dermacentor > Dermacentor variabilis. Next base: position 5,493,138 of record NC_134572.1, on the reverse strand, counting down.
GATACAGGACAATCAGCTGTCGCGGGCTGACGAGCAAGATGACACCCCAGCCCACCTCCGGTCCAACATGCCCAACCATGGCCAGACCGGATAGTAAGCTCATCGTGTGGCAGTGGAACTGCGCCAGCTTCCGGAGGCGCAGGCCTCAGCTGGTGCAGTTCATCAAGGCCCGGGAGCCGCAAGAGAGGCACCACGTCATTTTACTACAGGAAACAGGAATGGAAACTATTTCCCTCCAGGGATACCGAGCTGTCTCCTCGTTGGCGGAGAGCGGGCTCGGCATCGCGATACTTATTGCAAAGAAGTGCGCCTTCGAGCAGCACGATCTCCGTCTTGGCAACACCAAACTGGAAGCGTTGCTCGTCGAGATCATACCCAACAGTTGGCTGAAGAACAGCGTCTACGTTACCAATGTGTACTGCTCTCCTAGGGACAACCGGCAGACCTTCTACAGCCTAACAACCAAGGCATCGTCTAAGGCGAGAGAGACGCCGCTTGTTATGGCTGGAGATTTCAACGCGCCGCACGAAGCCTGGGGCTATGTGAGAAGCATCCCCAAAGGCTGCAGACTCCTGCAGGCAGTGACTGACAGCTCCCTGGAACTGATAACCGACCCCCATTACCCCACGCGCATGGGAAACTCGGTCTCGAGAGACACCACCCCAGACCTGGCCTTCGTCAAGAACGCGCCGGGAGCGGAGTGGCACAACTTACAAGAGAACCTGGGCAGTGACCACTACATCGTGGAAATCTCCCTACCGGTCAGCGCAGCCCCGCAGAGGGCTTTCGAAATAGTCGACTGGGACGCCTTCCGAAAGAGAAGGCAGGATGACCATGAAAATTACGAGTCGTTTGCGGACCTCGCAGCGCAGCTCAAGAAGGACGTAGCTGCGGTCACCAGGACCGTTGAAACGGACCTCAAGGTCGACCGCATGGACGCTCGATTGGCGCACCTGCTCGAAGCCAAGAATTCCCTCACGGCCAGATGGAAGACGCAGAAGCTGAATCGCAACATCCGGAGGAGGATCACGGCCCTCAACCGCGAGATCGAATCGCACTGCAAGGAGCTCGGCCAGCAGCAGTGGAACGAAGTTTGCGCGTCGGTCGACGGCCAGATGCGTGCGGGAGGCAAGTGGAACCTCCTCAAGCAGTTATTGGACGACACACAGTCCAAGAGAAACCACACTCTGGCCATCGATAGGCTGGTCCACAAGCTCAATAGCGAAGGCGCATCTAAGAACGAAGTGATGGACGAAGTGGCGCGTCGCTACCTCCCCATCGGGCAGTCCGGACCAGAAGATTACCCGGCCTATGGCGGCAAGGCGGACGAGGAGCTCGACTCCCCCTTCTCCGTCTCGGAGGTCATAGCGGCCCTTCAAGGCCTCAACGGAAGATCGGCGCCCGGGCCGGATGGAATCTCGAACAGACTCCTTCGAAATCTGGACGACGGCTCGATCGAACTACTCACTAAAGAAATCAACGACGTCTGGGAGTCCGGCATCGTACCGGATGCCTGGAAGGAAGCCACGGTGATCCTAATTCCGAAGCCGGGCAAGACACCAGCCATAGACAGTCTGCGACCCCTTTCGCTCACGTCTTGCGTGGGCAAGGTGGCGGAGCATGTCATCCACAACAGAATATCGAGACATGTCGAGGAACGACACCTGCTCCCGCCGAATATGGTCGGGTTCAGACCCTCGCTGTCCACTCAAGAGGTCATGCTGCTGATCAAGAGGCAGATAGTCGACGTGGTCACGAGAGACGTCCGAGGCATCTTGGCGCTGGACATCGCCAAGGCCTTCGACACGGTCAAACACAAGCACCTCCTCGACTCTGTGACGAGACTGAACCTTGGCGAACGCTTCCATGCGTACGTGAGCTCTTTCCTAAGAGATCGCAAGGCCACGATCAAGTTGGGCCAGATCAAGTCGGACGGATACGCGCTGGGAGCCTGCGGCACGCCGCAGGGTGCGGTGTTATCTCCACTGCTCTTCAACATCGCCATGAGAGACCTATCAGTCCGACTCGACCGAATCGGGGCCGCCAATCTTAATCACGCTCTCTACGCGGACGACATCACCGTCTGGTGCGGCGGTGGGTCGGACGCAGCGGTGGAGCGAGCCCTGCAAGAGGCCTTGCACGTCACGGAAGAATTCCTCGAGGGCACGGGACTGGTCCTCTCGCCGACCAAGTCGGAACTCTTGCTGTATCGGCCCGACAGAAAAGGCCGCAAGTTCGACACGACGCTGGACCAAGTACCGATTGAACTCAGAACGAAGACGGGTCAGCGCATCCAGAGGGTGGATTCTCTCAGGGTGCTCGGACTGGTCCTCAATGCAAAGGGCAGCAACGCGCAAACGATCGCGCGCCTGAGCGCGAAGACGGAGAACATGCTCAGACTCGTTTCGCGAGTGACGAGCAGGAAGGGGGGCATCAGCGAAGCCAACCTCATAAGGATCTACCACGCCTTCCTCATGAGCCATATCAACTACGTGGCTTCTGCGCTAAGCTGGTCGCGGTCGGAGGAGAACAAGATCGACGCACTCATGAGGAAGAGCATTAAACGAGTCCTCGGCATCCCCGTGACGACTAGCACGGAGAAGCTGATGCAACTCGGGGTCCACAACACCCTGAGCGAAGTGATCGAAGCACAGAAAACGGCACAGATTGTTCGCCTCTCTACCACCAAGGCCGGCCGTCGAATACTCGAGATGGCGGGTCTGGCAGCCATGGCCGAGGAGTCGTGCGCAGTCCCGCTCTGCGAGGGTGAAAGGGACGCCTTTCGAGTCTCCCCCTTCCCGAGGAACGTTCATCCACAGCACAACGAGGCCCGGCGCGCAGCCAGAGCCCGAGCACTCATCAAGACTGCCCTGCAGAACCCAGAGCTCGCGTCCTTTGTCGACGCGGCGCGGTATCCCGGATCAAACTCCTACGTGGCTGCGGTGGTTGACCCCCAGGGCAAGATCCTGAATGCGGCGTCTATACAACGTTCGACGGCGTCCGTCGCAGAGCAAGTCGCAGTGGCGCTGGCTCTGTGCGAACCCGGGCGCACGCAGATCTTCACGGACTCCAGGTCGGCGGCGATGGCCTTTCTCGCCGGCTCGGTCTCGGCCGAGGCTGCAGCAGTGCTGAGGACCCGCAAGACAGGCACGGCCCGTCACGTCATCACTTGGTTCCCGGCTCACATGGGCCGGGATGTCTCCCCTGGCTCGATCAACCCGAATGAGCTGGCCCACGACCAGGCGCGAGGTCTCATCAACCGCGTCGGTACGAGGGGCCCAGCTTCGCAGGGGATCGACCGAACCACGGACCCGCTGCTAACTTTCCACGAGATAACTGCTCACTACCAACTGGGACGCAGACAGTTTCCGGCTCCTCACCCGAAGCTAGGCAGACCCCAGGCGTCGGTGCTGAGAATGCTGCAGACGGGCTCCTTTCCGTCTCGCTCAAGGCTGAGCCACTACACTCCGGGTGTGGATCCCCGCTGCCCAGACTGCGGCGAGGAACGATCCACTTTGAACCACATGCTGTGGCAATGTTCTGTGTTGCGCCACTCGCCTTTCAACAGGCAAGAAGACTGGGATGAAGCCGTCAAGAGCGACAAGCTTCAAGTCCAACTTCGGGCTGTCCAAAGGGCCTGCGCCAGGGCTGAAGATCACGGTCTTCCGCCCCCGGCGCGGATGCGGCCCGCGACTACGACAACGTAGTCCCTTCGGACCAATTAAAGTTTCTTGTCTGTCTGTCTGTCTGTCTGCTGTCACGGTGTCACGAAATCGTGCGAGCTTAACATAGTCAAGCGGGCCAGTCTGCGAAATGAGTGAGACAGGAATGTAAAACGAGGTGTCGCAAGCGCTACAACGGAGTTACTACAGTTGAGTACACTCCTCTAAAGGCATTACGGGGAGAAGATACGCCTGCTCATCTTTTTCAGTCATCGCAAGAAACGTAAATTTCGCTTGTTATTCTTCGCCGTTGCAGCGGTTCTGCTGTCACGCTATCACGATGTCGTGCGAGCTTAACATAGTCAAGCGGGCCAGTCTGCGAAGTGAGTGAGACAGGAAGGTAAAACGCGGTGTCGCAAGCGCTATAACGGAGTTACTACAGTTGAGTACACACAACAATCAACACGTATCTTCAAGTCGACACTTTAAGGGTGCATATCAGGCACTTCGCCCGCCTTCCATCGCATCATCTCGCCTCCCTTCCTGCCGCTCGACCTCGTTCAGCGTTTAGCAAGATTATTGCCGCCAACCATGGAACTTTACCGTCAAACTTCACGCCTGCAGCACGACCACCTCAACCGCTGTGGTGCCTCCATCCACTCCAGGCTCTTCTTGCTATTCCCGGTATCAAAAGGAAAACGGAGATGTCCACTTTCGCCCTCAAACAAACCGTGCTTTCAGTGCTACATGAACAGCACAGAGGACGCATCCATGTTTACACAGACGGTTCTGTATCCACTCATAGTTCAGCTGAGCAGTGGTGATTCCCGCAGAGTGCATCACCCTCAAGTTCAAGACAATCTCACATTACGTCATCGACGGCTGCAGAACTCGCAGCTATCCGTGCTGCTCTGGAGTTTATAGTTCACAAATCATCACATTCATGGTCCATCTTATGTGACTCAAAGGCAGCTCTTCAGTGTCTGATGTCTCCTTTCAAGCATGGACCAAATGAGCAACTAGTCGCAGACATCCGACTGCTCCACCATCACGCAATCAACAAGGGAAACAACATCATCTACCAGTGGATACCGGGACACTGTGGAATTTCAGGAAATGACAGTGCGGATGACGCTGCCCGGTCGGCTCATGATGGTGCCCAGATTATACCCATACCGCTGTCAAGAACAGATGCAGCCACAAGTCTTCGCTCCCTCGCCCGCGAGCTTATGCAGAATCTGTGGAACACCAGTGATTTCACGAACGCACGTCTCCACAAATTGGATCCACGTCTGCAACTCCGCCTACCACCAGGGTTGCCACGAGCGGAAGCAACACTTCTGTGCCGCCTGTGGCTCGGCGTGGCATTCACGAACTCATATTCATTCCGCATTCGTATGGCCGACAGCCCTACTTGTGACACCTGCGGCTGCGAGGAGACGATTCAACACCTCCTATGTGACTGTCCCCGTTACGCAGTGCGAAGAAAAGTGCTCGTGACCGCTCTCGCAAAACTGGACAATCGCGCCTTTACAGAGGAAAAAGCTCTAGGACATTGGTCCAGACGGCCTTCGGCACTCAAGGCCTTAAGGGCTTTGTTGAAGTTTTTAAGGAACTGCGAATTGTGCGACCGCCTTTGAACGTTGTAGCGCGTAGTTTCGCGTTACTGTGTGAATTTTCTCTGTTTCTTTTTCATTTTTTCCCTCTTCTTCTTTCTCCTTTTATTCCCTTTACCCCTTTCCCCAGCACAGGGTAGCCAGCCGGTACTTACACTGGCTAACCTCGGTACTTACACTGGCTAACCTCCCTGTCTTTCCTCTCCTTTGTCTCCTCCTCCTCCTTGAGTACACTCCTATAAAAGCATTACAGGGAGAAGACAGGCCTGCTCGTCTTTTTAAGTCATCGCAAGAAACGTAAATTTCCATTGTTCTTCTTCGCCGTTGCAGCGTTTCTGCTGTCACAGTATCCCGAAATCGTAGGAGCTTCACGTATTCAAGCGGGCCAGTCAGCGAAGTGAGTGAGACAGGAAGTTAAACGCCGTGTCGCAAGCGTTATAACGGAATTACTACAGTAGAGTACACTCCTCTAAAAGCATCACAGGGAGAAGACAGGCCTGCTCATCTTTTTCAGTAATCGCAAGAAACGTAAATTTCGCTTGTTCTTCTTCGCCGTTGCAGCGTTTCTGCTGTCACAGTATCACGAAATCGTAGGAGCTTCACATATTCAAGCGGGCCAGTCAGCGAAGTGAGTGAGACAGGAAGGTAGAACGCGGTGTCGCAAGCGCTATAACGGAGTTACTACAGTTGAGTACACTCCTCTAAAAGCATCACAGGGAGAAGACAGGCCTGGTCATCCTTTTCAGTCATCGCAAGAAACGTAAATTTCGCTTGTTCTTCTTCGCCGTTGCAGCGTTTCTGCTGTCACGGTATCACGAAATCGTGCGAGCTTCACATAGTAAGCGGGCCAGTCTGCCAAGTGAGTGAGACAGGAAGGTAAAACGCGGTGTCGCAAGCGCTATAACGGAGTTACAATAGTTGAGTACACTCCTCTAAAAGCATCACAGGGAGAAGACAGGCCTGGTCATCTTTTTCACTCATCGCAACAAACGTAAATTTCATTTGTTCTTCGCCGTTGCAGCGTTTCTGCTGTCACGGTATCACGAAATCGTGCGAGCTTCACATAGTAAGCGGGCCATTCTGCGAAGTGAGTGAGACAGGAAGATAAAACGCGGTGTCGCAAGCGTTATAACGGAGTCACTACAGTTGAGTACACTCCTCTAAAAGCATCACAGGGAGAAGACAGGCCTGGTCATCTTTTTCAGTCACCGCAAGAAACGTAAATTTCGCTTGTTCTCCTTCGCTGTCGCAGCGTTTCTGCTGTCACGGTATCACGAAATCGTGCGAGCTTCACATAGTAAGCGGGCCAGTCTGCGAAGTGGGTGAGACAGGAAGGTAAAACGCGGTGTCGGAAGCGTTATAACGGAGTTACTACAGTTGAGTATGCTCCTCTAAAAGCCTCACAGGGAGAAGACAGGCCTGCTCATCTTTTTCAGTCATTGCAAGAAACGTATATTTCGTTTCTTCTTCGCCGTTGCAGCGTTTCTGCTGTCACGGTATCACGAAATCGTGCGAGCTTCACACAGTAAGCGGGCCTGTCTGCGAAGTGAGTGAGACAGGAAGGTAAAACGCGGTGTCGCAAGCGCTATAACGGAGTTACTACAGTTGAGTATACTCCTCTAAAGGCATCACGGGGAGAAGTCAGGCCTGCTTATCTTTTTCAGTCATCGCAAGAAAAGTAAATTTCGCTTGTTATTCTTCGCCGTTGCAGCGTTTCTGCTGTCACGGTATCACGAAATCGTGCGAGCTTCACATAGTAAGCGGGCCAGTCTGCGAAGTGAGTGAGACAGGAAGGTAAAACGCGGTGTCGCAAGCGTTATAACGGAGTTACTACAGTTGAGTACACTCCTCTAAAAGCATCACAGGGAGAAGACAGGCCTGGTCATCCTTTTCAGTAACAGCAAGAAACGTAAATTTCGCTTGTTCTTCTTCGCCGTTGCAGCGTTTCTGCTGTCACAGTATCACGAAATCGTAGGAGCTTCACATATTCAAGCGGGCCAGTCAGCGAAGTGAGTGAGACAGGAAGGTAGAACGCGGTGTCGCAAGCGCTATAACGGAGTTACTACAGTTGAGTACACTCCTCTAAAAGCATCACAGGGAAAAGACAGGCCTGGTCATCCTTTTCAGTAATCGCAAGAAACGTAAATTTCGCTTGTTCTTCTTCGCCGTTGCAGCGTTTCTGCTGTCACGGTATCACGAAATCGTGCGAGCTTCACATAATAAGCGGGCCAGTCTGCCAAGTCAGTGAGACAGGAAGGTAAAACGCGGTGTCGCATGCGCTATAACGGAGTTACAATAGTTGAGTACACTCCTCTAAAAGCATCACAGGGAGAAGACAGGCCTGGTCATCTTTTTCACTCATCGCAAGAAACGTAAATTTCGTTTGTTCTTCGCCGTTGCAGCGTTTCTGCTGTCACGGTATCACGAAATCCTGCGAGCTTCACATAGTAAGCGGGCGAGTCTGCGAAGTGAGTGAGACAGGAAGGTAAAACGCGGTGTCGTAAGCGTTATAACGGAGTTACTACAGTTGAGTACACTCCTATAAAAGCCTCACAGGGAGAAGACAGGCCTGGTCATCTTTTTCAGTCACCGCAAGAAACGTAAATTTCGCTTGTTCTCCTTCGCTGTCGCAGCGTTTCTGCTGTCACGGTATCACGAAATCGTGCGAGCTTCACATAGTAAGCGGGCCAGTCTGCGAAGTTAGTGAGACAGGAAGGTAAAACGCGGTGTTGCAAGCGTTATAACGGAGTTACTACAGTTGAGTACACTCCTATAAAAGCCTCACAGGGAGAAGACAGGCCTGCTCATCTTTTTCAGTCATCGCAAGAAACGTATATATCTTTTGTTCTTCGCCGTTGCAGCGTTTCTGCTGTCACGGTATCACGAAATCGTGCGAGCTTCACATAGTAAGCGGGCCAGTCTGCGAAGTGAGTGAGACAGGAAGGTAAAACGCGGTGTCGCAAGTGTTATAACGGAGTTACTACAGTTGAGTACACTCCTCTAAAAGCATCACAGGGAGAAGACAGGCCTGCTCATCTTTTTGAGTCACCGCAAGAAACGTAAATTTCGATTGTTCTTCTTCGCCGTTGCAGCGTTTCTGCTGTCGCGGTATCACGAAATCATGCCAGCTTGACATAGTCAAGCGGGCCAGTCTGCGAAGTGAGTGAGACAGGAAGGTAAAACGCGGTGTCGCAAGCGCTATAACAGGGTTACTACTGTTGAGTACGCTACTCGTAAAGGCATCACGGGGAGAGCTTTTCTTTTTTTGAACTTCAATATGGTAACCACTCTCCATTTCTGGCTGTGGTGATGTCGAGAAAGAGAGATTTAATGAGAAGCTGGTGTAATTGACTGGCAGCCTCATTACTGGCAGCCTCAATTGACTGGCAGCCTCATGGCAGCCCCGTTTGTGCATACTCTATGTGTACACAAACGGTACAAGACACATATGGCGCTATTCACAAGGACCCGTACACTATAGGAGTTAAGTTGTTATGACCACAATGCTGTTCCACTGTCTTTGTGTAAATATGGACCTTCAAGATCTCCGAAAATCGAGCGGACGCAGAAAAGTGTTAACTGTGCAGGCTAGCCTAGTGTTAAGTGAGTGAAATGAGAAAGTCAAAAGTTTTTTTTGACTGTGGTAATTAAACGAGCAGATATGCACCGGATGTGCAGGGTGGATGATTGATTTAGACAAAAAGTCATTAGCTATAAAAGGTACAGCGTGAACTATGTGAGTAGTGGGGGACACGACCTTACATAGTTCTTGATTCCTCCAGGCGCAACTTAGAGATCCCGTACACTGTCCTGTGTTAGTGATGATCTCGAGTCGCTTTAATATAACTTGTCGCAGCTGGTACTCAGCTACACACGAACGGTGGTGATTGAATCAGTTTCTCTAGCTCGAGAATTATTTCATTGCTCACCTGTCAGGATATACTATAAGCCAGCAAGTACGTGTAGTCTCACACGTGGTTATCCCATAATCAACAAAGCAAGATCACTTGCTGGGCGTATGTGTTTGAGCAGGAAAACGAGAAATCAACTAAGTGCATTCACTTGCTCAATGTATTGCGGTTGCTTTTTGCTGGCGTTAGGCAACGGATCATCGTCTAGTAAATCCTGATTAATATTTTCCCTCTTCCCAACAGTTCCTGGTGATCACTTTTGGTCCTACACATTAATGCAGCCCTGAGCGCCCGGCGAACCACCCAACTGTGATCACATGCTGTTCCTGATAGCTAATGCTTTCTACGAATGGAAAAAGATCCGCGCAGATATAGGACGCAGTGCAGGTGGGTTGCAGTAGCGCGCACTCGTTTCGAATGCACCTGATATGGCTAGTTACACTAAACGATTAGCGATATACAGAAATAATTATATCGCTTTCTTTCTTTTTTTTTGTGCCTAACTACAGCAGAAAGGCGCGGAAACAGATGGCTTTGCCTGTTTTTGACTTCATCCCCCTTCCTTCGTGCGATTGTATCATTTTTAAGCGCCAGTCGCTCGTTTCGTAACTTTTCTTCGTGTATCGCGACCAACAGGCGTGCAAGCGCGTGACTGTTGAACGGTCAGTCATGTTAGGACGCCTCTTCACTCAATGGTTGAAATACCAGTCTAAGCTGCCACATCTCGGCGATCATCAACGGCAGCTTCTTAACTGCGTATTCTCTTTAACAGAGAGCCATGCGGTTCATCTAGAGGGACATGGATCAGGCAGCTCTACGTCAGCGTTTCTATTGTGAAACTCGCAACGGGAAAACAACCACTTTCTGCGAGTTCCCTCCCGCCAGCTGCCCGACGCATGCAGTCGGCGGATGCCGGAGTATCCGCATCTGCTTAGGAACTGGTATCACTACGGCGAAGAAAGCGCTCCTCCGCGAGCAACTCTTCCTTCCTAACGCGCGCACGCGCGCAATCTCGCCTATCCACGACCTCATCTCTTGGCGGGCTCACGTTAAGGTCATTGCTGAGTCCCTCGCGGCGAAATTTCCTTGTCTTTTCGCAGACGCTCGCGCATTCTTTTGCATATCTCGCCTCGGTGAATGGCCGTATGCGCGCAATATATATATAACGCCGCCAGACGGCGCACTCCAAATAGACATCCTCCTTCTACCGGAGCGATAAACCCTAAACCAGGAGAGAGTTATAGGCCGGAAACCACGGTAGCAACGAAGACCAAGCGGGGCGGAAACTCCGGCATCGCCAGCCGGCGTGCGTGCATGGCTGCGGCTCTCGGTGGTGCACGCACGGAGCTAATGGCAAACTCGCAGCTTCCGTGCCCCAGGTGTATTCTCGTCATGCGTTCCACTTAAGGCGTTCCGATACAAGATGAGGCGCCGGCTCGCTTGTCTTTGGCTCGCAGCTGGCCACGAGGCGGTTCCACGCTCTCCTGGCGGCCGCCAAACGGCCCGCAACCCAACCGGCCCGGGCCGGTCAGCTGCGCGTGCGAAGGCGTTATTTGGAGGAAAAATCTGTCAAGGCTTCACAGTGGACCGGTATCCATGCGGCGCTCAGCTTGCCCGGACCACGTGTGGTGTGCACGTAACACAAATATAGCCGGCTTTTCTTCGCCGGGTTCCCGTGGACAAAGCGGGCAGCCGATACTCTCCCCGCTTCCGTTGAGCCGCCTTGCGGAAATAAAAAAAATAAAGGCGAGAGGAAATGCAGCGAGAAGAGAGGGCACCTGGGAAAACTGGAAACGAGCAACGGACAAACAAACTATTGCTCGGGAAAGGGCGGTGATTGCAGAGTCTAGCGCGAGGCGCTCTTAAGGTGGCGGCCGAAGTCAATCTTCGTGGGAGAGTTGAAGGAGAGGAGGGGGAAGTAGCTGGAAACGACAACATGAAAGCGAGAAAGGGCGAGGGGGTGTGAGTACGAAGCATGATCCACGTGGTCTTCTACTGGCACGCCGATGAATTTCCTTACCAGCAGCAGCACGGTGCATGCACGGAGTGAAGTTTCGGAAGGGGCCAACATTCGTGGTAGCCCTCGCCGCTCGAGTGGCCCATTCAATTGTCCGGCCGGCGCCGCCACGAGGCTTCGTTCGTCAGCAGCAGCGACAACTGCTCGCTCGCAGCGGCCCTCGCCCATTGCGCAGACCCCCAGACGACGCGCTCTCCCTCTCCGGGAATGAGGTCAACCTCGCACCACCCCCGCTTATAAGCACAGCGCCGCACTCGGTGGGCCTTGTTCTCCCCGTGCAAACCTCCATTTGGATCTGTTCAGAAACGCCATCGTCGACGACGCCACAGCAGCAGCCTCGCGTCAAAGGAACACTCACAGCCCAAAACATGCACGTGAGTGGCGCCTCTTCCTTGAATTTTGCTTTCTCCGGCGGGGTATATTAGACGGAGCTTTCGCTTCCACCAAAACGTCAAAGCATCAGCTATGTTGATCAGTGGGCACGCAGTAGTACCCATGGTTTGGAAGCGGTTTACCGGAAGTTACACTCAGCAGAAACTACCGCATCAGCTTGCTAAACCCGAAAGCTTTCAAGTAGCTCGTAGACTTTGGTCGTCCTGAAGGTGATCGTGACAACGGGTGTTATTGCTGTAATTTCTGTCTTTTTTTTTAATATGGGCCGGAGCGTCGTCCGAGATCACCGTAGGATACGACTTGCACATTTGAGTCAGCCAGCACAAATCGCTAGTGTGAGGTGCCAGCCTATTGGAGTATCGTCAGAAGAAATACATACATCTGTAAGCCTGAGCCATGAAGTCTGACGCTTTTCATTTTGAATAATTAATTAATTAATTAATTGTTTAATTATGGGGTATTACGTACCAGAACCACGCTCTGATTATGAGGCACGCCATAGTGAGGGACTCCGGAAATTTGGACCACCTGGGGTTCTTTAAAGCGCACCTTAATCTAAGCACGACGGGTGTTTTCGCATTCCGCCGCATTTCGCATGAAATGCGGCCGCCATGGCGGGGTTCAATCCCGCGACCTTGTGCATAGCAGCCCAACTCCGTAGCCACTAAGCAACCACGGTGGGATTTTTTTTTTTTTTTTTTTGACAACTATGTAGTAACCAATGTCGTCTGGACACGGGCCGGGGCGCCGAAATAGCGGGTATTCATAAACGATGCCAGCAATAATCATCAATCCCAGTTAAGAACTTTTACAGCTACATAATGAATTACATGTTACAGCCTGCCGTGACGGTTATTCTGCAGATTCGTGACTGTTGTTTATCGATTGTATTTATTACAACAAATTGACTTTTCATCAAGGGTTGACGAGGCTGGAGTCGTCCTGGCACCTTAGCGTCGGAGGCTTGACGTTCAGTATTGATCATTATTTTTCATTGCCCAAAATTGACTCACGCGTGAACAGTCTTTCTAATGTGTAATGGCTGAAGGATTCTTCAGTTCGCGAAATTAGGCTCTGAATAATGACAGCTTGATAGCGCTTCCTTGGGGACATGGTGCGGCACGTACAAGTGGCAATTTATTAGATGTAACAATCTCTGTTCCATTTTCAGCATAAATATATGCAACGTCGTGTTCTGCTCCCACTGTATCGAGAGGCTGCGTCGTGTACGAGATGAGCGGTAAACTGAAAGTGAGTTAGAAACGACGTGGTGATGACCTGATGACTCTCTCGGGGAAGGCACGTACTGCAGCAGCATTTGCCTAGAGGCGTACCGCATAGATGACAGGACATCACGCTAATCCGCCCTGTTGAACATTGGGCTCGCATGGTAATTACACGAGCCGTAGCTCCGGTTTCTTTCCACGTTTACGCACGCGAGGGCACTGCTAAATGTGCACATGCACAGCAAGGCACAGCTCGGTGCACCGCTTAATGCGCGTACCGGTTCACGCCGCTATTTAAGGCGTAGCGGGCGCAAGCTGAGTAACAGAAATAGTATGAGGTAAACGCGGCCTAACTGGGAAATGGTGCTCGGTAGTAGCGTAGCCACGTTCCAGCCAGCTATAACTGGGTTTCACGCGCCGCGTATGCGTCTGATAGCTGAGCTGTATTTCGCTTATCGGGCGGGGGGGGGGGGGGGGGGGGGGTTAAGAACTTTGCGTGGCGTGAGAACAACGATGTATGTCTGCCATCATATATAAGTTCAGCTTGAGTACGCAAAGCTGCAATATTCCAGGTGCGCGAGTCCTGAGGCCTTACGGAAACACGTAGCTTGTAGCTCGTGTTGGCGACTACATATTCGGAGGTGATGGCCTTAGCAGTCGATTTTAAGAATGCGGCAGTCAGCGAAAGAAATATCAGCCTGGCACAAGACAGTATGCCGGACCATGAAACTCGTTCTGAAGTAGCGAAGCTCAGTTGTCCGGCCTTCGTTTTACTTATACTTCGCCAGTCACGTACACAGTAGTGCATCCGACAAAAATTACTGCGCGCCGCATTAATGTGACGTTTATTCATGGCCCTTTTCCTTTCCCTGTTCGCTTCTTTTTCGACTTGCTGCACCGTCTTCCCGGCATCTTCGAACAGCCCGCATCTGCTTCTGGGGTGCTTCTCCTTTTCTTTTTCTTTTTTGTTCTAAGCTTCTTTCTGCCTTTCTACCTGGGTCAGTCAATGCGAAGGCTGCGGTCATATGCATATACACACACACTTATCCCTGCGCTCCCAGCCACACTTCCGATACTCTTTCATTCATGCTACACATTATTTGGCACAGCTCAGCCGGCTCTGGACACTTTTAGCCCATTTCCTAGCTTATGTGATTGATCGGGGCGGAAGGCGACGTCGGATAGTAGTTAGGGGCCGGCTTGAAGATGCATATTTCATTTTTTTCTTTTTTCGAGAGAATCCTCCGAAATTCTTGCGAACGGATGGGCACGCTCGACAAACTCTTTATGGCTAATAACTTCTGTTCTCAGCAAAATTGTCTCGTGCTGCGTCGTTCCAGAAAAAGAGCGGGAATTAAAAAAAGATAATACTGCGCTCACTGGCTGACACTGCAACCGACTTTCAGCGCCTCAGAGCATGATGCTTGCCCTAAAATACGTAGAGTTGCACTTACATCGTTGCTACATTGCTAACACTAACCGCGCTGGGTGTCGAAGCATGTTGTGAGTATTCTAATCATGTGTTCTTATCCTGGCAGAATTAGAAGGAAGGGAACCAAGGGGCCCGATTTTTATTCATCATATTATAAGAAACCAACAAACAAGTACACCGAGGACAACATAGGGGAAATTATTTGTACTTACTGATTGAATTTAACAAATGATAAATTAATTGAAATGAATATGCATGAAAAAAAGAACTGGCCGCAGGTGGGGAACGATCCCACGTCTTCGCGTTACGCGTGCGATGCTCTTACCTACTGAGCCACCGCGGCGCCGCTTTCCCGTCCACTTTATGGGGTATTTTATGTGTTACTACTGGAACCCTGGGCGTGTCAGCCAGTGCCACCACTCGCAAACCTTTAGCTGGCACGTGATATCAGGAGTGATCCTACCTGTGTGCATGGTGTTTGAATAGCAACCTGCTTGGTTCAACCACTAACTCGGCAAGAATATAAGTAGAAACACATGCCTAATGAGGATAACTACACTATAAAACATTATCGTATAACCTCAGACTCATATGCGTGAGCACGACACAAAATTGCAATAAATAAGGCTCAAAATACGAACGGGACAAGGTCGCTGCGTTCGGGACATAGGACACTAGTGTCCAGTTTTTCGTTACTGGTTGGTCGCGCTGCACAACATGTTGACCGCAGAGCCGATTCGCTACTGTGACCGATGTGTAAAACTTGCGAGGCAGTTTCTACTTGCGAAGCTGATTTCCCAGCATTTAACTTTCTTCCAGCCGCGAGCAGCAGTCGTTCACGCGCTTTCTTCCGGCTTCGTCAGTCGAATGTGGGTGGTTTGTGCGCGCTCTAAACTGCGCCAAGGACGGCAAGGTAAGCGATTACAAGAGACTGTATGCATTTCAATAAAGTTGGCTAGCTCACAGGACCTGTTTCCTAGCGTGTACTCCACTTCAATAACAATGTGAATGGCAATAAAGGTGCGCCTAAATGAGGTGAGTCGAGTAGGATGTCATGAATATATCATGCACAGCGAAGGATCCCGCTGCAAGTTGCGAACTACTCCGAAACAACGACACTCGCCTCCGTGCTTTGATACACAGCGTGACACACGGTAGACATTCAATCAACGATATAAAAATAAAGCATAGCAAACTTGAGGCTGTTACGAATATTTGGGAATGTTTCCTTGCAGATTTCTCTAATTCAAATATTTTACCTTAACCCAAACCTCATATGTATTAGTACCTCCTGAATTACACGTATATATTGCTGCTCATAATGACAGTTATCACTTAACCTAGCTGCTCAGTATTATTTGTTCTACTGATCCATCAGAAACATCACAGACGCATTTGTCACAGTTATTCCGTTCGGGTGATACTGCAACGAAGAAGTTATGAAGGGAAGAAAAATGTCCGCCCGACACTAGCCCTGAGCTCGCCTTTGCACAAACACGTTGATTCACCTAGTAACGATTTGCAGAATCTTACCCATAGGATGTCAGTTAGCCAGCTATATATACCTGCAATATCTTCCACATAACATCGAATCGCCCAGTGGGGGGGATGTGCATTTTTTTTCTTCTTTCAACTGCAAAGATTTTTTTCGAGAAACCAGCCCGGATGGGTTTCCTCAGTCGCTAACGGTACTGTCGGATGGATGACATTTTTTTTTCCTCTTTCGTCGAATCTTTTCTACCCAGTGGACTTCCGCAGAATTGATTTGCCGATGATGAACTCAATTCGCAACATTTCTTCATGCATAAGCACGTGTTGTCCGATTCTCTTCGCAGAGGAATCTATACAGCATAGTGCTGGTCTGCGCTGCCTTCTCGGCGGTGCTTGCCCAGCAAGGATACGGCGGAGCTGGCGGCTACGGCGGAGCTGGCGCCTACGGCGGAGCGGGCGCCGGCGGGGCTTACGGTGGTGGCGCCGGATCTGGAGGCTACGGCGGAGCGGGTGCCTACGGAGGTGGAGCGGGGGCCTACGGAGGTGGAGCGGGGGCCTACGGAGGCGGAGCAGTTGCCTACGGAGGCGGAGCGCCCGGCGGCGGAGCTGCCTACACCGGGTCGAGTTAGTATTTGTTAATTGACGGGGTATCAACACCTCAGAGCTACGCCTAAGCTGTGATCGAGAAACACGTTATCAAAGGAGGGAAGACCCCGGATAAACCTTACCAGGCTGCTCATGAAAGCGAGTTCATGACAGTCGAATGTTAACTGGCTTGTTTGTTGAGAGGAGAGCTCTGAGCCTCTGGTCCTTTCAGTCATATTTATCATCCTGCATAAAGTGAACCCGAGACACCTCAATTGGGCAGAAACGGCGTGAATAAGGTCTGAATCTGCACACCTCCGGAGGCGCGCGGATCGAGGCATCCTAGGCGCGAAGTTCTCAGTTTGCGTGGCTTAAGGAAATCTTGCCGTAATTCCCTTAATTCTTTGTTGGCCAGACCAACAAAGAATTACGGGAATCGAACTTCTAACCTCATGTTCAGTAGGAGAGAAGCATGGTTACCGAGCCTCCGCCACACACTGTTTTTGTAGGTGCTTCAGTGTATGAATAGGGCTCATCACGGCGACCAGTGTTGACAACGGAACAAGCAATATGCGAGCAAAACAGGTACGCGCGGCTTTTTTTCTTCTTACATATGCCGTTTGACTTCTTTTCGAAGCCGAACATTGTGTAAAAGACAGAGATGGCAAGCTTTCAGACACAAAATCACAATGTCTAGGTCAGTTGCTCAGCTGGCCAGGAAACAGGCTGTTGTCCCGTCGTCTGCAGTGTCCGCCATCTAGAACCACTTCCATGTTCGAGCTCTCGAGGATGACGTCATTGTGTATATTTGGACCAAGGTGTGAGGCTTGTACTCTCTTTCTCCTCCCGCGATAGGTGTCGCTCCTGCCGGAGGTTACGGCGGAGGCGACTACGGCGGTGCCGCGACGGGCGGCGCGGCAGCGTATGGAGGAGCTCCCGCAGCCGGTGGAGCGTACGGCGCCGCGAGCCCATACAGCGGCTCCTTCGACTTCACTAACAACGTGAACCATGCCGGTTACGGTGCGGGCGTCGGCGGAGTCCAGGCAACCGGCGGATACGGGGCTGCCCAGGCCACCGCGAGCCAGGGCTACGCCGCCTCCGGAGGACTCGGCGCCCAGGGTGCTAGCTATGGTGGAGCGGCTGGCCTTGGAGCTGGCTATGGCGCCGGAGCCACTGGAGCTGGCGGAGCCGGACTCGGGGTGTCCTACGGAGGCGCCGGTGGCTATGGAGGAGGGTGAGTGAAGAGCTGTCGGGGCTGGAGAGAACTATACGCAGGAACTGCTTTCCTCATCCGTTTGTTGAACTTGGAGAAATATTCATCCGTGGTGTTTAAACCACTTGAAGTGCTCTATAGTATAAGACTCCGCAATCGTGCCGCAGCTGGTATACAGCAAAGCGGTTGAGTTCAGATGGAGGTACGCAGCGTGGCGTAAGACTTAAGCTTTTGTTTCAGCCATCGGCCGATATTCCTTACGTTCATAACGCATTTCATGATTTATAGTTATAGAAGTGCTCTTAATAGATATAATTTGAAAAGCGCTTTTGTTACCGGCTGTTTTTCCTACTAGTGCCGTTGCGCTGTAGTACATGTCAGTAGCGTAATGTCCCGAGTTTGCGTTTCTCATTTCTGATTAGGGTCATTCTTCCGAATGCTAGCGAAAACAATAAACCTCAACAATGTAATATTTTGTTGTTTACGAATAAAGAATTTCATTCCGTAGTACTTCTGATGCTATAATCGCCGCTACTGTTAAGTGTTTCGTCACCGACTCTCTCGCGTCCATTGCGCAGCGCCGGAGGCTACGGCGCAGCGTCTGGTCTGGCTGGAGCTGCCCAGGTGTATGGCGGTGGTTCCTCAGGAGCCGGTGGATACGGAGGCGGATTTCACCAGCAGGGAGGCGCCGGTGGCGGATACTGAGCGACGTCAGTTGACGCCATCGCGAGCGACACAAGACACTAAAGAAAAGACAGAGAGAACATGCCGAGCCGACAGGCAGGGGTCTCGCAACCTTGCCGGCTGCGGTCCTCTGCTAAAAACGAGTCATTCTTTGTCATTCCACCCCTCCCCCACCACAATTGCACACTTTGTTTTCTCGTTCCTTTTCCTCTCCACGTAAAAGCCACGACTCTTGCCGGCCCTTTTTGCTAGGTCTTGCTTCCTTTCTGTCCGACGTTCAGCGGGATATTCGAAACCACAGCGCTTAGCCCAGAGCACCGCGACTCTAAACAGTGTCGGGCAACGCTCACAAAGGCAAGAAACAGCGCCAAGTTAGTTTGTTCTATTTGTAAAGGTGCGTCTAGAGAATAACCGTGACCTTCAGATAATTTCCGCAGCTGATAGGCGTAGGGAGCGTGGTCGACTTTGTCAAGGCAGATGAATTTACCTTTTCAATTCCTCGTTCCACACTTCTAACGTTGAGCACGGATTACCAGCGGCGATGCGTGACTTCGCATGTGAATGTCGGAATTTCCGGCCATTTCAAAGCAGTCATCAAAAGTACAAATCAATTTGGCTTACGTCGCTCAGGCTTTTCGGGGCAGTAGCAAAGACTTCACCTTTGTTTATACATTATTCGCCGATGCACTGCTAGATGACGCATCTTTACTCGAGACGTTTCTACGTGACAGGCTTAGTCTTTCTGTCCCGTTACTTTGTGGGACTTTGGTTTTGGAGGGAGAACGCGGTGATTGTTATGGATAGATCCTGCAGTCAAAATCCCACGCAGACCTACAATTCATCACATCGTAGGATTATCGTTCTCGTGTGCTGGTATTAACAGACTTTCGCTCGTAGGTAGTAAATTTGCGCCTCTTTCCAAAGACCACGCCGTGTTTTTCTTCGTATAACCACATGGAAGTCAGGCATCAGCACAGAGTAGCGCTCGAGGTAACCTAATTATAGAATGCGTGACAGCGAATGAATATGATTCATTGTTTAGATTAGGAAAAGTGCCAAATGTCCAGAAATAGTTCCTGCTTTAAAAAAAATATATGAGACATGCGCGAGGAGGCGCATGGGAAGAACGGAGCCTTGGAGGCACCGTGTGTTTCGGTTGGCACCGTGGGCCCGTTGGATTAACTGAACACAACGCTGGAAGGTGCAGCCACCCGGTGTCGTACACCGTCGTTAACGCAGCTGGCTCTCTTACACCTTCCTACTCACACCTTTGGTGCCATTCGGCTGACTTTTATTAATTACATAGGATGTACTGCTTTCAATTTATTGAACCTTGCAATCAATCTGTTGGTGATTTCGACAGTGGTGAAATAACTAACGTTGACCTTTCCTTTGTGACCGTGCGGTCCTCGACATGTTCTCTCTACCATGTACAAACTTTGTATATAGAAATAGTAGTCCAAAAGATTTATTGTATGCGCTGTGATCAAATTTCCCGATAACTATTCTTTATATGCTTATTTGTTCTAATTTATGAGCTGCCAGGGTTGCGAGCTCACAAAAAGAGCTTCTGCGCTTGCCGCAAGTCGCACATAACGACCGCCGTCGACGTTGTATGTTGTATATGTGACCTCTGTGCTGGAGCGGCAAAAGTTCGTTTGGTTTCAGCTAGCGAAGAAATGATGCTATTCTTTTTTTATTAATTACGCATTCGGTGTTCAAGGTTTCTAAATTTAAGTCAGAGTGTTGGATATGGTGGCACGTATCTTGCCAGCGTGCGTACAACTGCTTAGGGTAGTTTTATAAGTGCGGGTGTCAAGCAAAGAAGAATAGAATAGAATAGGCTTTTATTCAACGTTGAAGTGTACATCATAGACATAGTCAGTGCGTGTGTGCGTGGCTGGGCAGTGTCGGTATAGGAGTGCACTGACCCAGCAAGGAAAATCAGTTTGTTGTGGTTTCGGCGCGTAGCGCTGGAATTGTAATCGTCGAGAGAGCGCCTCGCTTTGTCGCTTCCGTGCCCTGACAAGCCCCGCGAGAAACTCTGCCTATCAAGTGTATTGGTACCTTGCTATCAACGAAATTGCGATTGAAAAGTAATAATGTATTTCCCAGCTTTGTGGGAACACCTGGCCCGCGCTACTTCGATGCCATTTTGTGATCGTTCACCTCTCCGGCAATATTTGAGTGATTGCGTTTTGATTTGAAAGTGGTCTGTGAAATGTTACTTAAGTGTTACACTGAGCCAGTTTTTATTTAATAAAGATCTCGACAAAACATATTTACGTGTACTTTCTTTGAAACGGCAAATTAGTTGTTGCCTTTGGTGCGAAGGTAAACAGAGAAATAGCGAAGGCATGAAAGTTGGTCTGCTACACTACAACAGGCGAAAGGTAAAGGTGCAGCGAAAGAGTTAGGAACTGGTGTGAGCGGCACACACGACCCAGTTGCAACGGTTCTCGCTGCACTTGTTGCGTTTAAGAGGTGATATGGGCACTTCACCATGATAACTGAAGATATTCACGATCCTTCCACACTAGATGAGGCGCGGATGCATCGTCATTGCCACGAATAATATCTAAGAGCAAATGAGTTCGTCGAGAAAGCTTTAGAGTAAAGGTAACCGCGCATTAACGAAGCTGCATGGGTACCGGCACGCTGAAATGTCTCGAGTCGGACTCTCCTATTTCCTATCTCAACGAAAATATGAAGTATTAATAGAGGTTTCAAAGAGCAAATGTTAGTCGTCAACCAGAGGTGTAGCCACCGCCCACTTCCCCCCATAGCAGCACATATACAGACGCTTGGCTCGCGCTATTGTTCCTTCTCAGCCCTGCTGTTTCGTCACTTATCATTGCAGGAGATCACTACGACTGTCTGCAGGCAGTCGGCGACTCATCGCCACAAAGGCGTTCGTCAGCAATGACATTTGCAGCGTGAAATGACATTTTACTCCGCGTCTATGCTCCCTGGGCAAATGCCCTTTAGCAACGTCGCAGTCGACACACAGTTACAGTCCCTTGAAGCCCGACAGAGGACTCGATGTCCCCTAGATGACCGCGACATGCACGTCGTGGGCGAAGGTTGGCTGTAGCCGGAGCTGAAGGCCAGCGTTGCCTGCAACCGCAACCTGCAGTATGACGGCGGCGTATGCGGAAGTTGCCTGCGCCCTTCATGACCATCACTGTAAGCGTCCCGCCCTTTCCACGCTCATGTACAGGTCCATCATGAGTTTACGTGCTCAAAGAAGAACAAATGCGCGCTGGGAAGATAAAACATTACATATCTGACTTGCATCGTCAGAATACGTTTCAGGCGGCAATAACTAAAATTCAACTGATGCATTCCGATATTAGCTGAATATGAAATTACTCGATGATGGCTCTCTAAGGCTTATATTGTGTCAAGGGTTTGGCCAATCATATAAATCCTATGTGTATGTATGTATGTATGTATGTATGTATGTATGTATGTATGTATGTATGTATGTATGTATGTATGTATGTATGTATGTATGTATTTAGCGCCTTCATATAGAATGTCCCCTTAGGTGAACCAACACCTGTAAATTTGTTTCTTTAAGCAAATCTTGAGAAGGCCAAACGGCAGAAGGCCCAGGCCGGTCGATCGGAGCAGCGCTTGCTACTCCACGTCGAAGACGGAGAAAGAGAGACAGGTGAAGCAGAGGTGAAGTTTCAATTGCCGCAGTTTTGGCAGCCAGCCAGAACATATTAGTCCCTAAAGGTTTAGCTTTAGCTGAAGCACGTGTAAAGACGAGAAATCCTTTTCACCGGGACAAGAAGCCCACTTGCGAAAATATACAAACAGTGGGGGCTCAATGCTTGTTAGGGGAACTACTCCGTAAAAGTACCAAGTAAACATTACTAGCGCCTCCTTCCTTGGTAATGAAAAGCGGACACCGACTGCGGCATTGGAACTTTAAAAGGAAACAGACGAGATGTTTCGGCTCCCATACCTTTCTAAAGCTACCGTGAGTACAGTACAACGTAGAATCGTATGTTGCATAAGAGAAAGAGCGGACACCGACTACGGCATTGAAACTTTAAAACAGACGAGATGTTTCGGCTACCATACCTTTGTAAAGCTACCGTGAGTGCAGTACAACGGAGAATTGTATGTTGCATCAAGAACAAAAGCGCACACCGACTACGGCATTGAAACATTAAAACAAACGAGATATTTCGGCTCTCATACCTTTCTAAGCTACCGTGAGTACAGTACAGCGGAGAATTGTATGTTGCATCAAGAACAAAAGCGGACACCGACTACGGCATTGAAATTTTAAAACAAACGAAATGTTTCGGCTCCCATACCTTTCTAAAGCTACCGTGAGTACAGTACAGCGGAGAGAATTGTATGTTGCATCAAGAACAAAAGCGGACACCGACTACGGTATTAAAACTTTAAAACAAACGAGATGTTTCGGCTCCCATACCTTTCTAAAGCTACCGTGAGTACCGTACAGCGGAGAATTGTATGTTGCATCAAGAACAAAAGCGGACACCGACTACGGTATTGAAACATTAAAACAAACGAGATGTTTCGGCTCCCATACCTTCCTAAAGCTATCGTGAGTACAGTACAACGTAGAATCGTATGTTGCATGAGAGAAAGAGCGGACACTGACTATGGCAATGAAACGTTAAAACAGACGAGATGTTTCGGCTCCCATACCTTTCTAAAGCTACCGTGAGTACAGTACAAAGTAGAATCATATGTTGCATAAGAGAAAGAGCGGACACCGACTACGGCATTGAACCTTTAAAACAGACGAGATGTTTCGGCTCCCATACCTTTCTAAAGCTACCATGAGTACAGTACAGCGGAGAATTGTATGTTGCATCAAGAACAAAAGCGGACACCGACTACGGCATTGAAACTTTAAAACAGGCGAGATGTTTCGGCTCCCATACATTTCTAAAGCTACCGTGAGTACATGTACAAAACAACGGCGCAGTAAGAAGCTGACGAATTCGTGTTTGCATCCGCGTTTGATTGCTTCCTGTTTTTCTTAGGCTTTTGCAGGTATACGTATTCCGCATACAGTCCGTCCGGCAGCGCTGACAGTGCGAAGCTTGAATTCGTATTTCATAGTAGTCTGTTTCTTTTTTTTTCAGGCTTTTGCACGCACGTGTAGCACATGCAGCCTGCCCGGCCGCGCTAACAGTAACATAGGAAAGATGAACGTGGCAAGAACCGTCCAGCTCATGCTTCCAAGTGTAACAGCTGACTTGGAACATCTCAAGGATCAAGCTGGACGCACTTGTGTCCTGTCATTTTCAGCCGCAGGCCCAACATTTACGTTCATGAAGAACGTTTATTGGTGGTTCGTGCTTCACGATGTCAGCAACAAGACGCAGCACATACGCCACAGTCTTTCGGGTGGCCGTCAATTTGACGACAGCGCTCCTCCACAGCTTGAATGACCTAAGACGACTTTCCCTATGTGCACTAAGAGACATTAAAGAAAAGATCTGGACATGCCCGTGAATTCCTCACAGCCGAAACCTATGAAGCAATTCTGTCAACCACCTATTCGACATTGGCGTGCGTCAGATATCTGTTGACAGAAGAGAAGTTTCCTTTTGTGCTCACTCTAAAATTGAACAGCGATCCCATTCAATCACTCTTTGGAAATTTGCGAATGTCATCTGGGTGTAACGACATGTTGGACGTTCGGGCTGCACTGTCAGGTCTCGAAAAGCTACTGAAGAACGGGATTGCTGCGCCCAATGTATCCCCCAATATTGCCCACAAAGAATGTGGTGCAATGTAGGAACACACACTGCATGATGCACTTTCCTCTGCACAACCAGTGTCTGCTTCAGCTTCAATGCCTCCCCTGACGTCGGCTGTGCGAGCCCCGCTCTCGAGAGCAAGATTGGCGTTGCAGAGACTTAATACCACAAATTTGCCACAGCAGCTGTCATCGCTACAGATTTCGGCTACCGCTTATGTGGTAGGCTACATTGCAAGGGTTGTAGGCGAGCATATTGACTGCGAGAACTGTGATACTTTGCGTACGAAGCCGGTGAGCAACCAGCCGCTCTTTCAGCTCACTCGGAGCCAAGATCGAGGTGGGCTGCTCTACCCGTCGGACCGACTTCTCTTTGTCCCGGACTGTTTAAGAGATTTTGCTGACCGTGCCCTGCAGGAGCACCAGACCGTGCAGAAGCCACTGACTACTTTGGTGGAGTACGCCGTTCCAGCTCTTTGTTCTTCAAAGTTGCTAAAGTACAAGAGCAATGACAGCAACGAGCACAGGATTAAGCTCATGAACCTCATATAGGTTCGTTTCCTGAGGCCGTTCCTCTGCAACTACGCCTTCAATGTTACTGATAGGCACGACGCAGTCACACATTTTGTAAGAAAGCCCTTTCGCGACAGCACGCGAAACTGTGAGAGTGGCATACGCTACAATGATATATGGTAGTTTCCTTCCGCAATAAATGCTTTTATTTCCACCATTGAAATGGTAAAATCAATGTGAGCCATGGCTCGCAACACATTGATATTGAAAGCATGAACCTCTCTATTTGCGTGCATGGATGGTCTGCGGAGCTTCATGTGTTGCAGAAGCGCGCGGCAGAACGCGCTGTTTTTGTTTGTTTTTTCATCGTCACGATTCAACTGGTTTGAGTTCCTAAATGACACGGCGCCGCTCCTCATTTTCTGACGCCAGCTGTGGCTTCCTTGCGGTGGCAACAAATGTAATTCTCGAAACATTAAGACGGGAACGCGGCATCACGTTTTGCTGTAGAGGCAGTCTAACGACATATTACGTGCCATTTAGCGCATAAACTCCCGGCTTGCGTGCGGTCTGCTGCACGAGTAGACGTTAGGACGCACCGGGGCTCTTTCAGCGCCCAAGCTTTCCCATTATATGGTGGCAAACAGTGCTTTCAAAAATCGACTTTCATATAAGCGACCATAACGATGACAGAACATTTTTCCACGCATTGGATTTCAACTGGCTGGCGCTCTCGTATCGACGCAGCAGACGACGCGCGAGCGCATCGAACAGCAATAGCCGCGAACGACACATGCCTCTAAGATAGGCTGGTTGCCCAGAGCGACAAGTGCTTCAGGGTTCGAGTTTACTAAAGTATTGATTGTACTTGAAACAATGCGAATACAGTCGAAAGCTCATCCATTTAACAGCTGCGAATACAGTCGCGCCCTGCGTTTTGATGAGCGACGATGATCCTACTCCGGCGGCGGCTCGTGGCGGCGAAAAGCCGTACTAGAGCCGACGGCCGGTTCCCTTTGTTCTCCGCTCCATTTCCCAAACACAGAAAAATAGAGGAGGCACTGGCGCAGTACAACGGAGAATTGTACGTTGCATTAAGAACAAAAATCACGGCTCTCATGGCTCTCTCATGGCTGTTCCTCGTGTCTCTTACTATATGAATGACAGAAACAGTTACCCGCCGTGGTTGCTCAGTGGCTATGGTGTTGGGCTGCTGAGCACGAGGTCGCGGGATCGAATCCCGGCCACGGCGGCCGCATTTCGATGGGGGCGAAATGCGAAAACATTCGTGTGCTTAGATTTAGGTGCACGTTAAAGAACCCCAGGTGGTCGAAATTTCCGGAGTCCTCCACTACGGCGTGCCTCATAATCAGAAAGTGGTTTTGGCACGTAAAACCCCAAATATTATTATTATTATTATTGACAGAAACAGTTCCTGAACATACAAAAAAAAATCTAGTTGGCTACCCAGCACATATCGTTGAACGATTAATATGTCTGGGAAAATACGAAGCATTCCTCATAAACAAGTTCATGAGGTTTTCGCCAGTAATTTGCCAAGGTGGCCGCAATTAATTTTTTGTCGACCAATGCAAGACTTTCAAAAGCCACAGTTCGTGACATTTGTTCGTTAACATAGCATGCTCGACATAGTCACCAACGAATGAGATGCATCAGATCCATTGCCCCAGCTGTCAAATCTCGTTTTGAAATAAAAAAATTCGAGGAAACCTAAGCACTTCTTATGAGTTGTGAATGCGACAGCGTTAATGTCCCATTGAACGCCGCTGAACGGTCCTTCGATTTATGAACTTCTCGCGGGCAAGTGAGCGCGTTGAGATACGTGGCATAGCAAAAGGCCGGTGCGCTTCAATCCGTGGCATCACGCTGGTTTGGTCCAGTGAGTAAAACACTCGGCTTCGGAGCGTGCATACGCAGGTTCGAAACTCACTACCGCCGATGTTATCGAATTAGTACTGTTTTTATACTTTAATTCCTTCATAGCAATTGCCGAGGCGAAGTTATAACGCAGGCGAGAGCTTGCGCTGACAAGGAAAGCGCGGACAACACAGGATTTCGAGAGTGGTGGCGACATGGTGTCGCGGCCGTGTCCTCACTCTGGATTCGTCTGGAGCATAGTTCGCCACTTCTCTGCATCACGAGGCAAAAGTGGCGTATACGCTCAGTACAGCGGTTCTCAGCGGCGCATGTCGTCTGGTGCTTGTGGCAGCCGGCGCACAACAAATAAAGTATGCAGAGTGAAAAGTAAATGAAATTGTCAAATGTGCCATTTAAAAAATCACCGCCCGAGCACTCCATACAGATGGCTAGCCAGCGAAGCTGAAAAATGCGGCCCCGGTGTTTATCACTGGGTTAATCCCGACGGCTCCTTCAACGGCGGCTTGGTAGGTTACGGATCCTCGATACGCAGTTGCTGATTGCGCTCGCCTGCACCAGCCTGTTCTTGTGCCCGGGCTGCAGCATCGGCACGGCACAGACGAGCTCGTTCCCGGTTCTGCTCGCGGCGTTGCTGATCGAAAGCTGCCTGCTCCTAAGTAGTACCATATGACGCTTGGCCTACCAATTTCGGAGCCGGAGAGAAGTTGCTGCGCGCGCGCTTGGCTGCGACGGAGAGCGAGAATGTCACTACTTGCATAGCAAATAGCGCGCGTCTCTTCCCCTTTCTTTTCTCGCGCATGCCAATGGGGTGCGCCGGAGGAGTTTTTGGCGTACAGGCGACAGACGGACGAATCGGCTAGCCATATACAGCTTCGCTGTAAAACTGTCACCTGTAGCCGTCATTTTGGGCAATCAGCAGATACAGGTCTCTGTTATTGCATGTTTGCGTGTGCTAAAATATGTTCAAACTTCTACGACGAAGAGGTTAGCGGCATGGTTAGCGAAAGCTCATGTCCAATGGCGATGAAAGGGAGCCCGCACTAAATAGTGGCGGTATTTCTGTTTCAGAGGCGATCAGCAAGCGCACTTATTTCTTCGCTCTGAACAATAAATCACGGGGATCGAATGCAGCTGTGGACACCGCTTGTGGGCGAAGCACGCCTTTAGGAACAGTCTCTCAAGCGCGATTTCACCCATGGTGTTGACTAAGATACGTTTACCGAAGATGCAATAATATGGTGATTCCGCTCATCTATATAATGTGATTCCCGAAAAAATAACTGCGAACGTTATTGAGGCTGTGATCACACAACGCGATTATGAAGGCAAACCCGGATAGATCAGAAAAACAAGCTGCGAATGAACCCTGTGCAAATTACGACATGAAGATTTCAGTAGATCGCGGAGCTGGTCACAGCGTACGTGTTAAACTATGCTGAAACACTGGATCTAGAACTGGAAGGTTCCACGGCTGCCGCACTTTCTCTTTCAGCGAAATTAGTTTTTAACATCATGCTCAATGACGTTCGATTGGAAGCGTGTGAATTTATGTGCAAGGAACCGACGGCCGCACGCCATAACGCTGCAAGAAAGGTAAGTACGCTTGTTTCTCAATATATATACGAAATATTGTCAGCCACGGCGTATGCGGGTGCAAGGATATATTACAAAGCGTTGGGAAAGGCGAACGACGACGAGGCTTTGCCACGGGAACTGTAAACTCAGCAGCAAGTGCAACATCGTTGCTCCAAACGTAGTCCTTACTCGCCGGGATGGCTCGGATGTTACCGTGGTGTTGCTGATTATTGTGTTACTTTCGTTCTCAAAGCCGAGGGTGCGAAGAATGAGACGCCTGGCTGAAACGGTCGGCGTGTGTTTTCACGTTGAATTGTTAAATGCTTAATGTTTATCTAATGTATTTCTGTTGATCTGTTACTTTATTGCTGAGTTACCTATTTGTACGTTTGCCGCATTTTCTATGTGTTACCATTCATGCTAGTATTTCTTAAAATACGTTTTTTGAGACATCTAGTAAGCATGCATTAGTACTTTACCCCGTTTACTCTATTCTTTGTATTCTTAGCCTTTCGTACGACGTATTACGCTATTCTTATTTCTGATGATTTGTTACCTTTAATGCTCTGTTACCCACTCATAGATTCACGGTTTGCCATGGAGACCAAGGTCGGGCACCGCGTGTGCATGTAGTACAGCCCTCCCGTGTATCCAGTTTCTAGGCCTTTGTCAAGCTGCTGACCACAGCTTGACCGAACCATTCCAAACTTGTTTGAAAAAAAAAGAATCTGAATTTGAATTCGCACATTGTTACGAGCCATAAGTTTACGTTCGTTTCAGTGGCAGCGAATCGAGGCATATGTGTTGTTCACAAAGTGAATTGACCTCCGCGCGTGCATCAGCAAGTGGAGCCTGTGGAATGATCTGGCGCTTTCCAGAGAAGTGAGTTGACCTGGCCGCGCTGACATTGTAACGGGTGTTGCGTGTGTCAAGACATGCGTGGTCGGCAGGAGTTGTGGACCCCGCTTCACGCAGAGTCAGAGACGAGGAGAGCTTTCTCGGCGAAGAATTCTTTATACAATGTTTACATGATCTGGTGGTTACAAGGGGAGCTCAACAAAGAAGCTGCAAGCTGCTTGAATAACACGTCTGAGACCTCAGATTCCCCGGACAGTTCCTAAGGACAAAGCAAGGTCGAGGGAGCGAGGGTCCGGGCAGCCACCGTGGTCCTAACGCCACTTTCGGTGGCCGGCGCTTCATGGAACCACGCTGCGGCGTCAGGCCGATCTGGAGGTCGGTAAGAGTAAATCCAAACATCGGAGCAACGCCACACTGCGGTTAACGAAGCAGCACTTCCCTCTGAGATTCGCATCCGCTTCGGGAGCACTTCTAAATTCGATCTTGTTACTCAAAGGAAGTCGTGGCTCCATGGAAGTAGCTTTGACGAGGGCATGTATTTAGACCGCATTTGTTGGCCTTAAAATACCTGGGCAGGCTTTATTATTTTACAGCGAAAGCTGTGTATGACTAACATTCCGTAGCTTTTTCGGCGTCTGGCAATAGAAACGGACTTAGCTATTTCTAACGAACACCTACGGGTGCAGTGCGGCTGCGCAGGTGTCAAAATGCAGCACATATTAGAACACTCGCCGTGAACAATAGGGTGACGTAAAGGTAATCGCAGTATATAAGTAGGAGAGGTATCGGCACTAATAAAAGCTGTGTTATAGATGGGGCGCACACGTATAGTTCGTACACCCGACGAACAACGTGCGTACGAGGAGCGCCGTAGGGAACCGCAACGAGAATGTAAAAGGTGCCTTCGCGAAACGACCACCGACGAAGAACGTTCCCGCGATGCTGAACGAAAACGACAATCGGGAGCCCCTCTGACCGAGCAACGACGCCAGGCTTGCAACGTAACAAATGACAGCCATTACACTCTGTGAACATGGAATGGCAGCGAAAACACTTTGATTTTCGTTTGAAAGCTTTGAATGTCGTCGTCTTTCGCTGGCACCCCATCTTGAAAGAGTGGAATGGTTGTCATTTTTATTGAACATATACA
The DNA here is from genome assembly GCF_050947875.1 of Dermacentor variabilis. Classification (NCBI taxonomy): domain Eukaryota; kingdom Metazoa; phylum Arthropoda; class Arachnida; order Ixodida; family Ixodidae; genus Dermacentor; species Dermacentor variabilis. The sequence continues at coordinate 5,463,155 of NC_134572.1, read as the reverse complement.
GCGACCTAAGGCCAACCATGAGCTTACTTTAGTTGGCGAACGTGAGCCAATTAGCCTTCCGGCAGCGCAGCTCCCTCTGCTTGCAATGATGGAAGTCCTCGGGATTCGTTGACACCCAACGAGCACAAATCCGTCATCACCGTCCATACGCACGCTTCCTGCGACGCCAAATGTCGTGTTTTAGAGAATATGTGCCGTCGTCTTGAATTGGCGAAAGCGTATTTACTCTTAGCCTCAGGAATAAAGAAGACAGATTGGCGATGGCTGGCGTGCCACAAGAGCTGGAGCCTCAGTTCAACTGCAACAAACAGATACGCCGCGCTGGGTGCATAACTTTCACTACTCAGCCACCTGAGTCATAAATAATTCAATTGTGTGACCGTTCAATATATGATTTTTCCAAGAAAATTATAGTCCCTATTCGTTAATTAATCGCGTAAATCGGCAGCGACACATGCGTCGGGAGTGATGTATGCGAACAACAAGTGATTTCAGGAGAAACAATTCACATGGCTGAAGCGATATTTTCGTGGGCTTACGTTTTTTGAACTTTTTGGATCAAATTATTCCGCGACTATTCGTTTATTTGTCGCTTAAGTCGGCATAAGCCAGTGCATGGGGAGTGATATATGCAAACAACAACTGATTTCAAGAGAAGAAATTTACATGGAAGAAACTATACTTTCGTGGCCTATAGGCTTAGCGTGTTTTTAACTTTGTCGAGAAAATTATTCTTCGACTATTCCTTTATTTGTCGCTTAAATCGGCATCAGCCAGTGCGTGGGGAGTGATGTATGCAAACAACAACTGATTTCAAGATAAAAATTTACATGGAAGAAACGATATTTTCGCTATACGCTTAGCGTTTTTTGTACTTTTCCGAGAAAATTATTCTGCGACTATTCATTTATTTGTCACTTAAACCGGCATCAGCCAGTGCGTGGAGAGTGATGTATGCAAACAACTACTGATTTCAAGTGAAAAAATTTACATGGCAGAAACGATATTTTCGTGGCCTATAGGCTTAGCATTTTTCAACTTTTTCGAAAAAATTATTCTGCGACTATTCATTTATTTGTCACTTAAACCGGCATTAGCCAGTGCGTCGGGAGTGATGCATGCAAATCACAACTGATTTCTAGAGAAAAAATTTAGATGGAAGGAACGATATTTACGTTGCCTATAGGCTCAGCATTTTTGAACTTTTTCGAGAAAAGTATTCAGCGACTATTCGTTTATTTGTCGCTTGAACCGGCATCAGCCAGTGCGTGGAGAGTGATGTATGCAAACAACTACTGATTTCAAGAGAAAAAATTTACATGGAAGAAACGATATTTTCGTGGCCTATAGGCTTAGCGTTTTTTGAACTTTCCCGAGAAAATTATTCTTCGACTATTCCTTTATTTGTCGCTTAAATCGGCATCAGCCAGTGTGTGGGGAGTGATGTATGCAAACAACAAGTGATTCCAAGAGAAAAAATTTACATGGAAGAAATCATGTTTTCGTGGCCTATAGGCTTAGCGTCTCTTGAACTTTTTTGAGAAAATTCTTCTGCGACTATTCCTTTATTTGTCACTTAAACCGGCATCAGCCAGTGCGTGGAGAGTGACGTATGCAAACAACTACTGATTTCAAGTGAAAAAATTTACATGGCAGAAACGATATTTTCGTGGCCTATAGGCTTAGCATTTTTCAACTTTTTCGAAAAAATTATTCTGCGACTATTCATTTATTTGTCACTTAAACCGGCATTAGCCAGTGCGTCGGGAGTGATGCATGCAAATCACAACTGATTTCAAGAGAAAAAATTTAGATGGAAGGAACGATATTTCCGTTGCCTATAGGCTCAGCATTTTTGAACTTTTTCGAGAAAAGTATTCAGCGACTATTCGTTTATTTGTCGCTTGAACCGGCATCAGCCAGTGCGTGGAGAGTGATGTATGCAAACAACTACTGATTTCAAGAGAAAAAATTTACATGGAAGAAACGATATTTTCGTGGCCTATAGGCTTAGCGTTTTTTGAACTTTCCCGAGAAAATTATTCTTCGACTATTCCTTTATTTGTCGCTTAAATCGGCATCAGCCAGTGTGTGGGGAGTGATGTATGCAAACAACAAGTGATTCCAAGAGAAAAAATTTACATGGAAGAAATCATGTTTTCGTGGCCTATAGGCTTAGCGTCTCTTGAACTTTTTTGAGAAAATTCTTCTGCGACTATTCCTTTATTTGTCACTTAAACCGGCATCAGCCAGTGCGTGGAGAGTGATGTATGCAAACAACTACTGATTTCAAGAGAAAAAATTTACATGGAAGAAACGATATTTTCGTGGCCTATAGGCTTAGCGTTTTTTTAACTTTCCCGAGAAAATTATTCTTCGACTATTCCTTTATTTGTCGCTTAAATCGGCATCAGCCAGTGTGTGGGGAGTGATGTATGCAAACAACAAGTGATTCCAAGAGAAAAAATTTACATGGAAGAAATCATGTTTTCGTGGCCTATAGGCTTAGCGTCTCTTGAACTTTTTTGAGAAAATTCTTCTGCGACTATTCCTTTATTTGTCACTTAAACCGGCATCAGCCAGTGCGTGGAGAGTGACGTATGCAAACAACTACTGATTTCAAGTGAAAAAATTTACATGGCAGAAACGATATTTTCGTGGCCTATAGGCTTAGCATTTTTCAACTTTTTCGAAAAAATTATTCTGCGACTATTCATTTATTTGTCACTTAAACCGGCATTAGCCAGTGCGTCGGGAGTGATGCATGCAAATCACAACTGATTTCAAGAGAAAAAATTTAGATGGAAGGAACGATATTTCCGTTGCCTATAGGCTCAGCATTTTTGAACTTTTTCGAGAAAAGTATTCAGCGACTATTCGTTTATTTGTCGCTTGAACCGGCATCAGCCAGTGCGTGGAGAGTGATGTATGCAAACAACTACTGATTTCAAGAGAAAAAATTTACATGGAAGAAACGATATTTTCGTGGCCTATAGGCTTAGCGTTTTTTGAACTTTCCCGAGAAAATTATTCTTCGACTATTCCTTTATTTGTCGCTTAAATCGGCATCAGCCAGTGTGTGGGGAGTGATGTATGCAAACAACAAGTGATTCCAAGAGAAAAAATTTACATGGAAGAAATCATGTTTTCGTGGCCTATAGGCTTAGCGTCTCTTGAACTTTTTTGAGAAAATTCTTCTGCGACTATTCCTTTATTTGTCACTTAAACCGGCATCAGCCAGTGCGTGGAGAGTGACGTATGCAAACAACTACTGATTTCAAGTGAAAAAATTTACATGGCAGAAACGATATTTTCGTGGCCTATAGGCTTAGCATTTTTCAACTTTTTCGAAAAAATTATTCTGCGACTATTCATTTATTTGTCACTTAAACCGGCATTAGCCAGTGCGTCGGGAGTGATGCATGCAAATCACAACTGATTTCAAGAGAAAAAATTTAGATGGAAGGAACGATATTTCCGTTGCCTATAGGCTCAGCATTTTTGAACTTTTTCGAGAAAAGTATTCAGCGACTATTCGTTTATTTGTCGCTTGAACCGGCATCAGCCAGTGCGTGGAGAGTGATGTATGCAAACAACTACTGATTTCAAGAGAAAAAATTTACATGGAAGAAACGATATTTTCGTGGCCTATAGGCTTAGCGTTTTTTGAACTTTCCCGAGAAAATTATTCTTCGACTATTCCTTTATTTGTCGCTTAAATCGGCATCAGCCAGTGTGTGGGGAGTGATGTATGCAAACAACAAGTGATTCCAAGAGAAAAAATTTACATGGAAGAAATCATGTTTTCGTGGCCTATAGGCTTAGCGTCTCTTGAACTTTTTTGAGAAAATTCTTCTGCGACTATTCCTTTATTTGTCACTTAAACCGGCATCAGCCAGTGCGTGGAGAGTGATGTATGCAAACAACTACTGATTTCAAGTGAAAAAATTTACATGGCAGAAACGATATTTTCGTGGCCTATAGGCTTAGCATTTTTCAACTTTTTCGAAAAAATTATTCTGCGACTATTCATTTATTTGTCACTTAAACCGGCATTAGCCAGTGCGTCGGGAGTGATGCATGCAAATCACAACTGATTTCAAGAGAAAAAATTTAGACGGAAGGAACGATATTTCCGTTGCCTATAGGCTCAGCATTTTTGAACTTTTTCGAGAAAAGTATTCAGCGACTATTCGTTTATTTGTCGCTTGAACCGGCATCAGCCAGTGCGTGGAGAGTGATGTATGCAAACAACTACTGATTTCAAGAGAAAAAATTTACATGGAAGAAACGATATTTTCGTGGCCTATAGGCTTAGCGTTTTTTGAACTTTCCCGAGAAAATTATTCTTCGACTATTCCTTTATTTGTCGCTTAAATCGGCATCAGCCAGTGTGTGGGGAGTGATGTATGCAAACAACAAGTGATTCCAAGAGAAAAAATTTACATGGAAGAAATCATGTTTTCGTGGCCTATAGGCTTAGCGTCTCTTGAACTTTTTTGAGAAAATTCTTCTGCGACTATTCCTTTATTTGTCACTTAAACCGGCATCAGCCAGTGCGTGGAGAGTGATGTATGCAAACAACTACTGATTTCAAGTGAAAAAATTTACATGGCAGATACGATATTTTCGTGGCCTATAGGCTTAGCATTTTTCAACTTTTTCGAAAAAATTATTCTGCGACTATTCATTTATTTGTCACTTAAACCGGCATTAGCCAGTGCGTCGGGAGTGATGCATGCAAATCACAACTGATTTCAAGAGAAAAAATTTAGATGGTAGGAACGATATTTCCGTTGCCTATAGGCTCAGCATTTTTGAACTTTTTCGAGAAAAGTATTCAGCGACTATTCGTTTATTTGTCGCTTGAACCGGCATCAGCCAGTGCGTGGAGAGTGATGTATGCAAACAACTACTGATTTCAAGAGAAAAAATTTACATGGAAGAAACGATATTTTCGTGGCCTATAGGCTTAGCGTTTTTTGAACTTTCCCGAGAAAATTATTCTTCGACTATTCCTTTATTTGTCGCTTAAATCGGCATCAGCCAGTGTGTGGGGAGTGATGTATGCAAACAACAAGTGATTCCAAGAGAAAAAATTTACATGGAAGAAATCATGTTTTCGTGGCCTATAGGCTTAGCGTCTCTTGAACTTTTTTGAGAAAATTCTTCTGCGACTATTCATTTATTTGTCACTTAAACCGGCATCAGCCAGTGCGTGGAGAGTGATGTATGCAAACAACTACTGATTTCAAGAGAAAAAATTTACATGGAAGAAACGATATTTTCGTGGCCTATAGGCTTAGCGTTTTTTGAACTTTCCCGAGAAAATTATTCTTCGACTATTCCTTTATTTGTCGCTTAAATCGGCATCAGCCAGTGTGTGGGGAGTGATTTATGCAAACAACAAGTGATTCCAAGAGAAAAAATTTACATGGAAGAAATCATGTTTTCGTGGCCTATAGGCTTAGCGTCTCTTGAACTTTTTTGAGAAAATTCTTCTGCGACTATTCATTTATTTGTCACTTAAACCGGCATCAGCCAGTGCGTGGAGAGTGATGTATGCAAACAACTACTGATTTCAAGTGAAAAAATTTACATGGCAGAAACGATATTTTCGTGGCCTATAGGCTTAGCATTTTTCAACTTTTTCGAAAAAATTATTCTGCGACTATTCATTTATTTGTCACTTAAACCGGCATTAGCCAGTGCGTCGGGAGTGATGCATGCAAATCACAACTGATTTCAAGAGAAAAAATTTAGATGGAAGGAACGATATTTCCGTTGCCTATAGGCTCAGCATTTTTGAACTTTTTCGAGAAAAGTATTCAGCGACTATTCGTTTTTTTGTCGCTTGAACCGGCATCAGCCAGTGCGTGGAGAGTGATGTATGCAAACAACTACTGATTTCAAGAGAAAAAATTTACATGGAAGAAACGATATTTTCGTGGCCTATAGGCTTAGCGTTTTTTGAACTTTCCCGAGAAAATTATTCTTCGACTATTCCTTTATTTGTCGCTTAAATCGGCATCAGCCAGTGTGTGGGGAGTGATGTATGCAAACAACAAGTGATTCCAAGAGAAAAAATTTACATGGAAGAAATCATGTTTTCGTGGCCTATAGGCTTAGCGTCTCTTGAACTTTTTTGAGAAAATTCTTCTGCGACTATTCCTTTATTTGTCACTTAAACCGGCATCAGCCAGTGCGTGGAGAGTGATGTATGCAAACAACTACTGATTTCAAGTGAAAAAATTTACATGGCAGAAACGATATTTTCGTGGCCTATAGGCTTAGCATTTTTCAACTTTTTCGAAAAAATTATTCTGCGACTATTCATTTATTTGTCACTTAAACCGGCATTAGCCAGTGCGTCGGGAGTGATGCATGCAAATCACAACTGATTTCAAGAGAAAAAATTTAGATGGAAGGAACGATATTTCCGTTGCCTATAGGCTCAGCATTTTTGAACTTTTTCGAGAAACGTATTCAGCGACTATTCGTTTATTTGTCGCTTGAACCGGCATCAGCCAGTGCGTGGAGAGTGATGTATGCAAACAACTACTGATTTCAAGAGAAAAAATTTACATGGAAGAAACGATATTTTCGTGGCCTATAGGCTTAGCGTTTTTTGAACTTTCCCGAGAAAATTATTCTTCGACTATTCCTTTATTTGTCGCTTAAATCGGCATCAGCCAGTGTGTGGGGAGTGATGTATGCAAACAACAAGTGATTCCAAGAGAAAAAATTTACATGGAAGAAATCATGTTTTCGTGGCCTATAGGCTTAGCGTCTCTTGAACTTTTTTGAGAAAATTCTTCTGCGACTATTCATTTATTTGTCACTTAAACCGGCATCAGCCAGTGCGTGGAGAGTGATGTATGCAAACAACTACTGATTTCAAGTGAAAAAATTTACATGGCAGAAACGATATTTTCGTGGCCTATAGGCTTAGCATTTTTCAACTTTTTCGAAAAAATTATTCTGCGACTATTCATTTATTTGTCACTTAAACCGGCATTAGCCAGTGCGTCGGGAGTGATGCATGCAAATCACAACTGATTTCAAGAGAAAAAATTTAGATGGAAGGAACGATATTTCCGTTGCCTATAGGCTCAGCATTTTTGAACTTTTTCGAGAAAAGTATTCAGCGACTATTCGTTTATTTGTCGCTTGAACCGGCATCAGCCAGTGCGTGGAGAGTGATGTATGCAAACAACTACTGATTTCAAGAGAAAAAATTTACATGGAAGAAACGATATTTTCGTGGCCTATAGGCTTAGCGTTTTTTGAACTTTCCCGAGAAAATTATTCTTCGACTATTCCTTTATTTGTCGCTTAAATCGGCATCAGCCAGTGTGTGGGGAGTGATGTATGCAAACAACAAGTGATTCCAAGAGAAAAAATTTACATGGAAGAAATCATGTTTTCGTGGCCTATAGGCTTAGCGTCTCTTGAACTTTTTTGAGAAAATTCTTCTGCGACTATTCCTTTATTTGTCACTTAAACCGGCATCAGCCAGTGCGTGGAGAGTGATGTATGCAAACAACTACTGATTTCAAGTGAAAAAATTTACATGGCAGAAACGATATTTTCGTGGCCTATAGGCTTAGCATTTTTCAACTTTTTCGAAAAAATTATTCTGCGACTATTCATTTATTTGTCACTTAAACCGGCATTAGCCAGGGCGTCGGGAGTGATGCATGCAAATCACAACTGATTTCAAGAGAAAAAATTTAGATGGAAGGAACGATATTTCCGTTGCCTATAGGCTCAGCATTTTTGAACTTTTTCGAGAAAAGTATTCAGCGACTATTCGTTTATTTGTCGCTTGAACCGGCATCAGCCAGTGCGTGGAGAGTGATGTATGCAAACAACTACTGATTTCAAGAGAAAAAATTTACATGGAAGAAACGATATTTTCGTGGCCTATAGGCTTAGCGTTTTTTGAACTTTCCCGAGAAAATTATTCTTCGACTATTCCTTTTTTGTCGCTTAAATCGGCATCAGCCAGTGTGTGGGGAGTGATGTATGCAAACAACAAGTGATTCCAGGAGAAAAAATTTACATGGAAGAAATCATGTTTTCGTGGCCTATAGGCTTAGCGTCTCTTGAACTTTTTTGAGAAAATTCTTCTGCGACTATTCCTTTATTTGTCACTTAAACCGGCATCAGCCAGTGCGTGGAGAGTGATGTATGCAAACAACTACTGATTTCAAGTGAAAAAATTTACATGGCAGAAACGATATTTTCGTGGCCTATAGGCTTAGCATTTTTCAACTTTTTCGAAAAAATTATTCTGCGACTATTCATTTATTTGTCACTTAAACCGGCATTAGCCAGTGCGTCGGGAGTGATGCATGCAAATCACAACTGATTTCAAGAGAAACAATTTAGATGGTAGGAACGATATTTCCGTTGCCTATAGGCTCAGCATTTTTGAACTTTTTCGAGAAAAGTATTCAGCGACTATTCGTTTATTTGTCGCTTGAACCGGCATCAGCCAGTGCGTGGAGAGTGATGTATGCAAACAACTACTGATTTCAAGAGAAAAAATTTACATGGAAGAAACGATATTTTCGTGGCCTATAGGCTTAGCGTTTTTTGAACTTTCCCGAGAAAATTATTCTTCGACTATTCCTTTATTTGTCGCTTAAATCGGCATCAGCCAGTGTGTGGGGAGTGATGTATGCAAACAACAAGTGATTCCAAGAGAAAAAATTTACATGGAAGAAATCATGTTTTCGTGCTATAGGCTTAGCGTCTCTTGAACTTTTTTGAGAAAATTCTTCTGCGACTATTCCTTTATTTGTCACTTAAACCGGCATCAGCCAGTGCGTGGAGAGTGATGTATGCAAACAACTACTGATTTCAAGTGAAAAAATTTACATGGCAGAAACGATATTTTCGTGGCCTATAGGCTTAGCATTTTTCAACTTTTTCGAAAAAATTATTCTGCGACTATTCATTTATTTGTCACTTAAACCGGCATTAGCCAGTGCGTCGGGAGTGATGCATGCAAATCACAACTGATTTCAAGAGAAAAAATTTAGATGGAAGGAACGATATTTCCGTTGCCTATAGGCTCAGCATTTTTGAACTTTTTCGAGAAAAGTATTCAGCGACTATTCGTTTATTTGTCGCTTGAACCGGCATCAGCCAGTGCGTGGAGAGTGATGTATGCAAACAACTACTGATTTCAAGAGAAAAAATTTACATGGAAGAAACGATATTTTCGTGGCCTATAGGCTTAGCGTTTTTTGAACTTTCCCGAGAAAATTATTCTTCGACTATTCCTTTTTTGTCGCTTAAATCGGCATCAGCCAGTGCTTGGGGAGTGATGTATGCAAACAACAAGTGATTCCAAGAGAAAAAATTTACATGGAAGAAATCATGTTTTCGTGGCCTATAGGCTTAGCGTCTCTTGAACTTTTTTGAGAAAATTCTTCTGCGACTATTCCTTTATTTGTCACTTAAACCGGCATCAGCCAGTGCGTGGAAAGTGATGTATGCAAACAACTACTGATTTCAAGTGAAAAAATTTACATGGCAGAAACGATATTTTCGTGGCCTATAGGCTTAGCATTTTTCAACTTTTTCGAAAAAATTATTCTGCGACTATTCATTTATTTGTCACTTAAACCGGCATTAGCCAGTGCGTCGGGAGTGATGCATGCAAATCACAACTGATTTCAAGAGAAAAAATTTAGATGGAAGGAACGATATTTCCGTTGCCTATAGGCTCAGCATTTTTGAACTTTTTCGAGAAAAGTATTCAGCGACTATTCGTTTATTTGTCGCTTGAACCGGCATCAGCCAGTGCGTGGAGAGTGATGTATGCAAACAACTACTGATTTCAAGAGAAAAAATTTACATGGAAGAAACGATATTTTCGTGGCCTATAGGCTTAGCGTTTTTTGAACTTTCCCGAGAAAATTATTCTTCGACTATTCCTTTTTTGTCGCTTAAATCGGCATCAGCCAGTGCTTGGGGAGTGATGTATGCAAACAACAAGTGATTCCAAGAGAAAAAATTTACATGGAAGAAATCATGTTTTCGTGGCCTATAGGCTTAGCGTCTCTTGAACTTTTTTGAGAAAATTCTTCTGCGACTATTCCTTTATTTGTCACTTAAACCGGCATCAGCCAGTGCGTGGAGAGTGATGTATGCAAACAACTACTGATTTCAAGTGAAAAAATTTACATGGCAGAAACGATATTTTCGTGGCCTATAGGCTTAGCATTTTTCAACTTTTTCGAAAAAATTATTCTGCGACTATTCATTTATTTGTCACTTAAACCGGCATTAGCCAGTGCGTCGGGAGTGATGCATGCAAATCACAACTGATTTCAAGAGAAAAAATTTAGATGGTAGGAACGATATTTCCGTTGCCTATAGGCTCAGCATTTTTGAACTTTTTCGAGAAAAGTATTCAGCGACTATTCGTTTATTTGTCGCTTGAACCGGCATCAGCCAGTGCGTGGAGAGTGATGTATGCAAACAACTACTGATTTCAAGAGAAAAAATTTACATGGAAGAAACGATATTTTCGTGGCCTATAGGCTTAGCGTTTTTTGAACTTTCCCGAGAAAATTATTCTTCGACTATTCCTTTATTTGTCGCTTAAATCGGCATCAGCCAGTGTGTGGGGAGTGATGTATGCAAACAACAAGTGATTCCAAGAGAAAAAATTTACATGGAAGAAATCATGTTTTCGTGCTATAGGCTTAGCGTCTCTTGAACTTTTTTGAGAAAATTCTTCTGCGACTATTCCTTTATTTGTCACTTAAACCGGCATCAGCCAGTGCGTGGAGAGTGATGTATGCAAACAACTACTGATTTCAAGTGAAAAAATTTACATGGCAGAAACGATATTTTCGTGGCCTATAGGCTTAGCATTTTTCAACTTTTTCGAAAAAATTATTCTGCGACTATTCATTTATTTGTCACTTAAACCGGCATTAGCCAGTGCGTCGGGAGTGATGCATGCAAATCACAACTGATTTCAAGAGAAAAAATTTAGATGGAAGGAACGATATTTCCGTTGCCTATAGGCTCAGCATTTTTGAACTTTTTCGAGAAAAGTATTCAGCGACTATTCGTTTATTTGTCGCTTGAACCGGCATCAGCCAGTGCGTGGAGAGTGATGTATGCAAACAACTACTGATTTCAAGAGAAAAAATTTACATGGAAGAAACGATATTTTCGTGGCCTATAGGCTTAGCGTTTTTTGAACTTTCCCGAGAAAATTATTCTTCGACTATTCCTTTTTTGTCGCTTAAATCGGCATCAGCCAGTGCTTGGGGAGTGATGTATGCAAACAACAAGTGATTCCAAGAGAAAAAATTTACATGGAAGAAATCATGTTTTCGTGGCCTATAGGCTTAGCGTCTCTTGAACTTTTTTGAGAAAATTCTTCTGCGACTATTCCTTTATTTGTCACTTAAACCGGCATCAGCCAGTGCGTGGAGAGTGATGTATGCAAACAACTACTGATTTCAAGTGAAAAAATTTACATGGCAGAAACGATATTTTCGTGGCCTATAGGCTTAGCATTTTTCAACTTTTTCGAAAAAATTATTCTGCGACTATTCATTTATTTGTCACTTAAACCGGCATTAGCCAGTGCGTCGGGAGTGATGCATGCAAATCACAACTGATTTCAAGAGAAAAAATTTAGATGGAAGGAACGATATTTCCGTTGCCTATAGGCTCAGCATTTTTGAACTTTTTCGAGAAAAGTATTCAGCGACTATTCGTTTATTTGTCGCTTGAACCGGCATCAGCCAGTGCGTGGAGAGTGATGTATGCAAACAACTACTGATTTCAAGAGAAAAAATTTACATGGAAGAAACGATATTTTCGTGGCCTATAGGCTTAGCGTTTTTTGAACTTTCCCGAGAAAATTATTCTTCGACTATTCCTTTTTTGTCGCTTAAATCGGCATCAGCCAGTGCTTGGGGAGTGATGTATGCAAACAACAAGTGATTCCAAGAGAAAAAATTTACATGGAAGAAATCATGTTTTCGTCGCCTATAGGCTTAGCGTCTCTTGAACTTTTTTGAGAAAATTCTTCTGCGACTATTCCTTTATTTGTCACTTAAACCGGCATCAGCCAGTGCGTGGAGAGTGATGTATGCAAACAACTACTGATTTCAAGTGAAAAAATTTACATGGCAGAAACGATATTTTCGTGGCCTATAGGCTTAGCATTTTTCAACTTTTTCGAAAAAATTATTCTGCGACTATTCATTTATTTGTCACTTAAACCGGCATTAGCCAGTGCGTCGGGAGTGATGCATGCAAATCACAACTGATTTCAAGAGAAAAAATTTAGATGGAAGGAACGATATTTCCGTTGCCTATAGGCTCAGCATTTTTGAACTTTTTCGAGAAAAGTATTCAGCGACTATTCGTTTATTTGTCGCTTGAACCGGCATCAGCCAGTGCGTGGAGAGTGATGTATGCAAACAACTACTGATTTCAAGAGAAAAAATTTACATGGAAGAAACGATATTTTCGTGGCCTATAGGCTTAGCGTTTTTTGAACTTTCCCGAGAAAATTATTCTTCGACTATTCCTTTATTTGTCGCTTAAATCGGCATCAGCCAGTGTGTGGGGAGTGATGTATGCAAACAACAAGTGATTCCAAGAGAAAAAATTTACATGGAAGAAATCATGTTTTCGTGGCCTATAGGCTTAGCGTCTCTTGAACTTTTTTGAGAAAATTCTTCTGCGACTATTCCTTTATTTGTCACTTAAACCGGCATCAGCCAGTGCGTGGAGAGTGATGTATGCAAACAACTACTGATTTCAAGTGAAAAAATTTACATGGCAGAAACGATATTTTCGTGGCCTATAGGCTTAGCATTTTTCAACTTTTTCGAAAAAATTATTCTGCGACTATTCATTTATTTGTCACTTAAACCGGCATTAGCCAGGGCGTCGGGAGTGATGCATGCAAATCACAACTGATTTCAAGAGAAAAAATTTAGATGGAAGGAACGATATTTCCGTTGCCTATAGGCTCAGCATTTTTGAACTTTTTCGAGAAAAGTATTCAGCGACTATTCGTTTATTTGTCGCTTGAACCGGCATCAGCCAGTGCGTGGAGAGTGATGTATGCAAACAACTACTGATTTCAAGAGAAAAAATTTACATGGAAGAAACGATATTTTCGTGGCCTATAGGCTTAGCGTTTTTTGAACTTTCCCGAGAAAATTATTCTTCGACTATTCCTTTTTTGTCGCTTAAATCGGCATCAGCCAGTGTGTGGGGAGTGATGTATGCAAACAACAAGTGATTCCAAGAGAAAAAATTTACATGGAAGAAATCATGTTTTCGTGGCCTATAGGCTTAGCGTCTCTTGAACTTTTTTGAGAAAATTCTTCTGCGACTATTCCTTTATTTGTCACTTAAACCGGCATCAGCCAGTGCGTGGAGAGTGATGTATGCAAACAACTACTGATTTCAAGTGAAAAAATTTACATGGCAGAAACGATATTTTCGTGGCCTATAGGCTTAGCATTTTTCAACTTTTTCGAAAAAATTATTCTGCGACTATTCATTTATTTGTCACTTAAACCGGCATTAGCCAGTGCGTCGGGAGTGATGCATGCAAATCACAACTGATTTCAAGAGAAAAAATTTAGATGGTAGGAACGATATTTCCGTTGCCTATAGGCTCAGCATTTTTGAACTTTTTCGAGAAAAGTATTCAGCGACTATTCGTTTATTTGTCGCTTGAACCGGCATCAGCCAGTGCGTGGAGAGTGATGTATGCAAACAACTACTGATTTCAAGAGAAAAAATTTACATGGAAGAAACGATATTTTCGTGGCCTATAGGCTTAGCGTTTTTTGAACTTTCCCGAGAAAATTATTCTTCGACTATTCCTTTACTTGTCGCTTAAATCGGCATCAGCCAGTGTGTGGGGAGTGATGTATGCAAACAACAAGTGATTCCAAGAGAAAAAATTTACATGGAAGAAATCATGTTTTCGTGGCCTATAGGCTTAGCGTCTCTTGAACTTTTTTGAGAAAATTCTTCTGCGACTATTCCTTTATTTGTCACTTAAACCGGCATCAGCCAGTGCGTGGAGAGTGATGTATGCAAACAACTACTGATTTCAAGTGAAAAAATTTACATGGCAGAAACGATATTTTCGTGGCCTATAGGCTTAGCATTTTTCAACTTTTTCGAAAAAATTATTCTGCGACTATTCATTTATTTGTCACTTAAACCGGCATTAGCCAGTGCGTCGGGAGTGATGCATGCAAATCACAACTGATTTCAAGAGAAAAAATTTAGATGGAAGGAACGATATTTCCGTTGCCTATAGGCTCAGCATTTTTGAACTTTTTCGAGAAAAGTATTCAGCGACTATTCGTTTATTTGTCGCTTGAACCGGCATCAGCCAGTGCGTGGAGAGTGATGTATGCAAACAACTACTGATTTCAAGAGAAAAAATTTACATGGAAGAAACGATATTTTCGTGGCCTATAGGCTTAGCGTTTTTTGAACTTTCCCGAGAAAATTATTCTTCGACTATTCCTTTTTTGTCGCTTAAATCGGCATCAGCCAGTGCTTGGGGAGTGATGTATGCAAACAACAAGTGATTCCAAGAGAAAAAATTTACATGGAAGAAATCATGTTTTCGTGGCCTATAGGCTTAGCGTCTCTTGAACTTTTTTGAGAAAATTCTTCTGCGACTATTCCTTTATTTGTCACTTAAACCGGCATCAGCCAGTGCGTGGAGAGTGATGTATGCAAACAACTACTGATTTCAAGTGAAAAAATTTACATGGCAGAAACGATATTTTCGTGGCCTATAGGCTTAGCATTTTTCAACTTTTTCGAAAAAATTATTCTGCGACTATTCATTTATTTGTCACTTAAACCGGCATTAGCCAGTGCGTCGGGAGTGATGCATGCAAATCACAACTGATTTCAAGAGAAAAAATTTAGATGGAAGGAACGATATTTCCGTTGCCTATAGGCTCAGCATTTTTGAACTTTTTCGAGAAAAGTATTCAGCGACTATTCGTTTATTTGTCGCTTGAACCGGCATCAGCCAGTGCGTGGAGAGTGATGTATGCAAACAACTACTGATTTCAAGAGAAAAAATTTACATGGAAGAAACGATATTTTCGTGGCCTATAGGCTTAGCGTTTTTTTAACTTTCCCGAGAAAATTATTCTTCGACTATTCCTTTTTTGTCGCTTAAATCGGCATCAGCCAGTGCTTGGGGAGTGATGTATGCAAACAACAAGTGATTCCAAGAGAAATATTTACATGGAAGAAATCATGTTTTCGTGGCCTATAGGCTTAGCGTCTCTTGAACTTTTTTGAGAAAATTCTTCTGCGACTATTCCTTTATTTGTCACTTAAACCGGCATCAGCCAGTGCGTGGAGAGTGATGTATGCAAACAACTACTGATTTCAAGTGAAAAAATTTACATGGCAGAAACGATATTTTCGTGGCCTATAGGCTTAGCATTTTTCAACTTTTTCAAAAAAATTATTCTGCGACTATTCATTTATTTGTCACTTAAACCGGCATTAGCCAGTGCGTCGGGAGTGATGCATGCAAATCACAACTGATTTCAAGAGAAAAATTTAGATGGTAGGAACGATATTTCCGTTGCCTATAGGCTCAGCATTTTTGAACTTTTTCGAGAAAAGTATTCAGCGACTATTCGTTTATTTGTCGCTTGAACCGGCATCAGCCAGTGCGTGGAGAGTGATGTATGCAAACAACTACTGATTTCAAGAGAAAAAATTTACATGGAAGAAACGATATTTTCGTGGCCTATATATAGGCTTAGCGTTTTTTGAACTTTCCCGAGAAAATTATTCTTCGACTATTCCTTTATTTGTCGCTTAAATCGGCATCAGCCAGTGTGTGGGGAGTGATGTATGCAAACAACAAGTGATTCCAAGAGAAAAAATTTACATGGAAGAAATCATGTTTTCGTGGCCTATAGGCTTAGCGTCTCTTGAACTTTTTTGAGAAAATTCTTCTGCGACTATTCCTTTATTTGTCACTTAAACCGGCATCAGCCAGTGCGTGGAGAGTGATGTATGCAAACAACTACTGATTTCAAGTGAAAAATTTACATGGCAGAAACGATATTTTCGTGGCCTATAGGCTTAGCATTCTTCAACTTTTTCGAAAAAATTATTCTGCGACTATTCATTTATTTGTCACTTAAACCGGCATTAGCCAGTGCGTCGGGAGTGATGCATGCAAATCACAACTGATTTCAAGAGAAAAAATTTAGATGGAAGGAACGATATTTCCATTGCCTATAGGCTCAGCATTTTTGAACTTTTTCGAGAAAAGTATTCAGCGACTATTCGTTTATTTGTGGCTTGAACCGGCATCAGCCAGTGCGTGGAGAGTGATGTATGCAAACAACTACTGATTTCAAGAGAAAAAATTTACATGGAAGAAACGATATTTTCGTGGCCTATAGGCTTAGCGTTTTTTGAACTTTCCCGAGAAAATTATTCTTCGACTATTCCTTTATTTGTCGCTTAAATCGGCATCAGCCAGTGTGTGGGGAGTGATGTATGCAAACAACAAGTGATTCCAAGAGAAAAAATTTACATGGAAGAAATCATGTTTTCGTGGCCTATAGGCTTAGCGTCTCTTGAACTTTTTTGAGAAAATTCTTCTGCGACTATTCATTTATTTGTCACTTAAACCGGCATCAGCCAGTGCGTGGAGAGTGATGTATGCAAACAACTACTGATTTCAAGAGAAAAAATTTACATGGAAGAAACGATATTTTCGTGGCCTATGGGCTTAGCGTTTTTTGAACTTTCCCGAGAAAATTATTCTTCGACTATTCCTTTATTTGTCGCTTAAATCGGCATCAGCCAGTGTGTGGGGAGTGATGTATGCAAACAACAAGTGATTCCAAGAGAAAAAATTTACATGGAAGAAATCATGTTTTCGTGGCCTATAGGCTTATCGTCTCTTGAACTTTTTTGAGAAAATTCTTCTGCGACTATTCGTTTATTTGTCGCTTGAACCGGCATCAGCCAGTGCGTGGAGAGTGATGTATGCAAACAACTACTGATTTCAAGAGAAAAAATTTACATGGAAGAAACGATATTTTCGTGGCCTATAGGCTTAGCGTTTTTTGAACTTTCCCGAGAAAATTATTCTTCGACTATTCCTGTATTTGTCGCTTAAATCGGCATCAGCCAGTGTGTGGGGAGTGATGTATGCAAACAAGTGATTCCAAGAGAAAAAATTTACATGGAAGAAATCATGTTTTCGTGGCCTATAGGCTTAGCGTCTCTTGAACTTTTTTGAGAAAATTCTTCTGCGACTATTCATTTATTTGTCACTTAAACCGGCATCAGCCAGTGCGTGGAGAGTGATGTATGCAAACAACTACTGATTTCAAGAGAAAAAATTTACATTGAAGAAACGATATTTTCGTGGCCTATAGGCTTAGCGTTTTTTGAACTTTCCCGAGAAAATTATTCTTCGACTATTCCTTTATTTGTCGCTTAAATCGGCATCAGCCAGTGTGTGGGGAGTGATGTATGCAAACAACAAGTGATTCCAAGAGAAAAAATTTACCTGGAAGAAATCATGTTTTCGTGGCCTATAGGCTTAGCGTCTCTTGAACTTTTTTGAGAAAATTCTTCTGCGACTATTCCTTTATTTGTCACTTAAACCGGCATCAGCCAGTGCGTGGAGAGTGATGTATGCAAACAACTACTGATTTCAAGTGAAAAAATTTACATGGCAGAAACGATATTTTCGTGGCCATTAGGCTTAGCATTTTTCAACTTTTTCGAAAAAATTATTCTGCGACTATTCATTTATTTGTCACTTAAACCGGCATTAGCCAGTGCGTCGGGAGTGATGCATGCAAATCACAACTGATTTCAAGAGAAAAAATTTAGATGGTAGGAACGATATTTCCGTTGCCTATAGGCTCAGCATTTTTGAACTTTTTCGAGAAAAGTATTCAGCGACTATTCGTTTATTTGTCGCTTGAACCGGCATCAGCCAGTGCGTGGAGAGTGATGTATGCAAACAACTACTGATTTCAAGAGAAAAAATTTACATGGAAGAAACGATATTTTCGTGGCCTATAGGCTTAGCGTTTTTTGAACTTTCCCGAGAAAATTATTCTTCGACTATTCCTTTATTTGTCGCTTAAATCGGCATCAGCCAGTGTGTGGGGAGTGATGTATGCAAACAACAAGTGATTCCAAGAGAAAAAATTTACATGGAAGAAATCATGTTTTCGTGGCCTATAGGCTTAGCGTCTCTTGAACCTTTTTGAGAAAATTCTTCTGCGACTATTCCTTTATTTGTCACTTAAACCGGCATCAGCCAGTGCGTGGAGAGTGATGTATGCAAACAACTACTGATTTCAAGTGAAAAAATTTACATGGCAGAAACGATATTTTCGTGGCCTATAGGCTTAGCATTTTTCAACTTTTTCGAAAAAATTATTCTGCGACTATTCATTTATTTGTCACTTAAACCGGCATTAGCCAGTGCGTCGGGAGTGATGCATGCAAATCACAACTGATTTCAAGAGAAAAAATTTAGATGGTAGGAACGATATTTCCGTTGCCTATAGGCTCAGCATTTTTGAACTTTTTCGAGAAAAGTATTCAGCGACTATTCGTTTATTTGTCGCTTGAACCGGCATCAGCCAGTGCGTGGAGAGTGATGTATGCAAACAACTACTGATTTCAAGAGAAAAATTTACATGGAAGAAACGATATTTTCGTGGCCTATAGGCTTAGCGTTTTTTGAACTTTCCCGAGAAAATTATTCTTCGACTATTCCTTTATTTGTCGCTTAAATCGGCATCAGCCAGTGTGTGGGGAGTGATGTATGCAAACAACAAGTGATTCCAAGAGAAAAAATTTACATGGAAGAAATCATGTTTTCGTGGCCTATAGGCTTAGCGTCTCTTGAACTTTTTTGAGAAAATTCTTCTGCGACTATTCCTTTATTTGTCACTTAAACCGGCATCAGCCAGTGCGTGGAGAGTGATGTATGCAAACAACTACTGATTTCAAGTGAAAAAATTTACATGGCAGAAACGATATTTTCGTGGCCTATAGGCTTAGCATTTTTCAACTTTTTCGAAAAAATTATTCTGCGACTATTCATTTATTTGTCACTTAAACCGGCATTAGCCAGTGCGTCGGGAGTGATGCATGCAAATCACAACTGATTTCAAGAGAAAAAATTTAGATGGAAGGAACGATATTTCCGTTGCCTATAGGCTCAGCATTTTTGAACTTTTTCGAGAAAAGTATTCAGCGACTATTCGTTTATTTGTCGCTTGAACCGGCATCAGCCAGTGCGTGGAGAGTGATGTATGCAAACAACTACTGATTTCAAGAGAAAAAATTTACATGGAAGAAACGATATTTTCGTGGCCTATAGGCTTAGCGTTTTTTGAACTTTCCCGAGAAAATTATTCTTCGACTATTCCTTTATTTGTCGCTTAAATCGGCATCAGCCAGTGTGTGGGGAGTGATGTATGCAAACAAGTGATTCCAAGAGAAAAAATTTACATGGAAGAAATCATGTTTTCGTGGCCTATAGGCTTAGCGTCTCTTGAACTTTTTTGAGAAAATTCTTCTGCGACTATTCATTTATTTGTCACTTAAACCGGCATCAGCCAGTGCGTGGAGAGTGATGTATGCAAACAACTACTGATTTCAAGAGAAAAAATTTACATGGAAGAAACGATATTTTCGTGGCCTATAGGCTTAGCGTTTTTTGAACTTTCCCGAGAAAATTATTCTTCGACTATTCCTTTATTTGTCGCTTAAATTGGCATCAGCCAGTGTGTGGGGAGTGATGTATGCAAACAACAAGTGATTCCAAGAGAAAAAATTTACATGGAAGAAATCATGTTTTCGTGGCCTATAGGCTTAGCGTCTCTTGAACTTTTTTGAGAAAATTCTTCTGCGACTATTCCTTTATTTGTCACTTAAACCGGCATCAGCCAGTGCGTGGAGAGTGATGTATGCAAACAACTACTGATTTCAAGTGAAAAAATTTACATGGCAGAAACGATATTTTCGTGGCCTATAGGCTTAGCATT
Source organism: Dermacentor variabilis (assembly GCF_050947875.1). Classification (NCBI taxonomy): domain Eukaryota; kingdom Metazoa; phylum Arthropoda; class Arachnida; order Ixodida; family Ixodidae; genus Dermacentor; species Dermacentor variabilis. Next base: position 5,443,053 of record NC_134572.1, on the reverse strand, counting down.
TTTCAACTTTTTCGAAAAAATTATTCTGCGACTATTCATTTATTTGTCACTTAAACCGGCATTAGCCAGTGCGTCGGGAGTGATGCATGCAAATCACAACTGATTTCAAGAGAAAAAATTTAGATGGTAGGAACGATATTTCCGTTGCCTATAGGCTCAGCATTTTTGAACTTTTTCGAGAAAAGTATTCAGCGACTATTCGTTTATTTGTCGCTTGAACCGGCATCAGCCAGTGCGTGGAGAGTGATGTATGCAAACAACTACTGATTTCAAGAGAAAAATTTACATGGAAGAAACGATATTTTCGTGGCCTATAGGCTTAGCGTTTTTTGAACTTTCCCGAGAAAATTATTCTTCGACTATTCCTTTATTTGTCGCTTAAATCGGCATCAGCCAGTGTGTGGGGAGTGATGTATGCAAACAACAAGTGATTCCAAGAGAAAAAATTTACATGGAAGAAATCATGTTTTCGTGGCCTATAGGCTTAGCGTCTCTTGAACTTTTTTGAGAAAATTCTTCTGCGACTATTCCTTTATTTGTCACTTAAACCGGCATCGGCCAGTGCGTGGAGAGTGATGTATGCAAACAACTACTGATTTCAAGTGAAAAAATTTACATGGCAGAAACGATATTTTCGTGGCCTATAGGCTTAGCATTTTTCAACTTTTTCGAAAAAATTATTCTGCGACTATTCATTTATTTGTCACTTAAACCGGCATTAGCCAGTGCGTCGGGAGTGATGCATGCAAATCAAAACTGATTTCAAGAGAAAAAATTTAGATGGAAGGAACGATATTTCCGTTGCCTATAGGCTCAGCATTTTTGAACTTTTTCGAGAAAAGTATTCAGCGACTATTCGTTTATTTGTCGCTTGAACCGGCATCAGCCAGTGCGTGGAGAGTGATGTATGCAAACAACTACTGATTTCAAGAGAAAAAATTTACATGGAAGAAACGATATTTTCGTGGCCTATAGGCTTAGCGTTTTTTGAACTTTCCCGAGAAAATTATTCTTAGACTATTCCTTTATTTGTCGCTTAAATCGGCATCAGCCAGTGTGTGGGGAGTGATGTATGCAAACAACAAGTGATTCCAAGAGAAAAAATTTACATGGAAGAAATCATGTTTTCGTGGCCTATAGGCTTAGCGTCTCTTGAACTTTTTTGAGAAAATTCTTCTGCGACTATTCATTTATTTGTCACTTAAACCGGCATCAGCCAGTGCGTGGAGAGTGATGTATGCAAACAACTACTGATTTCAAGAGAAAAAATTTACATGGAAGAAACGATATTTTCGTGGCCTATGGGCTTAGCGTTTTTTGAACTTTCCCGAGAAAATTATTCTTCGACTATTCCTTTATTTGTCGCTTAAATCGGCATCAGCCAGTGTGTGGGGAGTGATGTATGCAAACAACAAGTGATTCCAAGAGAAAAAATTTACATGGAAGAAATCATGTTTTCGTGGCCTATAGGCTTATCGTCTCTTGAACTTTTTTGAGAAAATTCTTCTGCGACTATTCGTTTATTTGTCGCTTGAACCGGCATCAGCCAGTGCGTGGAGAGTGATGTATGCAAACAACTACTGATTTCAAGAGAAAAAATTTACATGGAAGAAACCATATTTTCGTGGCCTATAGGCTTAGCGTTTTTTGAACTTTCCCGAGAAAATTATTCTTCGACTATTCCTTTATTTGTCGCTTAAACCGGCATCAGCCAGTGCGTGGAGAGTGATGTATGCAAACAACTACTGATTTCAAGAGAAAAAATTTACATGGAAGAAACGATATTTTCGTGGCCTATAGGCTTAGCGTTTTTTGAACTTTCCCGAGAAGATTATTCTTCGACTATTCCTTTATTTGTCGCTTAAATCGGCAGCAGCCAGTGTGTGGGGAGTGATGTATGCAAACAACAAGTGATTCCAAGAGAAAAATTTACCTGGAAGAAATCATGTTTTCGTGGCCTATAGGTTTAGCGTCTCTTGAACTTTTTTGAGAAAATTCTTCTGCGACTATTCATTTATTTGTCACTTAAACCGGCATCAGCCAGTGCGTGGAGAGTGATGTATGCAAACAACTACTGATTTCAAGTGAAAAAATTTACATGGCAGAAACGATATTTTCGTGGCCTATAGGCTTAGCATTTTTCAACTTTTTCGAAAAAATTATTCTGCGACTATTCATTTATTTGTCACTTAAACCGGCATTAGCCAGTGCGTCGGGAGTGATGCATGCAAATCACAACTGATTTCAAGAGAAAAAATTTAGATGGAAGGAACGATATTTCCGTTGCCTATAGGCTCAGCATTTTTGAACTTTTTCGAGAAAAGTATTCAGCGACTATTCGTTTATTTGTCGCTTGAACCGGCATCAGCCAGTGCGTGGAGATGATGTATGCAAACAACTACTGATTTCAAGAGAAAAAATTTACATGGAAGAAACGATATTTTCGTGGCCTATAGGCTTAGCGTTTTTTGAACTTTCACGAGAAAATTATTCTTCGACTATTCCTTTATTTGTCGCTTAAATCGGCATCAGCCAGTGTGTGGGGAGTGATGTATGCAAACAACAAGTGATTCCAAGAGAAAAAATTTACATGGAAGAAATCATGTTTTCGTGGCCTATAGGCTTAGCGTCTCTTGAACTTTTTTGAGAAAATTCTTCTGCGACTATTCCTTTATTTGTCACTTAAACCGGCATCAGCCAGTGCGTGGAGAGTGATGTATGCAAATAACTACTGATTTCAAGTGAAAAAATTTACATGGCAGAAACGATATTTTCGTGGCCTATAGGCTTAGCGTTTTTCAACTTTTTCGAAAAAATTATTCTGCGACTATTCATTTATTTGTCACTTAAACCGGCATTAGCCAGCGCGTCGGGAGTGATGCATGCAAATCACAACTGATTTCAAGAGAAAAAATTTAGATGGAAGGAACGATATTTCCGTTGCCTATAGGCTCAGCATTTTTGAACTTTTTCGAGAAAAGTATTCAGCGACTATTCGTTTATTTGTCGCTTGAACCGGCATCAGCCAGTGCGTGGAGAGTGATGTATGCAAACAACTACTGATTTCAAGAGAAAAAATTTACATGGAAGAAACGATATTTTCGTGGCCTATAGGCTTAGCGTTTTTTGAACTTTCCCGAGAAAATTATTCTTCGACTATTCCTTTATTTGTCGCTTAAATCGGCATCAGCCAGTGTGTGGGGAGTGATGTATGCAAACAACAAGTGATTCCAAGAGAAAAAATTTACATGGAAGAAATCATGTTTTCGTGGCCTATAGGCTTAGCGTCTCTTGAACTTTTTTGAGAAAATTCTTCTGCGACTATTCATTTATTTGTCACTTAAACCGGCATCAGCCAGTGCGTGGAGAGTGATGTATGCAAACAACTACTGATTTCAAGAGAAAAAATTTACATGGAAGAAACGATATTTTCGTGGCCTATAGGCTTAGCGTTTTTTGAACTTTCCCGAGAAAATTATTCTTCGACTATTCCTTTATTTGTCGCTTAAATCGGCATCAGCCAGTGTGTGGGGAGTGATGTATGCAAACAACAAGTGATTCCAAGAGAAAAAATTTACATGGAAGAAATCATGTTTTCGTGGCCTATAGGCTTAGCGTCTCTTGAACTTTTTTGAGAAAATTCTTCTGCGACTATTCATTTATTTGTCACTTAAACCGGCATCAGCCAGTGCGTGGAGAGTGATGTATGCAAACAACTACTGATTTCAAGTGAAAAAATTTGCATGGCAGAAACGATATTTTCGTGGCCTATAGGCTTAGCATTTTTCAACTTTTTCGAAAAAATTATTCTGCGACTATTCATTTATTTGTCACTTAAACCGGCATTAGCCAGTGCGTCGGGAGTGATGCATGCAAATCACAACTGATTTCAAGAGAAAAAATTTACATGGAAGGAACGATATTTCCGTTGCCTATAGGCTCAGCATTTTCGAACTTTTTCGAGAAAAGTATTCAGCGACTATTCGTTTATTTGTCGCTTGAACCGGCATCAGCCAGTGCGTGGAGAGTGATGTATGCAAACAACTACTGATTTCAAGAGAAAAAATTTACATGGAAGAAACGATATTTTCGTGGCCTATAGGCTTAGCGTTTTTTGAACTTTCCCGAGAAAATTATTCTTCGACTATTCCTTTATTTGTCGCTTAAATCGGCATCAGCCAGTGTGTGGGGAGTGATGTATGCAAACAACAAGTGATTCCAAGAGAAAAAATTTACATGGAAGAAATCATGTTTTCGTGGCCTATAGGCTTAGCGTCTCTTGAACTTTTTTGAGAAAATTCTTCTGCGACTATTCCTTTATTTGTCGCTTAAATCGGCATCAGCCAGTGAGTGGGGAGAGATGTATGCAAACAACAGCTGATTTCAAGAAAAACATATACATGGAAGAAACGATATTTTTGTGGCCTATTGTTGAACTTTTTCGAGCAAATTCTTCTGCGACTATTCGTTTATTTGTCGCTTAAATCGGCATCAGCCAGTGCGTGGGGAGTGATGTATGCAAACAACAACTGAATTCAAGAGAAAAAATTTACAAGAAAGAAACGATATTGACACGTGCACTTATCTTTATCGGGCAACCACGTTTCGCCGCCTAACAAATGCAATCGCACAGCGTGGGACGCGCCTGTATGTATCCGGAGTTTCTGGAAAGTTATCGATGCTTCTATCCGCTGTCTGTTGTCGCTGAACCTTATGTTATCTGATTTCATCACCTGACGCGAATGGTGTAGAACTTTGTGGAAGGCACGCGGGTCCGAACGATTCGTCTGGAACATTCGACGACTGTTCTTTAAAAGCCGACGCGCTTGACCCGCTCATCAGATTTCCGACGATCGCCGACCGTGTTCGGCGCTGTCGTTGTGCTATAAGTGTGGCCTGTTTTGTGGGCACAGGTTCGCCCAATAAAAGCTAGTTTTGTATTCCACCGTATTGCTGCTTTCTTCACCGTCACTACCACGTGACAATATTTTCGTGGACTATAGGTTTAGTGTTTTTTTTAACTTTTTCGGGAAAATTCTTCTGCGACTATTCGTTTATTTGTCGCTTAAATCGGCTTCAGCCAGTGCATGGGGAGTGATGTATGCGAACAACAACTGAATTCAAGAGAAAAAATTTACATGGGAGAAACGATATTTTCGTGGCCTATATGCTTAGTGTTTACGAACTTTATCGAGAAAATTATTCTGAGACTATTCGTTTATTTGTCGCTTAAATCGGCATCAGCCAGTGCGTGGGGAGTGATGTATGCAAACAGCAAATGGTTTCAAGAGAAAAAAATTACATGGATGAAACGATGTTAACATGGGGAGGGCACCGCTCCAGCGCTTTGCAGAGAAGTGAGCTGACCTGGAAGCTCTGACGTTATAACAGAGACTTACCTTTGATCCGAAAACGGCAATCGGTCCATGTGTTTTATTCATAGCGTGATTTGACGTCCGCCCGTGTATTAACATAGGGAAGGCATCGATCAAGCGTTTTCCCGAGAAATTAGCGGATCTGACCGCTCTGACGTTATAAGGGAGACCTAACTTTGATCCGAAACCGGCAATCGGCTCCTGTGTTTTATTCATAGCGTGATTCGACGTGCGCACGTGTATTAACATGGGGAGGGAAAGGATCCAGCGCTTTCCAGAGCAGTGAGCTGACCTGACCGCCCTGACGTTACAACAAAGCCTCACGCTTTGTTCCGCAACCGGCAATCGGCTCACGTGTTTTGTTCGTAGCGTATTTTTAACGTAATCGCGTGTATTAACATGGGGAAGGCGTTGATCCAGCTCTTTGCAGAGAAGTGAGCTGACCTGGACGCTCTGACGTTATAAGGGAGACTTACCTTTGATCCGAAACCGGCAATCGGCTCCTGTGTTTTATTCATAGCGTGATTCGACGTGCGCACGTGTATTAACATGGGGAGGGAAAGGATCCAGCGCTTTCCAGAGCAGTGAGCGGACCTGACCGCCCTGACGTTACAACAAAGCCTCACGCTTTGTTCCGCAACCGGCAATCGGCTCACGTGTTTTGTTCGTAGCGTATTTTTAACGTAATCGCGTGTATTAACATGGGGAAGGCGTTGATCCAGCTCTTTGCAGAGAAGTGAGCTGACCTGGACGCTCTGACGTTATAAGGGAGACTTACCTTTGATCCGAAACCGGCAATCGGCTCCTGTGTTTTATTCATAGCGTGATTCGACGTGCGCACGTGTATTAACATGGGGAGGGAAAGGATCCAGCGCTTTCCAGAGCAGTGAGCGGACCTGACCGCTCTGACGTTACAACAAAGCTTCACGCTTTGTTCCGCAACCGGCAATCGGCTCACGTGTTTTGTTCATAGCGTATTTTTAACGTGATCGCGTGTATTAACATGGGGAAGGCGTTGATCCAGCTCTTTGCAGAGAAGTGAGCTGACCTGGACGCTCTGACGTTATAAGGGAGACTTACCTTTGATCCGAAACCGGCAATCGGCTCCTGTGTTTTATTCATAGCGTGATTCGACGTGCGCACGTGTATTAACATGGGGAGGGAAAGGATCCAGCGCTTTCCAGAGCAGTGAGCGGACCTGACCGCCCTGACGTTACAACAAAGCCTCACGCTTTGTTCCGCAACCGGCAATCGGCTCACGTGTTTTGTTCATAGCGTATTTTTAACGTGATCGCGTGTATTAACATGGGGAAGGCGTTGATCCAGCTCTTTGCAGAGAAGTGAGCTGACCTGGACGCTCTGACGTTATAAGGGAGACTTACCTTTGATCCGAAACCGGCAATCGGCTCCTGTGTTTTATTCATAGCGTGATTCGACGTGCGCACGTGTATTAACATGGGGAGGGAAAGGATCCAGCGCTTTCCAGAGCAGTGAGCGGACCTGACCGCCCTGACGTTACAACAAAGCCTCACGCTTTGTTCCGCAACCGGCAATCGGCTCACGTGTTTTGTTCATAGCGTATTTTTAACGTGATCGCGTGTATTAACATGGGGAAGGCGTTGATCCAGCTCTTTGCAGAGAAGTGAGCTGACCTGGACGCTCTGACGTTATAAGGGAGACTTACCTTTGATCCGAAACCGGCAATCGGCTCCTGTGTTTTATTCATAGCGTGATTCGACGTGCGCACGTGTATTAACATGGGGAGGGAAAGGATCCAGCGCTTTCCAGAGCAGTGAGCGGACCTGACCGCCCTGACGTTACAACAAAGCCTCACGCTTTGTTCCGCAACCGGCAATCGGCTCACGTGTTTTGTTCGTAGCGTATTTTTAACGTAATCGCGTGTATTAACATGGGGAAGGCGTTGATCCAGCTCTTTGCAGAGAAGTGAGCTGACCTGGACGCTCTGACGTTATAAGGGAGACTTACCTTTGATCCGAAACCGGCAATCGGCTCCTGTGTTTTATTCATAGCGTGATTCGACGTGCGCACGTGTATTAACATGGGGAGGGAAAGGATCCAGCGCTTTCCAGAGCAGTGAGCGGACCTGACCGCTCTGACGTTACAACAAAGCTTCACGCTTTGTTCCGCAACCGGCAATCGGCTCACGTGTTTTGTTCATAGCGTATTTTTAACGTGATCGCGTGTATTAACATGGGGAAGGCGTTGATCCAGCTCTTTGCAGAGAAGTGAGCTGACCTGGACGCTCTGACGTTATAAGGGAGACTTACCTTTGATCCGAAACCGGCAATCGGCTCCTGTGTTTTATTCATAGCGTGATTCGACGTGCGCACGTGTATTAACATGGGGAGGGAAAGGATCCAGCGCTTTCCAGAGCAGTGAGCGGACCTGACCGCTCTGACGTTACAACAAAGCCTCACGCTTTGTTCCGCAACCGGCAATCGGCTCACGTGTTTTGTTCATAGCGTATTTTTAACGTGATCGCGTGTATTAACATGGGGAAGGCGTTGATCCAGCTCTTTGCAGAGAAGTGAGCTGACCTGGACGCTCTGACGTTATAAGGGAGACTTACCTTTGATCCGAAACCGGCAATCGGCTCCTGTGTTTTATTCATAGCGTGATTCGACGTGCGCACGTGTATTAACATGGGGAGGGAAAGGATCCAGCGCTTTCCAGAGCAGTGAGCGGACCTGACCGCCCTGACGTTACAACAAAGCCTCACGCTTTGTTCCGCAACCGGCAATCGGCTCACGTGTTTTGTTCGTAGCGTATTTTTAACGTAATCGCGTGTATTAACATGGGGAAGGCGTTGATCCAGCTCTTTGCAGAGAAGTGAGCTGACCTGGACGCTCTGACGTTATAAGGGAGACTTACCTTTGATCCGAAACCGGCAATCGGCTCCTGTGTTTTATTCATAGCGTGATTCGACGTGCGCACGTGTATTAACATGGGGAGGGAAAGGATCCAGCGCTTTCCAGAGCAGTGAGCGGACCTGACCGCCCTGACGTTACAACAAAGCCTCACGCTTTGTTCCGCAACCGGCAATCGGCTCACGTGTTTTGTTCATAGCGTATTTTTAACGTGATCGCGTGTATTAACATGGGGAAGGCGTTGATCCAGCTCTTTGCAGAGAAGTGAGCTGACCTGGACGCTCTGACGTTATAAGGGAGACTTACCTTTGATCCGAAACCGGCAATCGGCTCCTGTGTTTTATTCATAGCGTGATTCGACGTGCGCACGTGTATTAACATGGGGAGGGAAAGGATCCAGCGCTTTCCAGAGCAGTGAGCGGACCTGACCGCCCTGACGTTACAACAAAGCCTCACGCTTTGTTCCGCAACCGGCAATCGGCTCACGTGTTTTGTTCATAGCGTATTTTTAACGTGATCGCGTGTATTAACATGGGGAAGGCGTTGATCCAGCTCTTTGCAGAGAAGTGAGCTGACCTGGACGCTCTGACGTTATAAGGGAGACTTACCTTTGATCCGAAACCGGCAATCGGCTCCTGTGTTTTATTCATAGCGTGATTCGACGTGCGCACGTGTATTAACATGGGGAGGGAAAGGATCCAGCGCTTTCCAGAGCAGTGAGCGGACCTGACCGCCCTGACGTTACAACAAAGCCTCACGCTTTGTTCCGCAACCGGCAATCGGCTCACGTGTTTTGTTCGTAGCGTATTTTTAACGTAATCGCGTGTATTAACATGGGGAAGGCGTTGATCCAGCTCTTTGCAGAGAAGTGAGCTGACCTGGACGCTCTGACGTTATAAGGGAGACTTACCTTTGATCCGAAACCGGCAATCGGCTCCTGTGTTTTATTCATAGCGTGATTCGACGTGCGCACGTGTATTAACATGGGGAGGGAAAGGATCCAGCGCTTTCCAGAGCAGTGAGCGGACCTGACCGCTCTGACGTTACAACAAAGCTTCACGCTTTGTTCCGCAACCGGCAATCGGCTCACGTGTTTTGTTCATAGCGTATTTTTAACGTGATCGCGTGTATTAACATGGGGAAGGCGTTGATCCAGCTCTTTGCAGAGAAGTGAGCTGACCTGGACGCTCTGACGTTATAAGGGAGACTTACCTTTGATCCGAAACCGGCAATCGGCTCCTGTGTTTTATTCATAGCGTGATTTGACGTCATCACGTGTATTAACGTGGGGAAGTTTTAAAACTCGGTGCCGTTGCGCGGAACCGCCACCCGCCCGCGCCTTCATGGCGCTGCAGTCGCGCCCGGCTTCATGTCCTCACTAGCCGGGTACGCGGGCAGGCCGGACTAAGCACGCGGTGCAGAGCTGGTGTATTCTGTGGTTCGTTGTTGACGGCGAATTTCAGCAAGCATGTCATCCGTGGAACTGTAGCCTTCGCCGAGTTTCTTAATATCAGCAGACGATGCCGACGTGCTGCATAACTGGCTGCTAGGCGGCTATCGGAACGATGTCGACAGTTCGGCCCACCACTTTTTTTGTGCTCCCAGCAATGCGACGCTTTGCTCGGCGTTAAACAGAGCTATTCCTCGTGCCGACCGGGAACTCTGCGAAATCAGCGGCACGCGCTCCTGCCACTGCTCCCGCGTTCGTCCTCGTCTTCCACAGCTGGCTGCGTGTCCGTTCATCTTTCCAGCGTAGAATTTCGCTTCACTTCTGTCGTCGTAATGGGGAGGCCGCGTTTACGGGGGTATGAGCCATTGTTTAAGGGAGTATGAGCCACTCATGATCTTACGTAACGGAAATATTTAATTTTTAAGAAATTTATATCGAAGAATGTACAAGCGGCAAATCGCAGGCGAAGGCTGCTAACCATGCCGCCGAGCAAACTCGAGACATCGAACGCAAGCGACAACTGCGGACTGCGGGCATACGGTCAAGTGACATCGTTGTCTCCGTTGCAGCCGACTGTGCGTGTAACCATATGAATGAGAAATACTTTAATGAACCCTTGGGATTAACCCAGCGATAAACACAGGGGCCGCACGTTTCAGCTTCGCTGATTTACCATCTTCACGAAACGAAAAATCCGACTTCTTTCTTTTTTTTGTGGCTTGTGTGTAAAAAGACCGACCTCATCTTTCTTTTTGTAGCGCTTCTTTGGCGTTGTGAGAAGCTTCGATGGGGATGAAGTTCATCCTACAACCACGCACTTTGGCCAGATATTCAGGCTCGTGAGCCTAAACAGCGCGAAACGTTAAGACGACAGGAAGAAACACACGGCATCTAGAAACGCAGCTTCTGCGCTTCGCTGTGTGCATTTCTTCCTTTCCTGCAGTTTACCCTTCTCTCGGTATTAACGAACTCGCGCGATAAATCTTATTGCAGTAGGTGGATACCGCCTTCTCGTGGTCGTGGTATCACTAATTCGGACAAGGGAGAACGCCAGCGAGCGTGAAACACGCGCAAACTGGCCGCCCGCACGAGCTCAAGGCTGTGACGAGGCGTCTGCAGTGGAGCCCGATGGAACAGCGCTGCCATCTGGCGGCTGTCACAGAAGTGGCGACAGCGGCTGTAAGCGCGCGCGGGGGGAGTTTAACAACTGAAGCTAGTCCAGTAACGTTGGGGAAGGCGTTGATCCAGCGCTTTGTAGAGAAGTGAGCTGACGTGACCGCTCTGACGTTATAATGGAGACTTGCCTTTGATCCGAAACCGGCAATCGGCTCACGTGCCTTGTTCATAGCGTGATTTGACGTCATCACATGTATTAACATGGGGAAGGCGTTGATCCAGCGCTTTCCAGAGAAGTGAGCGAGCCTGGCCGCTCTGACCTTTATAGCGGTGACTTGCCCTTTGTTCGGCAACCGGCAATCGGCTCACGTGCCTTGTTCATAGTGTGATTTGACGTCAGCACGTGTATTAACATGGGGAGGGAAAGGATCCAGCGCTTTCCAGCGAAGTGAGTGGACCCGGCAGCTCTGACGTTATAACAAAGACCCTTTGTTCCGCAACCGGCAATCGTCCCATTTGTTTTAATCACAGCGTGATTAGACGTCAGCACGTGTATGAGCATAGGGAGGGCGCCCATTCAGTGATTTCCTTGGAAAGAAGTGAGGACCTGGCAGCTCTGACATCATAACCTTTTTTTTCCCGCGGCAGCCATTCCCTGCATATGCATTTTTCTTTCACCCCGCGAATGGACGTGAGCTCGTGCATTAATATGGGGAGGACGTCGATCCAACGCTTTCCAGAGAAGTGAATGGACCTGGCCACTCTGACATGATGGCGAGCTCTGAATTTACCTCTTTTCCCGCGGCAGCCATCACCTGCATGTACATCTATTCCTCCCGCGAATGGACGTTGTTGCGTTTCGCCTGCGACACGTGGTTTTGCCGGCGCTACTGCGGCGGGGCGGCAGACATTTTGGCCCGATCATCGTCGCCGCAACGCTCATCGGCAGGTGTTTCCAGGCGCGACTGCGGCGATGCGACCGCAAAGGATCACCCTCTCATTCCAGTCATTGTGCCCGAACCAGGCGAAGCGAAAGCAGGGATCATCCTCTCATTACAGTCATTGTGCCCGACCGGCAGCGCTACGACAGGGTGCTACGAGATCGTGCTCGACATGGTGCTACGGCAGCGCTACGACAGGGTGCTACGAGATCGTGCTCGACATGGTGCTACGGCAGCGCTACGACAGTGTGCGTCACCATTAGCCCATTGTACATTCACGTGCTCGTCTTTTGAGGGGTTCCTTCTTGCCCTCAACTGCGAGAGTATAAAAACAGCTGCCCCCGGACGCCAAAAAGAGGGCTCCGATTTCTTCTGCTGAGTAAAGTGCTCTCCCGTCTCTCTACTTCGGTCAACCTGACCGCCAACTCTTTGCGATGTTAAAATAAACAAGTTGTTTTGTTGTTACCAGTCGACTCATGCTTTGCCGGGACCTTCGGATGCTTCCAGTTGTACCCCAGGCCGCCAGGCCAACGCTACCCTTGGGGCTTGCGACCCAGGTACAACCACGGGCGTCAGCGCCGAGTTCCCGACAGATCGTGCCAGCGGTGCGATCCAAACATCTGGTTGGCAGCGGTGAGATCGCCTCCGACTTCAAACAACTGTCTGCCAGCGGTGAGATCGCGACAACGGAGGCCAGCAGCGAAGAGATGCAGTTGACTGTATGCTGAGCAGCTCAACGACTATCCGGGAGCAGTGCAACGAGCCCTGTGTGATGACTGGTTGCCTGCAGCGGAAGGACTGTGCTGGACTCTTGGCTGCGAGGTTTGGTGAGTGCGGGACTTTCTTCTTCTGAGATTTGCCAGGCTTTTGTTAGTGTCAGAAACAGAGCTGGTAATTGTGGTTGTCGTTGCTGCCGGGTTAGTTGCGGCAAGACAATAGTAAGCAGTAGAGAAAGCAGCATTCAGAGCAGCCATGGATTTGAAGTCGTTGCGCAAACCGAAATTGCTGGAGCTTGCAAGAGAGTTGGGTCTGGATGTCTCAGACAAACTCAGAAAACCTGAACTGCTAAGGGCTATTCTTGAGTTAGAAGCTGAGGATGACGAGCTGTCGGAATGCCTTGAGACCATTGAGGAGAGGGAGACTGCAAAAAAACAGGAGCGAGAACGTAAAGAACAAAAAGAGAAAGAAAAAGAAGAGCGCGACCACGCTTTGGAAATGAAGCGTCTCGAGGTAGAGATGGAACGCGCTCGTAATGGAAGTCAGGCACACGGTGCAGGAGAACGCGTATTGTTCAAAATGACTGACCTGATGCGGCCGTTTAAGCTTGGAGAGGACATCGGTTTGTTCCTGGTTAACTTTGAGCGAACGTGCGAGAAGCAGGGGTTCTCTCGGGAAACGTGGCCACAGCGCTTGCTCACTTTGTTACCCGGCGAGGCGGCCGACGTAGTCGCTCGCTTGGATAGAGAGGAGGCAGAGGATTTCGACACAGTGAAATCGAGTCTTCTAAAAAAGTACCGGCTGTCTGCGGAGGCGTTCCGTCGGAAGTTTCGGGAAAATGAGAAAGGCAAAAGTGAGTCATATACAGAGTTTGCGTATAGGCTTATGTCAAACATGCAGGAGTGGCTCAAAGAAGAGAAAGCGTTTGGTGACCACGATAAAGTTCTGCAGTATTTCGGGCTAGAACAGTTTTATAGTCGGTTACCGGAGAACGTGCGATACTGGGTCTTGGATAGGCCAGACGTTTGTACGGTGGCTAAAGCCGCTGAGCTAGCCGAGGAGTTTGTGACGCGTCGGGCTCGCGGAGCTAAGGACGGTCAAAAGGGTGAATTTGGCTCGAAGTTTGAGAGGCCGAAGTTCACGCCCATGAGATTAAAGGGGGACACGCGTAGTGCGGATGCGAGTGAAAGCAGTCCGACCAGACGTAAAGAGACGGCGGCAGCCAAACGCAGAAAGCGGTTCGAGATGAGGCGAGCGGGCGTTTGTTATACGTGCCAGAAGCCGGGTCACTTTTCGGCGCAGTTTCCGGAAACAACACCAAAGGTTGTGTTTTTTTCAATAGGCAGCACTGACGAGAACATGAAGCTTCTCGAGCCTTACATGCGAGACCTCCTCGTGAACGGGAAAGAGTGCCGAGTGCTTCGCGATTCCGCAGCTACGATGGATGTAGTTCACCCGTCTTACGTAGAACCCCATATGTTCACGGGCGAGTGCGCATGGATCAAGCAAGCCGTGGAAGCTCATAGCATGTGTCTGCCGGTAGCAAAAGTGCTTATTGAAGGACCTTTCGGAGCGCTTGAGACGGAGGCGGCAGTGTCATCTATGCTGCCACCCCAGTACCCGTACCTATTTTCAAACAGGTCCGATCACCTCCTGCGCGAGAAGGGCCTTTTGTTTGGTGAAGCTAGTGTTCAGGCCTTAACCAGATCGAAGGTTCGGGAGCTCGCTGCAAAGGCGGTAGTTGCGGGACCGACGTTATCAAACAACGAAAAAGGGTCAGAGGCGCAGCAAGCTGATATTCAGAGCACGCCCGAACTGAATAAACTTGAGTCTGTAACGTTAAAGGCGCCAGATACTGGAGAGGAAACGCCCGACACGGGAAAGTTAGAAGAGCTATCTACTGATTTGCTCATCGCGCCTACGTCAGACGGACTTGATAGGTTGCTAAAAGTCAGCCGGTCGGCTTTGATAGCCGAGCAAAAAAAGGATGGCAGCCTGGAAAACGTGCGCTGCAATGTCAAAGAAGGTATCGCCAGGAAAACTGCGCGTTTTGTGGAAAGAGGTGGAGTCCTGTACCGGAAGTATCTAGACCGCCGAGGAGTGGAGTTCGATCAGCTGATCGTGCCTCAATGCTATCGTCAGGATCTGTTGCGCTTGTCACACGGGGGTTCGTGGTCCGGACACCTAGGAGTTAAGAAAACTAAGGACCGTCTCTTGCAAGAGTACTATTGGCCAGGGTGTTTTCGGGACGCAGACCATTTCGTGAGGACATGTGACACTTGTCAGCGGGTGGGCAAACCAGGGGACAAATCAAGGGCGCCGTTGAAATTGGTACCTATCATAACGGAGCCTTTTAGACGGCTCGTTATTGATACAGTGGGACCTCTGCCGGTAACAGCCACGGGGTACAGACACATTTTGACTGTGATCTGCCCAGCGACAAAGTTCCCTGAAGCAGTGCCGCTTAAAGAACTCAGCTCAGTTGAGATAGTTAATGCACTACTGTCCATATTTGCGCGAGTTGGTTTTCCTGCAGAAATTCAATCTGATCAGGGCACAGTGTTTACTAGCGCTTTGACGACAACTTTTCTCGAAAGGTGTGGGGTAAAGCTGCTACACAGCTCAGTGTACCACCCACAGTCGAATTCCGTTGAGAAGCTCCACTCCGTCATGAAGCGCGTGTTGAGAGCCTTGTGTTTTGAACATCAAACTGACTGGGAGCTGTGTCTGCCTGGGGTGATGTTTGCGTTAAGAACCGCGCCGCATGCGGCTACGGGGTTTTCGCCAGCTGAACTGGTGTACGGTCGCTCGCTTCGATCTCCGCTTCGCATGCTTCGAGAATCGTGGGAAGGTAGGGGCGACGACCCAGTCGTGGTGGAGTACGTGCTTAAGCTCCTCGAACGCTTAAGAAGGGCACAGGAGTTGTCAGGTGAAGCAATGACAAAGGCCCAGCAGAGGGCCAAGGTTTATTATGATCGGACAGCCAGGGCCCGTCGTTTTGAGGTTGTCGATGAGGTCATGATATTGCGCACATCGCTAAACAACAAACTAGACGTGCAGTGGGAGGGCCCAGCACGAATTGTTCAGAAACTGTCGGACGTTAACTACGTGGTAAGTCTGCCAGGAAAGCGGAAAGCACAGCAAGTTTACCACTGTAATCTGCTCAAACCTTATAGACAAAGGGAAGCAGTGGTGTGCATGATGGTAAACGTTCCTGAAGAGCTTCCGGTCGAGCTTCCGTGACTAGGCTCAGTGACGAACAGGGAAGACACCGGTCAAGTCATTAGTGACCTTATCAGTAAAGCACCGCTGTCGCCCGAGCAGAAAACCGAACTACACCAGCTATTACAAGAGTTTCAAGGTCTGTTCTCTGAGAGGCCTGGTAGGACTTCTGTACTTACTCATGATATAGAACTTACCTCCACAGAGCCAGTACGATCCAAGGCGTATCGGGTGTCACCCCGCCAGAGCGATATTATGGAGGCTGAGGTAAAGAAAATGCTACAGCTCAGTGTTATTGAGGCAGATGAGAGTGATTATACCTCCCCTTTGATTTTAGTTGAGGTACCGGGCAAGGAACCTCGTCCTTGCGTCGACTACCGCAGGCTTAATTCCATCACTAAGGATCAAATTTATCCGATCCCTAACATCGAGGAGCGCCTTGAGAAAGTTAGTAGCGCTCAGTTTATTTCCACCCTAGATCTTGTCAGGGGTTATTGGCAGGTTCCACTTACAGAAGAGGCTAGTAGGTATGCGGCGTTCATTTCACCAATGGGAACATTCCGTCCTAAAATGTTGCGGGGACAGCAAGAATTCGCTTTACCGTATCTAGACGACGTAGCGATATTCTCCGCATCCTGGTCTGAGCATATGGCACACTTGCGGGCAGTGCTAACCCGCCTGCGCGAAGCGGGCTTGACAGTAAAGGCTCCTAAGTGCCAGTTAGCACAGGCCGAGGTTGTCTACCTCGGTCACGTGATTGGTCAGGGTCGTCGCCGCCCCTCTGAGATAAAAGTGGCCGCTGTGCGAGACTTTCCGCAACCGCGCACAAAGACCGATATTCGGTCGTTCTTGGGTGTCGCCGGCTACTATCAGAGGTACATCCCTAGGTACTCTGATATCGCGGCTCCCCTGACGGATGCTCTAAGAAAAACAGAGCCCCAAACAGTCGTCTGGGACGAGACAAATGAAAGAGCTTTTAGCGCCCTAAAGAGTGCCCTAACAAGCCAGCCTGTGCTACGATCGCCAGACTATACAAAAGGGTTCATTGTTCAGTGCGATGCTAGTGAGCGAGGCATGGGCGTTGTACTGTGCCAACGGGAAAAGGGAGAAGTAGAACACCCCGTCCTGTATGCTAGTCGTAAGCTGACCAGTCGTGAGCAGGCGTATAGCGCCACCGAGAAAGAGTGTGCATGTCTCGTGTGGGCCGTTCAGAAATTGTCATGCTATCTAGCCGGCTCGAGGTTTATCATTGAGACGGATCACTGCCCTCTCCAATGGCTGCAGACCATCTCTCCCAAAAATGGCCGCCTCCTGCGCTGGAGCCTCGCTTTACAACAATATTCCTTTGAGGTGCGTTACAAAAAGGGGAGTCTCAACGGTAACGCCGATGGCTTAAGTCGAAGCCCCTAACGTAAGAATCAGCCTCAAAATTGTTTGTTACTGATGTTTTTCTTCCTGAGGCAGGATTTTTTTTTTAACATATTGCTTTTGTTTAGTGTTTCAAAGTGATGATATGCTTTCTAGTGCAATTTTTCAATTTGTGGACGCGTTCTGAGTGATGCTAGACTACTGTAGGGAACTAGGCAGTGGTATAAAAAGGGGAAAGAGCCTGGCAGGGCTTAGTGAGGGTTGTGCCGTGCTTGCTGACTGAGCGGTTGAGTTTCAGCGTAGTTCTAACGCTTGCCGGGAACGAGAACAAAAATGTGAACTCTCCCGAAGTCACTTTGCAGTGTCCCGTGCGAACCTGAACGAGAGAACGAGGCCTTCTCTGTGCGCTGCGCTCAAGAAACGTCGAGGGACGCCCGACTTCGGTTATGAGCATCATCGAGCGACATCCCTCCGGACAGCGGATGCAGTCCCCTGTCCATCGGGATCTCCTTCCCCCGGCGGGGCGGTCTGTTGCGTTTCGCCTGCGACACGTGGTTTTGCCGGCGCGACTGCGGCGGGGCGGCAGACATTTTGGCCCGATCATCGTCGCCGCAACGCTCATCGGCAGGTGTTTCCAGGCGCGACTGCGGCGATGCGACCGCAAAGGATCACCCTCTCATTCCAGTCATTGTGCCCGAACCAGGCGAAGCGAAAGCAGGGATCATCCTCTCATTACAGTCATTGTGCCCGACCGGCAGCGCTACGACAGGGTGCTACGAGATCGTGCTCGACATGGTGCTACGGCAGCGCTACGACAGGGTGCTACGAGATCGTGCTCGACATGGTGCTACGGCAGCGCTACGACAGTGTGCGTCACCATTAGCCCATTGTACATTCACGTGCTCGTCTTTTGAGGGGTTCCTTCTTGCCCTCAACTGCGAGAGTATAAAAACAGCTGCCCCCGGACGCCAAAAAGAGGGCTCCGATTTCTTCTGCTGAGTAAAGTGCTCTCCCGTCTCTCTACTTCGGTCAACCTGACCGCCAACTCTTTGCGATGTTAAAATAAACAAGTTGTTTTGTTGTTACCAGTCGACTCATGCTTTGCCGGGACCTTCGGATGCTTCCAGTTGTACCCCAGGCCGCCAGGCCAACGCTACCCTTGGGGCTTGCGACCCAGGTACAACCACGGGCGTCAGCGCCGAGTTCCCAACAGATCGTGCCAGCGGTGCGATCCAAACAACGTCAGCACGTGCATTAACATGGGGAGGACGCCGATCGAACGCTTTCCACAGAAGTTAATGGACCTGGCCATTCTGACGTTATGGCGGGCTATAAATATACCTCTTTTCCCGCGGCAGCCATCACCTGCATGTACATCTATTCCTCCCGCGAATGGACGTCAGCACGTGCATTAACATGGGAAGGACGCCGATCGAACGCTTTCCACAGAAGTTAATGGACCTAGCCATTCTGACGTTATGGCGGGCTATAAATATACCTCTTTTCCCGCGGCAGCCATCACCTGCATGTACATCTATTCCTCCCGCGAATGGACGTCAGCACGTGCATTAACATGGGAAGGACGCCGATCGAACGCTTTCCACAGAAGTTAATGGACCTAGCCATTCTGACGTTATGGCGGGCTATAAATATACCTCTTTTCCCGCGGCAGCCATCACCTGCATGTACATCTATTCCTCCCGCGAATGGACGTCAGCACGTGCATTAACATGGGAAGGACGCCGATCGAACGCTTTCCACAGAAGTTAATGGACCTAGCCATTCTGACGTTATGGCGGGCTATAAATATACCTCTTTTCCCGCGGCAGCCATCACCTGCATGTACATCTATTCCTCCCGCGAATGGACGTCAGCACGTGCATTAACATGGGAAGGACGCCGATCGAACGCTTTCCACAGAAGTTAATGGACCTGGCCATTCTGACGTTATGGCGGGCTATAAATATACCTCTTTTCCCGCGGCAGCCATCACCTGCATGTACATCTATTCCTCCCGCGAATGGACGTCAGCACGTGCATTAACATGGGAAGGACGCCGATCGAACGCTTTCCACAGAAGTTAATGGACCTAGCCATTCTGACGTTATGGCGGGCTATAAATATACCTCTTTTCCCGCGGCAGCCATCACCTGCATGTACATCTATTCCTCCCGCGAATGGACGTCAGCACGTGCATTAACATGGGAAGGACGCCGATCGAACGCTTTCCACAGAAGTTAATGGACCTGGCCATTCTGACGTTATGGCGGGCTATAAATATACCTCTTTTCCCGCGGCAGCCATCACCTGCATGTACATCTATTCCTCCCGCGAATGGACGTCAGCACGTGCATTAACATGGGAAGGACGCCGATCCAACGCTTTCCACAGAAGTTAATGGACCTGGCCATTCTGACGTTATGGCGGGCTATAAATATACCTCTTTTCCCGCGGCAGCCATCACCTGCATGTACATCTATTCCTCCCGCGAATGGACGTCAGCACGTGCATTAACATGGGAAGGACGCCGATCCAACGCTTTCCACAGAAGTTAATGGACCTGGCCATTCTGACGTTATGGCGGGCTATAAATATACCTCTTTTCCCGCGGCAGCCATCACCTGCATGTACATCTATTCCTCCCGCGAATGGACGTCAGCACGTGCATTAACATGGGAAGGACGCCGATCCAACGCTTTCCACAGAAGTTAATGGACCTGGCCATTCTGACGTTATGGCGGGCTATAAATATACCTCTTTTCCCGCGGCAGCCATCACCTGCATGTACATCTATTCCTCCCGCGAATGGACGTCAGCACGTGCATTAACATGGGGAGGACGCCGATCGAACGCTTTCCACAGAAGTTAATGGACCTGGCCATTCTGACGTTATGGCGGGCTATAAATATACCTCTTTTCCCGCGGCAGCCATCACCTGCATGTACATCTATTCCTCCCGCGAATGGACGTCAGCACGTGCATTAACATGGGGAGGACGCCGATCGAACGCTTTCCACAGAAGTTAATGGACCTGGCCATTCTGACGTTATGGCGGGCTATAAATATACCTCTTTTCCCGCGGCAGCCATCACCTGCATGTACATCTATTCCTCCCGCGAATGGACGTCAGCACGTGCATTAACATGGGAAGGACGCCGATCCAACGCTTTCCACAGAAGTTAATGGACCTGGCCATTCTGACGTTATGGCGGGCTATAAATATACCTCTTTTCCCGCGGCAGCCATCACCTGCATGTACATCTATTCCTCCCGCGAATGGACGTCAGCACGTGCATTAACATGGGGAGGACGCCGATCGAACGCTTTCCACAGAAGTTAATGGACCTGGCCATTCTGACGTTATGGCGGGCTATAAATATACCTCTTTTCCCGCGGCAGCCATCACCTGCATGTACATCTATTCCTCCCGCGAATGGACGTCAGCACGTGCATTAACATGGGGAGGACGCCGATCGAACGCTTTCCACAGAAGTTAATGGACCTGGCCATTCTGACGTTATGGCGGGCTATAAATATACCTCTTTTCCCGCGGCAGCCATCACCTGCATGTACATCTATTCCTCCCGCGAATGGACGTCAGCACGTGCATTAACATGGGAAGGACGCCGATCGAACGCTTTCCACAGAAGTTAATGGACCTGGCCACTCTGACATCATAAGGGGCTATAGATTTACCTTTCTTCCCGCGGCAGCCATTTCCCACATGTGCATCTAGTCTTTCCGCTAACGGACGTCAATACATGTGTTAACATGGGGAGGGAGCCGATCCAACGTTTTCCAAAGAAATGAGTGAACCTCGCCGCTCTGGCATCATATGGGCTACAGGTTTACCCTTTTTTTTACCGCGACAACCATTCGGCACTTGTGCGTTAATAGCGTGAGTTGACTTCAGCACGTGCATTAACATTAGGAGTGCGCCCATTCAAAGCTTTCCAGAGAAGTGAGTAGACCTGGCCGCTCTGGCAGCAGGGTATGCGCTATATGCGCCGAACCAGCGCTTTCCAGAAAAGTTATTGGAACACGCGTCCTGGTGGCTTAGCTGCTATGGTGTGTCTATGGTGCACGGGAGGTCTAGGGATTAACTCCAGCAGCCGTGGCGGCCGCATTTCGTTGGGCGAGAAATACAAAGACGTCCGTGTGCCGTGTATTGTAGGCACGTTAAATATCCCCTGGTGGTCAAAATTAATCCGGTGACCCCCACCACGGTGTGCCTCATAATCAAAGCGTGGTTTCGGCACCTAAAGCCCCGCAATACAAGTTATTAGAAAGGGCAGCACTGATATTGTAACGGGCTGTATCATCACATTTTCTTGCGCAAAAGACAATGTGCGCATGTGGGTTTATTCAGTGCGGGAATATACGTCAGCACATGCGTTAACATGGTTTATGCCGTATGCGCCGAACAAGCGCGTTGCATAGAAGTGATTGGACCTGACTGCGCTGAAATTGTAATCATTGATTCACGCAGCTATTATTCAGGAAGTAAATAAATATTTCACACTGCGTGACGCACATGAACATGTGCGTCACGATATTTAATTCTTACAGCTAGGGCCGCACTTTTAGCCAAAGAAGAGCCATAAATCGCCACAGCAACGTCAGAAACAGTCTCGAATGACTGCAAGTTATTAGACGTTTTGGTGCTCGTACTGTGACCGCAGACGGTGCGTAAGCGCCTGTATAATTAATTAACGCGTGCGAGACCCCGATACGTTCCAATATGCAGGGACGGTAGGTGGACGAAACAAAGATTGAAAGCGTCAAACGTCAATTTCGTTTTTATGCTGGTCGGTGAATAGATTTATAACCGCGGTACTATCGCCACAACCACCTCAAAAATGTATCTGAAGGTCTGTCAGTATACTTATTAGGTGGATCGGTGGTCGTACTGTGACGGAAGATGGCAGGTGCGTGCACGTGTAATTAATGAGCACATATTATGTCGTGTCCCCTTCTCACTCTTGGTGTGCTTCGCCGCAATACACTGCGTGTGTCCTGCATAACAGCGCTGTATTGTCATGAAGCTAACTTTAATGAAGCGAAATGCAAAATAAGCAATAATTCTTAAGCCCATGGCCGTAATTGTACTGCTTTCAGCCTTGACATGCGTCGATGCTTCCTCTTGAATTGGGCACGTTGATCCTAACAAGTTCTCGCTCAAATAACTGAGGGTGTCTCATTTTCTAGGTGTATTGTACCTACTGCCCATTTCCTTTGCTTCCTTTAAATATGTCAGCGCAATCTCATTTCCCTCACGATGCTCGTCCACTGAAACGAATCATGGTCCATGCGCACGACTGGATATGTCGTTTACGCGGTTTCAACTGACCGTTGTTTCATCGGTAGTTGGCACGCCTAATGTGTGGAAGAGCGCGCATTGAGATGAATGCGCGAAGTCTGAACAGCCTAAGGAGGCATCGTCTCTTACCGATCGCGTATCTGCGAGTACCATGTGCTACAGTAGGGCGGAAACTCTCCCGACCCCTCTCTCATCTCATTATAACCTGTCCTGAACGCATCCTTACCAGCGTCCGACACGGTCGCTTTACACGATCGCGATAACACGTAAGAACAGTTCATAAATCAGTCCATGAATTCACGGTACATTTAAGAAACAGATGGAAATAAAGGGATTTGCTTTGAAAAGTTATATGTGCCGTTGTATTACACCCCTGTCAAGCGGGAAAGTGCACTTACGGAGAGTGCACTCGGTTTTAAGTGCACTTTCCCAAATCTAAACGTCGCAAACAGAGTGTACTCGCAGAAGAGTCCAAGAAAATTAAATTATGGGGTTTTACGTGCCAAAACCACTTTCTGATTATGAGGCACGCCGTAGTGGAGGACTCCCGAAATTTCGACCACCTGGGGTTCTTTAACATGCATTTAAATCTAAGCACACGGGTGTTTTCGCATTTCGCCCCCATCGAAATGCGGCCGCCGTGGCCGGGATTCGATCCCGCAACCTCGTGCTCAGCAACCCAACACCATAGCCACTGAGCAACTACGGCGGGTGCAGAAGAGTACTCTGGTCGGAGTGTGTTCACGGAACGCGCTTTGCTGGTCGAGTGCGTAGCCTCGCCGCCAGCGGTTTCACCGATACAAAATATAATGCATAGAAAAAGGACACAGAACTTCATTCTAGCTGTTGAACAGCTTTTAACAAAATAATCAGAACAGAACTCGCTAGTATTCTGTTCTAGCAAGATCAAATGATGCCTGGTCGCATGCCACCATATTGTTCTGGATTAGATATAGGCATTCGTCTTGGCCGGCCTTGACTTGTAACACTCTTATTATAAAAATATTTTCGTTTTTTGTTGAGTAAACATAGATTAAGATTGTTTTATTTATAATACAACTAATGCAATCGCTATTTAGAAGTTTTTTTTTATATTAGCCTACATCTTCAAAAAAACATGATTTTAGTCTGTCGCCATTTTTCTTTTTTTTTTGTGCAAGCGCGCTCTGTTTTCTCGTTTAGGACCGCGTAGCCTAAGGTGTCACTCAAGGTCCCGAAGTGCACTCCCCGTAAGTGCACCTAACGTGCCCGCTTGAGAGGGGGATTAGTTTCCTTACTACAACTCTAAATAAAAATCTCTTGCTCAGTTGAAACTAAAAAAGTTCTAAAGTGGAAGTAACGAACTCGCTGCTGGCGGACCTTTATTTTCAATATTTCTTTATTTTTCAATAAATCTACAATCACGCTGCATGTAACCATAAGCCACTGTAGCTACAGTAACTTCTGCTTTCGCCAATAAATTCTGTTGCTTCACCATGCTCATGACAATCCGTTCGGAGCGCAGAGCTGGAGAAGATCTGGTAAAGATGGCGGGCACCAAGAAGGGAAAACTCGTCATCTGGTAGTGGAATTACCGCGGCTTCTTAAACAAAAAAAGCAATAATGGCACCACATTAAAATGACCGAGAAAAGAAAAAAATCCCTACGTAACAATTCTCCAGAAAACATTCGACCACGCCAAAATTGCCGCGTACGCCACCCACAAACAACACCCAAAAAGGACGGGGAGGGACATACTCATAATCACATTAGTCAAGAAAGCACTGGACGCGATCCTGTGCATTATGAGAAAAAATGAGCGACATTGGCCTCATCCTTATAGAAGTGCTACGAAGCAAGAGGGAGAGGGGAGAGCAGTACTCTCGTCCTGTGCATCTACAGCAGCTCATCCAAAAAGGTCCTAACACAATTTCGAAGATTTAATTAACGAGAGGATGACCATCGCGCGCGACAACAGGCTCGTCATCGGAGGTGACTTGAATGCTCCACACACGCATGGGGATATGCGTACTCGTCAAAGAAGGTAAAAGACCAGGCCGACCTCATTGAAAAAGCTGGCCTAACCCTTCTCAACAAGCCGGCCTCGCACACCAGAGTCGGTGCGGGCACCCATAGCGACACCACACCGGACCTAACGCTGTGTAGGGGCGCCGGAAGAATCACCTGGGAAAACACTTTCGAGGATCTGGGGAGCGATCACAGGATCCTCAGTATCACCGTAGGAGATGCCCGCGTCACGAAGAGAATAATAAGGTCAGGCTATAGTAGACTGGGACAAAATTCTTCAATATCAGAGACGAAAAGGAGCAGGGACCCATAAGAAACAGAGAAAAATGGAGCAGGGAGCTGCTGCGAGACGCAGAAAAGGCCACCACCGACATGGAGTAGGACGACTGGGGGCCTCGACGAGAAGATGCAGAAGACGACGTCGACGGTGGCGGTCACCCTCTGCGGATGGACAGCAGGCTCGCGCACCTCGTACAAGCCAAAAAATCGATCCCGAAACGTCTGCAAGAGCAAAAACAAAATAGAAATCGAAGGCGCAAAATCGCGAAACAAGACCATCGAAACACACTGCGCCCAGTTATGCAATCAGGATTGGGACGAGGTATGTGACGCCACGGACGGCAACATCAACGCGGGCAAGAGGTGGAAGATCGTCAAGCACCTGCTCGACCCGTCGGGCACCAAGACAGCGGCGAAAGCAGAAATTACCAAGATCAGAAACAAGTACAAAGGAAACATCCGTGAGATGGGTTTGTCCCAGGCTCGCGATTATGGTGATGACGCCACAAAGAAGCCAACTGTACAAAACTTACGCCACCAAAAGCGTACGCATCCGACATTGTCGAGCATGGCATCCCATATCCTCGTTAATTTTGATTTAATGGTGTGATTGAACGTAAGCAACACTTTGGCTATCGGACAAGCCGCAGCGGAAGGCCCCAGATAAACCTTGGCCATCGGGGGGTCTAAACACACGCCTGATCATACCTAAGCATACGCGTGTTTTTGCATTTCGCCCCCCATCAAAATGCCGCCGCGGCCGATAGTCGGACCCGCCACCGCGACTGCCTTAGTTTGAGGACCCTGCGAGCCGCTTCAAGCTGGCTAAACCACAGAACGTTCAAAGATGAGGGAATACCGGGACCGTGGCCTCTACCGACAGCCGTGCAGCGAGGACTGTGACCGAGCTCTGCCTCTGACTGCGCTTTGAACGCCGATATGCGTGCGCGCGCAGCATTCGTTTTTCAACCTCCTTGCCTCTCTCACGCTCTCTGCGACGCTCTCTCTACGAGATAAGCGGTGAACTGGCTGGCGCGAAGTCGCAGCATGTGCTGCTCACAACTGTGCTCTCCGATCGCTAGGCGGCGTGTTACGGCGCTGTTGCGGGCACTGTTGGTTCTGGAGGAGAATACCAATTGCTGTCCCCCAGATGTTGGACCTTGCCGTTGGGTGCCGAAGTTGGTCGAGGTTGAGGAGGACTTTGAGATGAAAAACTGGAGGTTTATTTACATTATTTACAGTGAGAGTACACAGAAATTAACAGTCATAATGTCATTACGGGCCGGCAGCAACTCGGACGCTGCGGCCCATGGCAAGAAGCTCGAAAGAGATCAATGAAAGAATCCTCTCTTGCTGCTCCCGGTCTCTGGCTTTTAACCCCTTCGGTGTCTCGAAATCATGTCACGTTCGGCCAATCAGTGAGCCCGCTCAGGTGGCGTCATTTTCGGCCAATCAGCGAGCCCGCTCAGGTGTCGTCATTTTCGGCCAATGGTAGGCGCCCGTGCGAGTGTACGTCACATTCGGCTCAGAGGGTCACTCCTTAGGCTCCAATTGTCCGAGGGATTATTTGTCTGCGGTATTGCCTTCCTGGTCTGCAACTGCCTTCACAAAGGTGGATGGGGGGATTGCTGCCAGAGCTTCACGGTGCATTACAGCCGTCTTGCCTCGGGACCCACGTTACCTGGAACAGGGTCAGGCTCTCGCTACACTTTCGGGAAGCGTCAAGCAGTGAATAGCTCCACCTGCGGCGCACGAGGTAGGGGACGCCAACTCGTTTGCACGTGCCGCGCCTCGGGAACGGGGTAGATGTGCTTCTGCGCTCTTTAATTAGCTGCAACGCGATTCGATGTGGTCTGGTGAACTCGAAGGAGGCTCAGGAAAAGGTCCCGTATCCTACAGCACGCAGAGCTTCAGCGCTGGTTGCCCGCAACGTCTTCGTGCCGCTTCGCCATTGCGACGGCGTCTGTCGGCTGCGCGGCATAGCAGCGCCGAAACACTCGTAGCCAAACAGGCCGCACCCGCTGCACGGCCTCCCCAGGAGCCTACCCCGCATCGGCCTCATAACGGCGTCGCCCTCTGCATCGGTCACTCTCTTCTCGGGATTCCGGCGCCTTTGTTTTGCAGAGCGTCGGCGACAGTGCCCTTCCACACGGGTAGCTGAAGCCAGACGAAGTACGAAGACATGAACTCGCTATCCCAGCAGGAACAACGTTTATTACGAAGAATTTCTTGATGGAAAAGTTTCTTAATTATATTTACGGTGACATCAGGCGCCATTTAAAAGACATGGACAAAAGAAAAATGGCTATGACGAGCGCGCGTGTCGTCTGTCCCTGTGCGCATGTGTTCGAGCCTAACGCATTTGTGGTGATGATTCAACTGATAATTCGGCCAAGAAGATGAAGCGGTGTTCGATTACGTCATACTTGATTGTACCCACTTCCATCCTAATGAGGATTCTCACTTGGCTAGTTGGCGTGCAATTGAGGAGGTAAGTAGTGGTGCAAAAAATTCACCATCAAATAACGCGAGAAGCGAGGCGACCAAGAACGTCGACTATTTCGCGGAGAGGCTGCGTACATGCAGACAAAAAGCGCGCGCGCGCCGAGCGCCAGACTGCATACTTGCGGAGCGTAATCAATCCACTCAAGATCGTATAACGTATTCTTTTAGATGTGCCATCGCAATGGGCACTTTTAGTGCCGTCACTTTAGTGACTCATCGCAAACGTCTCGCGAACTTGATTTCCGTCGTCGAAAAAAAAGTAGTTGGTTTCGTACGGCCTTGGCGCACGATACATGGGCTGTGTTCCAATAGCCGCCACAGACGGCAAAGTAGACGGCTAAGCGGACAGCGGCCATCTTAAGCCTCGTTCCAATTCTCACAATGACGTCAAAGTAGACAGCTTCGCGAAGAAAGCATCGAAGTCAAAAACGATGCAGGCTACTTTCCTGTCCAAACAAGACGGCGGCTGAGCAAGACGCTTGGAAAGCCGACAGGAAGGAGGTTGTCTGCGCAGAAGAAAACATAGACACGTTATCCTATGCCCTTAATGTAAGCTACATCGTTTTCTTTTTGTAGTTTTGCAGGCGCAAGGACTTAAAATACAGAAATAACACGCGCTTTTCTCAACTTTTTCTTGTGGCCATGAGGTGGCGTCACGTCGGAGAAGCGTCTTTCATGCGTTTTCCAGACAGCTCGAAATGTGTTCCGTTACGTAGCCTCGAAGCTGTCTCGGCTGTCTGCCCCTATGCTGGCCAGAACTGGAACACACCCATGGCATTTGCAACCTGTCTGCGGCTGCCACGAGCCAAGCACACGAACGGCTCGCTAATGCAGCGCAAGCGCAAGACAAGCGCACACGAGCCTCAAGCGGCGCACCGGAGGTCTTCGTCGGTGAGATCGTGTACGTTCCTCCGCCTGAGTGCCTCGGGCGCCCGGCAATCCGCACTCAGCAACCCGGCCGGGAAGGCACGCAGGTGCTCCACCGAACAGTCGCACACCAGGGGATTGCCTGCGTTCAACCACGGATGGATTAAACGAACGCGCCGGGCTTGAGGCCACGAGCTCGGCCACAAACCTAGTCGTTACAGAGGCGGCCGGCTACCAAGCTATACCTCGCTGTCTCCTCTTATTTCTTCCGGTAATTTTAATGTTGTGCCACACATTCTCGATGCGCGTCGCCTCAATAAAGACAGCTGACACCATTACTCGGCGAGGTCAGAATTTGTGCTTTCTGGCTGGTCATCTGTAATTCTGAACAGCGCAGCAAAGGACAAGGAGAGAAGAACAGGATACAGGATTCAAGAGGTGTGACACGCACAATTGAACTTTGGTACCGAGGTAGTGCTGACAACCTCCAAAGTCAGTTTTCCCGCAAATCGGATAAGAAATTCCTTATATTTTCCTAGATATTTTATGGGCACGCTTGTACACTTTGCCAATATTATTTTCGTAAAGATATACTTCTTTGTTATGCAGATGGGCTACAAATATACAATTTAATCTTATTTCCAAGCTCGGTTTTTATATATTTTAATAAATAAGTCACTGCACTCAAGCTGAAATAATGTTCAAGCACAAGTTCTTGCATATAAGACTAGTTTTCTGCATCCGCAACTTTTCTGTAGATTTGGGAAATTTTTCTTATAGAAGGCCTAAAATCTCTGGATCTAGGAAAATTTCTCTGGGGCTGGCAGCACTGTATGGACGGCAGCACTTAATCGACATTCAAGCAATACGACTATTGCGGAGCTATGGCTCGGAAACCGACTCCTTGATGCCCTCCCCCCCCCCCCCAATTGCTGTTCGTGCACACCTTATTTCAATGCAAATCGGACGTGTTTGCCCACCATCTGCACTAGTCGGCCAAACACGTAGCCCTGCCGCTGAGGAAACACGCTGTTTACTGGCATTACTTAATTCCCCTTCCATAAGTGCGGTCTGCCACTCCACTAAAAATTTTTTTCCTCCATTGTTTTCTTAAACGGACAACAACGGCTTTGAACGCGTTATGATATTTTGGTGAAAATTATACATCGCGATTTATAGCGATTTAATGGAACATTCTCTTCGCGGCTTAAGCAGGAATTATTTATAATTTTAAATCGGCAAAAAATGTCGCGAAATATAGGATGTCGGGCCGCTTTGCGGCGAAAATGTGCTACTGGACTGGATTATTAACACGAGGCCGCATATTACTCTACGTAAGCCAGCTGTTATTAAGTGCACCATGCGCATTGTCTAACCCCGCATTCTTTACATACTCAGAGGCTTTCGCGCTGTATTCGATGCGTTTTACGATCTGCCTGCGCGGAACCGCCGAGTGGAATGGCAGAGCCGTCGCGCTGCGTCCATGCAATTGCACGACGGCGCCCCTAGCGCTTTTTCGGGCAAGCAAGCTTGCATAAGTTTTTATCCCGCATTCGGCCTAAAATTTCCAGCTCCAGCTCCCTTAAGCTTCCAAGTGACGAAATGCTTCAGAATGGCAACGCGCTGAATTAACTTTGCATCTCGTGTGAATATGCGTGCAAAATTACAGTTGACTGTAGTGAAGGCATCGTTTCGAGTTCGAAAAGCTGGCTTGGCTACAAGGAACCTGGCTTGACCTGCGTGCGACATAATCAGTTGGACATTAAACCACGAAAGGCACACAGCTATTGTTACAGAAATAATTCAACACTTCAGGAAGCATGAACCGCAAGAACACCGGCTTGGTTACAAAAGATTAATTTCTTGGGGCTAGAGCTGTTTGCTTTCACCAAAGCCGGCTTACAATCGCCATCGCGCTCATCTCACACTGTTCACAACATAGCAATGTATAAACATAATCGGAACACTGATTTAAAATGTTCAATGGCGCTTCCCACTTTACCACTGCAGTATTGGACACGCTGACTGGTAATCTTTTCGTTGCACTGGACATTAACAAACTCCGCCATATTGTTGAAGTCGCCATCTTGTCAGCTCTGATTGGCCCAGGGGGCCGCTACGGCCCCTCCGATTGGCTCAAGATGTCTCCATTACAGAAATCGACAATATCTTACGAACATTGGTTGTCGATTCCTTCGAACATATTTGCTGTGTTTGAGTATAGTGCGGGAGCTTTCAGACGATGAGAGTCGCAGCTATTCATAACATGGAGAGACTGAGTTCTGCTCTATTTTACTCCAAATATAAGCGTTTATTCGTGAAGCATGTTTTCCTTCACTCAGCGCGCAGTGTCTCGAAAGGCATAACGATGGAGAAGACTGCCGAACGTCGTGATGAAGAATATGGCCATGAGCCCAGCATTTTTATAGACTTTTTTCAGTAATCACATACTGGAACAATTTCCAAAACATTCACGACGTGCTTCATAAAGAACGTCTTTCTTTATACTAGGCGGAGTGATATAAATGTAGAGCGTCATGTCTTGCAAATGCAATTACCACGAAGTGCAAGTGCAATACTGTCAAATTAAAACAACGATGTTTTTAGTTCCCTCAATGCACCATTTCTCAGACGGCTATTGTGAAAAGGTTGGCAATTAGCCGAGATGCAGGAACTGCACACAGATTGATCGTATTTTTATCAAGATGAGCCATGCTTCGAACCACCTTGCCCGTCACTGACCTCTCCCTATTCTGTTCTATTACCGTCACTTCGTTTTACTGTAATGTAACGGATGTTTTAAGCCCCAACCATTACAGAAAATATTTAAGCTGCTCCAAAGGTCGGCTACTCACCGCCGAGCTCGACGGCTTCGAGGGACGCGTCCAGAAGTGGCGCCAGGCTGGCCCTGCTAACAGTCGTCAGATAATTGCTGCCCAAATCCAAGAACTTCAGGGCCGGGTAGTCTTCGCCAAAGTCGTCGGGCAGTGACGTCAAGTTGTTCCCACTGTGACGAGGGAGAGAGATACGAAGAGGGAAAGGCACGGAGGTGAACTGAGGTCGTGTCTGGTAAGCTTGGGGAGGGGGAAAGGGGAATATCACAAAAGAATGAAACATTTAAAGAATAATTTAGAACCAGTTTTCTGAACATTCGCAAAGTAATGTTCGCAAGCTGTCACCAGCATTCGACCAGCCCTGTCGCCTTGAAGAAGCGCTATAGTGCTTTTTGTGGTCATGTGTATGTAAGAGTGCTTAGTGAAAAGTCTCAAGATCTCTACGTACCCACAAAGCCGCTCTGGGACTTCCTTCAGGCATGCCGACTGAAAAACGCTTGGCGCACGGCATACACAGCACCTATGCTCAGCTGAGACAAGCCGTATGGATATCACAGCGTCTGAGCCCCTCCGGGAGCGCGATACTCGAAGGTATCCGCAACAGGACGACTCGTGTAAATCTCCAAGAAAAACAACACAGCGGAATCTTGGTAGCGCCAATACCAAAGAATATTTATTTATTTATTTATTTATTTATATTTTTTTATTTATTCATTTATTTATTTATTTATTTATTTTTTATTTATTCATTTATTTATTTATACTGTCTACACCATCAGGGATCGGTACAGGAAGGGCATGTACATAGTTGTCTTACAACATAACAATAGCAATTATCAGAATATTTATATCACACACAATACAAAAGGTATTGGTACAAAAGACAAAAAGGTAGATAATACATGGCCCTAAAGAGAAGAGATGTAATGAAATAGGCTGAGAATTAGCAATGACGTCAGGCAATAACAACGAAATACTATAAGGCAATAGACTTAAGAATAAACAAGAGGAAAAGAGGTAACCAATTAGCATAAATAAACAATGGTACTGAATAATGAAAAAGTAATAAAAGGTATTAAAGTTAAGTTAGCACACGAGGTAATAACGTATAAGATACGTTTCAGATGTCGGTGAATAAAACAATATTATGTATACGATATAAGGAGATAATTAAATGGCACAGAAATAAATGGTAACACAGGTAGGTCATAACTGAAGCACATAATTCGTTTTCGACTAATGTTAAAAAAGTAGATAAGGTTGGGCTGTTTGTAACAGTAGGATCCAGCTTGTTCCATTCACGCGTCATTAAACGAAAAATCGAATAATTATGGCTTTCCCTATGAACTGGGTGTTCGTTCAATGATAGTAATTGTTTATGTCGCGTGAGTCGTGTTTGTGTTATAGCTAAGTATTTGGAACTTTCTATATTTGATTCATTATGAATAAGTTGGCAGATCACTTTTAATGGCGCAAGCTTGGCTCGGTTTTGTAAGGTGAGGATAATGGCATGTTTTAGCAATTCTGTGGGTAAATCTGTTAACCTATATTGATTGTAAGTGCACTTTAATGCCTTCCTTTTAACTGCTTCAAGGTTGTTAATAAGTTCTTTTGTGAACGGAAACCAAACAACTTTACCATATTCTAATAATAATCTAACATGTGTGTTATATGCTAGTAGCTTTGTGTTTGGGGGCGCTAGTCTAAGACATCTGTTTAGAAAAAACAAATTTTTTTGTGTGATCGAGGTAACGTTCTTCACATGGAGCTCTCATCTAAAGTCGTGTGTTATTGTTAGGCCGAGGCACTTGTACTCTTTCACTGTGTTAAGTGTAGTGTTATTTATAGTGTAGTGGAATTCGGACCTGTGCTTTTTTCTCGCAATTGACAAAGTAGGCGGTTTTTTCATGTTCAAAGGCATTTACCATTAATTACACCATTTGTATACTAATGATAAAGCGTCGTTGAAAGCTAGATAGTCATAATAAGAATTGATTACCTGATATAGAACACAATCGTCAGCAAAAAGGATAACACTGACAGGAATATTAGAAGGGAGGTCATTAATGTATATGAGAAATAAAACTGGAGACAGAACACTTCTTTGTGGAAATCCGGATCTTTCGTTTCATTTAATGGAATATTGCTAGTTAACTTCTGCAAGTTGAGTGCAGTTAGTAATATAGTCTTTGATCCACTGGAGAGCAAGTCCTTTTTCCAAGGTAAGTTCGAGTTTATAAATTAATTTCTTACGTGTTACGCGATCGAAAGCTTTCGAAAAGTCGAGAAAGATTAGGTCAATTTGTTTCTGTAGGTCAATAATTAATGATACGTTGTGAGGCTCATTTGTGAGGTCCAAGCTCAATTAGTTTGGCCGCGGAAACTTCTTTGCGAAAACCATGCTGACAAGCTGTTAGTATTTCTTGCTGTTCTATGTGTTTGGCTATGCGCTTTAGGATAATGTGTACTAGCAGGTTACAGACTGTGCCTGTTCGTGAGAGTGGCCTGTAGTTAAAGGGTTTTGTTTTACTTCCCGATTTGTGAATTGGTTGTACTTTAGCTGTTTTACAATCCTTAGGTGGGGTGCCTGAGGACAGTCATTTGTTGAGAATTATCAATAAGTACTTGGCCGTCCACCCAGCGTATCTGCGAAGGAACGCATGTTGTATACTATCAGGTGCTGGTGATTTCGTTGGATCTAAGTTCAGCAGTAGGTTAAGTATGCCTGTAGTGTAAGCGGCTCTAGTGGCTT
The DNA here is from genome assembly GCF_050947875.1 of Dermacentor variabilis. Lineage (NCBI taxonomy): Eukaryota > Metazoa > Arthropoda > Arachnida > Ixodida > Ixodidae > Dermacentor > Dermacentor variabilis. The sequence continues at coordinate 5,409,412 of NC_134572.1, read as the reverse complement.
GTTTCTAGAGAAGTCTGTTTGTGGTAGTGTGCCGTCGCCTGCTGTGAAAACGGAGCAGAAGCAGGTTAGCAGAATTTCTATTATCTTCATTTGAGGCTTCATTGTCGCTACGATTCTTTTGGTTAATATGGATACGGAGGTACACGGAGAACGACGCACGGCCAGAATAATCCACCTCGAAAAGCAATGCGAGAAAAAAGGCAACCTAAATACCATATGTGTTGATGCGGAGCGCTATGCGAATGCGGAGCCCAGAGCGAAAATGACCCCCAATCCGCTAGTGTGAAAGTGGTTGGTCAACGAAGCTGCAGATATGTTGCGCCTAATATGGGGCAACTTGTCAAACACATATCCCATGATGTGCGGCCATTACGCACATTGCTCTTCAAAGTAATACATGACACGAACACACGTTTCAATGCAATTTACAATACGTCTATTTCATTTATTACTTTGAAATTACTGCTCTAACCGCTTTGCGGTCGCTGTGATACGTACAGATGTTACCGGTTCTTATTTGATAAATGTTTCTCGCCAAAGTTAAATCGATGCATGACCCGTGTGCGGTTGTTGGTTGAATCGGATTGTTGAAGTAACCGAGGCCAAAATCTTCCATGAAGTGGGTGAACCATTCTTTTGTTTTGGGTTTGAAAATGCGTACGTTAAAGTCTTCGACAACGGCCACCAGCGAGGGATCGGCGGCAACGTACGTTGATCAACGCGGATGTGCGCGCGCCTCGTCATCGAACATGTGGTTTGACGGCTTCTTTTTATTTGTGCGTTTCGTATTCAAACGAAAGCTGTACGTGCTGTTCGCTTCGCGCGTCTGCCTCGCGTGCGCATGAGCCATTGCCCCGCACTGCCGCCAGTATCGGCCCACAGGGTTTTCTGTCGACATGACGGGCGGGAGAAGGTCCCGGATCCTAGCGATGGACAGCTTCGCCGTAAAATGACACAAACGAGACTCGCGAGCGCGTTTTGTGGTGGTGTCCACTGACAGCCGCACGGACAGTCGTACAGACATCCCTACGCTCTACAACTCCCACCGCGGCGGAGACCTTCGCGTTGGCGATCTGCAAGGGAGCCGAAGAACCTCCCAAACTCGTGAGTGGCATGGAGCCTTAAAAGCTCATCGGGAGTCGAATCACCCGCCTCCACCAGATCGTGTGGTGCGCAGGTAACGAGGACCTGGGTAGGTGACGAGAGATCCGTCGCCCGAGCTAGCTGGGCGATGGGGCGGGCTCTCACAGCGCCTTGTTCTCACAGTGCCACGTCACAGGACAACCGCATGAGATCGTCACTCATGAACGAATCACTCGAAAAACTTGTGCGCCCCTTCACACAGGTCTACATGGGAGAGACGCACACGATTGGAGAAAGACTCAGACCAGAGTGTTTCCACACTTCATCAAAATGAACGCCATGTTCCGAGCGAGATAGCCACAGTCGGGATAACCCTGGTGTGGCGAGAGCCTTACACTCATCCACACCACAGTCGGATGCACTAAACTCCGACCACCTTAGCGCCCCATACGGGAACTCACAACACGCACCACACCAACGGACCAGTGGGAGGCACTCCTGTCTAGCCAGGACCTGGAGGGCCGATTGGCCCTAATACACCAGGTGAGGCGGACAGCGGAGGCAAGCGATGCCCTAGAATGAGGGCCGAACAGTTTCTTCTGGACTACCTCAAGCTAACAATAAAGCTTTTACTACTACTTTCATCCGAGCGTGGTCGGTCATAACGGCTTATAAAGCAGCCTTTGTAAAATATCTGCGACCCTTCCGAAACTCTGCTCGTCTCTACGGTAACAATACGTGAATTTCCCCTAAGGCAGCACAAAATCTGAATTTAGCGATTGCTTCAATGCATGATGGACCTGTCATAAGAAATGACCGGTCTGACAGCTTATTTTTTACCAGTATACAAAATAGAATCACTTTATAACAATACAAAGTAGACAAAAAATAAAAGACGAGATGCTGTAGCCAAAATAGTTTCACCTTTGCCCTTTAATATGTATTGCATGTGGATTTTCCTTTTCACTATTTTTGCTTGACAGGACCGCCGCTGATCAGTGGCGTAGCAACAGGGGGGGCCGGGGGGCCGTGGGCCCCGGGTGCAAGGGGCCTTTGGGGGGGGGGTGTCATATACGTCTGAAGACACCCCTCTTTCCGCCGGCTACACCCAGGGGGGGGGGGGGGGTTACAGAAGACCTATGGGCCCCGGGTGCCAGACGACCTAGCTACGCCACTGCCGCTGATACTTGCAACATTGCATTAAACTTGATAGGTGCTATGGGCTGGCATCGGAACATCCTATCGTAGATTCTGCAGCAACGCTCCCTCCCGATGTATTCAACAATTTTCTAATCGCCTTTGACAACATTCATATTTTACACGCCTTGATTTATTGTTTATTGACAACGCCCCTTACATTTGGTAGAGTTCCCAGTTGACCACTCTCACGAAACACTGCGCCCAGAAATAAAGCTTCACCCCATAAGGATGTTTATTGTGGAGAAGTCGGCGTTAGACGTACGGTCCCATTAGAGGTTGCTAAAAAAAGGGGGGAATTCTGGAGCTTTACAAGCCAAAATATTTACATAGTTATAAGGAACGTTGTAGTGGTGGACTCCTGAATAATTCCGACTACATTTGGGTTTCTTAACGTGCACCTAAATACCACCAGTGTTTTTGCATTCCACCCCCATCGAACGGCCACCCCTTGCTTAGCTGCGCAGACACCGTAGGCACTAAGCCGCGACGGCTGGTCATCCGAGGTTTTACGTTGTCTGTGCGTGTGCGTGTGCGCGCGTGTGTGCGTGTGCGCGCGTGTGTGCGTGTGCGCGTGTGCGCGTGTGTGCGTGCGTGCGTGTGTGCGTGCGCGTGTGTGCGTGCGCGTGTGTGCTTGCGTGCGCGTGTGTGCGCGTGTGTGCGTGCGTGCGTGTGTGCGTGTGTGCGTGTGTGCGTGTGTGCGTGTGTGCGCGCGTGCGCGCGTGCGTGTGTGCGCGTGCGTGCGCGTGTGTGTGCGCGTGTGTGTGCGCGTGTGTGTGCGCGTGTGTGTGCGCGTGTGTGTGCGCGTGTGTGTGCGCGTGCGTGCGCTCGTGCGTGCGCGTGCGTGCGCGTGCGCGTGCGTGCGTGCGCACTATACTATACTAAGCCGGAGTTTGATGGTCTCTCATCGACGAACAGAAGCCGTCTTCAGATTTATTTTGCATTCGCATTGGCTTTCAATCATGTAAATTAAGGAGAGAAAATTGTAATATGTTAAGCTAAGTGGAAAATTAAAAATTACTTTTTACTGTTTATTGTACATGGTGTTACTAATGTTGCAGCATTTTGCATTTTCAAGTACCCCTTCTTGCTGTAGTATGTAGTTGTGTATGCTTGTCTACTTCGCAGTATGATGTGATTTGCCGTTTCCGTAATCTATCTTTAGAGCGCTGCTCTTAGTCGCCAGTTCCTGCGGCCAGCGTCGGTGTCGGCGTAACCGAGCGAACGAGCGCAGCGGGGGAGGAAAGACGCGAGGAGGAAAACGGAGGAGGAGGGCATGGCGAAAGCGTGAGAACAAAAGCGTAGTTTGGCGACAATGGGTGAGAGATGAAGCCGGAGTAGTGAGCGTCGTCTGGGAGATTGTCTGCGGTGGCTGCTACGAATCGCACCCACGCGTCGTCCACGCGCTGCCTATCGCGATTGGCGAGGCAATCGCGTTTGCAACGTGCCGCTCGAGACCGATTGTCCGCGCCAGCCAATACATCGCTAAATGAAAACACGTATAGAACTGCACTCAAATTTCGCAATAATGAGTATAGCAATAGTCGTGAAATTTTTCAGGCTGTTTTCTTTTGTGTAGGATGTTATTCTGGATACTTTTCGCACTAGTGCGTTCCTGCTGAAGATGAACAGTGGTGCACTGTGTGATGCACATCCTTGGCGCGACGCGGATCCTTCTTTCGTTACATTTGCTATTGTTTTAAGCGCTAAAAAATGAGAGGGAGAGAGAAAGCTTGATTACTCACAGCTCTCGAGCAATGTAGGGCGCAGGGACTCTAGTCAGGGCAGAGTTAATCTACCTTTAGTCCCTTCCTTTCAAACAATGTATGTATAAATAAATCGGGGAAATGTCATTTTCATCAAATATTATTGTGATATTAGAGTTCCTTCTCCCAGTGATGAGTACCTTTCATACACGGCATTCAAGATCTCACAGCCGTTCTCTATTCCTCCACTGCATATTAAAATCAGAAGTGGCGCTGGCTCAAGGAACAATATCTGGGTTTAGCTTACATGCGATCACATATTTCTCTTGCGACTGCGGTCTGGAAACCGGCGCTCAAACGACATCATTCGTGAATGTGCAATCGTGAATGTTCGGGAGCGCAAGTGCCGTGTAAGAATTAAGATTCTTTTAGATGCAGATGCTCGCGAAGTTCGCACCATGATAAATCATATTCTCAAATTTTCCGTAGCAAAGAACCATTCGCGGGAGGTTCCTCGTAGGTTACGAGCGACGAGACAAAGAATAAAAAGGCAGAGAGGTTAACCAGAAAAAAAAATACGGTTTCCAACCCTCCTCGGGGGACGGGGGGAGTGGGCACAGACAGGTAAGAAGGAAATATGGAGAAAGGGATAAATTCTGTACTTTGACTTGACAGAACCGTGATAAGAGTATGAGGCACGCTATTGTGGTGTACTATACTGATGGTACTGAGCGACAGCCTTCATTTCCTCAAAGCAGCGCATGTCTGAAGAATCCTGGACTTACATTTTTTTTTCTCCCGAGCGGATCACCTAATGGCATATTGAAGGCATGCGTGATGGCGCGCTCTGTGCAGCACCTGTATGTTCGTAGCTTACTCACATCACGGGAAAGCTTATATCAGGTAGTACGCCCCGAGATCCGAACGAGCTATCGGTGGCCCAGTGGTTCCGACTATGGCAGCTGTCGTTTTGCGATAAGGCGGTTTTGAGTGAGCGCGGTATACTTTCGTATAATTTTCTGTAGCAACCGAAGGATAGCTACGGGCGCGGAGCTTCTGCAGATGTGTTGCCGCGCCAAGTAGTCCGGCAGCATCTGGCAGCGCTTTCGGTTTCTAGGATGAAATACTCGGCGTAGCTTCCCCAGGCCATGGTTTCGCATTGTCCCAGACGCGGAAGAAGTGAAATTGAACATTCTGTGGTGCGTGTTGTCTTATTTTGCTGTTGTAAATAAGGTGTTTGTGCTTTCCCTTCCACAGCTTAAACTACGTGGGGACGAAAATGTGGGACAATTATCAGGAGCGCTCTCGCTTGTGTGCGCTTTGCCTCTATAGCTTTCCCAATTCGTAGCCACAGAAGGTTGTCCGCGAGTAGTTCCATTTCAACGCAAGTCTGTTCTATATTTTTCAGCGCCGTTGGTTGCGTCATTTTATTGGTTGGACAGAGTGACTTATGCCCCTGTGTCCTATAACGAATCCCAATGGCAGATTCGGAGTGGCCGACGAGCGATGTAAGCACAGGCACTGCAGCTGCAGAGCACAATTGGCAGGAGGTGCTAGCTCACATCCGCTTCCGAAAGCGCCTAGAATTCTTCGCGTTGTTCGTCGTTTTCGGCTGGTACTTGTGTACGTGTTGTGTTTAGAAGTATCGTGTTTCTTTTCAGCCTCCAGCGCTCTAATGGAAGTCACAGCGCATGTAAGTCTGCTTCACTTGTCCACCATGATTTTCTGTCGGAAACATTGGAGACGCAGCGAAGCCCGCCATCAGTTCGGTACAAAAGTAAAGGCTTATGAAATTCGAACATCACAAAAGAAGCTGTTGTTGCCTCCTCATCCGAGTACTGGCGAACGATGTCATCGACGAAACGCGCAGCTTTCGGTCTCTTGGCCGACGGTCGAAACATGATGTCGAAAGCTTGCTTGAATGCACTAGCTTCCGAAGCGTCTTCCTTGATTCCTGATCTATTCGGAACTCGAGTTAGAGACATCGCTCTCCGCAGGCAGCAAAGGCGCCGGTTGACGATTCGAAGCACCGCCCATTGCTTCCTGGAGACCGCGTTCACGGGTGCGCTGCGCCATAGCAGTACGTTGGCCGTAGGTGGCCTGATGGCATCAAGCTACTTCCGGTTGACTCCGTCAATGGTAGAGGAGTAGAGAGCGTTGGCTCCGTGGAGTGGATCTATCGGCGGAGCTGCTGCCAATAGGTCAATGAAAGATACGGGAGCCACTCTCAATCTCCAAATGGAACAGACTTGCTCCGCAGGGAGCAGAAGGGCTGCTACCGGAGGTGCTCCGCGTCTGCCATTGTCATTCACCATTAGTGAGCATTTCCGAACTTTTAGGCCTGAGAATGAGCACTGCGTTGGGGCGGGGCAGGCAAATTCTACGTGAGTTATTTGACCTGCGTCTGACCATAACTAATTTTGCGATGACTGAGATCGAGGAGTTCGGTAGCACACAGCTTCGTACAATAGTTGCTAGAGGGAGCTGCAGTGGGAGGGGTTGAGCCAGCATGGGAATTATGGGAAGTACACAGATTTGCCTAAGCTTCGTCTTTCTGGCTTCAAACTGCTTTGTGACTTTGTCAATTTGTAATTTTCAACAATGGTGCTGCGTAATAAATAATTGAACAAACATTATTAAAGTTGTCCAACGGGAGGATTCGAACACAGCACCTCTATCAAAGACGTCAGATATTGAAACCATTACGCCAGGGACGCATGCGTCGACAAGCGACATATAACGCCTTTATGAGTTTATCGCGGGTAAGCCAGTGCCTTGAGACGCTTGCCGCGTTTCGATTTGGCCACCTCGACAAGCTGAACCGTGGCAACTAGTAGCGATTGTGCGTGTTCGCAGCGTCTTCTGCACTTAGAAAAGTACAGATTGCTCTGAAATTTACGACAATAAAGGCATACATTTAGGCGCGCAAAAAACGAATCCAAAAGCACGAAGGTCACACAAATTCATGTAATTTCCACCATTCCCATGGTGGCTCAACGATTGCAGCGCCAGAGTTCCCTCTAGTAATTATTCTAGGAAACTCTGTGGCTTGTAGGGTTTCATAGTGCAGAAAGGCAGGCGTACATGCACAATTGCAAACATCACTTACAGCGCGTACATAGACAGGGACCAAAAGAACGACGAAGACAAGCGCTGTACTTCCGACTGATCTTTATTTTGATTAACACGCATATATACCGAGACACCAAGACAAAAGCCCCCCCGAAAGCGTAAAAGCCGACATGAGTAGGCGTTCAAAATTCAAAGAAATCATGACCGCCGCCTTAAGATGAACGAGAGCGCATGTGCGACCTCAAAAAAAAGAAAAAAAAACTTCTTTATCTGTTTTGTCTCTTAATTCAATTGACGGCTCACTAACCGAGTCACCTTCAGCGATCGTTGCTGCTTCAATGATAAGTCTCATGCATTCATCGGGATGCCTAACTAAGATAATGGTTTTAAGGCCCGGAAACGACGAGAGCTGAATGTGCTTATTGACAGCACCCTCTTAACAGAGGTGGCAACAGGAATTGTTTCGTCTTCGCGACCTGGTCCGTGTCTATGCACGCATTGTAAATGATGTTTGCAACGGAATACCAACTATCCCGTACCCAAACCCTGCTTCAGTACATATATAGTTTAGCTCGGGGCCAACTCCGACGCCACCCATTCAAATGCATATAAAACGCCGAAATTCTTTTTTGAGACAAACCCTGAACCAATATGAATAAGATTATTTGCATTTGAAAGAAAAAATTTAACTCTAGTGACCATAGGAAATAGAATCTTTACTTAAGGGCTGATTTTTTTTTCAAAAATTATCCAAAATTGGTAAGCTTCAAAGCTAATTGAAGCACGAAGTGGACAAATCCATAACTCCGCCTCAAAAACAGACATCGTAGTTCTTTAAATGGCACCTGTTAGAGCATCTCGAGCGGACAAATTTGCTATATAAATTTGCACCTTACGTTAATTTGTTACAATGTTTACGAGAGTTTCACAAAAGTCTCCTACTCATATATTGGTGGTTTATTACAGAGCGGTGCATAATACATCAGTTTTGTGCGCTTTAGTTGCATTATTAGGCACAGTTTACACAAGTGGGATGTCTTTTTCTATTACTGAATGACAAGGTTGTAAACTTGATAGACTTGGTTTTTATATTTATTTCTCTATTTAACACATTATATTTTTATTAACAAATTCACAACCTAATTAAAGAATGTGCTTCCTACAGTCATCATATTTTAACCCTTTCTTTTAGATTTAACAAACCATCACATTCAGCGCACTGGTTGCCGAGAAAAACAATTTCCCCGTGTTTTCATGCAACACAAACGCCGACAGCCGACTGAAATGTAGTGCAGTGGCGGAAAACAAGGAAGCCACAAAATCGCACCAAACTTATCGGCTCAAAGACAGACAGTGCCAGCCCGTCAATCGTGGAGACATGTGGGCGCTCGGGAAACTGCTCTTCAGCATTATACTTTATTTTTATGCAAAAGGATTGAGGGCTGGCTTACACACATGGCACCACTATTAATGATATGCTACATTTCCATCATAAGACGCACTTCGTTCTTACGTTTAAACAGAACTGTACTGTTTGAACATTTTGGTATACACTTGCCATCGCGACAGTGAAGGGAAAAGTTAGGCGGTATTTCGCCAATCAAGGATATCGTTTATGCTCAATTATTCTCTGCACGGCCTGTGCCTACAGGAAAACGACCGCAAGTAAAAGGAATATGGTAAACTTATACACGTGCGATATTCTACAAGCTTGTTAGTATGCTTTCCTTAACACCTGTCTTTTTTTTTTCGTTCAACTGCATTTCTTTCCCTGCACGACAGCGCCTATCCTTCATAATTTATTGCCAGCCGTAAACACAGTGCGGCGATTCCGCATCGGCTCCCTGTTTAATTCAGTCTATGTAACAAAACAAAAAATAAGCACTACTTACGAAGGTTATAGGATTCGGCTTGTTGGTAAAACATGCTTTAAAGTTTGAGTAGCAGCGCAATGACAGCAGAGGGGACAGAAGACAGAACAGAGAGGTAACTTCCAACAGCTTATTTTGTTTTCAGAAAGCATAGCAAGTTATATAGCCACACACTAGCACACCAACCATGCGCAGATCGCCGCGACCAAGCCACACAAAATTCAACGTAGCATCCGCAGCCCGAAGTATCTGACCTCCTTTATCTACGGGCTATCGATGCCACGTTGAATTTTGTATGACTTTGTTGCGGCGTTCTGTGCACGGTTGGTGTGCTAGTGATTGGCTATATAACTTGCTATGCTTTCTGAAAACAAAATAAACTGTTGGAAGTTACCGCTCTGTTTTCTCTTCTGTCCGCTCTGCTGTCCTTGCGCTGTTACTCAAACTTTAAAGCAATAATTACGACCATATTCTTTTTCTTACGTATAAACTCTTGTTGATTTCATTCACGCTCGGGAACAAAGAGGCTACTTATTTTCGTATTCATTTGGGGAGGGATGATTAGCTTGGAAATGTGCTTAGAACAATAAAATAAGGCAAGCGCTTTAACCAACAATTAGTAACACAGTACCTACTTCCTTTTAATGCTACCTTGCTCCTGACGGATAGAGCTAACCCATGAAATCTCCTGAAGTAATTCTACGGTTTTCTGTTCCACAAGCACGTTATTACGAGGCGCGCCGTAGTGGGGGACTCCGGGTGTGGGGTTCTCGAACGCCCAATGCACGCTTCGGCATTGCGTCCTCATCGGGATGCGGCCGGCACTTATCCCGCCCCCTCGCGCTTAGCAGGGCAACGCCAAAGCCACTACGTCACAAATGCAGGCACCTAATCCCTGGAATCTTGACCATAACCCCTGCGGTGTCTCTACATTATCGCTTACATAGTCGCTGTCCGTTCTCACAAATACGTGTGGCCTCATTTGTCCGCACACGTGGAACGTATTGTCTCGTGTGCAGAAATTTCACTTTCTGCTGGCCGCTTCAGGGCGTTCCGGTAGCTCTACAAAAGCCGTCTAAAACAGCAAGCAGCTTCACTGCCAGCACACAAAGACCCCAAGTGGCGACAATAAAGCCATGCAATTACTACTAGACTCGCCCATTCAGTTTTGAGGCTGTCTTGCGCAACTTTCGTAACAGCGCTGGAGCGCCCGAAGCGACCGGCCGAATGCACCGGCAGACAATACGAAAGACCTGCTTTGGTTTAATCACGACTGAACGGAATGAATTACGATGTTCAACTGTTTAGCTTACATTAGGTCCAAGTTCCAGAGGTTTGGCGCTGGCCTGGGCAACATGGACCGCTGAAACTGCTTGAGGTCGCAATCTCGAATCACTAGTGACTCCAGGCCGGTTACCCGCGCGAGCCAGTCTTCGTCGATTCGCGCTATGCTAGACTGAACGACTTCCACAACGGTCAAACTGCCGGCGAGTGCATTGTAATCTGACGTCAACTGCAGCGCGGCCATGTTGAAGAACCTCAGTACCTTCAGCCTCTTCAAGTTCTTGAGCGACGACCAGGACGCGGGAAGGCTACTGCGGTCGCGGAAGACGAGCTTTTCCAGCGTTTCTTCGACGGCTCCCACAAGAAGGCCGTCGGCAGAGGATCTGAAGGACTTCACCGTGACGTTGCTAAGTTCCAGTACGTGGACGGGAATGTCGGCGAAGGCATTGGCCGGAAGCTCTGGGAGCTCGCAGTCGGAAAGAACGAAGGAAAGCGGACTCTCGGTGAGCAAGGAGCCCTCGAGGTGCTCTGCAAAGTGCCGCGTTGAGGTGAAGCCGACACACGTGTAGACAGCCTGCATGGGACGGCTGGTGTTCTCACAGCGCGGGGCTACCGATGCCGCCGTCACGTCCAGCTGGAAGGACGAAGCGGCGGCGACGGCAAACAAAACGCCGCGGACAAGTCCGTTCACTGGCATTCTGGTGCCACAAGGGTTGACGCCACAAGCTTGGCCACGTGAAGTGAAAAAGGCCCGAGTGAATGGCGCACCGCAAGCCGCGCGAGACAGTTACAACTCTCTCAGCGGTGACGCAGAAAAAAGGTCTCTCGCGAGAACCATATGCTAATGACTCAAAAAGCATACGTTACGCTGTCGTGACGGCGAAATGTTGGAGAGGCAGGCACTGCTACCATTTGCTGTCTCACTCTAACGCCACTCAGAAGAAAAAAATCCGTTTGCGCGCACCTGATCAACAGACTCGCGAAACAGGTTAACGGAGTGCACCAGGTCCCAGACTGCGAGGCAAGCTCCAAAGCGTACTTGTCCATAAGGCGTGGAGTCTTGAGATGCGTCGCCACTGTTGCCGAAATGGGACACCCAGCGTGCTATGTCTCAAGGAAGCGGCCCCGGAAGATGGACAGCGAAAAAGAAATAACACACCCGCGCGTCACGCATCCGCGCCTTGCCGACGCTCGAGAGACTTCAAAAGACAAACAAAGTAAAGCGTAAGACGCGTTGATAAAACGAGGGGGCGGTCTCGGGATCGGGAGAAACGCGGCCGCGCAATCTATAGACGCTAGCGACAGAGAGCATCGCATCACGTGGTTGCGGTGTCGATTTCCCGCTGCCGCCTTTGGCACGTCACGCGAGTAAGAGAAAAAAAAAATAGACCGAAAGGCCATGGAGCGAGAATATCAAAACGGGGGCGAGTGTTGTGACGCACACCCGATAGTCGCCAAGCCACTAAAGACGTGCCTCGCACATGTTTTTTGGACCACTAGGTAAATGTCGGCTCACGTTAGTTCCTTGAAACAAACTAGAGCACGCGGACCTGGCACGGGAAATGACTATAGCAGCAAACAGGGAGCCTAACACGGAAAATAAGCCGGCTTGAGAGAGCTCTATCACATAAGCTAAGCCGTTCTGCCCAAGACACACAAGAAGGCTGAGATGTCCATTTTGATAAGTTATGGCAAGGCAGCCTTGCTAAAAATATTCCGTCTTACTGATGCTGCCAGGATGCGCCCATGTCTCTAAGTCAGATTACATAGAAGGCAAGGGGAAATTTTCGTCGGTATGATTAATGATGGTCGGCGTTCGTGTTGTGCACTTCTCGACTCTTGTGTCCTGTCTGCACGCCTCACCTTTTTTTTGCATAATGAATCCTTACCAACTAGCTCAGCTTTCTGTCGGTCTGATTAATGTTTTGCAGAAACAGCCCCAGTTGAGGTAACGTTGTGGAAGACAAGATGACATTCATTGTACAGCAGCGCAATATAGCAGGCGTCGGAAAGCGATAACACGACATATCTTCTCTGATGCGTACTATAGTCACGTGTAACTTCAACATCCCATGTATGCGGTGTTTCACTGCTACATAGCAAGCGCACCTGCGTAAGTAGGTAATAATAATAGTAATAATAACATAGACAGCGGCTGCTGACATCACAGACGAAATTATATATATATATATATATATATATATATATATATATATATATATATATATATATATATATATTACTCAATAGCTACAACAGCGCTGCCAACGATAAGTGTTGGTTGATTAATTAATTAATTTAGAAGTACTGTTCTCCCCTCCACAAAAACTAAAAGGTATATGCAAAAGGGTGAACGCATGTTCCAAAGCGAAAATAAGCGCTACATTCTGTCAGACTAAGCACGTGAACAAGTACCAGTTGTTGCATGGTTTACCACATACCACTAACTTGCGGGAAAGTGTACATTGAGTAATCAGTGCGCTGCTTAAACGACAGATCACGGGAGCACAATACACGTGCAACTTTCTGACAGCGCCTAGCAACTGCAGTGCGCACTTCAAACGGTGCAAACGCTCTGCGCAAATAGATAACACCAAAGTCAGTGGCACAGCAAAAACTAAGACAGAGCGAGAAATACGGGAAGCACTTGCGATAGCAAAGAAGTCTGTAAGCACTCCGCCCATCGCGCTCATCGACGCTGAGCTCGAGTGAAATGGCTGCACGTGAGTGCCGGCCCAGCGCGTCATATCACGCCATCACCTTGTCATATATTATATTTCACCCTTTCTCAGCCCCCTCCAAATCACCGGGTGTAAAAGCGGGCTCTCTAACAGCATTAAACTAACTGACAGTTGGCGCCACGTACGTCTGCGTTTTTTCTTTCATGTTCGTTGTTTAGGTCTCCCGTCAGTGCAATACTTATCATTAAATTATGGGGTTTTACGTGCCAAAACCACTTTCTGATTATGAGGCACGCCGTAGTGGAGGACTCCGGAAATTTCGACCACCTGGGGTTCTTTAACGTGCACCTAAATCGAACTAATCGGCCCCAATCGTATGCGGCCACCGTGGCCGGGATTAGATCCCGCGACCTTGTGCTCAGCAGCCTAACACCATAGCCACTCAGCAACCACGGCGGGTCCGTCAGTGTAATACTAAGCGCAATACAATCATGAATAAGCATGAGCTGTTGCGTGAGAAGTGTTTTTGGAAACTATGCTTATATTCACGGATGCTTGATTCTAGAAATACTACGAAATTAGAATAAATAAAGTACACTAGTAGCTTGCAGGGGATTCTGATGAGCGTAATAGGTCTGTAGTTGACAGGACACGCAGGATTACCTCGTTTTAGAATAGGCACCACCTTCCTGACCTTTCAGTAGCTGGGCAGCACGCACACTCTAAATACTGCTCGAAAAGTTGACCAAATGATAGATGAGTAATTTGCAGTGCATTTCAAAAACTCGGTAGTTATCCCATCAATACCAGGTGTTCCAAGTTCTTCATGAGCTCTGTTATTCCAACCCAGCCAACGATGATGGAACCGATAGGCCGCATCAAGGGGTTGTAAATTACAGGCGATGCAGAAGACGTATCCAAAAATGATCGTTTAAGTACATTCTGCAGAGCAACAGAGCAGATATCAGATGGTATGACGTTTTCTAGTTCGTCAAAAAGTTGAAATCTTCACCATTTTGACCGTTGACCACTTCCCAAAACTTTTTCGGCTTCTTTCGGAGCACGAAAGGATGCGTGCTAGGAGTAAAAATGTGCTTGGCCGCATTCAGCTCAAGCATGTACTCTGCGACGCAGTTGTGATAAGATGCCGCCATTGGGCTTTATCACTTGGCAATGCACTCCTGTAAACTAGTTTTCTTTCGTTTTGGGGACAGCTGAGCGAGGCTGTAAATCACGGAGAGCGAAGCATAGAACGGACGTTGCGCAGAGGCACACATATTTCGATGAGCGTGAATATTTTATTGCAATTATATTCACAATCATATTCACCGCGCGATTCAGGGTATCCCTGTTGAGAAAGTATCCACATTTAGATATCTCCGAGTTCATTTATCCTCTGATTTATCTTGGAACGAGCACATTAATACCATAACCAGTAAGGCATCCAAAACACTCGGCTTCATTAAACGTCACTTATACTTGGCGAACTCTGCTACTAAGTTATTAGCATACACTACGCTTGTTCGTTCAGAGGTAGAGTACGCATCCATTAATTGGAATCCGCATCAAGCCTATCTGAACGATCAACTCGAAGGAGGAGGAAAGAACTTTATGGTGTGCCCTGCGAGTTGGTGGGGAGGGCCAAAGGCCCCGCCTAGGCGACGGCCACGAGTTCTCGGGTCCCGGCGGCATCCTCGGCCCGCTGGACGGCCCGTAGTTGATCCTCGAGGGCGGGGCTGAGCAGCGCGGCTTCCAGGCGCGTGCGAAGGCTGCTGCTAGAGGCCTCGTTTTCTTTATTGTTATTTATCCCTCGGCATTCCCATAATATATGCTCCAGAGTGGCTCTGGATTCACATGTTTTGCATTTGTCCGTAGGATATACATCCGGATATATGATGTGCGAGAGCGCAGGATTCGGATACGTCCTAGTTTGTAACTGCCACCATGCGACAGACTGTTTTTTTTGTCAATTTTGCGTGAGGTCGCGGGAACATGCGCCTCTCTAACCTATAATGTTTCGTGATGTCATTATATGTGGTCCTTCTGTCCTCCCACTCCCACTCACTTACTGCACCGTCACGTCCGGAGGGTGTCGGGGTGTCACTTGCGACTGCGGCTCGGTCCGTAAGCCCTCGAGCCTCGTTGTTGCCGCCCTCCGCGAGGGTGTGAGCGGGTGTCCAGGTGATGTATATCTTTCTTTTGTAATTTTGGCCTCCTGCAAGAAGAACTCGTAGTGCCTCCGGGGAGATTCGGCCGTTGGCAAAGTTTCTTATTGCCGTCTAAGAGTCGCTGACTATCACGGTTGCGTTAGTCTGAACTGCTGCGAGCGCTATGGCTACTTCTTCAGCTATCTCGCAACTCGAAGCAATACAAAATAAAGCAGCAAGATATATCACAAAGAAATACTCGCGAAACTACAGTGTTACGGGAAAGAGGAAAGAACTGAGAAATGGAATGACACAGAAAAACTAATTACAGAGTTTATAACAAATACCTTCGACATTCAGCCTAGTGGTTCAAAGGGCTCACAGACTGGGACAGCAAAAGCCGGGATATAATCGCCCTATAATAGTGAACTTTTAGAACTTTAAGGATAAAAACAATATCCTGAGGAATGCATTCAAGCTTAAAGACGTTGCATCTGCTCGAGTATGGGTAGAAGAAGACTTTTAACCGCGCTTGCGGCAGATCAGAAAAAAACTCCGCAATTTTGCACGTACTAGTTTTTTTTTTAAATAATTCTTGCCCATAAGCACTATACGTTTGATTCCTCGGCCAATAAGGTGGTAGTTCTCCCAGACCCCCAGACACGTAGAACAAACGAATGAACCTGAAAGGACCCATCCGTATAACACCTTGTCAATCATAGCATCAAATTTCCAAAGTCTGTTAAACAAACAAGATCATCTGCAAGCCTTTATTGAATGTTGTTCCGCGGACGTAGTCCTTGGTGCCGAAACTTGGCTGTGCTCTGATGTAGCTGACAGCGAACTATGGTTTTCGAAAAGTTTTTCCTTATTTAGAAAAGACAGAACCACATCTCGAGGCGCGCTGGCGTCATAACTGCTGTAAATAAGAAGTTCAGTGCGCATCTTGCTGACACTTTTCCCGTCCTGGAAACATCGTGGATCGCACTCCATTTATCGCCGTCTGTAACTTGCGTTATCGGGGTTTGCTATCGACCACCCAGTTCTTCCGCTGACTTTGTTGAATGTCTTCATAATTCTTTAAGCCTTATTCAAAGCAGGTATCCGTCATCGGAAATAATACTTGCAGGCGACTTTAACTATCCCGGAATTGACTGGCCGACATGCAAACTCGTCGAGGGCGCAAGAAGGCATGAATCCAGGCAGCTTCTTGACGTTCTTTCTTTGTTTAGTTTGAGCCAAATGGCATCATGTCCCACGCGTGGAGTTTCAGTTTTAGATCTTGTACTGACTACAGATCCACAAAGTATGTATGTACGCGTCCTTGATTGCATGAGTGACCACAATGTTATCCACGGCGATTATACCGTAATATATGAAAAACCTTGCAATGCAAAGGAAACCATGTACGATTACAACAAAGGGGATGTACGCGCACTAAATAATGACCTACTAACATTTTCTACGCAGTTTTTAATGACCTTTTCCGAGCGCGATACAAACCAAAATTGGCAGATCTTTCAAAGGACGCTCGCTGAACTAAGGGAAAGATATATTCCAAGAATTACCATCACATCTTCAAATAAAAACACGTGGTTTACAACACATGTTAAGCGGTGCATTAATAAGAAGAAAAGAATGCACTCAAAGGCAAAGTATTCGACCTCTGCCGACGACTGGGAATGCTATCTCGAACAGGCAAGACTTTTCAAAGCAGTAATTGAAGCAGCGAAGGAAGTTTTACAACTACAACTTATCCCAAATGTTAAGGAATAACTGTCAAAAATTTTGGGAAGTAGTAAATCCGAAATCATCATCATCATCCCTTGTGTCGATAACGAAAAACGATGAGCCTCTCCTGCAGTCCGGTGTTGCGGAAGAATTAAACACTTTTTTCTGTTAGGTTTTCACCTCAGAAGAACCAGTGCCACCACATCTGAACTTTTTCAGCATAAATACTTCAATGAATCACCTCATAGTCACTCGCGAAGGCGTAGAAACCGCTATTGATCGTCTACCAGTTAATTCGGCACCCAGGACCAGATGACATCTGCGCAAAATTGATAAAGCTGACGAAACCAGCTATATCACGTATCTTGGCTGCTATTTTTCAGCAGTCAGTTGATACAGGATGCGTGCCTGACGCCTGTAGGATACAGGATGCGTGCCTGACGCACGCGTGATTCCCGTTTTTAAATTTGGTGATCCCTCCTTATTCTCAAACTACAGGCCCATTTCATTAACAAGCATATGTCGTAAATTACTAGAGCATATCATATCATCCACCGTCATGAAATTTCTAACAGATCACAATTTCTTCCATAGCAATAAGCATTGTTTCCTTCGTGGTCGTTCCTGTAAAACTCAACAACTCGAATTGGTAACTGACCTCCACGAAGCCGTTCATGGTGGACTAAAAATAGATGCTATATTTATTGATTTTGCAAAAGCATTTCACAAAGTTCCGCACATCCGTTTACTAATGAAGCTAACGAATCTTAACATAAACAGTAGGATTACAAATTCGATAGCTAATTTTTTAACCACCCGAAGTCAATCAGTCTACGTAAACGGGTACTCATCTTCACTTTCGCATGTAAAATCCGGTGTACCACAGGGTTCGGTCCTAGGTCCAATATTATTTCTGATCTATATTAACGACATAGGAAACACCTTATCTTCTACTATAAGGTTATTCGCAGACGACTGTATCATCTACAGACGAATTAGTAACACCGAACACGAGAACTCTTCACAGGTATACCTCGACAAACTCGCATTGTGGTGTTGCCAGTGGCAAATGGAAATTAACATTTCTAAAACTAAGGTCATGACGTTCACGAGAGCATGTAATCCGGAATTGAGCTACCACACGATTCAGGGTATCCCTGTTGAGAAAGTATCCACATTTAAATATCTCGGAGTTCATTTATCTTCCGATTTATCTTGCAACGAGCACATTAATATCATAATCAGTAAGGCATCCAGAACACTCGGTTTCATTAAACGTCACTTATACTTGGCGAACTCTGCTACTAAGTTATTAGCATACACTACGCTTGTTCGTTCAAAGGTGGAGTACGCATCCATTATTTGGAATTCGCATCAAACCTATCTGATCAATCAACTCGAAGCAATACAAAATAAAGCAGCAAGATATATCCCCAAGAAATACTCGCCAAACTACAGTGCTACGGATATCAATGAATCACTTTAACAACAATTAACAATTGGTGAGGTTTTACGTGCCAAAACCACTGCTTGATTATGAGGCACGCCGTAGTGGAGGACTCCGGAAATTTCGACCACCTGGGTTCTGTAACGTGCTCCTAAATCTAAGCACACGGGTGTTTTCGCATTTCGCCCCCATCGAAATGCGGCCGCCGCGGCCGCGATTCGATCCCACGACCTCGTGCTCAGCAGCCCAACACCATAGCCACTGAGCAACCGCGGCGGGTAGGAATCACTTTCTTTGCCATCTCTTCAAAACCGCCGACTAATAACATTGTTATCACATTTTCACGCGCTTTATCATAGTAGATCCCCGTTCCGCGTATCTTACATCAATGCAGCTCATAGTATTTTTCAGCGTTTTTGATCACCCATTTAATGTGCAACCCATTTTTGCTCGCACTAATCTGTATCGTCATTCACCATTAATTTTGGCAATATACCATTGGCATAAACTACCGAGGGACATTGTATCTGCCATTAACCATGATGTTTTTGTTAACAACTTTAAGGTTTTTCTAAATGTATGATTATTTCTGTGTTGAGTGCTTACTTGCGTATGTTATTCTTTCTGCATATAATTATGTCACTTTATCTTACCAATGTTCTTTTTTACACATTTGTAATTGTAATTGGCTCCGCCCCTCCCCCTCCCCCCTATGTAACGCCCGAATGGGCCTTTAGGGTATATGCATAACTAAATAAAATATGAATAAATAAAGGACACTCCAGGCGGATTTCCGCCGCCGCTGCCGTGATGTTCCATGTGAAGTGCGATAACATACTCCAGCGGCGGCTGCTGCGTGTGGCGCGATCCCCGTCTTGAAAGCGATCTGTGACTGACACAGAGAGCGCCGAGTGCTGATAGCTTCGTGTGCGCTGTGTTCTCGCCGCTTAGTTCGCGCTGAAGCGAGAGGCTACACGAATGTCAATTCGCATCGAGTGAAATGCGTTCATGTTTGCTTGTGCGCGCGTGACACCATGCTTGTTGATTTAGTTAGTAAGCGAATATGTAGAAACTTCTACAGCCAATAAAGCTACTATCCTTAATTCGCAAAGCTGTCCACTAGAGAGAGAAAATAATGCAGAGGAAAGCAGGGAGCTGGTTAACCAGAGGTAGTTCCGGTTGGCTACCCTGCGCAGGGGGAAGTGTTAAGGGGGATAAAAAGAGAAACAGAGTGGAAGGGGGAGATAGAAAAAAAGGGATACAAGCACGAACAAAGCGCGTACACTACAGAGCGGTAGGGGGCGGCATTCTTAGAGTCTGTCGTGAAGCCCCGTACACCGCAAGAACCTTAATAGCGCGAGGCCTTCAACGCGGATGTTCTTTCGGAGCATTGGCCTAAAGCTTTTAGTTCTGAAAGTGGACGATTGTCCAACTGGTCCAGTACTCTGCACATCACTTGTCTCTCAGCACTGTATCGCGGGCAGACACAGAAAATGTGTGCGAGCGTCTCGTCGATGTTACATGTGTCGCACGTGGGGCTGTTGGCCATTCCTATGAGGAAAGCATATGAGTTTGTAAAGGCAACGCCTAGCCACAGACGGTAGAGCATGGTCTGTTCACGTCGTGGTAATGTCCACTAATTTGCTATCGCAATCGATGATTCGCCTTTCGGGCATAAGCGACTTTCTGCTTCGAGATGCGCATGCGCGATTCGCGAAATGAATCGTGCAGAATAAACCGCAATATAATTCGCTAAATGAAACATTAATAGTGGCTTGGTTTGCTTTAGCATAATCTCTTCTAATTTTACTGTGCTGTGGTGGTCGCTCAAGTGGGAAGTTGAACAGAATATGAGGAATACAGGGATCGCTTAGTCCTGGGCAAAGCTCGATGAAAATGGTGAAAACACATCTGGGATTGATGTAGGGACAAAATCTAGCAGGTTTGATGCAGGAACAGTAGTTCGCTCTTCAACTGATTGAGTCAAGTTCAAAGCATCACAAAGATTAACAAAATCCGAGCTTTCAAATGTACGCGAAAAGACGGTGCCGCAGCTGCTGTTCCATTAAATGTACTGGAATTTAACGTCGCCCAAAACTAGAAGGTTCTTGCGCCAATGCTTTTGAAAGCGTCATGTAACGACTTACTACAGAGAACAAAATTGCTCTGGGAGTCGTTTAACCACCGTGGGTATATGATGGGATGTATGATGACATTTTCAAATAATGACTAGCGTTATGTATTCAGTTCGGCGCTTCAGTTAGTTTTTGGTTCTGCTTTACCCATTTTCTTGTAAATTGATAGTTTCCTGTACTCCCACGAACCTGCACAGGACTTGAGATATTTCGATTTTGTGTAGTAAGTGCAACAGTTCCATAATTATTTGAGAGGCGCTGTACTTGATAGTGGCCACTAGAAAGAGCATGCAGAATGTCAGAATTCACGGTCAATAACTCACCCAGCAATTGTCGGGGCAATTTACCACGTTCTCAGTAACTAACTTTAAACAGAAGCTACAAACAGCACTTTTTAATCATGTGCAGCCGAAATACATTATACATGCAAGAACAGGGTGGTATGCGCGCATATATCTATAATCGCAGAGTTAGGCGTCGCCAGCTCTTCTCCAAGAGCATTTAGGATTGGCAGATATGCCAACAGCTGTGAACAGGCGCCTCCAAGTAACACGCCAAAGATATTTATTCGGCATCCTTTCATCAAGATCTACTCGCGAGACATTCGCAAGCATCTGACACTTCAATCGGCGATGATGTTAAAATAGAACTATAGTCGTCCCAGGTAATTATCAAATTAGGTTAAATTAAACTGTTTCGAACTTTGCGGCAGGTAGAGGTTTCAGCGTGAAGCTTCGAACTCGCTAAATGAACGTTTCGCCTTCACACGCCCTTGCGTTTTCACGTCACGCAGCGAGAAACAAATAAGAAAATAAATATGCCGCGGCGTGACGTGACCGTTTCGATGGCTGGCGAGCGTCGTGCCGTAGCGTATCGACCTGCTCAGCGAAAAAGTGGGCCTGCCCTAGCAACCACTACTGCTGCTCTGCATCGTTCATTCCTTCCTGCTCCACCCCGCGTGAAACTACGTGCTCCTCTGGCCAGCTTCGGGTGGCAGCCGATAGCAGTGCACGATCAAGAGCTCTGCCAGCCGGACCTAAGTTGAAGACGCTGCGGTTTAAAAAAA
This sequence comes from Dermacentor variabilis, assembly GCF_050947875.1. Classification (NCBI taxonomy): domain Eukaryota; kingdom Metazoa; phylum Arthropoda; class Arachnida; order Ixodida; family Ixodidae; genus Dermacentor; species Dermacentor variabilis. The sequence goes on along the minus strand of NC_134572.1, from coordinate 5,387,992 downwards.
AAAACAGGAAAGCACATCGCTTCTCGCCCATTCATCAGGAGAAATGAAGTGTTGCTGCGACGTCGACCTGCCCATAGTGCGGACGGCGTTCGCCAAGCGGAATTGGACCCAGGTCGAACCGCATCAAGACTGGAACATCTACTGGTGAGCGCGCTATTGTGAAAAGTGGGCAGCAATGCGGAGACAGCCAGGACGCGCAGTTCAGGAAACAAAGCCACGTTCCTGCCGAATCCAGAGGCATTTGGACCGAGTATATCATTCATTTTTTTTTTCATTATATTACCTTAAAGACCCACGAGGGGTATTACATAAGGGGTGAGTACATATATCTTGGTGAGCAAGTGTTAACACAACGAAACATGACTGGTAACATTATTGGCTAATGGTAATGGTAATAATGGTAATTCCGCAGTAAATAATACGAGTTATAAACTTTTCCATGCTCGGTGTCCGCAGAATTGGGGATTATTCCATGTCCCGCCTGCCTAGCCCGTGTTTTCCCTTGATGTTCCTATAGCAGCATCCAGGCCGCTCTATTCAGCTTCGACTCAGAGTCGCCTGTCGGGTGGATTCGGCTAAGGAGCGCGCTCTCCTCGATAGCCTCGTGCTGATGTCACGCCTCTGATTTTAATCCGCACTTTGCAATGATCTGTGACCGTTCTGCGCAGGACATCCGTCGCCAACGCTCGCTGTCTCATGGCTCCTGACTCGAACACCAGGCTCTCAGAGAACCAGTGGGTGACCCTTTTTGACGCAGCGTATCACGTGTGCGTTGAAAAACGCGCACCTGAATAACAGTCGTGTCTTCATAGAAATTTGTAGATTGGATATTTCTTAGCTATTTCTTAATTTCATACCTCTTTTCCGTCATCTGTCCGGTGGCCGCTGTTCGTGTGTCAGCCAGCCTCAAACAATTAGGAATGCCTTTCTTGATCCTCTTTTTTTTCCCGTAAAAGCACAACGTTTGGTTTTTGTTACATTTTTAATGCGAGAGCATTATATGCCCAGTTTTGTGAAAATCCAGCGTTGTAGTCGGCGGCGTGACCGAATTACGCTACCCAAAATGGCCTATGGCATAGCGAAAAGCCACGCGAAAAAATACTCGGATCGACGGCAAATTTCTCAAGGAGGTCTCTGTAAACAAATTAATGCCTTTTGAAAAAAATATTAGATAAATTTCGGTCTGGGCGAGAATCGTACCGGGGCCACCGAGGTGCGAGACGCGCACGCTTCTCCGAGGCCACGGTGGCTTTGCAGGCCGACGAAAGGCGCGGCGCAGAAAATGGGTACACGAGGTCACGAGGTTACAAATGAGTGTATAAAATAAGAAAGCATTAGTGTCCGATTGAATACCACTGAGCAACCCTTCGAGTTAACTAGCGGGCAAGACCCTTGGCACGTTTTCATTCGGCCGTATACCGAGGAGCAGCTACAACGCAGGCGAGAGTATGCGCGCACAAGGAACGCGCAGAAAAAAAAAAACATTTCAGCAAAGCGACTACAATGCTTTCGCATTCCCACACGTAAAGCAGTCTTAAATGTCTAAGCCGAACTTTTTTTTCCCAGCGCCTTGCATTACTTCTATAGCTGCATGAGAGTGACTGCCTGTTTCAGGTTGATGCGCTGCTTGCCGATCGCAAAGAACAGTGTCACACGACTTGCTCTGAATCGTCTACTTCTTTTCTCGGGTCACCATTTGTCGTCCCGTGACAAATGTTAAACGCTATCGCTCAGCGCAGCACGCGACTGCATGTATCGCAAGTTTCTTGACTTATATCGATGGTTCTATTCGTTTTCTGTTGTCACCGAACCATGTGTAATCCGATTGTACACGCGACAGGAATTGTATAGTACTTTCTGGAAGACAAGCGGGCACCAGCGATTACGCTGGAACCATAGCCGTAACCTTCGATGAATCATGCATAAAAGCCGACGCGCTTGACCTGCAGATCAGATTATCGACGATCGCCGACTTTGCTGGCCACTATCGTTGTGCTCGAGTGGTGCTTGTTTTGCTGGGCACAAGTTTGCCCAATAAAGAGTTCAATTTGTAACACAGTTTTGACAGTACTTCGTTTTTCTCCGTCACTATAACGTGACAATACAAAAAGAAATAAATTGTAATGATCTAGGCGCACGTTATTTCAATTCCAGTATACTGAGCCCGTGCATGCGCATTATTTAGGCGCTGGTCAAGGTATGAACTAAAATTGTTCATAATACGCGGAAGGACAACCTTGTCGCTAGCTGTCGTGGTTACTGCTTGGCGCCGTTTGACGAAACCAATCGAAGTTTTTAATGCGAAGCTGTTTTTACGGACCCTGTGCGGTTGGCGATGTCTTTAGCGAAGCCCGACAACGTCAGCAACGGCTCGAGCGTCGCCGTCTTCACCCACAGCGGGCTCCGTTGCCGTTCGTCGCGATGGTCGTGCCGCGTTTACGGAGGTATGAGCCACTGCTTAAGGGGTGTGAGCAATTCATTGTGTTACGTGACGGACAGATTTAATTCTGAAGCAATTTAATTTTGAAGAATCGCAGGCGTCAATACCGGGCAGATGCCACTAACCAGGCCACCGAGCAAACTCGAGGCATCGAACGCAAGCGCAAACGGCGGACTGCGGGCATACCGTCCCTGACGTCGTTCTCTCCGTCGCAGCCGAATGTGTGTGTAACCTCATTAAGAAACCACGGCGGCCGCATTTCGATGGCGGCGAAATACGAAAGCACCCATGTACTTAGATTTAGGTGCACGTTAAAGAACCCCAGGTGGTCAAAGTTTCCGGAGTCCTCCACTACGGCGTGCCTCATAATCAGAAAGTGGTTTCTGGCACGTAAAACCCCATAATTAAAAAAAAACTCATTAAGAAACGCAAAGACGTCAATCGTCAGAACGATTGCAGCGCCCGCATCTCCGGCGGTGGGCCTTGCGCCCAATATACGTAGCTTTGTATTAGTGGTTTCGCACATTCAATCCCAGCTACAACTATGGGAAGACCACGAGTCGCGCGTACTGCCGAGGAAGAAGCTGCCTGCCGCAAACGTCAGCCAGAGTTGGCTCGTGAACGGGCTCGTCGTCGTCGGGCCGAGTTGAGCGCCAGGGATGCCGGGTTTAAACGGCCGCGCCGGGAGGCCGGTCCTGAAGTGCGCGCCCGAGACGCGGAAACACATCGGCGGCGTCGGAATGAAGAACCCGCGCTCCGGGAACGAAAAGCTCCAGAACGGCGTCAACGTAGAGAAGCAATTATCCTCAACGGCGGAGCTACTGCTCGCTTCAAGCGGGAATTCATAGATCGAGACTTTGGCCACAGTTTCAAAGTCCGCGACAGTCTGAGCAGCAAGAAAGAAAGAAGCGCTACCAAAGCATGCTCACCACGTGAAGAACGCACAAGCGAAAATGAAGTAAAAGAACGGTGAAACAAAAGATATAAAGCATAGACTGCTTGCGAAGTTTGACTTCATTGGTGTAACACTCTGTAACTAACACAGCCTCGGTGTTCGACTATCTTCACGGAGTGAAAGGGCGAGGGGGAGGGTTTGCTTATAATTTAACGCACAATCATGAGGATGTATGTGTCGCGGCAGCTGCAGAATTACTTCGTAACGGCATGGTATGGGCGCACAGTACACCTTGCTTGAAGTCACTGACGATGTAACGAGTTCTTGAGGCTTGCTGAGGCCATGTGCCGTGGCAACCGCCCCGCACCGAACGCTATACAGAAAACGGGTCACTGATCACACCATGCGAACTGAATACACCAATTTGTCCATTCTAAGGACACGCTTTATTTTAAGCTCATGACGACCAAAGAGTGCATTGAAAGAATCGTACTGTCCGGGTAAAATACCACAGACCTTTCCTTGGCAGGAACGTATTTGCTCAGAATGCAAGTACGGCCCAACCGAGAAACTGCGGTACTCAATGAGGGCCATGATGTTAAGGCATTAAACTTGGCGCATATTATGAACACAGATGCAGTCGTTCTAGAATTATTTCCGCCTGCAAAGCCCACGCACTCGCCGCCGTCAAGAGTTCACAGACCAACTGCTCCCGCCTGAAAGTCCTATTCTCCGCGGCACACGACTGCAACGTGGCGTAAGTGTACGAGTGCGGCAAGAGAGTGATATATCGGGTGTTCAAAATTAAGCTGTATGTTTTTTTTTTTAATTGGCAACTGGGAGCCACGCGAAGACCACCTATGCGAATAAGTTATGTGGCCAGGAGGACACAAAGTGAGCTGATAATTATTGATGTCAGCAGCCGAATTAACCATAATTGAATGATTAAGTTGTTTTTTACTGCAGTATAAGTGGGTATTTTTGTATTGAAAAGTTAGAGGCAGTGGTATTTCTACATAGTATCAGTTGGAAGAAGTCTTCTAGCATGTCTGTGCTCCGATATATGCAACTCCAAATTTTAATTGTCGTTCACATGATTACGAAAGCAAGAGAGTGAGGATCGGCGCAAAGCTCCTCCCTGATGTGACGCAGCTGTTGCTTGCGGCGTTTAGTCTGACAACCCCACGAGGCGTAGGCAGATATAACTATTCGCCTTCCCCTCTCGGCTCGCGAAATCACGATATTACAGCTTGATTTCAATAAAACAATACTATGGAACTTTATTTCCGTAGCGCAGGCGAGGACATTGCCCGCTCGTCTAGTCACCACTACGCACGCGCACTGCCCTCCGGCTTCTCTCGCGCCACTCTCTCGGCATGGCAGCTGCCGCCATCGTTACAGTCTGCGCGTTTGGGTGTTACGACAGCGGATTCGGGGTCGAATTCTTATTTTGCCAGCCGAGAGGGAAAGGGGGACAGACATCTTTGGCAATGCCTTGTCCGACTAAACACCGCTCGCAACAGCCGCGTCACATTAGGGAAGAGCTTTGCGCCCATCCTAACTCGCATGATACGACAATTAAAATTTGCAGTCGGATATCTCGGGGCACAGACACGCTAGAAGAATTCTTCCAATTGATATTGTGTAGAAACATGACTGCCTCTAACTTTTCAATACAAACATACACACTTGCTTCAGTCAGCAATAAGGTAATTATTCAATGTTAGTTCATTGGGCTGCTGACAGCGATAATTATCTCACTTTGGGTCCTGCTGGCCCCATAACTTATCTGCACAGGTGGTCTTCGCGTGCTTACAAGTGCCTAATTTTAAGAAAACCATAAAGCTTAATTTTGAACACCCTGTAGGTTCTTGCACTGGGTACTATGCAGGCAAATAAACAATCACCCACTGAATAAAAGAGCACGCGAGAGGGTGCTTTACCCGTACACCACCCGACAAAAAGCTATAAAACACAGGTGGTCTACCAAGGCCTCAGGTGGTTTTATCGTATTTAGTTCATGATCACTCAAAAAAGAGACAGTACGCAGAAGTACAAACACATGCCAGGCTTGTATCAGACACACTTAAGACTTAACGCATAGAAAATGCACACATACGCCACGGTTGCTAAAGTACCTTCCAGAGGCCGCGCGGATATTTGCGAATTAGTCAAAGGGAAATATGCAGCCTACAGTTGGTTAGAAGCAGGTGTCGCCGAACTGGTATCGGACAGCAGGGTCGTGCGGCAAGCGTAGTTTGGCCGCGTAGAGCTCAGGTGGCGCTGCGCCACGATCGACAAATGGGAGCTTCCCGGGTGCCCGACGGCAGGGTCGTGTTCGGTGTGGCACACCGCAGCAGCCCACCGCGTCACGTCCACGGCCGGCGAGGTAGCGCTAGTCGTGTTCTCCCGGACGGTCACTCAGGGAGGCTCGGGGAACGCAGCCTTCCAGCGGCGGGCGAAATGGCCCAGCCGGTCCCTCAGCTAGTGACAGCGTCGATTCTGGTGCAGTATAACCCCTTAAACTTCGTAAAGTAGTGCCACGCTTTGAAGAATGCCGCCTCCTCCTCGCGCGCTCTGGCCGAGTCTGACGCCGCGTCGCTATTGGCCTAATAGCATCTCGTGGGCCCTCGCGCCCTGCATCAGCGCCATTTTTGCTCGAGAAGCGTCTACGGAGTAGCGAGGAGCGCATGTTGGCGCCGTTGCTACGCTCGAGCAGTGTAGGCGGCGCCACGGTCGAGGAGGGAACGTGAAAGAGGAGAAACGAGGAGGTGTGATGGCGGAGGAGGAGAGACGTTACTTTACGAAGTTCAAGGGGCTTTATGGTGCAGGCGACGTGGGCGGCTCCTACGGGCCGGACGTCGAGCGAACCAACCTTCGAACACCTTTCTGTGTCTCTCTCATTCTGCCTGTGCTACAATGAAGTAGAAGGCTCGATATTACGTGCCCATGTAGCTACCCCTGTACATTAAAGTGTTAAAAGAAAAAAAAATCATTCAAAGAGCCTAGGTGTGTGTCTTAATGGTCTTCATATATTTGCCGCGACCGTTCAACGTGCCATTAAATGAAGCATAACTGCGAGTCGGCATAGTTGGAACAGATTCATTTCTTTAAGAAACTTTTTCTGCGCAAGAAAAAAACAGGGACAAAGCAAGGGAACAACACAAGGACGAGCGTTTTCTAAGAACTGTTAGAAAGAGTTAGAAAGCGCTCGTCGTTGTGTTGCTCCTTTTCTTTGTCCCTGTTTGTCTTGCGCACAAAAGGCTTTTTTTTTACACTAGTGCCATTAACGACGCAAAACCATTGGCGATGTCAAGGCGACGGAAAGAAAAAGAGCAATAAAAAACAAGTAATAGGAAGCAACGACGCATTCGAATGAGGATGTCAAAGCAATCTAATGAGTGTCTCGTTAGCACGCAGGCTTTCGCCTTCATTCTGTTCAATGTATGTTAAAGTGACTGTCGAACTTTTTCGCTCCTTGTCTCCACATGTGGACTCGAGGCGTGTGAACCACTTCCCGACGCACTACGAATTGACGCGCAAGGACCTGCTGGCCAGGCACATGCAGCGTTACCAGCGCCAGCGCAGTAAAGCCCTGCAGCGCGACGAGCCTCCGCCGCCGGCGATCGTGCCCTCGACGTACGTCCTGCCCCGGGACTACAGCATGTTCGTCGACGAGTACAAGAAGCGAGCCGGGGGAGGCTCCAGCCTCTGGATTGTCAAGCCCTGCGGGAAAGGCACGTACTAGCACAAAAATTGTGACAAAATCGAATAGTTATGAACCAGCAGCTGAAGAAGTCGTCGAGATTAAATTGCAGAAATACCTCGTCCTCGCTTCCGTAAGGCGTTACGCAGTCGGTGAAAATAATTGACATTCGTGGCCAGCGGACATTCTGCTGGTCACGGCTGCCGGCCTCGGCGTGACATGGCGTCGTACCCGACCGGCTGATCATGGCATGCGAATTGAAGGCGCCGGTTGACCGAAGCGGGTTTCCGGGTAGAGAGCAGGGGCGGCTTCGGCCGCGGAACGGTCAGTGTGTTCCAGGCTGGGCGCCCTCCTCACGCGAGGCTTGCCGAGTGCACAAGGGCCGCATTTAATGCTCTTCCCTCATCAGCGCAGGGCATCGGAATCAAGCTGGTCGACAGGCCATCGCAAGTGAAATCGCTAATCAACAGGTACGTAAGCACGCGGCTGCGAACTCTGCGCCAGAATCGTTAGTGTTGCCGCTTCCGACTCAGTCGAGACGATCACAATGCGACCAAAGACCACAATGTCGCGAGTCAGTCAGCATATACCTGCTTCCCAGAAAACCAAGTCGGTAACGCAGTGCAAAGGTAGTGCGTATTCGTCACTGCGATATTGACAAATGAATAAACAGAAATAAATAAATACAACACTGACACGAGGCGATAGCGGCGCATTTAAAACTTCGCTATCTACGCCACGGGGGCCACGCGACTCGTGCCAAAACTTTGAAACAGACAAGTGCCCCCTAACGGACGGAACCGAAGTGACGCTCTACGCCGTCGCTCGAAGCAAGTCAGACAACTCGTTTTGCATTTGCGCTAATTACATAAGTAGTTGTCATTAATTAATAAACTTCTCAAATATTGTGTGACGAGCGAATTGGTTAATCAGAAAATCGCAAACCAAAAGTGCTGCTGCGACTAGTCGCGCGGCACTTTTTCTTGTTTCACAGGCTTTCGTTCAAGCTTGGGAGAAAAATTTATGCAGCCCGTATTGAGCAATCGAAAGCTGCATAGGAAACTTTTCAGGATGATCTGTAATTTTCCAATCGACACGTTTGCTCTGAATATAATATTTAACGAAGTTGAATAATTATTAATAACTAATTATTTAACTCGGCGAAATACAAAGTAAAATAGTCTGACTTGCTCCAAGCGCCTATAAATATTACCTGAACTGGCTTGTCCAGCTACGTGGCACTACGCATACTTTTAACTTTCACCGCTGTGTGCGCGTCGCTCTCATTCTTGCGCTGTGTCCCCTTTTCCGCCGACTACGAGGCACGCCGTAGTGGGGGTCTCTCGAAATTTTGACCACCTATAGGGTTCTTTAGCGTGCGCCTAAATCTAAGTACACGGGGTTTTTTTTTTCGCATTTACTAGCCGGACACCGATAGCCACTAAGCAACCAGGGCGGGCATACGGTATGAATTGAGGACTACTGCGCTAAGGGTTAAACAAGCGAAAACTAGGCGAAGGTGATCTGAAGTTTCATTAACGAAGTAAAAAAATGGCTGTGGCTTAGCTAAGGTTTTAAGCCCAGGATGCGAAGCATACTTTATTTTAGTTGTTGAACCACTGTTTAGCCTGGTGAACTGCTGTTGCTTGGCTATATTTGGTTCGGCTAGACGAAGAAACAACTCATGCGTTACTCTGCTTCGCCTTCAAGAGTGGAACGCGACAGCGTTCCCGTCGACCCGCCATGGGGTGTAAGACAATGGGCTACGGCGCAGCGACTACGCGCCCCGCATTGGACGCGGTGAGCGTCGAGCAACGCAGCGTTCGGCGCGGCAACGAAATGTGCGCCTGAGCAAGCGACGCACGCCTGAGCCTTAGAAACAGCTCGTTTCTAAGGCAACACCGCATTCACTAGAGGCGCTTTTGTACCGCTTTGAAGCATCGTACTCGTGGCTCAGTGGTAGCGTCTCCGTCTCACACTCCGGAGACCCTGGTTCGATTCCCACCCAGCCCATCTTGCAAGAGTTGAACCAAAGCCACCTAGAAACAAGCGCAGCTGCTTATATACCGCCGCGACGCCGCGAGCGACGGCGCGAGTTGGAGCCCCGTTTCTCCTCTGTCGTGACGTCACGGTGTCACGTGGTATTGAAGGCGACACCGCCGCGCCTGAGGAGCTGGGTTGAGCTCTAGTAATATGCTTCGCATAAAAATATCTTAGAAGCGACGTGGTTCTACTGGATTTCAGAATACGGAAAATGGTCACACTGGAACCGCGTGGCTACTCGGAGAGATACAGCAGAAAATTGCTAGAACAAATTTAGTGGCACGAAATGATCAGCTGCTTCACATTGCGCACAAGCCGTGTAACAAAAACAACACCGAAAACACGAGGTATCACACGAAACGTAGCGAAAGCGTGACTCAAGGCTTCCATGAAGCACGTGCGCCATAGAACAAACAGAATTGACATCGACCCCCCCGCCCCCCCCCCAAAAAAAAAAAGAAATCCGGTTCTACTCTAATTTTATTTGTAGCGACATTTGTCTACATAAAAAAAAGATACGTTCTCGAGCGCCCAAATGCGTAATAGTATAATGTATTAAAATGTAATTCGTCTCGTTCCCCCAGCACGCGTAAAAGTTTCAAGCATATTGCAGTGGCATTGGTCTAAAAAACTGATAAACATTGGACAGCAAGATCGCTGGCCCTCGATACGTCATTGACGCGCGGTCTTCCAAGCCTGCCACCCCTCTTCGTCGCCCGTTAATTTCGTCGCGGACCAAACCTGCACTCTCGCCGGGACGACTATTTACGAACAGTGGAATTGTCTACGTACAGCTAACTTTAGCGAAGCTGTTCGACAAAATAAAAGATTTTGGGAAACACGGTACCAGATAGAATCACATGACCTACGGTGTTCGGTTGTCAGCCATCAAATTCGCCGTAAAAATGAACTGTTCGTCCGCTGACATTTTTTTTACTAAAACACGCTTTCATGCGGATAACTTCTTGGACGAGTTTGTGTTTGCTTAACATGATGCTTTCTGAGCGGAAAAAAGAACTCTAAGGAAAGAAACACAGTCAGAGGCGAAAGGAAAGGAGAAAGAAAAGTAGTGCCCGTCTTTCCTTTCGCCTCTCACTGGTTTCTGTCTTTTTTCGAGTTTCTTGCGCTAAAAAAGCATCATGTTAACTCTTTCATGCATTGCAGCACAAAAGTAACTGAAACGGTCATGTATTTCATCCCATATTTCGGAAAATAATGTCTCGAAACTGGTGTCATCCTGGAAATTCATTTTAAGTGGATACGTCTTGCATGCTCAACGGCTACAATTTGTAAACTGCAATATACGACGTCAAGTAATTACTTAAGAATATGTAATCAGTCATATTTGTTAATTCACGGGAATGTGCTCTGATTTTTCGTGCTAGTAGTGCCCGCCTGTTCGAACAATCCAGCCGAACGATTACAGCTGTACGCTAGCTGCCACTGGCGATTTTTATAGGTTCCGTAAAACCTTTAAAAAATGATTCCCCTGCGTGACGGCAATGCATGTTCCCTCCGTCAGCTGGGAGAGCCAAGGGAACCGGGAGTCGCACGTGCTATGCCGCTACGTGGACCCTCCCCTGCTGGTCGGAGGCCGGAAGTTTGACCTGCGCCTCTACGTGCTTGTCACCTCCTTCCAGCCTGTGCACGCATTCCTGTAAGACTTGCGACCTTTCGTACCGCACTCTCTTGCCCATATTGATTAATTTATTAATTGCGCTAACATCGCAGAGACACGCGTTATTTGCGAAGGACGCCACAGCAGAAGTCCTCCGCTATGGCGTCCTTGCTACGATGTCTGTTTGTGGTTCGTAAACAAGCGCGGAATGCATCTGATCATCTGATCGAGGGGGGCTTGTGGAGCCCCCCTCGCGTTAGCGCAGACCATAAGCTGAATTATTATTTCTGCAGATATCTGGAGTGAGGCAAACATAAAGTAACAGTCGAGGCTCAGTGCAATCTACTTCTCCTTTGATGTAAGGCAGATTCGCGATAGCCTTCAAGCATGAAAAGGAGCGATAGTTTGCAATTTCGACCCTCGCAGGTAATCCTTACCTCATCTTCGTAAGCGCTCTTGGCACGGTTTGATGCACATCTTATCGTTGTGCACGTGCGTGTCGTTTAAGATCATCGTTGAATGGCTGCATTGTCGTAGAAACGATCTGATTGGACAAGGATAGCCTGCGTGACCTTGATGTGCCATGTCTTATGGCGTGTGTTTCTACGAATTCTTTAGGTAATATTTAAATATAGCCGTTTCTAATTAAAAGGACGGTTCCTTCAGAGACACGTCGTCAGTGGTGGCGACCACGGGGCGTTTCACGTGGTAATCGGATTCAAATTAACAAAGATTGCTTAATCAACTTTTAATCATTTAGTTTGAGTGGGCTCATCGCAACTGGTCTCCGTGCAAGCCATATCAGCTGTTGGACCTGGCGAGCTACAGCGAGGAGAAACAGCGCTGCCCCGCTGGGTGACGCAAACAGAACGTCTCGCCTCTATACAGAGTGCGGCGCCCCCTGCAGGCTCCCAGCTTCGTTCTTAGCCGAAACTCGTCGTGCCACCGTTCCGTGCACGGTAATCGCATCCCAGATCCAAAAGTTGATATGGTTTGTACGGAAAGAGCGCTTCAATTTCCGAATTACGATGAGCCCGCTGAAACTAATTTGTCTATTTTATTTATTTTGTGATACTGTCATTCCCAACAGGGACTTTTGCAGGAGTGGGTTAGAAGGGCCTGTAGACATTGTATTACAGGCATTTACATAAGTATACAGAAGGGCGCTTGGTAAGTGTAAAGGATAGTGGACCTATGCTAACAACAATTAACATGGCAGAAACATAAGGCACGATCAACTTATTTCAATTACATATGATGTTTTGCAAGAAGAGAAAGAAAGGAAGAAGGATAAGCATATGAGATATACAATTGATAGCATCATCCATAATTTCACATCACAGATTTCCAAAACACTTGGTAATTAAAACAATGATAAACACGATGATGATAACATCACTCAGTCGTTGCCGACAGTACTGTTTGGCCAGCAAGGTCAACAAATTTGTCAACAGTGGGCTGTGCGACTACCATCTGGGCTAAAGCATTCCAGTCGCGAACAGCTCGTGGGAAGAGCGAAAAACTAAATGTACGGTTAGCGCAAGAATATTCTTGTAGTGTAAGGTGATGCTTATGACGGGTTTCTCTGGATGTTACTTTGTTTAGCGCAAAACAACGGACACAAGAAAGGCGACAGGACAAGCGCCTTGTCCTCGCGTCTGTCTTGTGTCCGTTGTTTTGCGCTAAACAACGTAATCGTGGATTCGCACCAACTAGCCCGCCAACGCATTCTCTGGATGCGTTATAGGAAATATAAGTGCTAGAATCCACAAGGACCTTCTTATGCAGCATGAGATACAAAAATTTTTAGTGTATGAAGGCCGATCTCGGATAGCATGTGAGTAGGCAAGTCGGTGCGCCTGTATCTGTTACAGATAAAACGCGCGGCTTTTCGCTGGACAGCCCAAAGAGTAGCTATTTGGTTTTGGGCAAAGGGAAACCACGCCACGTTCGCATATCCTAAGACAGGACGTACGATTGTCACATAGGCCAAGAGCTTGGCTTCCTTCGTAAAGTGTCGCAGGGCCCGGTTGAAGAACACAAGCTTTCGCATCGCTTTGCTTGCTACGTGCTCTACATGAGCCGACCATCCTAAGTCTGATGATATGATAACGCCCAAGTACTTATACTTAGTGACAGTGTTAAACACAGTATTATCACAGCCGCATGTGAAGGTAAGCTTGGATTTCTTTTTTGTTACTGACATTGAAACTGTTTTATCAAAGTTGATGGCCATTTGCCAGTTTTCACACCAGTGGCCTATCAAAGAAAAATTCTTATTAAGATTAATTTGATCTTGTCGGTTTAGTACTTCTCTATACAGGACGTAGTCGTCTGCAAATAACCTAATCTTGGATTCAAACTGATTAGTTATGTCCTTTATGAACAAACTGAACAGTATAGGGGCCATACGGAACCCTGGGGTACACCAGAAAGTACTGGCACAGTTTCAGAGGTATGGGAGCCTAACTGAACAAACTGGCGGCGGTCACTGCTAATCCAACGAAAAATTGGCCCATTTCCCAGTATATGTTTAAGCTTTACAAGTAGTTTAGCAGTTTAAAAGTTAAGTTATCTGTGTTAATCAGCGACTAATTACCAGATATCGCCCGTCACACCGTGGTCCCCACCACTGACGGCGTGTCTCTGAGGGAACCGTCCTCCTATTTCAAAAAAGCAATTTCTAATTATTTCCTAAGGTCCTTGTAGAAACACCCTGTACAATATATCGCCTTTCTTGCATACCAATATATATATATATATATATATATATATAACCGCAGGCTTAAGTACTTCTTGAAGGGAACACCATTAATTTCATTCAGCGCTCATATCAGGAGAACACTGATTTTCAGCGAGCCAATTCCAGATTTGCCACACATAAGGCAAACGCCTTATGTGTGGCAAAGGCACACGCGTTTTTGCTGGTTAGGCTCACGACTCGACCAGCAGCAGCGCCTAAATGGCGTGCAGGAACATCGTCTGTCCTTGCCTCACGTGCTGTTCCTTTGCGCTGTCTCTGGCCTTATGTGTGTTGCCCGCACGGACACGTCCGCGCAGGTACCGGAAGGGTTTCTGCCGCTTCTGCCAGCTGCACTACCGAACTAAGGGGCTCGACAACCCGTTCGCGCACCTCACGAACGTCTCCGTCCAGAGACACGGGGTACGTCATGGCTTGGTATGGCCCGTATAGTGTGCCCTGAACGCTACGCCATGCGCCCCAGGTACGGCATGGCGGCGAACGTCCAAGTCGTCACGGAGTTCAATCGCTTTTATCGACACTTACTGCGCGTAGCCTGTAACCCATAAAGAAATAATATAACGGCCTTGCATGTGCCAATTAATACGCAGGAAGCCTGCCGTCTTTCTATACATTTTGAAGACGAGGCTGCTTGATGGTTCGATTTAGCATTAAAAAGAATTTCAACCAACAAATCCGAACGAGTGTCGCTCTTCGCATTCGCGGGTTAATCGTCAACAATTTAGGTTAGAAGTCACAGTTGTGCAATCGCGAATCATAAGGCAGTAAGGCGAACGAGAACAGCAGAGCATAGACAAGAAGGTCGCCATGAGACAGCAATCTATTTTGGGCTAGCTATAACGCCTTCTTTTTACGCTATATAGTGAGAAACTTTGCATACTGTCCCTTCATGGCTACTAGAATAACTTGATCGATCGGCAGCATTACTTCAAGAGACACCCGGAATCACAGTGCGCCCGCCGTGGTTGCTTAGCGGTTAGTGAGTTGGGCTTTTAGGCACGAGGTCGCGGGATCAACTCACAACCGCGGCGGCCGCACATCGATGGAGGCGAAATGCTAAAACACCCGCGGTACTTAGATTTAGGTGCACGTTAAAGAACCCTTGGTGGTTCAAATTATTCCGGAGTTCTTACAGTCGGCGTGCCTTATTATCAGATGGAGGTTTTGACACGTAAAACCGCATCACATTTTTGATCGCCAGTGCCCTCGCCACAGTAATTCTGCAAACCGATCAACTACTACACACTCGGGCCGATGTCGAACCGTGGCGCTGGCGCGCTCGCTTTGTTCGGCAGGGCCGCTACAACCAGTCCCACGGTGGCAAGTGGAGCCTCTCCAGCCTGGAGACGTTCGTGCGGGGGACACGGGGCTCCGCGTCCGCTGCTCGGCTGCGCCAAGACCTCAGGGAGCTGGTGGCGCACTCGCTCACAGCCGTCGCGGTGAGCTTCTGATTTAGGTTGTCGCCTCACTTGGTAACCGCGTTGAAACGCTTCAAGTGCTCTAAGCGTTACAAGCTGGCGTTAGGACAGGCGCTGCGCTGACAACTGGCCAAATCCCTCTCCATGCTAACGTTCAAGCTGAGCCCATTCAGGATAACCTGTTTCTTACCGCAGGCACGATGTTCCCGTGAGTTTGCTACAAGCGCACACGGTCGCAACAAAATGAACAGAGTTCATCTACCTTCTCTTTCTTACTGGTCCATCTTAGGTGTACGCACTCGAATGAAAGTTTGATTGCCGCTGGTTGATTGTCCGTGCACATTTCGCGGTGCAAAATCAAGGTTGCACTAATGTCATTTGCCAAACTTCTTCACGTGCGTAGTACATAATCATAACGTTATTCTTTTGATTACCACGATGTTGTTGTCGCGTGCCTTTGTTAAACAGACTTGTACCGCGACCTTCACGCACACAGCGAGTGACGCACCCGCTGCGGTGGACATATATGGCGTGGTGCTACCGAGCACGACGTCGCGCGTTCGCATTTCGATGGGGCTGAAATGCAAGAAAACGCTCGTGCACTGATTCATTTAAGTTCACGTTGAAAAATTCCAAGTGGTCGAGATTAGTCTCTACACTGCACAGTTCCGGGGCGTTAAGCCCCCAAATTTAATGTGTATACTACAAACCCCGTGAGGAACTTCTGAAAGTTTCATTGTGGTTTTAGGCGCCTCGTCTAATGGGTTTAGAAGCCCCCTGTGACAGAATCACTACGGTGTCTATCATATCAGATCGACCGAAATGCTTTTCTTTCAACAGGCTCTACGGTTCCGGCAGGTGTCTTGTATTCGCTGCACCATGCTGTGCCTCTTTCTTGGAGTGTCCATCGTGCGACGAACCGGTGTGTAATCGAACCAACCCCGGAGCCGATTTAGTGAGCCATGCTGAGCGAAAATGCACAGAATAAATGCATAGCGGTCGCTGTATGCCCACCTAGTGTCGAGTCGGCTGGGCACCACTATTCGATACAAGGAAACATTCACTGTCGTTCACGTGACTCACATGCAACGTAGATTATTCAATTTGCTGCACTGTCGTTGGTGACGGCTGCGCTTTCTTTTTACCTGCAGCCTTCCATGTTGTCTGACTGGCACTGCTTCGAGTGTTACGGGTAAGCATTCTTGAGCACCGGTCCTGTATGGGATATAGGGTGGTGAAAGCGCATCTAATCCTTCGAGAATGTGACGGGCAAGATGTTTTGGTCTCATCGCTCCGCAGCTCTCGCACAATGCGTCTGCCTTCCACGAGGCTCGAGCGCCAAACATGTAGCACTTCCTCCGGGTAGACGATGCAAGCTGACAGGGAGACACATTCCCACTGAAATTTCCTGCTTAAGAAGCCAATGCAAAATACAAGAGCACGTCTATTTTCCCGGAACGTGGAAACATATCAGCTGTGGCGATCGCGAGGTTACGACAACGGCGCTATAGCGGGTCTATATGCCTTCGAATTTTTTACTTCATAAGTTAGGACCCTGCGAGCGCTGGTCAATGTCACACGTGTAACCGATCGGTGACCGTGTCGCGACGATTTTATGTGGAGATCAAAGGGCCTGCGAACGTTTTTGTTTCCATGAGCGCTGCATGTTGTAGACTAACTGTAAAGATCGCCATTTGGCAGCACGATTAGAAATTCGTGTAGTGACAACAGAAGATGCGTGGGAGACAGTGTCATCATCATAACGTTGAACTTCTATGTAGTGATGCATTGAGAAACGAAAATAATGGCGCAGAGGGGGTGACGGCGCAAATTGTCGAACAATTTCATCCTTTTACGTAAAGAAACCAAACAGAACTTTTCTGTATAATGACAACAAATCGAACGTATGCTGTTAACGTATTAATTTACAGGTGAGCTGTTGAAAGTACCGTGAAAATATACAAAAACGCAAAAATGAACGTGAACCGTTTCTCTGCACTGAACAGAACCTATTCGCTTCGCTCAACAGCGGGAGCTGCACCACCGGAACTTTAACGTGCGCGCTGCTTTAGCAGAGATGTTTCTCTCTAACCGAAGGCACCACAAAGCATGCATTCTGTAATGAAACGGTCGACCGCGTTATGCGGAACCAGAGCGCCGATATCTGAGTCGCTGTTCTGTGCATGTGCTTAAGGGGAGATTCTTAGGCAGAGCCCCCGACAACTTCCAATTCAAAGCAGTTTGACCTGGATCGTGTTATGACGACAAGGTTAGCACGCCAACGTGATGAACCTGCGCAGCTACGACGTTCTCCTGGACGAAGACTTGCGTCCCTGGCTCCTGGAGGTGAACGCCTCGCCGTCGCTGACCTCGAGCACGCGCGCCGACGCCCGGCTCAAGCAGGCGCTGGTCGACGACGTACTCCGGCTCGCCGCGCCTTCCGGGAGGCCACGGTCAGGCAGCCCGGCGAGTTGACCGCATTATCCCGTTTGCTACCCTGCGCTGGTGTATTTATAAGCACGATGGCGTTTTTATGGACCAGATATGGGCTACTGAGTTTTCAAAGAGTACTTTATGAAATGTAGGAATTACCTGCAAATGGTGCATGTAGCACGGCTGTGAAGAGGCCTATAAGAGATGTAAGAGAAAAATGTCAAATGTAAGAGATTAGGCAGCTAGTCGAACTTCGGTCGAAAGTGGGTCTGAAGTCCACCGCGTGTCCTTGCGTGAATGAAAACTCCCACGCGATGGCAAGGATTGATCGTAATAGTTCGTACATATGCTGTAGAAGCGCTGTTTGATAAAGGCAACCCAAGGTGGGTAAAATAATATTGCACTTGATATCATTTGAACAGAATTATCAAAACAACACGCACCCATGGGCATATGCCGTTGTTTGAGGCGTCGTTAAAACAGCCTATAGACGTCGGATCGTAAAAATTAGACAACCCGAAAGGAGCTTCTGTATCTTAACTTGGATGGATGGATGCAATTCCTTAATCGCGACTCAGCGCGCTGCGGGCCGCTCCCACGTTGGGACAGTCAGGCCATGCCCGACAGCCGCATCGTGGGCCCTCTGGACAGCCCATAGTTGCACCCCGGCATCGGGGCTCTTGATAGCGGAGAACCACTTGTCCTCATTGATTTGTTCTGTGCCTCGTAACGAGGGGCAACGCCAGAGCATATGGTCTAGGCTAGCGATGTCATTGCAGTGCCTGCAATAACTAGTGGCATAGGTGTCGGGATAAATTTTGTGGAATAAAGCCGGGCTGGGATACGAGCCTGTTTGCAATAATCTGAGGGTCAATGCCTGCGCTCTATTTGACTTCTTTTGTGGAAAGGGAAAGTCTCTCCTGCAGAGATAAAAGTGCTGCGCAATATCATTGTATGTGGTCGGTTGATCTCTGTTCTCCACCACTGCGGGCCGGCGTTGGAGTTCTCCATGGTAGCGGAAAGCGAGACCTCGCGCCTTGGAGTAGGCCAGCTCGTTGAGGTTTGTGGGGCCTCCGATGATAGATCCCATGTGAGCGGGGAACCACGTGAGAGTGTGTGTGGCGATGCTTTTGCCGTCGAGGATGCGACAGGCTTCCTTACACACGGCGCCAACGCCGAAGGCGCGGATGGCTGCCCTGGAGTCGCTAAAGAGCGACATAGATGAAATAAAAAGCTTGAGTGTGGAATCAAGGCGGGGCTAGTTGTGGTATGAGGGGGGGGGGGGGGTGGAGTTGGATGTTATTGGGGGCGGTCCCCTCCCATGCCCAAAACATTGCGGTCCCACTCATGGCGCATTAAACAAGCCAAGAACGAAGTTGGCGGATAGTTATGGACACAGGGAGACGTCTCGTCATTGCCCGATCGCTCCACACCAGACAGCCGTAACCAGTCGGCTAGCTGAGGTTCACCCACCATGTCGTAACACGTGCTGCTTGCTATGGAGAGCCCAGCCTAACTAAAGGTCTCGGCAGTTTTCGGTATAGACAGGTGTAAGGAGACACGACACTGTCAAATCTTTCGGAGCTACTGGCCCTTTCTTTACTGCAATCTACGGATGCCGTAATAGTCAAGAAGGCTTCTAAAAAGTAAGCAACCCTGCTTCGGACTGTCTGCCTCATCAGTTCCCGAGTGCGATCAAATAACGATATGTGTCGCGTGATGACTACAATACCATGACCGCAAACTACTTCCAAACATCTCATCAAACATGTCGGACAGCGGGCCAGCGAAAGTGAGTGAAACTTGCATCATATGATCCTCTCCAAGTTCTAACGCAAAGCTTCGTTCCTGTATTTCTAAATCTAGAATAATATAGCATGCCCACAACGCCGAAAGCGCGATTGAACGATGGGTGACTTGCAAAATAGTGCCTGCCCTCTTCCGCACGTTGCCGTAGCATTCGCCAGAAGATCTGGTTGGAAAACAACGGTTACCTCCACTCTTACCTGGGCTGCAACAAGCGTGGCCTGCAAACGAGAAGACGCACAGCAGTGCGGTGTGTTGTTTCTGCATCGCCCCGTTTTTAGCGTTGTTCGTTTTTTCAAGTCGGGTACCTGGCTAGGTCACCGACATACATTATATAACTGCATCACTTCGTAAACGAAACGTTAGTCAGTTTTATTTTTCGTCCTGTTTAAAAATTCCATAAGGATGATATCATAAGTTGATTCGAAGTGGCTGCACACCTTAGCAATGAAAAACTTTTGTCGAAAGTTAGTCAAAATTTCGCCAATGCAACAGTGTGGTTAAAACCCGTTGGCGGGCTAGTCGGCTTGAATCGATGATAGAGTGTGTAAGCGCAACTTAACGAGGACGTAGAAAGAAAGAGATACACAAAGTATCTTTCTAACCTACTAACTTCTACCTAACTTTCAACTATAGATTTTATTTTCGCAAGCATCGATAAATATATATTGTACGAGCGGAAACAAACGAGACAGCAGAAAAGAACATTCAGTGGTGCATGTCGATAAACTATACCTGGCGTGCAACATCTCTAGCACGACAGAAGAAGCCTCGCGGTGGTCACTCTTGTGCCGGCTGAGGTGGTTGGAGGCGCGCTGCGTTGGTGGCCTCACACGGCTGGCGCGCCAGCGGCAAGTGCGCCGCACTCGTGAGGTTTCTCAAGGCTGCCTTTCGGCTCTCACGCGCAGTCCCAGCGCCTGTTCAGAAGCCGACCTGGGCGACTTCGAGCAGATCCTTCCCGCTGCTCAGACGCCACCGTGAGTCACACTTCCCGGTGCGATTCTTCCGGCCACGTGACCCCCCTCCCGAGAGGAAGAAGAACACGAGCTGGCCGAGGACTCGCAGAATACGAAGTGATCAATGACGACGATGCAAGCCAATTGGCTGATGGGAATTCAGTCTAATGCAATGTATGTAATAAACAATCCTGTCCGTGTTGGCGTTTTTTGGATGTGTGCTCGTTGTGACTAAGCTGTGTGTGTGCGTGCGTGCGTGCGCGTGTGCGTGTGCGTGTGTGTGCGTGTGCGTGTGTGCGTGTGCGTGTGCGTGCGTGTGCGTGTGTGTGTGTGTGTGTGTGTGTGTGTGTGTGTGTGTGTGTGTGTGTGTGTGTGGGAATCGATTTTTATTAATCATATCATAAGAAACCAACCTAGGACTACATAGTGGAGATTACTTGTACTTACTAATTGCTTGTTGGCTTCTTATGATATGGACATTAACGCAACAAGCTGGGCGCGTTGGAGACTGAACATATTCCTAGCGGTGGGCAGCGCAACGCGGGCGAAGGACAAGAGGAAGTAGACGATACGAGTGCTCGCATCGTCCACTTCCTTTTGTCCTATTGGAATATGATATATATATATATATATATATGTCTGCTCCGCACCATTGTTAGTCAATTGCACTTCCCTCCTCGAAATGACAGGCGATGTCTCGAGTGAGTGAGTGTGTCGTCGCCTCTTCGATCACCATTTGAGACCGTGAAGTTCCTATGTTCGTCGTTCACGCTCATCGAGCGTTTGCGCCGCTATCGAAAGGAATCGGCATTCTTGTTTCAAAGGATGATGTGTTTTAAAGGTGGTGTTTATCTGATATTACAATGGTTGGCACCACACTTTTCTTGCGACCTTTTACATTTTTGATCACTACCTTTGTATTTTATTCAAGATAAACGACTTCTCGCAAGATCAATTAGAAACTGTGAAAACGGCGTCCTTTTAATTTATAAAGGAAGAGACGTACGCCTTGAAGCTTCTATATGTGGCACGACTAAGCGGCTATCTGAACGAAAGGCGGCAGTGCAAGCAGATGCGTCGCCCAGGGCCCATCGCCATCGGTGATATTTGGCAGCTTCCAGACAATCCCACAGCGATAACGCGACCGCAGAACGCGCTCTATTCACTACTGCTGGGCTGTCCTGCTAGATTTGTTGTATAGAAGTAGAAAACAAGCCGACGACCCGTGGGTGGCCTGATGCGCCCGAAAAGCTCACTTATATGAACGGAGATGATGCCTAATGAGACTCTTATTAGGTTGTCTTGTAACGTTATTTACGTTCTAATACTCCTCTTTGCAACACTGCCTCTTTGCAATCAGGTGGTTAAATTATTCGGGTATACACTTGGCAAAATTTCTCCACACAAGCAATGAAAAATTCCTTTGATCACTCCTCTCCCCTCAGAAAAGGTGCATATTCACTTTAAATATCATTTTTCTACCACAGTAAATAGTAATGCCAGTGGCGTAGCTAGGTCATCTGGCACCCGGGGCCCATAGGTCTTCTGTCCCCCTCCCCCCTTCCCCAGGGTGTAGTCGAGGAAGGCGAGGATATCGACAATTTCCGGGTGTCTTCAGACGTATATGACAGCCCCGCCCCTCCCCACTGGCCCCGTGCACCCAGGGCCCACGCCTCCCCCTCCCCCTTTGTTACGCCCCTGAGTAATGCGCAATTAACTGACAGCCCTCCTTTCTCCGGAATTGTTCATTGATCCCGGACTTGGCAGTAATCTTTCCCGCGGCGCAACGGCAGCAATTACTAGTTCCTGCGAGCCATCGTTCGCTCCCGCCTTCGTCCAGCCCCGCTGACCGGTGCGAGAACCACCACTGCGATGCTGCAGGCGTTGTCGCCCGTTTGCAAGGCAAGTGGCCGCGCAAGCAGCTCGCGCAAACCCCCGAGCGGCGAACGCCTTTCCCGCGGCGAGGCACCGAGCACGGCACAGGAACGGTGCGTTGCGAGTTGTTTGGCTGTTGTGCAAGACGAGCCACCGACTCTTGTTATAAACGAGGCAACCTAAAGACAACCACCAGCGCCGAGTGCTTCCCTAGCGGACCGATGGAAGTTTCGAAGGTCGTCGCTGCGCTAGCGCGCGCCCGTGTTCTGTTCGGCGGGTGCGCTCGCGCTGGCTCGTGCGCGTTGTTTTTGCGATGGCGAGTGCGACCTCATCAGCCAGGAAAGGTGGCACGCAATGCTGCTGTGTTGTTGATTGCCACAACAGCCTCGAATACATGAAAGATCGAACGCCGCCCGTGAAATTCTACAGATTTCCGGGGAAGTGGTACAAATATTCTACTTTAGGGGTTACTGTCACTGCTGGCAGCATTGTACTGCTGCACAAATTAGCTTGGGCATGCAATGGTCTTCCACCAAGAATAAAAGACAACTGATATGATAGACACGAATGGTTACTGCATGTAGTGGCTGCAACACTGCATGTCTAGAAGTTGTGTGTTTGCCGTGTTGCTGCTTCTAAAGGGGGTTCATATTGAGAATTCGCATTTGGTTATTCAGCACCAATCGCACCACAAGAACACTTTGCACTTATGCTCGACCAAAACATGCACCTACTAGGTAAGTTGAACTAGGCTAAAACATTACTCCTGACAGTCCATAACTGCATAAAATAAATCTGCGCACGTTACGCGGATATGCAATTTTAGCTTTGTTACCATGCATACCAAGGGCAGACAAGCGCAACTTGCTGGTGTAACTTACGCTTGTAACTGCAAAAAATTACATGTGAATCCTGAAAACACCCTTTGCTGCACTATTTGCTCTCGTGACCAAGCAGAGCTGATTAACCTGTACAATAAAGGTGGAATCGCAAGATATGCGCCGTTGCCCGTAATTACACAACTTTGGATGAATTATGGGGTTTTACGTGCCAAAACCACTTTCTGATTATGAGGCATGCCGTAGTGGGGGACTCCGGAAATTTCGACCACCTGGGGTTCTTTAACGTGCACCTAAATCTAAGTACACGGGTGTTTTCGCATTTCGCCCCCATCGAAATACACAATTTTCGATTTGTTATACGTAGGGCAGACAAGCATAAGCGTAGCCATGGGGGCATTTAATCCGCCTCTCTAAATAGGTTATATATAAACACACGCTCGCGAATATTGGCGCGCCGGAACACCACCTCTCGCTCGTCGTAAATGAGCTGTGCCCCAGCAAACAAGCGTAAAAGGTATAGCTGATGTAACACAGCTGCAAAGAAAATATTTTTATAATTATTTATTGGGCAAGTGAGTAGGCGATGATGATCTTTTAATCAGAGAGCAGCGTCGGAAGATGCAGGCAACGGATCGCATTTTAAGCATTGAACTCTTTCAACACGTGATATGTCAAATGAAACCTCGCAGTGACACTGGTTCAACGCAACAACAAGCAGGCTTCGCGAAGACATCGATAACGCTTGCCGTTGTTCGCTGACAGCACCGCGCAAATCAGAACGAACACAAACGTGTAATTTACTAATGCTCCAGCCACGAAATTTAGCAGCAAAAGGTGGAAGCACAAAATGAGAGCAGCCATGTGCAGGAACGACTGCAGCAATACAAGTAGCGCCATCTTGTGACGCTTTGTCCAACATGCAGAATGTTTTTTTTTCTTTTTCTTGTTACGAGGGTGTTCTCGCCGGAGCAATATGTGGGGTGATAAAGAATTTTTAAATGTCAACTGTGTCCGATAGAATAATTCTTGTCCTTGAGCTGGATTGTTCGACGAGGCGGACATTACTAGCACGAGAAAGCGACATGCATAATCGAATATTTACAAAGATTACTCATTAAATTTTAAAATAATTGCTTTACGGCACATATTGCCATTTCGAAATTAGAGCCGATGGTGTGTTCGAAGGGGCTGGTTGACTCATCATTCGAATAGAACAGAAACAGCGCGACACAGGACGAGCGAGTAAAGCCAGTCAGCGCTCTCTCCTGTGCTCTTTACTCGCTCGTCCCGTGTAGCGCAGTTTCTGTTTCGTTCCAATAGCCGGTGAGTTCGCAAGGAGTTTCCACTTGGAATTAATTTTCAGGATGACATTAGCTTCCAGATATTCCTTCCCAACGTGTGCGAATAAATACGCGAGTGTGCCAGTAACTTTTGTGCTTCAGTGCGTAAAAGAGAGTTTTGATAAAAAAAGTAAGTGGAACAACAGTGCATTTTTATTGCGAGTTTGATGGCGCAAATCGAAAGACTATGTCGTTTCACCGACCATAATTCACAAATTGCAATATCCACCAGGAAGACTTTTACGACAACAGCATTGGTAGCAGTCTGATGTTTGAGGCGCCGGCCAGGGCACTCCGAACGCTGGCATGTCGCCACCACAAGCCCCCACCACCATGCATGCGGCAAGGAGGACGAGAGCATTAATAATAATATTTGGGGTTTTACGTGCCAAAACCACTTTCTGATTATGAGGCACGCCGTAGTGGAGGACTCCGGAAATTTTGACCACCTGGGGTTCTTTAACGTGCACCTAAATCTAAGCACACGGGTGTTTTCGCATTTCGCCCCCATCGAAATGCGGCCGCCGTGGCCGGGATTCGATCCCGCGACCTCGTGCTCAGCAGCCCAACACCATAGCCACTGAGCAACCACGGCGGGTAACGGGAGCATTGAACACGCTGTGCTACGATCCACAAACCTACCCACTTTTTACGCCAGGAGACGTCACCGCATCACGCGCGCTGGGATTCCGCTCAGCCGACGAAGAGACGGCTCGCCATGCGGTGGACTCCAGCGAACCGCTACTCAAACGCCGCTTGTGAACCGACGAGTTCTCCGTTCAACAACGATAGCGTTGACGAGTCCGTGTTGCAGGAAATCCGGCGTCGGCGTCCGACGCCCCTCCACGGCTGTTTCGCCAAAAACATTTTCCAACTATCCACACCCTGGCCATACATATGACACAAGTAACTTGGCGAACAAATTGAATTTCTGAGGATAAAGTGCTAGGAAAACACGCAAACTACGACATACACGCAACCTACAGGCAAGATAGCTCTCTGATTGTAATGTGATTACACGAGAAAACATAATTCTGTTACGTGAAAACTCCAAGAAACCCCTTGTGCAGAGGTTCTAAATTCACACACCGGCGGCTGCGTCCGCCATTAGCGCGCCCCGGCGCGCGGGTGTCTCGGGCGCTACGGAGCGGCGCGCCCGGTTCTTTGCAATAGCTCCAGCTGGCGCTCGCCTCCACTGCATCGCGGCCCACGCAAGAGGCCGCGTTTCTACCAGGAAGCCCGCCTTCGTGCATAGCGTTCGCGGCCAGCGTTTCCCGGCAAACATTACGGTTACATACGCTCCAGTTGCCGGGAAGCGTGAGAAGCAGTCAGGGTTCTTTGAATGCTATCGCGTTCCACTCTTAAAGGCGAAGCTTGAGCGTCCTCCAAATTTTTCTTTTACAAACTTGTTCTTTTTCTTTTCCTTTCTCATTTCCTTTTCATTATTTCTTATTTTTCTTATTCATTGCCCTGAGTACGTTGGAATACTCATAATCATCATTAGCCTATTTTATGTCCACTGCAGGACGGAGGACGCTCCTTGCGATTTCCAATTACCCCTGTCCTGCGCCAACCGATTCCAACTAGCACCCACGTATTTCCTAATTTCATCGCACCACCTAGTGTTCTGCCTTCCTCTACTGCGCTTCCCTTCTCTTGGTACCCATTATGTAACCCTAATGGTCCAACGGTTACCTAACCTGCGCGTTACATGACCTGCCCAGTGCCATATTTTTCTTAATGTCAATTTGAATATCAGCTATACCCGTTTTCTCTCTGATACAAGCCACTCTCTTTCTGTCTCTCAAGGTTATGCTTAGCATTCTTCGTTCCATCGCTCTTGGTGCGGTCCTCAGCTTGTTCTCAAGCTTATTTGTCAGTCTCCAAGTCTCTGTCCCATATGTCAGCACCGGTAAAATGCACCGATTATACACCTTCCTTTTCAATGGTAATGGCAAGCTTCAATTCAGGAGCTGAAAATGTCTTCCGTATGCGATCCAACCTATTTTTACTCATCTATGAATTTCCTTCTCATGATCAGGGTTCCCTGTGATTAATTGATCTAGGTAAACGTACTCCTTCCCAGACTTTAGAGGCTGACTGGCAATCCTGAACTCTTGTTCCCTTGCCCGGTTACTCATCATTATCTTTGTCTTCCGCATATTAATCTTCAACTCCACTATTACATTCTCTCTGCTAAGGTCCTCAATCATTTGTTGTACCTCGTCTGCAGTGTTGCTGACGTCATCGGCAAACCGAAGGTTGCTGCGATAGTCACCGTCGATCCTTATTCCTAAGCCTTCCCAGTTTAATAGTTTGAATATTTCTTCCAAGCACGCAGTGAATAGCGTTGGAGAGATTGTGTCTCCTTGTCTGACCCCTTTCTTTATAGGTATATTCCTACTTTTGATGTGGAGAACTAAGGCAGCTGTGAAATCTTTGTAGATAGTTTCCATCATATTTGCGTAAGTGATCAGCTACTTGATTACGTAATGCCTCTATGACTGCTGGTATCTCTGCTGAATCAAATGTCTTTTCGTAATCTATCAAAGCCATATATAGTGGTTGATTGTACTCTGCGGATTTCTTCATTACCTGATTGGTGACGTGGATTTTATCCATTGTGAGTATCCCTTCCTGAAGCCAGCCTTGGTTAACTAAAGTCCAGTGTTGCCCTTATTCTATTGGAAATTACCTTGGTGGATATTTTATATAATAGTGAGAGTAAGCTAATGGGCCTATAATTTTTAAGTTCCTTAACGTCTCCCTTTTTGTTGATTAGTATAATGTTTGCATTCTTCCAGTTTTCTGGGACCCTTGCAGTCGATAGACACTTTGCATAGGGAGCCGCCGGTTTTCCAAGCAGCATGTCTCCTCCATCTATGATTAAATCGACTGTTATTCCATCTTCTCCTGTCGCTCTTCCCCGTTTCATGTCTTGCAAGGCCCTTCTCACCTCATCGCTAGTTATAGGAGGAGTTTCTGTATCCTGTTTGTTCATTACTGTTTCGAATGGAGTTCTCCTGAGTCCTGTGGGTACTGTACAGGTCAGTATAGAATTCTTCCGCTGCTTTTACTATAACTTCGAGGTTGTTGATGATATTACCCTGCTTATGTTTCAGTTCATACATCTTGGTTTGTACTATGCCAAGTTTCTTTCTCACTGATTTTCAGGCTGCGTCCATTTCTTACGGCTCCTTCAGTCGTTATCACGTTATAATTTCGAATATCCCTTATTTTGGCCTTGTTGATTAGTTTTGACCGCTCCACGAATTCTACCTGATCTCTTGAGTTGAATACTTTTACTCTTTGTCGTTTCTTAATTAGATCCTTTGTTACTTGGGAGAGCTTGCCTACTGGTTGCCTTGATACCTTGCCTCCCACTTCAAATGCTGCCTCTGAAGCCAGCCTAGATACGGTTTCATTCATTACCTCTATGTCACTTTCATCTCTCTGTTCTAAGGCTGCATATCTGTTTGCAAGCACCAGCCTGAATTTGTCTCCTTTTACTCTTACTGCCTCTAGGTTGACCTATTTCTTCTTGACCAATTTTATTATTTCTCTCTTCAAATTGAGGTGAATCCTAGCCCTCACTAACCTATGATCACTGCACTTTACCTTACCTATCACTTCTACATCCTGCACTAGGCTGGGATTGGCAGAAAGTATGAAATCAATTTAATTTTTTGTTTCACCATTAGGGCTTTTCGAGGTCTACTTTCTGTTGCTAGGCTTCCTGAAAAAGATGTTCATTATTCGAAGCTTATTCCTTTCTGCGAATTCTACCAACGTCTCTGCACTAACATTCCTAGAATCGACGCCGTAGTTTCCAATTGCCTGTTCACCAGCGTGAATTTTCCCCACTTTTGCTTTGAAGTCGCCTATTACTACAGTATATACTGAGTTTGCACTTTTCTCATCGCTAATTCAACGTCTTCATAAAACTGATCGTGACTGGATGTTGGAGCGTAGGTTAGGACTGCCTTCTATACCTGTTATTAAGTTTATTCTATGCCTCTTATTAAGTTTGTTTACGACTACTGCTACCCTCTCATTAATGCTGTAGAATTCGTCAATGTTGCGCGCTATGTCCTTATGCATTAGGAATCCTACCCCGTATTGCTTCTTATCTGGGATACCTCTATAGCAGAGGACATGGCCGTTAGTCAGCGCTGTATAAGCCTCACCAGTTCTTCTAATCTCATTAAGGCCAATGATATCCCAAACAATGTCTGATAGTTCCTCAAAGAGTCTTGCTAAGCTAGCCTCACTCGACAGAGTTCGGCTGTTAAAGGTTGCCAGGGTCAATTTCCATTGGAATACTACGCACCATTTACGAAGGGTGCGGCCGCAAGTTCAGTTCAATTGTTTTGAGACAGCTGTAATTAACCGTGAATCCCCTCAAAAGCATTGTAGAAACTGCAGCGCTTATCTCTCTACTAACGTGCAAGTACACAGATGACCTAGACAGAACTGTGGATAGGAGGCAGCGAATGGGCACAACCGACGCAGTCGCGAAACGAGGGAATAGCAGCCTTGCCATTCTTCGCTCGCTATTCCCGTACATGGTGGGAAGGGCGGGAGAGGGAAGATATGACGTGAGAATGCAAGGAAACAGAGGTTGCGGGCAAACTAAAGGTACGGTACGATACCCTTCTAGTATCTCTAAAAAAAATAAAACCATGCAAATCTGCCAAGTGGACAACTGACGCAGGGTCATCATCATCATCATCAGCCTGGTTACGCCCACTGCAGAGCAAAGGCCTCTCCCATGCTTCTCCAACAACCCCGGTCATGTACTAATTGTGCCCATGCCATCCCTGCAAACTTCTTAATCTCATCCGCCCACCTAACTTTCTGCCGCCCCCTGCTACGCTTCCCTTCCCTTGGGATCCAGTTCGTAACCCTTAATGACCATCGGTTATCTTCCCTCCTCATTACATGTCCTGCCCATGCCCATTTCTTTTTCTTGATTTCAACTAAGATGTCATTAACTCGCGTTTGTTCCCTCACCCAATCTGCTCTTTTCTTATCCCTTAACGTTACACCTATCATTCTTCTTTCCATAGCTCGTTGTGTCGTCCTCAATTTGAGTAGAATCCTTTTAGTAAGCCTCCAGCTTTCTGCCCCGTAGGTGAGTACTGGTAAGACACAGCTATTATATACTTTTTTCTTGAGGGATAATGGCAGCCTGCTGTTCATGATTTGGGAATGCCTGCCAAACGCACCCCAGCCCATTCTTATTCTTCTGATTATTTCCGTCTCATGATCCGGATCCGCCGTCACTACCTGCCCTAAGTAGATGTATTCCCTTACGACTTCCAGTGCCTCGCTGCCTATTGTAAATTGCTGTTCTCTCCCGAGACTGTTAAGCATTACTTTAGTTTTCTGCAGATTAATTTTTAGACCCACTCTTCTGCTTTGCCTCTCCAGGTCAGTGAGCATGCATTGCAATTGGTCGCCTGAGTTACTAAGCAAGGCAATATCATCAGCGAATCGCAAGTTACTAAGGTATTCTCCATTAACTTTTATCCCCAATTCTTCCCAATCCAGATCTCTGAATACCTCCTGTAAACACGCTGTGAATAGCATTGGAGATATCGTATCTCCCTGCCTGACGCCTTTCTGTATTGGGATTTTGTTGCTTGCTTTATGGAGGACTACGGTGGCTGTGGAGCCGCTATAGATATCTTCCAGTATTTTTACATATGGCTCATCTACACCCTGATTCCGTAATGCCTCCATGACTGCTGAGGTTTCGACTGAATCAAACGCTTTCTCGTAATCAATGAAAGCTATATATAAGGGTTGGTTATATTCTGCACATTTCTCTATCACTTGACGCAGGGTGTGCAGACGCAAAGCCGCATTAAAACACCGTAGGGTCTAGGCGACACTACGGAAGCGGTCGCACGTCAAATCAACACTTCTGTGTCCACCGCGATAACGTGACCGCTATGACATTGCTCGAAGTCGCGGGCTCAATCCCGACCGTGGCAGCCGAATTTCGACGGGAGCGAACTACAAGAAGGCTACAGATATAGCATACTTAGATTTAGGCTCACGTTGAAGGACACCAGGGTGTCAAAATTATTCCGCAGTCCACCGCTATGGCGTGCCTCATAATCCGATCGTGATTTTGACCCGCACAGCCCCATAATTCAATTAAAATTTAACAGAGCAAATCGTTGGTTCGGGTTAGTTGGTAATCCCATACTTAATGCTGTTTTAGTGCAGAATTTACAAAAAGCACAAAGGTACACGAACGGAAGAGACACTAAGAATGGGTTTATTATAGCGCCTGTCCGCTTCGTGTTCCTTTGTACGTTTTGTAAATTTCCAGCTAAACAGCACAAAGTTAAACACTTCTGCCACGATGCGATGTGCCATGTGAGGCGATGCTAATGCTCAACTTTCTCAGAGATGATGAACTGTGCATAACAACACCTGTAGCAGGCACGTCTCCCTGTGTGTTCTGTGTACTGCGCAGACAAACGGCAGTGGTGCACTCAAGGTAACTTTAACATCAACTCACCCCTCTCTTATTGGGCTAAACGCTGATCACACATTTACCGTCAACATCACCGCTAAAAATAGTCAATCAAAGAACCAACGCAGGAACGCAGCACAACAACGATGGTGCTTCATTGTTTGCAATCTCTGAGAGAGTTGAGCATTATCACTGCCTCGTACGGCACAACGCATTGTGGCATAAGTGTTAAATGAATTATGGGGTTGCGCGTAATTCAATTAATTATTATAGAATTGCACGTATGCAATCTACGCATACATTCGCCGTCTGCGCCGCGTTTCGCTGCGCAGCGAAGACGCCCGGCGCGAGGCGCCACTTTCGGGGTGCCCGCTCGGGAGCCACGGCGCGTGTTTACGTGCTCCTTCCGCATTCGTGGCCAGCTCGCTGTTGAGACGCCAGCTCCAGGCGGTCTGTTCGGGTTTTCAACCATTGTAATGTTTGCACAGCCCAGCACCTGCATTTTTGTCGCATAGCAAAGCAAGCACAGCACGTGTCATACGCACAAACTACGCATCGAGGCCGGCCAGGATTGGTGGTGTTGCAAGAAACCCAGCGGCACGCGCGGCAGGGCCATCACAGCAGCGCCCGGAAAGTCAGAAGATGCAAAGAAAGCTTCGCAATACAATGCTTTACAATAAACGTAAACGGCACCAGCGCAGAGCCGAAACTGGCCTGCTTTCCTTTAGCACACTCTCCACTGGGTCATTTTTCGGTGGCGCCGGAAGCACACTCGAGTCATAGAGTAAACGTAAAGGGCGGGCACCCCAGAAGGCGCCTGCGGCCGACTTTAGAATTACTATATGTGCTACCGCAGGTAGCAGAGTTGCGCGTCTGTCTTATCACGCCGCTAGCGCCTCTATTGGCAGAACGTCATCACGTGGTAGCCAAGCAACCGTGCATTGCGGAGAAGCAGATGTTCGGGCCAATTTTTGTATATTCCGACGCCGCCGCTGCAGCGAACTGGATTGACATACGTTATCGCCAGTCAAATTCAAATTCTATCCGGCCGATCTTGCCGTTCGCTGTCCAGGTGCGTGCTAGCTGCGTAGCAACAACGCAACGTGCGCAGCTCATCTCACGTTTGTTTCGTCGGAGTGTCATCGCAGTTCCATCGGAATGATACAATGACCGGGCGCTCGGCTCCCAACTGCACGAATCGCTCTGAAAGCGGTAAAGCTTTTTACTCGATCCCATGTGGGAGATCGGTTACTGTGCGCCGACTTAAGTGGCCGCTGCGCATGCAACGCGAGAAAGCTGTCTCAAGAAGCTCAAGAATATGCGAGGTAAGTTTTTGCTTTGAACAGCCTATGAGAATGCTTCACCATTTCTTTTGTTCAGAGGTACGGTTGATGTTTGTATTATGCAATCGACGCATAGAACTGCCGATATCGTTAGGTAGTTTACGATATACAGTACGACATACATGTATACGTTGTAAACGTACATGTATGTCGACAAAATGAGATATGTTAAACATTCGTGTTGTTTTGTTTTGAAAAAATTATTGCGTGCCATGGTGGTTGTCCCGTGTCGCCTTCCTTCGTCCGTTGTTTTATTTGTCGCCTTCGTTGTAATCGTGCCATGACGAAGAACCTGGCGAGTGTTGCTCGTGAGTTTTGGCGTGAAGCCCTAGGCCCGCCGGCCCGCGTATGCCGCGTAAACCCCCTTCCCTATTTTTTTTTTGTTTTGTTTTGTTCAGCAGCACTGCTGCATACACTTCCTTTTGTTTGTGTTTTGGTAGGACTTGGGCGCACGCGCCGATTACCTAAAAGTGGGCAACGATATGGAAGCATGCGAAGTATATGTGAAATTAGGGCGCTGTCCCTCTCAACTGTTCCTAAGTCTTTAGTAGACTCGAGTTGCTTGCTCAGTGAATTTGCCCCCCTAACGTGTGGTAACTCGGGGCGGTATAGTTCTCTGGAGGGGCATCTGTTAAGGGAAGACTCCTGTTAAGAAGCATCCGGTAACGAGCCCTCAGCACCACAGCTCTATAGCATAGTTTTCTCGAACGACTTGGCGCCGTAGCGCGGCGGCTCGCAGGGTGTCGTATTAGTAACTCAAAAATAGAAAATTGAGCTCTGTTTAGCGTGTTTTGTTTCATACGTTACGCAAGCGAAAAACGATAGAGTTGGTAAATGAACACTGGATGAAATAAAGATTTACGGTACTAAACATTAATATAATGGTGCCGGTCATTTACATGTTGTGCCATGTATGATGTGTGGTCGCTTACCGTTATGGTTTGCTTGCATGCAGGGTCACTTCACACCTGATCAGTTTCTTGATCAAGGAGGGAAAGGAAAAAACGATTAAAGGCAAATGCTGTCCCTAGCATATTTTCGTGTAAGTACACAGCAGAGCATGCTAATGCTATCGTTTTTAAAAAGGGCCTGCCATACCGTGAGTGAATATTCACTAATAAGCTTCCATTGCTGTGCCTGTAGATTCACCCTTACGACATACAAAGCCAACAAACACTGACACCAATGACGACATAGGGGAAATTACTTGTGCTTAATGAATGAAATAAAGAAACGACAAATTAATGGAAATGAAAGTGTATGAAAAAACAACTTGCTGCAGGTGGGGAATGATCTCACAACCTTCGCATTTCGCGTGTGATGCTCTACAAATTGAGCTGCCGCAGCACTGTTTCCCCATCCACTTTCTTGGGTACTTATGTTTCCTAGTAGAACCCTGGGCAAGGGAATGTTAGCCGGCGCCACCAGTCACAGACCTTAGCGGACATGGAACATCCTTTCTGCCGCTGGCGTCATGAGAACGTGATCTTCTCGTTCATTACATAATGAGGGTCTCGAATCTGGCAACATTGATGCCTTCAGGTAGCATGTGTGGGTTTATTGACCGGTTGTCTTCGCCCAAAAAAAGATCACGTTCTCTTGACGCCTGCGGCAGAAAGGATGTTCCACGTCTGCCGCTAAGGTCTGTGAGTGGCAGCGCTGGCTAACGCTCCCCTGCCCAGGGTTCTACTAGGGAACATAAATGCCCAAGAAAGTGGATGGGGAAAAGGCGCCGCGGTAGTTCAATTGGTAGAGCATAGCACGTGAAATGCAAAGGTTGTGGGATCGTTCCCCACCTGCGGCAAGTTGTTTTTTCATCCACTTTCATTTCCATGAATTTATCATTTCTTCATTTCATTTATTAAGCAGAAGTAATTTCCCCTTGTCCTTGGTGTCAGTGTTTGTTGGCTTCTTATGATACGAGTAATAAAAATAGGGCCCCTCGTTTAAAACCCCCCTTTCTTCTCATTCCTCACCCTTGTTTCCGTGTGCTAAATTGCGTCCTGAATAATAAAATGCACCAGGCATTAGGAGTGCCACTTACATAGCTTTCCCTAGTCCAAATGATACTTGTTCACTCAGTTTTGCTGGTGTACATTTTTTATTGTGCAGACGACTCAGTATTGCAAGATGCACCTGCTGCACCCCTGGCTGCTGCGGGTGAGATAATGCTCTTGGTCTTATCACTTTGTGAAGCCCACACTACAGTCCTCATAAGTGGAGACAAATGTTTCCTTGTGCCAAATTGTGTACCGAATAATAAATGCACCAGGCATTGGGAGTACCACTTACATAGCTTTCCTTAGTCCAAATGATACTTGTTCACTCAGTTTTGCTGATGTACATTGTTTTATTGTGCGGACGATTCAGTAGTGCGGACGATTCAGTGTTGAATTCTGTACTGAATGATAATTGCACTGTACACTGAGTGTACCACCAGTCTAGCGTTTCTATAGTGCGAGCGACACATCCTGTCTTTGTGTTCCTGAAGTGCAGTTCTTTGCCATGCAGACTGCTCAACATTGAATGCACCACAAGAGGAGGTCTGTGCTATCTTTGACACTGCTTCAGCACCTTTAGGTGAGCGAACGCATTTGCTTGAGGCACACTGCAGGCCCTGTGCGGATTCTATTTCTAGGATAGGGAGGCAGAAATGATTTGTTGCACTGTACTTATTATGGCTTGGCGTGGACACTAACTAATTTTCTGCAACTGCATAAATATGATTCTTGTGTGATGCCAGATATATCACTAAGGAAAACTTTTAAGTGTTTGTAATCATCTATTTACTTGCAGGGGCTTTGAAAAGAAAGCTTTCAAACGCTGATGTTCCTGTGACAGACTTGTTTTCTACACCACAAGGTAAGTTACCAAATGAGAGATCAATTCTTTCTCATAAGATCAGTGTTGATGCTAGCAATTAGCTTATTCATTTGTCTGTCCACAGGGTACAAATTTTCTTTAAGATCACAGAGGGAGCTACATCTGGAACGACGTCTCAAGCTAGAGTGCAAGCGACGGCATAAAGCGGAAATCGAGAGAGACCGACTAAAGTTCTTTCTCTTGACCAAGTTCGTGTGCTGGAGAAGGGCACGATGCGAGGCAGCTCATGGTCACCAGAGATGGTTCAGAAAGCTCTACAATTAAAAGTTGCCTGTGACAGCAAAGGCTATGACTTTGTGAAAGAGAATGTTGTGCTTCTACCAGCGAAAAGAACACTCCAACAGCAAACGGAACACATAAAATTCAGGCCAGGTAAACTTGATAGATGACTTAAGAGTACTGTGCTGTTGCTTAGTGTTGATGTAACATGTACATTTTTTAAGGAATCTTGGATGAGGTGTTTGCGGCGTGGAGACAGAGGTCTTCATTATTGCAACCAGAAGAGCGCCATGTCTGCTTGCTAATGGATTAAATGCAACTGAATCCAGGCCTGGACTGCGATGCATCAAACGGTAGCATTATCGGTAAGTAACTCTCTACTGGTAATGTTATGTCCTAGCAGAAATAAACGTGCTCTGGCAAAGGGGATTCATATTGTACTTTTGAAATTATTAAGTTAGACTATTGTTCCGTTGTCATCGCTTGCAACAATATTTTGGGCATTAAAGCTCATTTTAGTCACCTAAAACAAGGTTTCGGTGCAGTAGGTAAATAAGCACAAATAACCTTTGCAAATCACGAGCAGTCTCATACAATGGGTAAAAATCTGTGGTCTATACTTTCAATGTAGAAACTAAACAAATTTTCTCTTGAGAGGTGTTATAGGCAGCAGCGGTATTACGCAGACCTCTGTAAGCTTTCACTGCCCTTGGCTGGGCACATAAAGAATTCTGTGCAATCTGTGAGCATATTGCGGCGATTGTGTTATTTCATACAAATACTCTGACTCGGTGACTATGTAACGCTCTTTATGAGCTTAGCTTTTGCATCTTACCTTGGCACATATAGTGGAGCACTTGCAAAGGTGGTAAATTTTTAAAAGAAATCTTCAGGCAGTAATCTATGCCGAATGCTTAGGAGAAATGGGGAAATAAAGAAAATACAGCTAAGGTAAGAAAATGGTGAATAGTATGGGTCTAGAGAATTATGAAAGAGTAAAATGTGGTATTCATGTAGGTGCTTTCAGCCTGCGGATTGTGCTTCGGCTCACTCAGAATAACCTTGTGGGCAGAAAACGGGATCAGCCCAGATAAATAACAGTGGAGCAGGTCTCTATTGCAGTTCATTCAATGGCTTCACACACTCTGGAGTCTTGAGTAATCACTGGTGGGAACATTATCACTGGCGGGAACAGAGTGGGCTTGGCAGCAGCACCTCAGGCACAATGCTCAAGAACCCATTTTGCTTCATTGCGCAGGTTTTGACCCTCTTGCTGCCCGCACAACCGCTTTATCTCGGTGAAGGATTCGCCCGATCTCCCTCTTACCAAGCAAATGAAGTTGGCTTCGAGCATCCAGCGCGAGCTGATTTTTGCTTGATCAATGACTTCATCATGACTTCCGTCAACGTGTCTGCGGCTGCGCTGTCAACGGTGACGTCACATCACGGGGACACCATGCCCTATATAAGAAGCTTCCCATCGCCGGTTGCAACCAGTCGGCTTGGCAGCAGCACCTCAGGCACAATGCTCAAGAACCCATTTTGCTTCATTCCGCAGGTTAGTAACTACTTATCTGCCTACTGCTATCGTAACGACAACCGCTTTTTGTTGCTGCTGCCCAGCCCACTACGTATAAAGAGTGTTTGTGCATACCTTTTTTCTTCAGAAGGCGATCTTTTAAAATGCGGTGATATTGATTCAAACCCAGGCCCAGACACTATTGAAAGGGAAATGCTCCAGCAGATTCTATTAGGTCAAAGTTCCCTGAAATCGTCTGTCAGTGACATTCTTGCAAAACAAGGCTCTTTTGAAAAAAAATTTATGATTTGACCGAGAGAATCAAAAATTTGGAAGACGAGGTGGCAACTATCAACACCGTAGAGGGAGAAGCAGAGCATGTGAGGTCAGCTATTAATAAACTGGAAGCCACTGTATCATACTGTTAACTAAAACTGACGACTTGGAAAATAGAAGCCGTAGGAATAACTTACTTATTTACGGCATAAAAGAAGAGGAAAGGGAAACAGAGACGGAACTTATGGACAAAATAACAAAGTACATTCTTAGCGAAAAACTTCGAGTTACGACAAAGAGCATGCAAAGATGCCATCGAAAAGGTAGGAAATCAAACAGGAATCGCCCTGTCACCATAAATCTACATGACTACCGAGAAAAGACTTTAATAATGAAGGCATGCCCGAAATTGAAAGGTTCAGAATATTCAGTCGGCGAAGACTACTCGAAAAGAATTCGCGATGTCAGAAAGAAATTATGGGAAAGCGCATCACAGGAAAGGTTAATAGTGCTAAAGTTAAGCTGGTTTTTGACAAGTTCAGCATTAACAGTGATATGTTTGAATGGGATAATGCAAAAAACAAACGATATAAAATTCCGAAGAACCATAAATGACACCACAAAGAGACCAGCCCTGCATTCAAAATCTTAAACATGAACTGTCGTAGCGTCGTCAATCAAGCTGTAGAACTTGAGGGCATGCTGTTCGCGCATGATGCAGACGTTGCCATGCTTACAGAGACGTGGTTGAGCAGTGAAATGTTTGACAGTGAGTTTGTTCCTAAGGGCTATAAGGTCTTTCGGGGTGACCGCGACAGAAGAGGTGGAGGAGTGGCCATTTTGTACAAATCATCAATACTTTTTAGTATGCCCGATGCGCAAGATATTGAAGCTGTCTTTTGCAAAGCATACATCAACAAGGCCGCTTCATCCTTGGTGTTTTTTATAGGCCTCCAAACTCTTCTGCTGCGGTACTTGAAAACTTAAGGGAATATATGCACTGCCATGTAAAATCAGATGGCAGAATACTACTGGCAGGGGACTTTAATTTACCAAACATTGATTGGCACACCTTTTCATTGCATTCTGCTCACAGTATTGATAACACAATCTTTGATATTGTATTTACGTTTGACTTACTGCAAATGGTAAATAATTTCACGAGAGTACAGGGAGCCGTAGGCTCAATTCTGGACTTCTTTTTTGTAAGTGGCGCCATCCGAAATGCGATAACCTGTGAAGTCACAAACGGGATTTCTGATCACGAAGCTGTCTTGTTGAGCTTGTCAAATGTCTACCCTGATCACAAAAACGCTGTTCATTTCTTTCCCAATTTTTCTCGTGCTGATGATGAATCTATTCTGGATATGCTTGCATTCTACTTCGATGACTTCAGAAACAGCACTTGCAATGTAAATGACTTACGGCTTTCTTTTAGGGGAATTGTCTCCGAATGTATCCAACGTTTCGTTCCCACAATTTCAAAATCTTCTGCGCACCGTAATCCATGGATTTCTCGCGAGACGTTACGCTTACATCGAAGGCTTAAAAGGCTAAAAGTGAAAGGAAGAACAAATATAACCTTAAAATCTATTGTAGAAGGCACTTCAGAACAACTAAAACAAAAAATAATTTGCGACAAAGAAAAATATTACGGAGCGATCCTGCCTTCGTTTATTAAAAATTCTCCCGAGAGATTCTGGCGCCAAATCACACTTAATCTTCTTCTACCAGTGGGTTCATGATACACGGCAAATGTGCAAGTGATGAGACTGCCGTTTGTTCTGCTTTTAACAAATTCTTCCAGTCGGTATTTACCAAAGATAATGGTTGCCTTCCCAACTTTTCTATATCATTTCCTGTTATATCTGATGTTGTCATTTCTGAGAGCGGCGTTTTTAATTTGCTATTGAACGTTGATACTAAAAAGTCGCCAGGACCAGATAAAATACCAAACGCGTTTTTAAAGCGTTATGCGGAATGGTGTGCTAAGTACCTGTATGTCGTATTCACCAGATATTTACGCGATGGTTCCCTACCGGATGACTGGAGGATGGCCGAAATCAAACCTTTACATAAATCCGGGAAAAAAACACACATAGACAATTACCGACCAGTATCTCTTACATCTACATCATGCAAAATTTTAGAGCATATAATTCATAAACATATATTAGGTTTCTTAGAAGAGCACAAGGTACTTACAGATGTCCAACATGGTTTCAGGCATAGGTTTTCTACATGTACTCAATTAGTTGAGACTGTTCACGATCTCGCACAGGCAATTAATGAAGGGAAGCAAACAGATATTGTGTTCATGGATTTTCGTAAAGCCTTTGACAAGGTATCACATAACAAATTAATCCATAAATTAGGTTATTATATAAAAAATGAACAGATACTTGCATGGATCAGAGCCTATCTTACTGGCAGACACCAATTTGTCACCTTAAACAATACTTCTTCTAACAATACAGAGGTTGCGTCTGGAGTCCCCCAGGGATCCGTTTTGGGACCACTTTTATTTCTATTATTTAAAAATGACATAGTCGCAGAACTTTTAGTTTCCGTGAAACTTTACGCAGATGACTATATTTTGTATGAAAAGATATCTTCTGTTGATGATCAGGTGCGTCTAAATAATGACCTGGCAAAGGTCACTGCTTGGTGCGAACAATGGCAAATGTCTATTAATTTTGAAAAAAACTGTTTTTATGAGAATCACACATAAGAAAGAACCTCTTCAATTTGCATATAATGTTGACAACGTATCTCTATCAGAGGTAAGAGAGTACAAATATTTCGCCCTATGGATAACCAATCAGCTTTCCTGGACTAAGCACATAGATACCGTTGTTGCGAATTCTTTGCGTAAACTGTTTTTCTTGAGGCGCTCACTGAAATCATCTACGCCTGGTGTTCGTTTACTGGCCTACAATTCCTACATTCGTCCGTTGTTGGAATATGCCGTAATTATTTGGGGCCCATTCACTTTAACCAATATTAAAGAACTGGAACGTGTACAGCATAAGGTAGTTAGATTTGTTTTTAATTCATACGGTTGCGCATCTGTTGGTGAGCTCGTAAGACGCAGTGGATTACCCCCGGTGACTGTGCGCAACCGTATCTGTCGATTAAAGTTCCTCTTTCAACTTGTAAACGGCCATTATAAGGGTAACACTTCCAAGTTCTTTACTTACTCATCAGGTTATAACACGAGACGAAGGCATGCTTTATCGATAACCTCCATCAACGCACGGAATGACTGTTTCAAATATTCTTTTTTTCTTAGGATCATAACAGACTGGCATAATCTTAATTCTGATATTGTCATCCAGAATTCATTATCAATGTTTGAAAAATGCTTGCAAATGTTATGAATTCGTGTGCGTTATCTGCTTGTATGTATTTTTTTCTTGTATGTTATGTATTCCTCACCAATGTCTGAAAATGCCTGCATATGTGATGAATTTTGTATGTGTTTACATGCTTGTATATTTCTATGTATACCCACCCTGCTATGATCTGATTTCACATCGCAGTATCTATAAATAAATAAAAAAATCCAGCATCTACGTAAGCGAATCACACGACCGCAGCAAAGCCACTAATGAGTAGCAGTGCCACAGGTGAAGTGAGTAGATAAGTGTTTCCCATGGACAGTGACAGCACCCACCTAGTAAATCACGCGTTTAGTCTGTGTCATTGAGGAATCCATCAATTTTTGTTCGGTAGTGCAAACTTGCATTGTGTAGATGGTAAGCCATCCTCAGAAGCTCAGTAACTTTGATCACTGACCGTGATGTTGACTGAGCAAGGCACATCATTGCTACACTTTTTAAAAGTCATAACAAAAATTCTTCAGAAACAATTTCGACAAAACCCACCTCACGATTACTGTTGACACTAATGCGATTCATATTGAAGCAATTTAGCCGCCCAATAATAATGACGACCCATTTTTGTGATGACACTGATGACTTTATCGATCATTGCCAGTCATTCGAATACGGCGTCATTGTCATCACATTGTCGTCCAGCCATTGTGGCACTATCTGCCAGGCTAGCAACTGCCCTAACCAACCCCACCACTACCTTGTGTATTGCGTTGGCCGTGAAAGTGCTCACAGCATAGTAACCTCTCGAAATCACTGTTTGCCATTGCAGGGCACCACACAATTAGGCCAGCTAATCCGTCCATCAAGGAAGTGCTGGCAACCCATGCTCTGGTGTTCATGCTGGCTGGACTGACGACTCGATGGAAGCAGGCTGTTGCTTACCACTTTAATTGTAAGGGTGTCATCTGTTTCATACAATGTTTTTGTAGTGTGCTTGCTCTTGGTGCATTAGTTTAAAGCAATATATAAGCATAAGTGGCATGAAAGCTAGAAAATGTCAGCATTACTGCTGTGAAATAACGATTACATAAGAACATTAAGTTATAGGATTGCATTTGGGTTTAACATTTCATTGTTTTTTGTGTTTTATGAATATGCCACTTATATTTGGTGCCCTATTAACCTTTTCTGCCTTTGTTCCTTTAACAGCTTCTTCTTTTGATGCTCAGCAAGTAAAAGAGTGCATTTTTGATGTCATCAAGAGAGCTGAAGCTGCAGGTATCACAGTTAATGCAGTGGTCACTGATATGGGCCCAGGAAACACAGCAATTTGGAGGCTTTGTGGCATTTGTGCTTCAAAATATGGCAAGCCCCAGACGTCATGTCTCCACCCCTGTGGCAGTGGGCGACGGCTGCATTTTCTAGCGGATTCACCTCACCTACTCATAAATTTGAGAGGTCATCTGGTCAGGGGCCAGGAAATCATCCTTGACAAATTGACAGTTGCAAGGCATAAGCTACCCAGCAACAAGGTCAGTCTGCAAAATACATGATAGATCTTTACCTGACGCACCACACTGCGAGGGATTGTCAAGGCTTCCGACTACTCTCCAGGTGTCTTCAGAGTTATAAAATTTCATGTTTAGAGGTGCCACAAAATCAAACAAATGTGAATACAGTAACTTGTTTTTGTTTTTGCAGGTCTCTCTTGAACATGTACGACAGGCTTGCGCTATAGACGAGACACACAAACTGAAACTAATGCCACATCTAAAGACCCGTGACCGAGACCCAAATCATTATGAAAAGATGAATTTCGCCTCGGCACATTCACTCTTGCATCATAGCACAGCTGCAGTCTTGCGGTACCTGGTTGGCAAAACCCTGCTGCCAAACACAGCTCTGACAACCGCATTTTTTATTGACTAAGTATTCTTTTGGTTCACGATAATGACGTCGCGGACAACAAAGACTGCATTAAGTGATATTTTCCCCCAAAAAGCAGATGATGCCAAGCAGTTTCTGCAAGACTTCATTGCTTTATTCACAGGGCTCATGATAGTCGACAAGACTGGCAAAGGAGCCTGGAAACCTGTGCATACTGGCGCTGTTTTGTCAACTGTTGCTGCCTTAGCTTTGCGAGAGTGCTACATTACCAAGCAAGGTTTCAAGTTTTTCATGCTTAGTCGATTGAGCCAAGATGCCCTTGAAAATTTGTTTAGCTCAATCAGGTTTAAAACACCTGTGCCCCGTGCCAGGGAGTTTAAATCTACATTTAGAGTGATTGAGTTGGCACAGTTTTCGCAACCTAGTCGGAGCGGCTCATATAGCATTTACGACTCGCAGGATCTTGTGCTTTTCTTTAGAGATAGGGATCTCAATGCTCACCTTAAAGAAAATGCAGATGAAGTTGTCGATGTCGATGATGCCATTTTTGAGCTTTGTCAAGAAGAGCAAGACAGCTTAGAATATTTCTCTGGCTATATTGCATATGCTGTAATACATAAGCATAAGCTGTGCCGAACCTGCCATTTGAGCATTATTGATGGAAGTAGGGAAGTCCCAGAGCTGTTAGCTTTGAAATGCTATGCCCAGCATGGCCGAAATCCTCTGAAAGTGCCATCACAGCCACTTGTCAGGCTCATGCAAGCTTGTGAGAATTTGTTTCGCGCCAATGAAAGTAGTCTTCCTTCTCAAATCGAAATGCAGTGTTAAAATCCTAAAGCAAACTATTTAAGGGAAAGCTGACCTTTACCAAGAATTCCCTACATGCCACGGTGTTGTGGAAAAGGCTTTGTCTCATTTCTTTCTTTGCCGACTCAGGTTTGCTTTAAAACAGAGGATGTGCAACTTTTGTCCAGGTTGCGACAGTCTGGAAAATGTGGCTCAAAGAGTGTTGGCATGCGTGTACTCAGTCAAAATGTCTATTAGTGTAACATTGTTTAATTTACTTTGTGCATTTTAACGCAATGCCGTAAAGGAGCCCATGTAGAAGAAAATCCGGCGTCGGACGTTTCGGCAAAAGGATTTTCGAACCACGTATACCCAGGACTTCCATGTGACGCAAGGAATTGACTGAACTAATTTAATTTCTCAAGCTAAAATACGATGAAAAATCGGTAACTACGACTTGCACACAACCTACAGACATGATAGCACTCGGACTGTAATTTCACCATACGAGAAAACATAATTCTGTTATGTGAAAACTCAAAAAAACCCCTTCACACACACACACATATCAGCCGCGGCGTTCACAGACCAACCGCGGCGTCCGCCATTTTCTGATTGTTGTCGTCTGAGTGATACCTTAATACAGTTCAAGGCTAGACATACAATAATAGCATGTAACGTGTGCGGTACGTATCGACAATGTTCAGACTTGACTCGCCTCCTATTTCGATCGCAGGGAGAGCTGCGGGAGCACATCTAGGCCCGTCGCCGTTCGATATTGTGGCTATATCTAAGCTAAAAGCTTAGCGGCGACCATGCTAAGAAGTTTTCCAATCCAAAATGCTTG
The DNA here is from genome assembly GCF_050947875.1 of Dermacentor variabilis. Taxonomy (NCBI): domain Eukaryota; kingdom Metazoa; phylum Arthropoda; class Arachnida; order Ixodida; family Ixodidae; genus Dermacentor; species Dermacentor variabilis. The sequence goes on along the minus strand of NC_134572.1, from coordinate 5,344,271 downwards.
TTGACACCTCTCGGGAAAGTGCGAAAACTCATTGCCAACAGCACGTTCACTATGCACCCTTCAGCGCGATCCCACATACCAGCATGGCGCCACACGATAAATGACACTGCGATCGCAAAATGGCGGCGCCCTCAATAAAACGGTCTATAGGCTGCTGCTGTTCATTGCTCCCAGTATAAGCAACGTGCTGCAGGTAACATCGTTTTTGTTGTGTGCACAAAATATGCACAATATAGGAGGCTTATTTTGCTGACCGTTGGTGAATCTCGCCTTTGAAACCTCAAGAGTCTTGCTATCGTGATGTAGATGAAACATAAAGCCTCATTCAACACTGCGTGCTAGTCTAACAGGCTCAGACAATAGTCATAAGCATCTGAGCAATGGTTTTCAATATATTCACAAACCTCCTACTTGCATACAATTATCTGGGGTGCCTTTTTATATTTACGATTGTTAAAGTTCTGTACAAAATTATTCTGCTTTGAAAGCCTGCTATTTCACATTACCCTAAAGTAGCCACTGTAATTATTGTTAAGAGAAATCGGTTTTTGTCGCCGAGATTACTTGCTGCAATTTTAAGTAAATTAGACACCTTGTCAACAGCTGCATAAAATAATGATTTGAGTTGCGTGTGGGAAATTTATAGTGTTCTGTGCAATGTTACTGCACACAAAAACGTTGCTGCAATCTCAGTCACCTAATTTGACTAATGTTCCATAATTTTGCTGTCACTGTAATATTTCGCACTCTCATGACAAATTTATATTGTATTCTCACTTTTCATATTTTGTTATGTATACTGTTTTTGTCTGTCAGATTTGTATATGCTTTAAAATGATGACGTGATTAATCATGTTAAATTCATGTATGACTATCATGCTTGTTCCCTACTGCTTACCTTTTTTCTCCTAGTCATTGCGCTAGTCTTCATTTGTGTAGGACTTGTACTTTTCAACAGTCAGTTGCTACTTATATGTGCAAGTTTGCTGGACTATGTAAGCTACTGGTTCTGGGAAATCCAAGCAATTCTTTAAGTATTGCTCCCCGTTACAGATACCACTACTATACTCCTCCAGGGTAGACAACTCTACTGGGCAGGCATTATTTGTTCAGTAAATCCCCAAGGAGAGTTGGACACTGTTACAATGTGAAAGAAATGGGGTTTAGTTAGGCTTCAAGGCGAGCCTCAGATAAGACCAAAATTGTCCGTTTTCTCTTCCTTCGTGCCCTTCCCTCACACTTAGTTCTTCATCTTCCACTCATGCGGCTACATTTATTGTTAGAATATTTCTTTAATCATTTACTTAAATGGCCAGAATGTGTTGTGAGCCGTTGATGGAAATGAAATGACCATGATTTATAGTGATAGAATACAGCATGGCTGTTCGCGATGTAAGTAGGAATTTTAATTTTAAATATGCAAAGAAAGTCTCAAAAACCTGTAAGTGGTGAGGCCTGGCGATGAAATCTTGGTAATCGGATGTAGTCAATGAGATTACTGTACGTAAGTTGGCTGTTATTAAGTGCCAGATAATTATTTCTTAAAATTGCACTTGCTAAATACCAAAGCAGTTGGACAGGAAACCACGAAAACACGTAGCTATTCTTGCAGAAATACTTTAACACTACGGGAAACATGAATCGCGGGACACCAACTTGATAAACAAAATAATACTTCCCACAGCAAGGCTGCACGTGTCGCCTGCCTCCCACTAATGCCGGCGTACAATCGCTATCGCGCTCCCGTATCACCATTCTCAGGGCCTTTAGCATGCTTCCAGTGAACGACTACATCCTCACCGCAGATTGAAAAACTCTGATAAAGATGTTCCACAGCGTTTCCCGCGTTACCACTTCACACTTAGACTGACCAGTAAGCTTGCCATTGCATTAAAAAAAATCAGTGGCATGAAAATTGGTTGTCAGTTTCTTTAAAGTATATATTTTTCAGTTGTAGACACAGCATTCCATTAATACTCAAGACTGCACCTCTAGTGCCGATTTTCTAAACGGCTAAAATTCACTATTTTCTGCCTAAAATTCCCGTCTCTACTACTCATAACAGTTTTGTTATATTGTCAAATTTTGTCTATAAATTGTTTACCACGTAATGCCTACCCAGTATGTGCATTAGTGGTATCTGCATAGGCGATTTAAAGAACAAAAGATATTGCTCAGATTTTGGAACTGGTATGTACTAATCTGGTTCAACTTCTCTGTGTGGCCTGCTCCTGCATTCCATACTTATGCAGTGTCTTATTTATGAATTGCCTGTGTCTGCAATAAAAAAATTACCGACGATTACGTTACTTCCTAATGCGAAATTTGAGCGCAGCAAATAAGCTGTTTCACCTTTTCGATAGATTGAGGCAAAGAAATCGAGCAACACATGTATGCGCTATCACAGAATTTTTTTTTTATTTTTCACACGTATTCCTTTAACAAAGACTCCACTAGGTAAGCTTCTGCTTCGGCGGCACGCACCTCTGGATTCTGACGGCGACGGCGCTGGGCCTCTGCTCTGGCAGCTCGTTTAGCAGCAGCAGCAGCAGCAGCAGCAGACGGAGGACTTCCATCGGTCGTCTCGCTCATGGCTCAGAAAGAACTGGCAGATAATTTCGCAGTGGCGAACGGCAGCGGCAATTTCGGCTCGGGCGGTGCACATATACAGATCCGCCGCCACCGATCTGGCTCTCTGATTGCCACCGCACAGGGCGAACGGCAGCGGCAATTTCGGCTCGGGCGGTGCACATATACAGATCCGCCGCCACCGATCTGGCTCTCTGATTGCCACCGCACAGGGGTTGCATTGGAGGAGGAGCGAAGAAAGGAATTAAGTTCGAGCCGGCGCTTTGACAACCGGAGACTCGCAGGAAGAGGGGGGAGGGGGGCGGCGTGTACACCCAGCGGCAAACGATGGGGGCAGAAGCGCGCGCAGCAAGCGGACAACACGATAAAGGGAGGAGGGAAGAGATAGCAGCGACTTACTGATGCCGCTGACGCCGATAGTGAGTCAACCCCAGCTGCGGAGTTGGTTTCAGGGACAACGCCGCCGATGCCGACACAAACAATATGATACCCTCGCTTCCGCAGCGCTAAGAACCAGGTCTAGCCGTGGGAAGGTGGTCACGTATTCGTCGACGTGCCGGGGCCTACGTGAAATAACCGGCGCGTCGGCAACTGAAGAGCACCCTATCCGCCACACAAGAACAGGGGGGGGGGGGACCCTTTCCTCCTCTTTCTGCATGGCGGCGACGGTGTTCTATGCAGTCACGTTATCTTGACTCTCTAGCGGCGTCAGCGGCATCCAGCGGTATCAGTCGGTCGCTGCTAGCGCTGGGGGGATGAAAGGGGGGCGGAGCTGGTTACGAGGCCGACGACAACGCCGACGACGACGCGAATCCCAGGAACGGACGCCAAAGAGCTGCGCTCTAAAATGAAATGCTTTGATCTCATGCACCTACATGGCCTGTTCGTTATTTTTGCAATAAATAAATTTTATAAGTAAACTCTTTTTATCACATCTTCATTTCAAAGTGAATGGAAGCTCCCCTCACTTGCGAAAATGGTAAAAGCTGGGCACATAGGTGCTGATGCTTGCTGCAGTGGCTTCTATTTTGGATGCTTACATATTCGCATTGTGGTAGGCCGAGTGAATTCCTTGAAAATTGAAGAAACAACTGTAGCTAGTTCGTAGTAACGTGCTTGGGTATAATAAAATATTCAAAACCTGCCTCGTGACACCTTACTGCAGTAATTGTTTTTCTTCCTTTGTAAAACTAGTGAAGGGTGTTCATGTAAAGACACATGAACAAATTTTCAGTCAACTGCCTATTGCGTCAAGTGTGTATGAGATGAAATTGCTTGACTAACAGCTACGTGCTTTTTGGGCTGTGCTAAAAAATTCACAGCTGGAATATTAAAAGCTACTGCAAGTCTGGATTTTTTTTAATAATGGGAGCGCATAGAGTTATAGAGATTTAGCTAGAATTACCAGTTTTCTGCATGTGATGCACCACACTGCTTTCACAGAAGTGTCGGAAAAAAGCCAGCTCACATTTTCATGATTATGCACTGCTTGGGTTGTTTCTGAATATGAAAGAGGTTACTACTAAGTAAAGATATTAAATCTACTACAGCTTATGTGAAGCAGGATGCAAGAGGAATGAATGTCGTCATTTAACATACGGTAAGGGCCTAACTGTGTTTTGAATTATTCCTTATAATGTAGCTATGTCAATCCTGTGAGAAAAACTTTCGCTGCACTCCCACAGAAGGCTACATTTGGAATCCCTGCAGTGAAAAGGCACATAATGAAATCACACTTGCAGGTGTAGCTGATATCCATTGCTTGCTGGTAGATGGATATGTTCCCACACAAGATCTAATGGGGTACCAGAGTCGAAATATCAATGGTTGGTCATTGATTCACCAGTAATATTTTAGACTGGCTACATATTGAGAGCTATGGCACATAAGCAAGTATGGGCCTCATGATATTTAGTTCCCTTTGTAAAAGAGCACCACTTGATAAAGCTCACTATATCAAAATATGTGCACGCACATACACTACTGTTTTTGTTTTTTCTCTGAAATTCGCATTGTGATTTTATTGCCAAAAGAAGAGGTAGTTGCGGCTCGGTGCTTTTTATTACTGTTTACATGCTAAAAGAGCACTGCACTGCTCTTAGTAGCGTATTTATCTCTCTTGAAACAAAACCTGAGTGCCAAGCAGTATTCAAGCGAAGGAGAGCTATTAAAGTATCTGATTGTTTACCTCAATTACTAACGTTTTCCCAGTTTTTAATACGCTATGTTATTTCGAACCTTATACTACCTTGTGAAGTAGCTTTTTCGCACGAAACTTTTTGTAGGATTTCCGGAATCTATAAAATAACATCGCCATATTCCATAAGTTTATTCCGTGCGATCTAATCGTTACTGTCGCGGTTCACGAATGCTGCATCTGATCGGCGTATATAGAATACACAATCTATCCTAGATACGCGAGTGCCCATACGTTATCAGGGCGGAGAAAGTGCACAGGTGAATGCAAGTCCAAAAAACAACTAATATACGCGCTGCCCCCCCCCCCATCTTACGCCGCGCACTGAAAAAGGGCAGCGCCTTTTTCTTCACAGTCTAATCCAGTCAGCTGTTTCGATGCGCTTTGTTTGCGATTAAGCGGAAAAGCGGTGCACAAGCGATGCAAAAGCGCCCACGGTCGATCGACGATACGCTGGGCATGTCGCCTGCAAAAACGGAGAGCGGCTTCGCCGTATAGACATGGTTGCTTCTCAGGCAAGATGGCGGACCTACGCGCAACTCTGCTACGTACGGTAGCATATACAGTAACTCAAGCCGACTTCGGCTCTCAGCGCACCTAACGGAATCGGCGAAACGCACCAGCCTCCAAGATGGTCGCGCACGCCGCCGAACCTCGGAGACCCTAATTTCAGTGTCATTTTCTTTCTTTTCTTTTTTTGTGACGCATAACGTTATTTAAATCGAGTGCTTTCATGCAGTCGCTTGTGCCGCTGCTTATAAGTTGTGACGATGAGCGCGCGAAGGTGTTTCACTTCTTGTTAGTTTCATTTAAATTCATATTTGCTGTTTCAAGCTGTAACAGAGCAACAATCATGCCAACTGTTGAAGTAAAACTTTATCGCTTATAATATTGTACGTCTAGTAACTCACAAAAAAGGTGTATCATAAATAAATGTGCCATGTTCCTTAAACATAAATCAACTTGCTGCACAGTCGAGAACACGAAAATAGCAGACAATTTATTGCAGCAAGATTGTAAGAGGCAGATACATGAAAACGGGGAAGAAATAGTGAAATGCAAGTAATACGGGTGTCACACGGCGCACTTTTAAACGCGATCAAGCCCAATCCGATTTGAATTACTCGGTCGCGATTGGTTCTTTTGCGCAAGCTGCGCTATGCAGCTAATAGCAGTCGACAATTTCGGTCTGTGTCGGACCTGATCGCGATCGAAAGTAGTCGTGTGACGCCGGTATAATGTAGAATAGTCCGAAATTAATGGCGTGATGGCAATAACTTTGCACAAGCAAAACACATAGAACACGTGTTGCAACTATCCACATAATGAAGAAAAAGAAACTGCACATACACGCCAGCAATTAATTTGCTCAAAATGGGAAAGTTTCGGAAGAAAAAAAATCTGACTTAATTTCTTGTAGTTCTGCGAAGGAGGGTGAATTAGGGTAACAAAATATGTGAATAGAAATAAAATGGCTGCAAAAATAATTGAGCACGCACCAACATCTTCATTTCGTATGTGTAAGCCAGTGTGTCCGTCATTAAACAGCTGCAGTTCAGCACTTTGTGTTGGGGGTCATCACCTGCTGTCTTCGAAGCATTGCAATCGTCTTCTGATACTTGGAATAATGCGCTTGAGTATGCATGATGTCCTTTGGCTGTACAGTGTATTTTAAGGAAATGGTGGAGATTCCTGCAATACGTAGAACGATGGACAGAAGGTACGCCACATCGGACGCTTCAACGCTATTGAATGTAGACGCTACGTTCCTTCGTATAAGCAATACTGGAGCCTGCTATGCTTTATAATGGAGATGCTGCGTTCCTCCATGTTATGCGTTTTTTGTTGTTGTTGTTGTTGTTGTTGTTTGTTGTTGTTGTTGTTGTTGTTGTTGTTGTTGTTGTTGTTGTTGTTGTTGTTGTTGTTGTTGTTGTTGTTGTTGTTGTTGTTGTTGTTGTTGTTGTTGTTGTTGTTGTTGTTGTTGTTGTTGTTGTTGTTGTTGTTGTTAAGGAAGCACTGGTATAAATGCTAAGAAACAAGGAACTTTCTATGGTAACGACTCCATACACAATTAAAACATGAAAACACGTATCTTCAGCCCAATGCAGAACAGCTAACAACGCTCGAGGGCACATAGCCTGCTACAGAGGTAGAGAGAGCGCATTATTGCCACGCTGCAAATATTGCACGTGTACCGCTTTAGAAATAACTACATTTGTTTTGCAAAAGTAGAGCACCATACTTTTTCAGTAGTCGCTGCGTGTAACATAAATATCTCTGCCCCGAACGGCATGTGTTCATAGGCTGCATTTCTTAACGAATCATTTCATTGTATTTTCTAACTACGTCGTTGTATCGAACGTGCCTCGCAGCTCGGACGCTGCCGCGTCGCTGTTTTCGCTAGCATCACCGCTCATTGCTGCGCATAAAGAAAAAGAATGTGAAATGAAAGTCAGCGTAGCAAATGGGCAGCAGCTGTTCATGGCTGCAAGGCCGCCGTCACTCGTTCATGCGGGTAACAGTGACATAACGAAATGCGAAGGAGAATAAGTCGTTAGCAACGCGCAAAAGAACTTGCTGTGGCCTTACCATGAAACGGCGACGAAGCAGACACTGGCAGAAGAACTCAACAACGATGCTCAGGTGCATTTTACGGAAAGAGCCCGGCGGCGCTGCGTCACCAGGCCCTTGACTAGGCTTCGCACGTGTTGGGTAGTGTCCCAGTGACAAGCACATCATAATTGGATTTCTCCGCTCTTTCTGCGCATACCCGAGGAGCAGTGGTTGCGAGAGAAATCTGGGGACTTTCGGACCTTGAGATTTCTCTTCGCCTAGGTATTACAGGGAAGAAAGTTGTTAGCTCCGTTCGTCCCCAGCCAAACTAGCAGCACAATCGACAGAATGCGTGGCCGGCAAGGCGAAGAAGCCGTGTCCAAGGTGAGTTTGTTGCTATTTTGTTACGACGATAGCATATTACATATTTATGGTCGCAGGGGGATACGTTTGGAAGTGAGTTGTCTTCTCGGATGGCTTTAGTGGCAAAGCATTACATCGTGCCGATGCATTGTTCATTAGTGTCGTTGAGCAAGGTCAGCATACGGCACACTCCAGGAGATTCGCGGGAACGGAAACAGTTTATGAATTCGACTGCCGTGCCAATGCGAGTTTGTTGCTATTTTTTTTTTTTTTTGCGGGTAGCTAATTACATTCTGATAGTCGCAGGCGGATACGTTTGGACTTGAGGCGTTTTCTTGGATGACTCTAATGGCAAAGCATTACGTCATGCCGATGGATTATTTCTTAATGTAACTGAGCATACAACAGACTTGGAGATTCGTGGGAATGGAACATCTTGTACTCTGTATGTGAAAGTACTAAAACTTGCGTCGCCATGCAATCTGAGCCTTAGATCGTTGTGAGAGCTGCACAGCCCCACGATAAAACACTATGTCCTGCGGATGAATAATGAACAAAAGTATGCTAACGAAAAATGGTTGTCATGTAATTTCATAGCAGTAGACCCTTGTGAAAGCTGTACAGTAACACTGATATTGGCTATTGGCTAGTAGCGATTCTGAGGTAGCAGAACTGATAGTTGAGCGAGTTGGTATGAATTCATAGTAAAATATTTTTGCGTGCGCAATTGACAAGGACACAGTGAAGGGGGGACACACGAGTGCGTGTGTCCCCCCTTCACTGTGTCCTTGTCAATTGTGCGCGCAAAAATATTTTACTATGGATTCTGAGGTACTTGCGCGCAAGGGTAATTAATCAAGGAGCAGGTATTGCTAATCCCGGCTGTTACGATGTCTAGCTCATATACGGGCCTGGTAACCTATGTGCAGTCAGTCAAAAGACACTATTTATGCAGGTGTCCACGCTCCTGTAAAAAAAATGCAATTCAGTGATGATCGACCCTGTGGAGGTGGATCCGCACTTATGTAAGCACAGCCGGCTCATCAGTCACAAAGTAGGAGCTGAAGGGAACTTTTTAATGCTCATTATACGACATTGATAGCGATTAATTCGTGGTCAGCCAGCAGCAAACGCATTGCACTAAACAGTGAGACTTCGTCTTAATACGCAATGCTTATGTGGCGAACAGGAGAGCAAAAGGTGAAAACAACGTTTTCAAACAAGGCAAGTCATCCATGTAGTGGAAAGTTCTCTTCAGCTCCTACTTTGTGACTGATGAGCCGACTGTGCTTACGTAGGTGCGGATCCATCTCCAGAGGGTCATCACTGAATTGCATTTTTTTTACAGGAGCGTGGACGCCTGCATAAATAGTGCTTTTTTTATTTACTGCACATAGGTTACAAGACTTTTTATCAATTTTATATCGCCCACATGGGCGTACGTTATCCTCTTCATTTACTAAAGAGGGGTAAACATCGACAAAATGATGCAGCTCAAATAGCGTGAACATGTATGCGTTTTCTATGCGCAGTGACGGACAAGATGGCTCGAACGTTGCAGAATGCCGTTTGCCTAAAGTCAGCTTCGCCGTAAGACAACAGTGTCGCGCAATCAAACATGCGCAGTGTATTGCGGCGAAGTATACCAAGAGTGGAAAGCGACCACTGTCAGAGGATATAGTGTGATATACGTGCGCACCTGCCGTCAGGTCTCCTGTCGCAGTACAAGCACAGAGACGCCGAACAAGTGTACAGGCAGGCCTTCAGAGCTATTTCGCACGCGGTTGTAGCGATCTGAGCCCTTGTTTCGTACACATAGAGCGCCCCGTATATGAGCTAGACATCGTAACAGCCGGGATTAGTAATACGCGCTCCTTCATTAATTACCCTTGCGCACAAGCACCTCAGAATCGCTACGAATCTGCGCCACGTAGCCAATATCAGTGTTACTACGCAACTTTAACAAGGGTCTACTGCTATGAAATTGCATGACGACCATTTTTCTTTAGCATACATTTGTTCTGTATTCAACCGCAGGGCGTAGTGTTTTGCCAGTGTGGCTGTACAGCTCTCACAACGATCTACGGCTCAGACTGCATGGCGACGCAAGTTTTCGTACTTTCCAATACAAAGTACAAAATGTTCCATTCTCACGAATCTCCTATAGTGTGTTGTATGCTCAGTTATATTAAGAACTAATGCATCGGCACGGCAGTTGAACTCATAGACTGTTTCCGTTTCCGCGATTTCCCTGAAGTGTGTGGTGTGCTCAACGACACTAATGAACAATGCATCGGCACGACGTAATGCTTTGCCATTAAAGTCAAACGTATCTCCCTGCGACTATGAAAATTCAATATGCTACCGCCGCAAAAAGAAAGAAGCAACAAACTTGCATCGGCACCGCAATCGAATTCATAAACTGTTTCCGTTCCGCGAATCTCCTGAAGTGTGCCGTATGCTGACCTTGCTCAACGACACTAATGAACAATGCATCGGCACGATGTAATGCTTTGCCACTAAAGTCATCCGAGAAGACACCTCACTTCCAAAGGTATCCCCCTGCGACTATAAAAACTTATTACGCTACCGTCGCAACAAAATAGCGACAAACACACTTTGGACACGGCTTCTGCGCCTTGCCGGCCACGCATTCTGTTGATTCTGTGCTGCCAGCTCGGGTACAGACAAACGGAGCTAACTTTCTCCCCCGTAGTACCTTGACGAAGAACAATTTTAAGCAGCAAAAATCCACGCATTTCTAGCACAGAACACCCGTTTCTAGCTCGCAACCACTGGTCCTCGCGCATGCGCAGAAAGAAAGGAGAAATCCAATTATGATGCGCTCGTTGACCAGTGGTCGTACCGCCTGTCAAGTTGCTGCCGCAGCCGAAGCCACAGCCGCATTTTTCTTGATGTGCTCTGCCACCTAGCGGAATCGGCAAAGCTCCATATGTCGGCCGCGAAACGCCTCGAGCATCCGCTCTTGTCGTTTATTACTCTATGCTCGTGTTCGCTGCTCTCCTCGTCTGCCCTCCTCTACACTATGCGGCCCGTGCGCGCGCCGTCGATCGATCCCACATCGATCCAGACGCCGACGTCACGCACGTCGCCGTTAGTGCCGACGTCACGGGTGGAACGACAGTGCGGCGCCCACCGCCTAGGCTCCGCGGCTCCATTCAGCCATGGCGCAGCAGACGAACCGAGCAGCGGACGCCGGCTCGCGGTGAGTACGCGCGTGTCGTTGCCTGCAGCCTGTGCTATGGGGGGAGTCGATCCACGGTTGCTCATTTCATCATTACCGCACCATGCTATTCTGCGGGCCGTTCGCTGGGTTTAGTGCTTTCCAGTGGGAGAAAAGGAGAACTTGGAAAAGCACCGTAGCGAGCCGGTGCGAGAGTGCTTTTCGTGCGTGCTCCTGTTCGCACAGTGGAAAGAGCCGTAAGGGGAATCGCTCGGAACCACACGTTTGAACAGTAAGGGACGAAAGCACGAAAACGGAACAAATGTTTGCAAAATCATTACCGCGATTCAAATTGTCACATGATGCTGTGCAGCCTGCACATACCCGTAGTTGAAGGCTTCGCGATCAAAGGCGGCCGGGAGAGCTAACCGATCAACGCGCGATGAAGCGCGTTTACGGTTGCCTATAGCAACCTCCCGGTGCCGAAATTAGCTCCCGGCGTATGGGCAGTTGTAACACCGACGGCGTGAGATATCATCCTTCCACGAGTCAGAGAACCATCTCTGGCGGGGCGGAAAGTCTAAAGTTACGCCATGCGTGCAGTCTTCACCGCAAAGATTTAGACTGCCGCTCCCGATGGTCGGTTCTCGCTGGCCGCTGCGGCAGCTTCGGACGGTTGCCAGTAGTCCTCATTGGTGCGACGTCACAGGTAACCGGTTAACAAAACTCGACTCACCCTTTCCGCGCTAACTTGACACTATCGAAACAAACTCGGGCTCATCCGTTCTGCAGCCCTGTTATTTCCTGATTCCACGCCTTCCGTCCTCACCAAGCTTTCCGGCGGCAGTTGTCTCGACGTCTTACAGCGAAACTTTCTACGTCTCACCAATTTGTCCGTGAGCGACAAATTGAGTGGGATATATATAAGTCGTCCGCGAAAGTGTGGATTTGTGCGTGTAATGAACGGCTACATGATCTAAAATAAAGGCTATTCAACTTAACGAAATGTGTGTTCATTCAACATCACCGTTCAAAAAATACAATCCTAAACAAGCAATCAAATCACATATGCAGAGCACCAGGTCGCTCAGCATATCTTGGTTTCGTCGCGTGGTCGTTAGCTTTGGACTTTGATTCACCTTGCGTTGGGGAAAAGCTTCGCGTTCAACCATCTTTCTTTAAGAAATGGGCTTGATTTTTTCGTCCGTGTTGGTTATAAACCTGCACAACTTTTTTCTGGGACAGACGATGGCAAGAAACTTCTTATATCGGGCGGCCCACGCCGCATTGTTCATCCACGAGGACGTTTGACAACACCTGTCGCGCTTCAATGAGTGCGATAAGATCGGCGCAGTGCCGTGTGAGTTTGTGACCGCAAGGTTTATAAAAGGGGGATTGTTACGAAATCACTGGCCAGATTGACACATTTTCGTTCTTGAGAACTTTATGTCATCGATCAGCCATCGATAACATGCTCCCAACCATGATTACTCGCGGCATCTATGCTTACAGGAACTGCTCAGAATATATCAGTAAGTACAAGTAATTTCCCCTTTGTTGTCCTTGGTCTTGGTGTCTTTGTTTATTGGCGTCTTACGATATGATTAATAAATATCAGGCCCGTCAGCTCCTTTTCTTCGCGTTCATTGTATTACGACGGTCCTGAATCCGACAACATTGATGCCTTCAGGTAGCACGTGTGGGTTTATTGACCAACTGCCGTCACCCAAATAGATCACGTGGTTGTGTCGCCTGCGGCAGAAACGATGTGCAACATCTGTCATCAAGGCCGTGAGTGGTAGCGCTAACTAACGCTCCCAGGTTTAGTTCTAGCAGCTAAACATAAATACCGCAGAAAGTAGATCGGAAAACGGTGCCCCGATAGCTCAATCGGTAAGAGCATCGCACGCGTAATGCGAAAACGTGGGCTCGTGCCCAACCTGTGCCCAGTGGCTTTTTTTTTTTTCGTGTACTTTCATTTCCATTAATTGATTTCCTTAATTCGGCTAATAAGGACACGTAATTTCCCCTATGCTGTCCTCGTTTGTTGGCTTCTTATGATATGATTAATAAAAATAGGCACCCTCAGTGCCCTTTCTTCTCGTTCATTATATATATATATATATATATATATATATATATATATATATATACCAGAAGAAAAGCAGTTCTCGGTCCGGGTAAATATTCACAGTGAAGTAGACGCGCATATGCAGCGGTTTATTGACGTTTCGGCCATTCTGATGAAGGCCGGACCCCGGCCGAAACGTCAATAAACCGCTTCATACGCGCGTCTACTTCACTGTATATATATATATATATATATATATATATATTGCCGCCAGCATTGCGAGCATTATCGCGATTTCAATTATATAGACACTCCACGCGCATTTCTGCCGTCGTGGTCATGCTCTTCATAAAAACCACGAGCGATGACATCGTCGCCGCGCGCCATGGTCATCTGGCCATGGCCAACTGCTGTATGAGCGAGTGAAAGCGTGCGAGGGTGAGCCGATGGCGGCGGACCCATCATTCTCTATGCATCAATATCGCGCGCGCAATGGAGGAAAGCGGGAAAGTGGCGCGCCAGAGGTCGGCGGCTGCGTTACGGCGCGGCCTTGTGGGCCCCGTCTCGAAAGCGATCTGCGATGGGGACACAGTGCGCTGAATGCTATCGAGTGAGATGTGTTCTGCTTATATATGCTCCCGTGACACCATGCTGCTTAAGTTAGTAAGCGAATGTTTACACGTTCGTATGGCCGATAAAGCTACTGTCCTTACTTCGTATAGCTGTCTACTAATTTGCTATCGCGGTCGATGCTTCGCCTTTCGGTCAAAACTGCGACTCGTTTTTTTTTCTAGCGGGCTTTGTTATCCTTTTACTATCTCAGTTGTTTCGGCTTTCACGTGAAATCGCGATGATTCGCAGTTGCAACAGGCGTACAGTCGACAGCGTAATGAACGACGCCTGCCCACTTTATCATTGTACGCTCGACAAAAATCAAACTCAAACTACCCTTACCCCATAAGTTCGTCATCTCTGCTTACTTAGAATTAAGCAGTCGTCGCGCACTTTGAGCCACATTCCCGAAAGTGATCGATTGCCCCATCTGCCTGAGGACGAACGGCTATTGAGCTGCATGCACCTACAAATGTCTCCTGCTTGCCTGCTTGCCTGCTTTGAGCGTTTCCTGTCTTTTTTTTCTTTTTCTTTTTTTCTTTTTTACTCAGGAGGTACAATACTCGATTGCCAATTTGGTTTCAGAAAGAGCAGGTCAACAGAGTCAGCATTACTGACACTTAAAGAAATCATTCTCCAAAGGATTGAGAGAAATCTTTACACGGTAGGTGTGTTTATCGGTTTTAGCAAAGCCATTGATTGCACTATTCGCGATATCTTCAGATTTATGGAAGGTGCACCAACGTGTTCAATAAGGTGATCAAATATCTTTATACTTACCTGTGCTGAGTGGTGCTCGCCAGGGAAGTGTACTAGGCCCACTGTTAATATCTACATAAATGACATTGCCAGCATCGATACCAGTGCAGAAGAAGAAGAAAGCTTATTGAAGACCAGTCCGGCAGTGTATCGTTTCGTTATTTATGCTGATGACGCGAGTATGCTTCTCAGGCCTGATGCAAACGTTTTAATTATTAGATGCAGTGAATTATCACATAAAATGTTTCTTTGCTCTACCAAAAATTTTATAGAAGTTAACCTATTAAAGACAAAAGCAATAATTTTCCGCGCTAGCAATAAGGAATTCCAATCGACACAGTCCAGTCCCTTGTTTAGACGGACGAAAATATTTGTTTCGTTGATGAGCATAAAATTCGAGGCGTCACATTTTCTTCAAACCTAAGCTGAATATAACACATTAATATTTGCAAAAAAGCCTCTAGTGTAGTCGGAGTATTAGCTTTTTGTCGATATGTCTTACCCAAGAAGGTAAAACTTCAAATTTACATACAAACTGGGATACATAGCGCAAGAATGACACAGGGGCGAGCAGGAACACGGGACAAGCGCTAACTTTCAGCAATTGATTTATTGCAGCTGGTGAGCATATGTATGCTCAACTGGGATACAGTTGAAAGTTAGCGCTCGTCCCGTGTTCCTGCTTGCCCCTGTGTCATTCTTGCGCTATGTATCCCAGTTTGTATGTATACCACCAACACGCCCAACCTTCTTCCCTCATCATCATCAGCCTGGTTATGCCCACTGCAGGGCAAAGGCCTCTCCCATACTTCTCCAACTACCCCGGTCATGTACTAATTGTGGCCATGTTGTCCCTGCAAACTTCTTAATCTCATCCGCCCACCTAACTTTCTGCCGCCCTCTGCTACGCTTCCCTTCCCTTGGGATCCATTCCGCAACTCTTAATGACCATCGGTTATCTTCCCTCCTCATTACGTGTCCTGCCCATGCCCCCCCCCCCCCATTTCTTTTTCTTGATTTCAACTAAGATATCATTAACTCGCGTTTGTTCCCTCACCCAATCTGCTCTTTTCTTATCCCTTAACGTTGCACCTATCATTCTTCTTTCCATAGCTCGTTGCGTCGTCCTCAATTTAAGTAGAACCCTTTTCGTAAGCCTCCAGGTTTCTGCGCCGTACGTGAGTACTGGTAACTGTACGTGAGTACTTCTTCCCTGCTAAAGTTCAAATTTGCCATGCCCTCTTTTTGTCTCGCATAAGTTACTGCAGTTTCGTTTGGGCTGCCACGTCAAAAAATTAATTTTTGAAGTTTCAAGTTCTATAAGAGAAGGCTGTACGGCACATAGCTAATCTATCTTACTTTTAGGCAACGAATCATTGGTTTCAGGATTATAATCTTATTAAAGTTGAAAATATGTACGTTTATCGTATTCTACTCTCTTATTATTTCTGTAATGACGACTTTAAACAATTTTTGAGATACTACGGGCCCAGCAGCCAGAGATATTACCTCACGCGCAAGAAATACCGATATTTGGTTTGTTCAAAGATTTTGCAATAATCACGCTTTCCAATCGTTGATTTATGATTTGCCAACAATGCTCAATCAATACAGTCATGTAGAGAACTTCACGTTAAAGAAAAGTACGGTTAGCTTTTTTTTAAATATGAGTAAAATTTTATTGTGATGTGGAAATCGGAAATGTGCTCATTGTGGTACTTTGCTCTTTTCTTCCTTCCCTATAATTTCTTTCTTCTTGCTTTATTGTACATTTTATAACACAAAATATAGCGAGGGCAATTAACGTTGCGAGAATGCACTTATCTTGTGTTATTTCCTTCTTTCCTGTCATGCTTGAATGTCTCTTCGCTTTATTGTATTTTTATTGTGGTTATTTCAGTTCTTATTTGATAAACACAACTTTGATGTGCTCTCATAGGTACGTTTATCATTCCTTTCTCTGGTATATATTTGTATGATGTAATGTTACAATGTTTTTGTGTTTTGGTTTTACCATATTATGTATTGTGCGCTTTGGTCATGTACTGGTGTCAACCTTAATGCCTTGTCAAGAGTTCAGTGTCCCAGTCGAGCTGTCCGTAACACCTTTTAGCCAACGATCCCCTCTAGACACTTTCCTTTCTGGGAAATACAAACAATTTGATTTGACACTGCTGACGTACACGTAGCCGGAAGCACGTGGCAAAACGTAAGTGAGCAATTAGTGATTTCCTGTACCCGGTCGCCGTGACGTCCTCAGAGGCAAACTTCTCTTTTAGAGCTTAATGTAAGAGGCAGCAAATGTTATATGCGAGCTTTTCAACTTTGAAGTAAATTTGTAGCTGAACAAAAGATTGTACGTCGTTCTTTGCTATTCTGTAAGAAAGTAAATTATGCCGCAAACGAAAAAAAGTGATTAAACAATGAAAGTCACATTATAGACTTCAGCCTGATTGAGCCGCAGCCTCGTGCATTTGTCCTCGTACGAAATAAGAGCAGACTGGGAAACAGCAAAGGGTCAGCCAGCACATCGTTGCTGCATGAAACGGCAGCGCGGGCCTTGCATTGCATCTCACCAGCGCCCTTGCGCGTCTCTGACCAGTGCCACTCAACGTGCTGCTCTCTGCTGCTTTTGTAGCAAAATGGAGATCGCGCTACCACTGTTGCTTATCTATGCTTGCCAGCGCGTTTTCCCACTGCACAGGCGTGTGAAGCGCGGGTTACTTTCGCGGAGACCTGCGCAATATTTGTGCAGCACGACCCGCCGCCTGTCTCAGCTCTCGGCCTTTAAGTAACATCTAAGAATGAATAGAGAAAATTTATGGGTTGGTTGTTGCTTGTACTCTTGTCTCGGCAAAACCAAGTACCGCAGCAGTATGTCCTACATCATTGTTGGCATATATCCGGGCGTTCCTGCGTCCATGCCAGTATTTTCCGTCGCTCGACCCTTGGCAATGCAACTCTGCAATCGCAATGCTTCCAGAGTTGCCCGAGAATGTACCTATTTCAGTTTCATTTCATTTATTATCACCTCAAAAGCGCACCAAATATGCTGGAGAAAGCGATTTTTTGCTGTAGTGATATCATTCAGTCTCATATCGTCATATCGTATAGCTAGTAAACAATTTATCATTGCGGAGCGAGCGGATCCCGACATGTCGTACATAGCTAACGATTCCCATCGTGTTCAAACAACCTTCCGTGGCGACTCAGTGGCTATGTAGCGACGCAGTGGCGACTCAGTGGTTATGCAACGTCGCAGGTTCGATGCCCTGGTTTTGATGGAAGCGAAATGCAAAAAACGCTCGAGTACTTAAACTGAGGCGCGTGTCGTAGAACCCCATGCAGGTGACCCAATTTATCTTGCAGCATAGCCGATGCGCTGATGCAGAAAGCAAGTCCGTCCGTTACAGAAAGCAATGCCATGCACCTAACGAATGCCAGTTGGCAATGTCTATCGCGCAACCCTGCCAAAATAAAATCGTCTGCTTCCGCGCAACATCGTGAACCACTACAGAATACTATGTAGTTGAAGAGTGGACGCTCCCATGGAGCTACAAGTTCGGCGGTTATTTCGTCTTGCCCTGCTTCCCCAAAGCCATTGGCTTCGCGAGCCGCCCGCTTTTTGTGACGTAACCCCCTGGTGCTGCCAGCGCCGGAGACACGGTGAATCCGCGGCGACGCCATTTTGTACACAACCTCTAACCAACACGCGTGGGGCTTGTACCTGCTGCGAATAACGTCCGCCCTTGCGCACGGTTCCCTTGTGCGCCATGGGTGGCTGTGGCGCAGTCGGATGCTTGAACCGAAATGCACACTTCCTGCTCCCGAAACAAACAAAAAAAGAAAGACGAGGTTCCTTTGGATTCGCAACATTCGGCGCCACAAATGGACTCCCGCCGATTGTTCCTAATTTTGCGATGCAAGTGCTAAACTTGCTTCACTATTGTCTACGGACCCATTTCATGCATCACAACATTTACGCCGAACGATTGTAGTTTGCTATGTCACGCGGTCCGTTGATTCACATGAATTTCGGAAGTTATAGTGCTCTGAAAAAAGCATGTGTTCTCGCAATCCGATATATCAAGGGTTTGTGCAGTTGGACGTGTGTAATGGCCAACCCGTTATGTGTAATGCGGTCACGATGTCTCAGTATTGAACTTTTCCGTATACAATATCCTTTAGTTCTGCATTACCGCTTGCTGATATTCTACCGGCCACGCCACATTTACGCACGTTAGCTAATCCGCGCCGCAGTGCTTAAAGCACGGTTCAATTTACAGTCATAGCAAAGACTACAGCTTTGCGCATCACAGCCATACCTCGACAAAACCAGTGAGCGTTTACACTCACCGATGAACGTCTTTTTTCCGGGCACGCATTCGTACTCACGTCCACTCGCACTCAGCGTCACTTGTTTTTATTTGTCCGCGTGGAAATTTACGCCGTTAGTGAAGTCGGGGCGCCATGGGAAGCAAGTATCAAGCAGGAGTTTAGGAACAGCAGATCGCAGTGAAAATACATGAATCGATTGAAAATTGCGCGCTCTAGCTTGGCTCGTCGAAACCGGAAAAAATCAGATTCTGAAGCATATCGTTACGGCGAGATGACAAAAGGGGATTATATGCGATGTTTACGCAGTGACAGCGAGTGGCACCACAACAACGAAGATGGCGGGCCGGGGCACAGCTCGTCCGCTTCCTCGTCTGCTACGCAACAACGTCGTCCGCAGAATAGGTGGCTCCGAACATTACCTCCTTGGCGGCGAAAGCACCGACTCGGTGCAGCCGAAATACAACGGCACGGAAAAGGTTCACTGCACACAGTGTTAATCAGTGTGTGGGACACGATAGGTCCTCAGGCGGACGACGTGCAATATGTCGCTACGGGGTTGAGCCGATGGGGACAAAGACAATGGAGCAATTTCGTACGTTACGTCGGTCAGATGGCGGTACACACGATATGGGCCGGTGTACGGAAACAGCAACTTTTCAGGAAGCGCAACATGGGGCGCTGGGGACCAGAGGAGGACAAAGGATCCAGGGGCAGAGTGGCAGCCCTGCGATGACTATTGTGCCGAGATTGCTGGTGGATCTGCGACTCGCTCAGTCGAGCGCGGTAACTTGATATGCATGGTCGGCACGGGCAATAGCTTCAACACGGCGTTCGTGTTGTCCACTTCTCTACTCTTGTGTCCTGTCTGCACGCATCACCTCTTTTTTGCATAATGAATCCTCACCAACTAGCTCAGCTTTCTGTCGTTCAAAGCTTCTCGAGCACGCGAGGGGCGGCGGGGGGGGGGGGGGGCAGAACAAGGTACCAACGTGTCCATACACAACGCAGGATTTAGACCAAATAAAAGGAATAAAAGAAATAAAAGCGGACAACCAGCGGTCTCAAGTCTTGGCGTGTGATTCGCGAATGTCAGAAAGGGCAATGCAGTGCCCCAATACTACATGGTAGCGGGCGGATACGTACATTGCCAGCATGTCTGTAATCGTTCGGTTCAGTCGTACCGTCAAGTCGTTCGTCTATGGATGGTAGGCCGTGGTCAGTTTGTGTTGTGTCGAGCAAAACCGTGGAATTTCCTCGGTCACCTTCGAAAGAAACTGCCTGCCTCGGTCGATTAGGAGTTTCCGAGGTTCCCCATGCTGGCAAACGGCGTTATGGAGCAACAAGTCCGCAACGTCGGTCGCGCAGCTGGCGAATCGCGTCGCATAGTCTACATGTAGCGACGGCGACCCATCTGTTTCGTGTCACAGAGCAAACGACATAAGTAAGTAGAAGCCATGAAACGGCTCATATGGAACGTCGAGAGGCTGAATATGGACAGCAGGCGAGAGTAGTGGCTTCTTCCGGTGCTGACAAAGGTGACAAGCAGCCACGTAACGACGCACCGAGCGGGACATGCCTGGCCAGTAGAACCGACGGCGTGCGCGATCGTATATGCATGAAATGCCGAGGTGCCCCGCTGTTGGCGCATCGTGAAGCTGGCTCACAACAGTCGAGCGGAGGCGCGCTGCAATCACTGGTCAGGACCATCAGAAAGCCAACTGCGACGACTTGAAGTGTCATCGTGTACCAGAAAGAGGCGAGGCGTCAGGAGCCTGACAGTTTATGCGGTCGGTGATCTTGCGTAGGACCGGTCACGGCGTTGTTCAGCAACAATGTTGAAGAGTTCAGAGATGGCAAGTGCACAAGGACTGTAGTCGCTAGATGCAGGTTCCGGTTGGTCGATGGGGTACCGGGTAAGGCAGACGGTATCCCGATGCAAAGAGCCAGGCTTGTCGATGACTATATGAGTATGCTTGAGGCCGTAATGCACAGCGTCCAAGGCGACCCGTGTGATCTTTGAGTGAAGACAGCCAGCAGAGAGCGTGATGGTCAGTGAGGCACTCTCTCTCTCTCTCTCTCTCTCTCTCTCTCTCTCTCTCTGTAATGGAATAATTCCGCTCAGCGATGGAAAGAAGCCGCCTGGCATAGGCAATAACACAGTCATGACCACGTTGACATTGAGCCAGAAGACCGTCGTTGCCATGGCCACTTACGTCTGTACAGAGTTCTGTGGGAGCAGAATCGTCAAAGTGAGCCAGCACAGGTGGCGGAATGCGATGAGCTGCGAAAAAGCAGACGCTTGGCCAGGACCCCCGGCAACAGGAACGTTTTCTTTCTTTTTTTTTTATGAGAAGGCGTTTGAGAGGCCGTGCTATCTCTGCAATGTCTCTCGCAAAGCGACGAAAGTAAGAGGAGAGGATAATAAACGAGCGGGCGTCTTGCGAAGAACGGGGCATTCAGGACGCATACTGGCCGCATCAACAAGATGGCCAAATGCGGTGACCTCTCGGCGGCAGTGGTGACATTTGGAGGAATGTAGTTGAAGCCGGGAGTTGTGAAATAGCTGCAAAATAGCCGTAAGTCGTTGTAGGTGACTGGGGAATGTAGGCGACGACGTCGTCACGGTCACGCTAACATAAGCAAGTAGACCACTTGAACCCGCAAAGGAGGGAGTCCATCACTCTTTCAAATATTTCTGGACAATTACACATCCAAAAGTGCATATGTTCAAACTTGTAGAGCCCATCGGGTGTAGTGAAGGTGGTCTTTTCGCGATCCTGCTCGTCAACGATAATTTACCAATAGCCGGACCGAAGATCTATGGAAGAAAAGTACCTGGCGCCATGGAGCGGGTCGAGTGCATCATCTATTCGCGGCAAACGTCCTTTGTAATAGTCGGTACAGGACCGCCAGGTATTGTCTTTTTTTTTTTCTGACAATCACAACAGAAAATGTTCCTCCCGTAGCACTCCGACACCACAGCTCTACCAACTGAGCTATCGACGGAACTGACAGAAAATGTGCAAAACTTTATGCGGCTCGGCGTAGGCAGCAGCGTATTTCTCTTTTAAGCGAAAGCATAAAAATACGTGTGCGGTGAGTGTGACGCACACAATTCACGATTCACGACTGTGGCGGTATCGGTGTTGACACGTGGTCCATCTGAGCACGTGCCAAAGCCACCTAGAAAGGCACCTGCGTGCACTCCAGGCCGGCCGCGGAGTCAGCGCACAGTGTCCCCGTAGTCGGGGGGCCGCCGGCGTCGCACCCAGCTCGGGAAGAGGAGGGGCCCGCGCGCTTCACGTCCGTGGCCACAGCGTGCCCACGTTCGGCAGGCTCCGGACGCATCGTTGACGCGGCTGCGAGAACGCGGCTGCGGGCAGGCAAAGAAAGAAAAAGATGTCGCAACGCGCGTGCTGCTGTCGACAGTCGTGACTTGGCAAAACAACACAATGAGCTGGAACGCGTGAGTGGCGTGCATCGGCGGCGCGCTCGTGGCGCAGCACGCGCTAAGGAGTGAAGCACTCGGGACGCTGCAGTGCGCCGCATGCGAGGTAATCGTTGGCTACGAGAAGCTACGAGCGGAAATATACTGGACTTCAAGGTCTCAATTCTGCAGGCAATGGAATATTTTTTTTTATTTATTTCCTATCACTTTAGCCACATGGACATATATTACATGGGAGCCTCCATGCAAGTATTCGACCGAGCTTGGGTGTAGATGGCAGATATTGGTGCTCTGCTGGCGACAGCCTGGCTAAATAGAATATGATGCATACGCGTGTGCGTCCTTAATGAGAAGGAAAGGAAACTTCGCGTGTTTTACGTGTGAGAAACATGGTATGTTTATGAGGCACACAAAGTAGCGGGGCGCTCCGGATTATTCGGTCGAGCCGGATTACTGGCCATGGGGTCTTTCACGATGCAGGTCCCAATGCAGTCTTTGACGATCGGAGCTCTTTCTGTATTTCATATCTATCAAACATGTAACCAATTAAGAGAACATGAGACATCCACCTAATCGTAGCAATTGCTACAAAGGAAACCCGTGCGGGTTCTTCGAAAGAAAAGCCTCACAGTTGAAGAAAAATTCGTCCCGGTCCGGGACTCGAACCCAGAACCACCGCCTTTCCGGAGCAGCCGCTCTACCATCTGAGTTAACCAGGCGGCTAGCAGATAGCAGGGCGAAGTCGAATCTGTCAACAACTCTAAGCATAGGCAAGGATTTGACGTAATAGTTCTGCGGAAACCCGCAAGGTGGAGAGAAGTAATTAAGAGAAAATGAGACATCCACCAATACTCGTGGCAATCGCTACAAAAGTTTCCTTTGTAGCGATTGCTACGAGTATAGGTGTAGGTATAGGTAACATGTAACCACATTGAAGCAATAAACTTTGAACCTTTGAAAGTGACAGGCCGTAGCGCACTCTCGGGCCTTTTCACCAGCCATCAAAACAAGCCCAACTTAACAAGCCAAGGGATGAGCTTGCATCAAAGAGCGAAAAAAAAATCGCGCTAAAGAATCAAGAATCACAAAGAGCAATGTATCGGAAGGAATATATAAATGGTATACTGCTCCTTCCACAATTTAAGCTGCAAATGTACACGGAGGGACGGATCGATGATTCAGTCTGCAAACTGATCGTAGATATGCAATGAATCGTGCTGCTAGCAGCTCGTCTGCGGCTTTATTGGGTGTCGTCGAGCCACGTTCCATTCGTTCGCGGGCCAAATCCGCGGTTCCGTCGTGTGAAAGCAGCAGCTTACGTCGTATGCTATCATCCGCCATCATACGCTCCCGCAAACTTGAAAATGCAACGCTAGAACATACGGGAACACAGAGAACGCATACGAAGACGAAAGGCAGACCGAGTTCACTGACCTTTGAATGGCGCATTATTGGAGGCAGCGATGGCTTTTTTTCCCTTCCTTTACGATACTGACTGTCCTCGACATTTGTACATAAGAAAACGGACGTTTGGTCGAGTTGGTAAGCCATATTTGAAACAGAACAGCGCAGTTTTCACAGGGACAAGCAGGAAGAAACGACACGGACGAGCGCTGACTTGCAACTGTAGTTTATTGCTTGGAACTAAGAATATATAACAGCTCCAACCAACAGGAGAAATCAAAAATACCATACATATATTCACAATTAATCATACATGCTGCACTGAACAAGGGAGATAACTAATCATCATATCCCCGCCGCTAAATATGCCAGTTCTTTGGACGTCATCGATAAGAAGGGGCTACTGACTCATGCGTCTTTTGACCAGGCGATGTGCGCTGCTTCGACGATTTCACGCGTTAGTTGGTTACTATGTTTACTAGTATTCACGTACGGGGCAGAAACCTGGAGGCTTACGAAAAAGGTTCTACTTAAATTGAGGACGACGCAACGAGCTATGGAAAGAAGAATGATGGGTGTAACGTTAAGGGATAAGAAAGAGCAGATTGGGTGAGGGAACAAACGCGAGTTAATGAAATTTTAGTTGAAATCAAGAAAAAGAAATGGGGGGGGGGGGCATGGGCAGGACACGTAATGAGGAGGGAAAATAACCGATGGTCATTAAGGGTTACGGACTGGATTCCAAGGGCAGGGAAGCGTAGCAGGGGGCGGCAGAAAGTTAGGTGGGCGGATGAGATTAAGAAGGTTGCGGGGATGACATGGCCACAATTTGTACATGACCGGGGTAGTTGGAGAAGTATGGGAGAGGCCTTTGCCCTGTAGTGAGCTTAACCAGGCGATGATGATGATGATTACTTAAAACTTGTGTGAACCGGCTAGTATAGTTATCCGAAATAAATGTTTAGGGATGGTGCACTGAGAGTTGGTCGTTGCTATCGATGACAAGCAGAACTCGAATTATAGACAGTGCCGGTAACGCTATTTCGTCAATACGCCAAGAGAATTTAGCCGTGCTAACTTTGCTCATTGAAACACATTTGAGAGCAGAACCCAGACGCGCAATGACGTCATTTTCCTTCTTAGTGCTCTTTTTTTTTTCAATGGCCTTGTCTTTTTCTTTCTTTAGAACCCGAGAAAACAAACCACGCAATAGATATGCCTTGGAAGTAACGCCATTGGGTGTTATTTAGGAAGCTTTAGAACCTCTCAAACACAAACTTTGTCCTAAAACGAATATTTAAAGAGTTGCATTATTTAGCGTAATTACCTAAATAATCGCGCTTCAAGATGATATTGAGCTACTCTAGACGCGACTACGAGTTTTATTCCATTAGTGTCAGTTTCATTTGTGTGAGATGTACCACAATCCTTTATTTTCATTTGGTTCAGCTTACATGAAACTACAGCGCCTCCATACTGCTACCGCCCATGAAACGATCGCGGTAGTTGTGGCCTAGTTCCCGTGGCCCATTGTGATGCATTAGCTAAGCTACTATAAGGCTGAAATTCAAAGGGAAACCATAAATTTAGAGACTAGGGTTTGCGAGAGAAATGAATGGTTGACTGTTCCAAATTGTTCAGTGCCGTTTGAAGATTATTGTTCTGGAGAGTAAACTCCCGTACTGACTGCAATGTAGTCATGCCTGTAAAAAAAAAAAAAGAAGCTTGTTGTGGACGTACACATTCGACTGTCGCATTGTCTGAGAAACACAGTGTCAGCCTGCAAACGTTTCGTGCCCACAGTGCACCCAAAGCGCTGTGCACGATAATTTTTTTCTATTCTGTCCCAGTCGGAACGCGGCCGCCGCGGCCGGCAGTCCAACCTGCAAACTAGTGCTCAGCAGCAAAATAGAGAGAAAGCCAGTGAGGCACTGTGACGGGAAAGTATGCAGTAAACTTTGATCGCGCAATGTGCTCCTCAGATTCAATGAAAATTCGCCTGGATTAGCTTCTGAGAGTGCATCATGTCCAGAGCAGCAGCAGCGCACGGGGACGCGCGTACAGTCCCCCGCTTAACGTTACGCGTGCCAACGAGGTTGCTGGCTCGATGCCAGGCTTCACATGGGCCTGTTTTGTAACACGACATTCGATTTGCTGCTTGCGTAATTAGTTCTCCATGCACTGAAGCTACGACAGCTAGACGTATCTTGACGCCGTGTATGCCATCCGTGTCTCATTGTTACGCCAAGGTCATTTGCTCCCGGCGAAGCCTTACATAAGCAACTATGTACCACAGCACGCGGCCACAGAATACAGTCAAGCGCGACTGTTCCGGTCCAGGTGAGGCCGACTTTTCGTTCGCACGCGCGTTTGCTATCGTTGGCTGCCAAGTACAGTGGCATGTGGCACGCTTTACTCGTTCTATACAACATGGAGAGAGTGGTAGCTGAGAATGACAGCCGTGCTGTACGCAGGGCTTGTTGCTTAGAGTGAGGTGTGTGAGTTAACATGAAGGGGACCAGAAAATCAACAAAAGCAAAAAAATGAAAGAAAAAGAATGAAAAATACGGTAGAAATATCAAACAATATCCCAGGTTCCAAAACCACTGAAGAAAGTTCAAAGAATGTCTAAGTCCTGAAAAAAAAAACAAGAAAGAAAGAAAATTAAGTTAGAAATACCTAACAAGTTCCCAGATTCCCAAACCACTGAAGAACAGTCACAGGATGTCTATAAGTCTTGACTGGCGTAAGTATTACAGCAGGGTCGTATTATTTCGAACTGCGTCCCTATTTCTGTCCCGAGGCCCTGCGAAATTGCTAATCTGTATTCTTCCTCGTCTATTTAATTAAGTCTTATTCGCTGCTATCCGCATGTTGGTATAGCGCCGGTGTGACACAGCACGTGCACATTATAACCAGGAAGCTTGAACTCGGTGCACAGCTGCGAAATGAGTTGTCCAACAAAAACTATTGGGGAAAGCTACACGAAGTGTCAATCAATGAGCGACGCCGTCAACGTGTTTTAACTGTCCCCCAGGGGGACGTTGTAGGTGTACTACGGGTCAACGCCAAAGAGAGCGTACCGACGATCAGGGTTGGTCCAACAAGCAACTTGCATTGGTTATGCGATATCCTAGACGGCACCTTCGATGTCCTCGCGGGAAACCGACAACCAAGTAGCGGATTGCACAAAGTGGGAATCCTTGGCAGTGGCGTCTGATTTGGCGTTTCCTATGTAAAGCCACATTGTCTATCTACGCCGATGGCTGCGCTAAGCAACGACAGGCCTGAACATAACTAACGCGGGGCTGCTCCTTCCGTTTCATTCCGGGCACTGTCGTCACTGTTGTCACCGTGGGATGGGCAAGAGCACTCCCTCTCTAAAAGGATCGGCGTCGTTCGCTTCGTAAATGATTTTGATGTCCCGCTACACTATTGCATAGTAGCAGCAGCAAACCAGGAGCAACATGTTTACTGTGCCCCGTTTTTTCTCTGTAATTTTTCTTTATTGGCAGTCCCATCCCGTTAAGCTTTGGCACATTTAGTGTCAGTGACGTGCGATGCCGCATGAGACACCGCTGCCAGCAATCGCACTGTCAATGATCTCGTTAGGACTCAGAGGTAGAAAATCGTTCTGACAACAAGGGACACAACATGCACTGCCTCATTGTGATGCAGGTTCTTAGATTTAGCAGCGGTTTACAGAGGCAGAATCTCAGAGCACGCAGTTAAGGACAAAGCAGTTTTTTAACACTGGCACGCACAACATTTTATACAAACAACAAAAGGGAAGTAGTTAACATCATGATATGTTGGACATTATCAAAGCGCTACAGAAGAAGAACTGTTGCGAAACCAAGTAACTTAATAGCATGCAGTTCTCTCAAACAATCCCTTTCAACGTTGTACAATGGACGTGGCGATGTGGGAACCGGCGAGGTTCCCCCCAAGTAGTGATGTGGTTTAGTGGAGAGTCGATGGTGGCTGGAGCGTAGTAGTAGTCATTCACTCTCGGCTGACCGAGAGGAAGTAGGCGCCGCAGCTGAAACCTCGAGGACATGAAGCGGCAGAGGAAGGGGACGTCCTGGCCAGGCGCGACTGCTCAAGGTTTCGCCTACAGGCGCAGTCATCCACAGGCCTCAGAATGGGAGTCCATGGCCAGACGAAGTCGAGAGTCGCAGGAGGGCAAAAGCCTGCCCACGACTGGGAGCACCGGATGGTCGAAGCCGTGGCGGCTCGGGTCCAGAACCCGATGGCCTATCTTCAGCGCGCGAACCTCCTTCCTGCGTGGCTTCTTGGAACTCCATCACCTTGTTCTTGTTTCTTAGTGAAACGACGCAAACCATGAATCGGGCGACCATTTTTAATAGACTTAACATTGTTTTAGGAAAATCAGGTGAACTAAAATAAGCATATTGTAAGTGTGAACTACAATGTCTACTGTTACTGGTATCAAGCCTGAAATATCTAAATATTGCAGTAAAAATATGTGAGCATAAGAAGTAAAAAGAACAATTTTAACATGCAATTATTTTTGTCTCACACAGAAAGTTGCAGCTTCACAAACGTTCCTGCGGCTTGTGGGGTTTCTGGCTCTCGCTGCGTTTTTCTGGCTCTCGCGGTGGTTGTGTGGAGCCATTGCGTTGTGTTGCCGGGGGCTCCGTGTCCCTCTCCTCCTTGCCTGGACGGGGTGGCAGCGGGTCATAAAACACTGTCACTCTGCTGTCATCCCGCCCACGGGAAGGTCAACAGGCTTTGTTGGCGCATTGGCCAAAATGTCGGCCAGGTCCCCATTGGCCGACATTTTGGCGGGATTCGGGCCCTGCTTGCGTGCGCTCCGGGTAAGCGCGCGCAAGACGGGGCCCGAGGAGACCACATCGGGGCGTCGGAAGGTGCGTACGTGTTCCTCTCTGCCGGCGGCGGCCCCCTTTGTCCGCCGCCGGCCGATGGTTACTTCGGCTCGTCGGGGTCCCGGCCTCGGCGGGCGCGCGCGCACTCTTCCGTCGTCTCGATGTCCTGAGGCAGCGTCTGCCGATCGTGCCCCCGTCTGTTCGTCTGTCGTTTCACTCCATTTCCCTTTTCTCTGCTGTGGGGCGCGCGAGGGCAGGCGCTGACCGAAGGACAGGCAGCCTCTCTTACGGCTGGGGTTCTTTGTTCTCTCTGTCGCGGTGCGCCATTAGCGGCCACCGGCCACCATTCGGCCATGTTTTGTGTAATTAGCTTCAGATTCGGACGTAATGTTAAAACGTGTGCCTGTATTGAGTCCAACCTCAATAAATGTTCTTTGTGACTTCTCGAGAGATTTGCCTAGGGTCTCCCTTGCTGCGCGCGGGGTCTCGCCTTCCCCTAAGCTGGGGGCCGGCGGGGCGCGTACGCGCGCAGCTGCGCGTCGGCACACGGAGCGGGCGCGGACGCGGTGCCCTGCACGCATGGCGGCTCGCAGTGCTCGAACCCGCGGTGGTCGTCCGGCGCGCGCGGAATCGCAGCGTGCGCGCCGCGAGCGTCGCGCAGGAGACCACAGGCTATAACCCAATACGGTGGTCCCAAAGGAAAGAATTACCGAAAAAGTCAAATTCAGGCCATGGTATTCGAAGGGTTCTACTAAAAAATATTTTTATTTGAATAATGAACTGGCGACATGATAAAAGGAAATGTTGCAGAGATTGACTCTTATTACACAAAGGACATACCGGTGATATAGCCAGACCAGACCTGTGAAGGTAAAAGTTCAATGGGTGGCCTCGCCACCATATTCTCCTGATTGTTACTTAAGTTTTCTAGTGGAGCATTATTTCTGGTTCCAAGTGAAACTGATATGCCGGAACTCAGATGTTGACAACGATGATTTGGGGAAGTTATTTGTAGTAGCATATTTTCTTAATCGCGCCGCAATGATGAAAGTCGACGTTGGTAAAGTGAGAATTACAGCACCATCGTGGGATGACACTGTGCATCTGCAAAATTATTTAAGCCTATACCTTTGTGGCCTGGCGCCCACACTAAAGGGACGAGACGTAAATGTCTTAAGACGAGAGAATAGACTGCTTCTAAGAAATTTTACACTTTGGACTTGGTGACTGAAGAACAGACGCACAGTCAGTCGGTAAAAATTACAGCTGACGACAGAGATGACGGTAATTTGCGTAAAGCTAAAACAATTGCCAATAATTGGGCCTGAAAGGCGTGAAGCCAAGTAGTGAAATGGAAACAGACCAACTTAAATATGGGTAAACAATGCCCACACCTGCCTTCTTTTCACAAACGGAAACAGCATTCGCTGTCACGGTCTTTGTATCTAGGTGTGTATGGTGGTATTCCACAATACCATTCAGGTGCAAATGTTTTCAGGGCAAATGTTTAGCATTGTATGATAAAATATCATCAAATTCATGTTTAACGACTGGAACAGGGAAGACCACCTCGCATAGGTGAACTTTCTAGTTGCTTGGTTGATTGGTTTTCCTCTACGAGTGGCTCATGCCCATGGCTATGGGGAATGAGCAAAGAATCGGGTGAGTTCTGAACGCGCGTCGTCTCGTAGTCCTTGGGCCTTTTGTGTCCCTACGATTGGGTCTTTCGAACTTCGTGTTTCACCAGTTGGTTGTTGGGGCTTCGTGAGCTTCCGCGATTGGCTCCTGTTTCTATATATATATATATATATATATATATATATATATATATATATATATATATATATATATATATATATATATATATATATAGTATCCTCGTACTTGGCGCTTCGTCGTCGTCTTCTCATTCTGAAGCACTGCACACAGGTCGTCGCCATCTGTTTCTTCTTCACTGCATTTGGCCTCGCGCATTTCACGTCATCACATTCACACAGTTGTGACGAACCCAGAGAACAAAGCTGTAGATAGATAGAATAAACTTTATTTTCCAACGGATAAGGTGAAAGCTGACTTCGTTATGTACCATATGGCTTTATATTAAAATAAAACAATCGCTCATCACAGTGTAAAAATTAAAAGAAAGAACTCACGGGACGGTTACGAGTGTGTAATGCGAATGTTTAAGCGTCAGGGGGGCAGCGGTGAGCGCTAGGCGGTTTCTCTCCTAATCTCGAGCTCGCCGAATCGATTACGTGTCTGACGGCATGAGGACGAAGAAGTGACTACGACAGAATGACACGATGAATAGACCCCTATGTCACGACGACGACAAAGGCACGACGGTGACTGTATGTATGACAATGGTAAAATATCGAAGAAGGAATCGCGACGGTGATATGACAATGGCGACATGACAACACGATGACGATGTTCGAATGACGACCACGGCGTGACGCCAATGTGATTACGGTGCTGGAGTTACGACGATGGTATGACGATGACGACTGCATTACAACAATGGCACGACGGCAACAGAAAGACTACGATAACATCGCGACGACAGTAGGACCACGAATTCATGGCGATCACTTCAGGACGACGACGCAATGACGACGTCGGGATGACGACGACAGATTGACGACGGTGGAATGACAACGATCGCATGGCGACGACTGTATGACAACGACGCAACGATGACGATTGAATGTCGAACAAGCAGTGACGATAATGGAAGGATAACGACGGCATTATAGCAATGCCATGATGATCATGTTGGATTGAAGATGACGGTGTGACTAAGACCGCGTGACGACGACATTGTGGTGGCAATGACATGGCGACGCTGGAATTATAACGACGGCATGAAGATGACGGCGTAACGACGACTGTATGGTAATAATGGGATGCGACGGCTGCATGGAACGACGACGAGGAACGGCTGTGACGGCGACACTTCAGTGACTGGACATTTCAGGTACTGCGACGCGGCAACACGCCCGTGATGCTGGATGGATGTTATGAGCGTCCCCTTTGGAACGGGGTGGTCGGTTGTACCGCCAAGCTCTTGCTATTGTACTGCCTAATGTCCTAACTAGGTTAAAAAAAGAGAATAACAGAAAAAAACACGATGAATTCCCACAACCAAATTTTCTGACACCATATGGTGTTTTCGTACGCCTCCGTTTTTTGTCGTTTCCCTATTTCCACCAATCTTCCAATCGCCTCTTACTAAATACTATTGTGGACACGT
The DNA here is from genome assembly GCF_050947875.1 of Dermacentor variabilis. Taxonomy (NCBI): domain Eukaryota; kingdom Metazoa; phylum Arthropoda; class Arachnida; order Ixodida; family Ixodidae; genus Dermacentor; species Dermacentor variabilis. The sequence goes on along the minus strand of NC_134572.1, from coordinate 5,312,650 downwards.
ATACTTTCCCCCTGCTCTCGCTGAACTCAAGGGCATCAAGGAGGCCAGTGGTACCTAAATCAACCGCTGGGCAGATATCTTCGCATTCTAACAAAACATGCTCCATCGTTTGCCTAGTTTTACCGCCGCAAGCATATGCTTCTTCTTTGTTCTTACATCTCGCTTTGTAGGTGCATGTTCTAAGGCATCCTGATCTCGCTCCGAAAAGTAATGAGCTTCCCTTTGAGTTATCATAAATTGTTTCTTTTCCATTGCCACCACCCATGAAACTATTTCAGCCTCTCTGACTTTCCGCTTCACGTTCTTTGTTGCTGTGTTGCTCACCCTCGGCCGCATACTTGCTGGTAAGCTTCCTAATGCAAAAAAAAAAAAGAGGTGAGGCGTGCAGACAGGACACAAGAGTAGAAAAGTGGACAACACGAACGCCGACTATCAACTGAAGGGAGCTCTGAGGCGAAAAAAAGAAAGAAGACACAAAACTCATCTGCGCAAGCTCAGGAATGGTATCACCACGTGTCAGTCGGGTACATGTGCCGGTCTACGTGAGAGATAACTGTTAAGGCACTTAATCTCTTCCTTATGTGAAGTAATCGAAGGCTGACTCAAGCATGCACTTCCACCATTATAGGGATGCCATGCCTCTACCACAAGACGCGTATCTTCATTCTTATGTCTGTAGAATGTCGCGCATTCATCTAACTCTGGCGTGCAGTTACTTTCTAGTTGCAACTAGCTCAGCTTTATGTCGTTCTAAGCTTCATTTCTAGTACTCTGAGCCCTTTTCCATGTTCCCCTACTTATCTGCACAATCCTGCTTCGTTAGCTGCCTTAATTGCGATATGTATGTTCCACGCTACAACCATGTCGTGGTTTAGTCGTAATCGTGTCGTCCCATTGGAAGTTCAATTGATGTGCGGCTTCCTTCAACCATCAACTGGGCATGCCAGGAGGATTGGAGCTATTCTTTCCGCTGAATCATGGCGCCAAGTAAGGTTCTAAAGGTCCGTTGCGCGGCCCTGGGAAATAGTCGCCATGGGAACCGCCCCTATACGCCGATTGGAATAGGGTAGCCGTGCAACACGCGGGCTTCCTATGGAGGATGAAACTACCGGAGCTTCAACAAAGTAAGAGGAAACACCTTTCTAATAATTCACCGTCAAATAACGTACTGGTTTTCGGAGACGCCATCGTAAGTGATACCCATAGAAAAACCCTTGCTTTAGGTCCTAAGCACTGTTTTAAGCCTAATGTAAAGCCCGCTGACGTTTTAAGCATACCGCGCTGCATAACCAGGTTCGTCCCGGAAGAAGAACGCTCGCGCTGCATTTCAGGTTGCATTGCGAGCATTAAACAATCAAATTCTCATTTTAAGACGTCTGACCCTGTCCGACCGTTAGTTAACTACCTTGTGGAGCATAAACTTAGACCAGTAATATCTGACAAGGAAGGTTATTTCGTAATTATGCCAGATGACATGTTTTCAGAAAAAGCGATTTCAGCCATAGAAAAGAATTTACAGCGAGTAAAACTCAAGCTGTCGCAGTTAAGCAACATGCGGTTGACTTCCTGTCAGAACATAATCTTGATAGGTTGTCTCTAATGTCAAGAAAGCAAAATCCCTCACCTTAGAACTGTTTTTCTCGGCGAAGACCCATAAGCAAGAAATTCCTTTTCGTGCTATAGTGTCAGAGAAAGGGACGTGGCAGGTCTGTGTCGATAGTTACCTACAGAACTGCTTAGCTTCACTAGTTTTTTCAGACCCCTTTTGCTTGCGTAATTCTCAGGCACTAGTTCAGTATTTGAGAGAGGGAGATCCTGGTGATTGTACAGCTTTTAGTATGGATATCGAAGACCTGTATTATTCCTTGCCGCATGACGGGTTGCTAAATTCTGTAAATGAGTGCATTAAAGAACAAGTGCAAGACTCGACTTTTATTGACAGATGCTGTGTTTCCACGGGAGCTTTTCTAGAAATTCTTTCAATGTACCTGAAGTCGGCGCTGCTTAGGTGGAGAGATGGCGTTTTTCTGCAGAAATCAGGCATTTGTATTGGCGCAAAGGTTGCCCCCTATTCTTAGCAATATTTACCTGAGTAAGGTTGACAGCTGCTTAGAGAAAGCCTTAGGTGATAGCGTTATCAAGATATTTCGTTACGTTGATGATTACCTGATTTTCTGCAATAGGGAAGAGTTCGATTCTGTACCTCAGTAAGTGAGCAATTTAAACTTTATGGAGGAGGATTAAAGTTTACCAAGGAATTTCCTCAGCGACGCGTAATTCAGTTTCTCGACATTTCCTTGGTCTTCGAACAAAATCACGTTTGTTGGCAGTACTTCCCAAGATCTTCGAAGCCGCTGCTAAACTTTCAATCCAAGCATTCCAAAGTAGTAAAAAACGAAATTGCCATGTCGTGCCTTAAGTCTTCCCTCACCAGATCTTGCGTGCACAAAATGAGCGCAAGTTTTAATGCTCAGGTCAGGCGCCTATTAGAAGCAGGTTATCCTAGTGTAGCAGTGGCCACTGTGGCTGAGCGCCTAAAGAAGTCGGTGTCGAGGGGGACGGACGTGATTACAGAAACCAGTAATAGCAAAAAAAGAGTAGTGGCTATTCCGTACATTCATTCAGTGTCGCACAGGCTTAAAAAAGTTGCAAGTATATATGATGTTAATGTTGCTTTCACTGCTCCCAATAAGCTAGGTAAGATATGCGCTGCCGTACAGAGGAAAAAGGAGCAGGTAAAAGGCAAGAAAAGAACAGATATTTGTCCAGTGAGGCACATTGAGAACAACAGGTTTACTGACTGTCGTATGGGTGTGGTTTATAAAATTCTCCTTAGCTGTGGCCAGTTCTACGTAGGGCAAACGGGACGGTGTATCAATCAGAGGCTAATGGAACATAAAAGGTCGTTAACCGTTGGATCGCCTTCTAATCTTTCCCTACATTGCCAAGATTGTAACAGCACACCAGAGTTAGATGAATGCGCGATATTGTACGGACGTAAGAATGAAGATACGCGTCTTATGGTAGAGGCATGGCATATCTATAATGGTGGAAGTGCATGCGTGAGTCAGCCTTCGATTACTTCACATAAGGAAGAGATTAAGTGCCTTAACAGTTATCTCTCATGTAGACCGGCACATGTACCCGACTGATACGTGGTGATACCATTCCTGAGCTTGCGCAGATGAGTTTTGTGTCTTTTTTCTTTTTTTCGCCTCAGCGCTCCCTTCAGTTGATAGTCGGCGTTCTTGTTGTCCACTTCTCTACTCTTGTGTCCTGTCTGCACGCCTCACCTCTTTTTTTTTTGCATTATGAATCCTTACCAACTAGCTCAGCTTTCTGTCGTTCTAAGCTTCCTAGTTCTTTTCCTCCACTGTGAATCATTGTTTTTCCTGTACGAATACCTCAACACTCTCACACAACCTCTCACAGCCCATTTACTTTCTTCCATATTCCTCAGCCGTTCTTGAATCAATTTTCAAGTAAAACATAATCAAGTACAAGTAAAACATAATCAAGTAAAACAATTAATTTTACTGTGAGCTTCCCCCACTTCAATACTTGTCCAGCCTATATCACCCTGTACAGCTTCATTTGTAGTCTTCCCTGAGCGCCCAATGCGAGGCGTCCCACTGACCTTTGGTTGCCATCGAGTCCTGATTGTACCCGTGATTTCAAGCAAACAATCGCATTTCCAAAAGTCCTGGAACCATTACACCTTTCCACATACCCCGGAGCACCTCGTACCTATTGTATCACCATAGCGTTCAGTGCTTCATCATGGCTGCATTTCTCTTCCCCTTTACTGTTATTCTTTTTTTACTGTGTTTCCATATATCTACTGCTTTCGTTTATCCATATACCAAGATATTTATATTATTTTACCCGAGGTATTTCCTGGCCCTGTATTGCCACTCTATGTTCACTGTTACCATTGAATACCATAACACCTGATTTTCTAACGCTAAATTTAAAACGTGAATTCTCGCCTTCCTGTCCACTGATATTAGCCAGACGTTGCAGATCACTTTACTTGTTAGCTAGCAACACAATGCCTTCCGCATAAAATAAACCTAGAAGCTGCTGCTCTACTACTGTACCCGCCTGTTTGTATGAGAGATTAAACCCGATATTACTTCCTTATAGCGCCCCCTCCATCCTTACCATGTACATCATAAACAGCAGCGGCGATAAAGGGCACCCCTGCCGCAGTCCCTTGTTGATATCAACTTTCTCCTCGCTCCTAATCTCTCTTCCCATTCAACGCAAACGGCACTTTCTAGGTAAATCTCTCTCAAAAGCTGTAGACAATCGTCGCCTAAGCCTTCCCATTCCAGAATCTCCCAAAAATGTTGCGGTCTACGTTGTCATACGCTCCTGTGATGTTTAAAGAGGTCACATATAACGGTCTGGTTTCTACTCTTGATATTTCAATACACTGAGTAAGAACAAATGAGTTATCATCCAAACGCCTAGCTATTCTGAAGCCATTCTGAAATTCTCCCAAAATGCCATTTTTCTCTGCCCATGCTTGCAGCTCTAACTTAACTGCCTGCATTGCTCACTGAGTGTTTATGCGTATGGGTAGCTGGCGCTTTGTCAGGAATTTATTTGCCTTATCGCCAGCGTCCCCTGGAAAGTCTGTACATGACTGTCCGAAAATAAACAAACTTCAAACTTCAGACCTGTATATTACCGATGTAATGGTCAACGATCTATATGAGTGAATTCTATCTTTCTCCACGTTACCTTTATAAATTAAATTCATTCTACTTTGTTGCCAACTGTCTGGTATTCGTCTATCGTTTAAAGTTTTTTCCAATGCTTTCACTTGAGCTTCCTTACTTTTTGGTCCTTGTTCATTTATTCAGCCTGACAGGAACCTCGTCTAGCCCTGTGGCTGTGCGCGTAGGAATTTTCTCTTCGGCTTTCTTCCAGTTGAAATTTGTCAGCACCAGCTCCTTGTCCATCTGGTTCTCTTTGATGTTTTTTTTTTCTTCAAATACAACCTCGTCATTGGCTTGGGACGATTCGGCTGTTATGTTTTGGATGTAATTTGACTTGCTGCCTAATAATTTTATATGATTCCAAAGTATTCTAGGTCCGATCTTCTTTTTTCTCACGTATTTCTGGCAATCAACGTTGACCTCCACCTTTTATCTTTGCTTGCACCACTATTTGAACCATATATTTTTACTAGTGGTGTATTTCCCATTTTCTGGCTACTTCATCCTGCGTCAACTGCGCCTTCTTTGCTTGCCTGTGCTCTCGAGATGCTTTCTGTCGTTCGGCGATCGCTTCTCGTACTTCCTTGTTCCACCAGCTTTTCGGTTTCTTTTTTGCCTTTCCAACGAACATGCTGTTTCTCTTTCCGCATTTCTGTCATTATTATATTTAGAAGCTCACTATATTCCCACTCTTCACAATTTGCCAAGTTCTTCCTCGACTCTTGCGACTATGCGGTGTTGTAATCGCACCGCTGGTACGAGTTGTTGGGAACTCGGCGCTGACGCCCGTGGTTGCACCTGGGTCGCAAGCCCCAAGGGTAGCGTTGGCCTGGCGGCCTGGGGTACAACTGGAAGCATCCGAAGGTCCCGGCAAAGCATGAGTCGACTGGTAACAACAAAACAACTTGTTTATTCTAACATCGCAAAGAGTTGGCGGTCAGGTTGACCGAAGTAGAGAGACGGGAGTGCACTTTACTCAACAGAAGAAATCGGAGCCCTCCTTTGGCGTCCGGGGGCAGCTGCTTTTATACTCTCGCAGTTGAGGGCAAGAAGGAACCCCTCAATAGACGAGCACGTGACTGTGCCGCTCGGGCACAATGGGATAAGGTGACGCATACTGTCGTGTCGCCGCCGGTCGGGCACAATGGGGAGGAGAAGGTGGCTCACACTGTCGTGTCGCCGCCTGTCAGACCCCCTCGCTTCACAGTTGTTGGGAGCTCCTCTCCCCGGCTGCCGCGCTTCGACAAGCGTGGGCACCAATATGCACATACACTCACACACGCACATGAAGACACGTGGCATCGGAACATGCCTGGACGCGCTTGGCGGGGAGGCGTAGCGGCGACGCCGAACGGGCCAAAATGTCTGCCGCTTTGTTGCAGCCGCGCCGGCTAAACCGCGCGTCGTAGGCGAAACGTAACAGACCGCCCCGCCGGGGGAAGGAGATCCCGATGGACAGGGGACTGCATCCGCTGTCCGGAGGGATGTCGCTCGATGATGCTCATAACCGAAGTCGGGCGTCCCTCGACGTTTCTTGAGCGCAGCGCACAGAGAAGGCCTCGTTCTCTCGTTCAGGTTCGCACAGGACACTGCAAAGTGACTTCGGGAGAGTTCGCATTTTTGTTCTCGTTCCCGGCAAGCGTTAGAACTACGCTGAAACTCAACCGCTCAGTCAGCAAGCACGGCACAACCCTCACTAAGCCCTGCCAGGCTCTTTCCCCTTCTGTACCACTGCCTAGTTCCTTACAGTAGTCTAGCAGCACTTAGAACGCGTCCACAAATTGGAAAATTGCACTAGAAAGCATGTCATCACTTTGAAACACTAAACAAAAGCAATATGTTAAAAATCCTGCCTCAGGAAGAAAAACATCAGTAACAAACAATTTTGAGGCTGATTCCTACGTTAGGGGCTTCGACTTAAGCCATCGGCGTTACCGTTGAGACTCCCCTTTTTGTAACGCACCTCAAAGGAATATTGTTGCAAAGCGAGGCTCCAGCGCAGGAGGCGGCCATTTTTGGGAGAGATGGTCTGCAGCCATTGGAGAGGGCAGTGATCCGTCTCAATGATAAACCTCGAGCCGGCTAGATAGCATGACAATTTCTGAACGGCCCACACGAGACATGCACACTCTTTCTCGGTGGCGCTATACGCCTGCTCACGACTGGTCAGCTTACGACTAGCATACAGGACGGGGTGTTCTACTTCTCCATTTTCCCGTTGGCACAGTACAACGCCCATGCCTCGCTCACTAGCATCGCACTGAACAACGAACCCTTTTGTATAGTCTGGCGATCGTAGCACAGGCTGGCTTGTTAGGGCACTCTTTAGGGCGCTAAAAGCTCTTTCCTTTGTCTCGTCCCAGACGACTGTTTGAGGCTCTGTTTTTCTTAGAGCATCCGTCAGGGGAGCCGCAATATCAGAGTACCTGGGGATGTACCTCTGATAGTAGCCGGCGACACCTAAGAACGACCGAATATCGGTCTTCGTGCGCGGTTGCGGGAAGTCTCGCACAGCGGCCACCTTTATTTCAGAGGGGCGGCGACGACCCTGACCAATCACGTGACCGAGGTAGACAACCTCGGCCTGTGCTAACTGGCACTTAGGAGCCTTGACTGTCAAGCCCGCTTCGCGCAGGCGGGTTAGCACTGCCCGCAAGTGTGCCATATGCTCAGACCAGGATGCGGAGAATATCGCTACGTCGTCTAGATACGGTAAAGCGAATTCTTGCTGTCCCCGCAACACTTTATCCATGAGGCTTGAAAAACAGTATGGCGCGTTCTTCAAACCAAAACTCAACACTTTAGGACGGAATGTTCCCATTGGTGAAATGAACGCCGCATACCTACTAGCCTCTTCTGTAAGTGGAACCTGCCAATAACCCCTGACAAGATCTAGGGTGGAAATAAACTGAGCGCTACTAACTTTCTCAAGGCGCTCCTCGATGTTAGGGATCGGATAAATTTGATCCTTAGTGTTGGAATTAAGCCTGCGGTAGTCGACGCAAGGACGAGGTTCCTTGCCCGGTACCTCAACTAAAATCAAAGGGGAGGTATAATCACTCTCACCTGCCTCAATAACACCGAGCTGTAGCATTTTCTTTACCTCAGCCTCCATAATATCGTTCTGGCGGGGTGACACCCGATACGCCTTGGATCGTACTGGCTCTGGGGAGGTAAGTTCTATATCATGAGTAAGTACAGAAGTCCTACCAGGCCTCTCAGAGAACAGACCTTGAAACTCTTGTAAGAGCTGGTGTAGTTCGGTTTTCTGCTCAGGCGACAGCGGTGCTTTACTGATAAGGTCACTAATGACTTGACCGGTGTCTTCCCTGTTCGTCACTGAGCCTAGTCCCGGAAGCTCGACCGGAAGCTCTTCAGGAACGTTTACCATCATGCACACCACTGCTTCCCGTTGTTTATAGGGTTTGAGCAGATTACAGTGGTAAACTTGCTGTGCTTTCCGCTTTCCTGGCAGACTCACCACGTAGTTAACGTCCGACAGTTTCTGAACAATTCGTGCTGGGCCCTCCCACTGCACGTCTAGTTTGTTGTTTAGCGATGTGCGCAATATCATGACCTCATCGCCCACCTCAAAACGACGGGCCCTGGCTGTCCGATCATAATAAACCTTGGCCCTCTGCTGGGCCTTTGCCATTGCTTCACCTGACAACTCCTGTGCCCTTCTTAAGCGTTCGAGGAGCTTAAGCACGTACTCCACCACGACTGGGTCGTCGCCCCTGCCTTCCCACGATTCTCGAAGCATGCGAAGCGGAGACCGAAGCGAGCGACCGTACACCAGCTCAGCTGGCGAAAACCCCGTAGCTGCATGCGGCGCGGTCCTTAATGCAAACATCACCCCAGGCAGACACAGCTCCCAGTCAGTTTGATGTTCAAAACACAATGCTCTCAACACGCGCTTCATGACGGAGTGGAGCTTCTCAACGGAATTCGACTGTGGGTGGTACACTGAGCTGTGTAACAGCTTTACCCCACACCTTTCGAGAAAAGTTGTCGTCAAAGCGCTAGTAAACACTGTGCCCTGATCTGATTGGATTTCCGCAGGGAAACCAACTCGCGCAAATATGGACAGTAGTGCATTGACTATCTCAACTGAGCTGAGTTCTTTAAGCGGCACTGCTTCAGGGAACTTTGTCGCTGGGCAGATCACAGTCAAAATGTGTCTGTACCCCGTGGCTGTTACCGGCAGAGGTCCCACTGTATCAATAACGAGCCGTCTAAAAGGCTCCGTAATGATAGGTACCAACTTCAACGGCGCCCTCGATTTGTCCCCTGGTTTGCCCACCCGCTGACAGGTGTCACATGTCCTCACGAAATGGTCTGCGTCCCGAAAACACCCTGGCCAATAGTACTCTTGCAAGAGACGGTCCTTAGTTTTCTTAACTCCTAGGTGTCCGGACCACGAACCCCCATGCGACAAGCGCAACAGATCCTGACGATAGCATTGAGGAACGATCAGCTGATCGAACTCCACTCCCCTGCGGTCTAGATACTTCCGGTACAGGACTCCACCTCTTTCCACAAAACGCGCATTTTTCCTGGCGATACCTTCCTTGACATTGCAGCGCACGTTTTCTAGGCTGCCATCCTTCTTTTGCTCGGCTATCAAAGCCGACCGGCTGACTTTTAGCAACCTATTAAGTCCGTCTGACGTAGGCGCGATGAGCAAATCTGCAGATAGCTCTTCTAACTTTCCCGCATCGGGATTTTCCTCTCCGGTATCTGGTGCCTTTAACGTTACAGACTCAAGTTTATTCAGTTCGGGCGTGCTCTGAATATCAGCTTGCTGCGCCTCTGACCCTTTCTCATTGTTCGATAACGTCGGCCCCGCAACTACCGCCTTTGCAGCGAGCTCCCGAACCTTCGACCTGGTTAAGGCCTGAACGCTAGCCTCACCAAACAAAAGCCCCTTCTCGCGCAGGAGGTGATCGGACCTGTTCGAAAATAGGTACGGGTACTGGGGGGGCAGCATAGATGACACTGCCGCCTCCGTCTCAAGCGCTCCGAAAGGTCCTTCAATAAGCACTTTTGCTACCGGCAGACACACGCTATGAGCTTCCACGGCTTGCTTGATCCATGCGCACTCGCCCGTGAACATATGGGGTTCTACGTAAGAGGGGTGAACTACATCCATCGTAGCTGCGGAATCGCGAAGCACTCGGCACTCTTTCCCGTACACGAGGAGGTCTCGCATGTAAGGCTCGTGAAGCTTCATGTTCTCGTCAGTGCTGCATAATGAAAAAAACACAACTTTTGGTGTTGTTTCCGGACACTGCGCCGAAAAGTGACCCGGCTTCTGGCACGTATAACAAACGCGCGCTTGCCTCATCTCGAACCGCTTTCTGCGTTCGGCTTCGGCTGCCGCCGTCTCTTTACGTTTGGTCGGACTGCTTTCACTCGCATCCTCACTACGCGTGTTCCCCTTTGCTCGCATGGGTGTGAACTTCGGCCTCTCAAACTTCGAGCCAAATTCACCCTTTTGACCGTCCTTAGCTCCGCGAGCCCGACGCGTCACAAACTCCTCGGCTAGCTCAGCGGCTTTAGCCACCGTACAAACGTCTGGCCTATCCAAGACCCAGTACCGCACGTTCTCCGGTAACCGACTATAAAACTGTTCTAGCCCGAAACACTGCAGAACTTTATCGTGGTCACCAAACGCTTTCTCTTCTTTGAGCCACTCCTGCATGTTTGACATAAGCCTGTACGCAAACTCTGTATATGACTCACTTTTGCCTTTCTCATTTTCCCGAAACTTCCGACGGAACGCCTCCGCTGACAGCCTGTACTTTTTTAGCAGACTCGATTTCACTTTGTCGAAATCCTCTGCCTCCTCTCTATCCAAGCGAGCGACTACGTCGGCCGCCTCGCCGGGTAACAAAGTGAGCAAGCGCTGTGGCCACGTTTCCCGAGAGAACCCCTGCTTCTCGCACGTTCGCTCAAAGTTAACCAGGAACAAACCAATGTCCTCTCCAAGCTTAAACGGCCGCATCAGGTCAGTCATTTTGAACAATACGCGTTCTCCTGCACCGTGTGCCTGACTTCCATTACGAGCGCGTTCCATCTCTACCTCGAGACGCTTCATTTCCAAAGCGTGGTCGCGCTCTTCTTTTTCTTTCTCTTTTTGTTCTTTACGTTCTCGCTCCTGTTTTTTTGCAGTCTCCCTCTCCTCAATGGTCTCAAGGCATTCCGACAGCTCGTCATCCTCAGCTTCTAACTCAAGAATAGCCCTTAGCAGTTCAGGTTTTCTGAGTTTGTCTGAGACATCCAGACCCAACTCTCTTGCAAGCTCCAGCAATTTCGGTTTGCGCAACGACTTCAAATCCATGGCTGCTCTGAATGCTGCTTTCTCTACTGCCTATTATTGTCTTGCCGCAATCTAACCCGGCAGCAACGACAACCACAATTACCAGCTCTGTTTCTGACACTAACAAAAGCCTGGCAAAGCTCAGAAGAAGAAAGTCCCGCACTCACCAAACCTCGCAGCCAAGAGTTCAGCGCAGTCGTTCCGCTGCAGGCAACCAGTCATCACACAGGGCTCGTTGCACTGCTCCCGGATCGTTGTTGAGCTGCTCAGCATACAGTCAACTGCATCTCTTCGCTGCTGGCCTCCGTTGTCGCGATCTCACCGCTGGCAGACAGTTGTTGTGGTCGCACCGCTGGTACGAGTTGTTGGGAACTCGGCGCTGACGCCCGTGGTTGCACCTGGGTCGCAAGCCCCAAGGGTAGCGTTGGCCTGGCGGCCTGGGGTACAACTGGAAGCATCCGAAGGTCCCGGCAAAGCATGAGTCGACTGGTAACAACAAAACAACTTGTTTATTCTAACATCGCAAAGAGTTGGCGGTCAGGTTGACCGAAGTAGAGAGACGGGAGTGCACTTTACTCAACAGAAGAAATCGGAGCCCTCCTTTGGCGTCCGGGGGCAGCTGCTTTTATACTCTCGCAGTTGAGGGCAAGAAGGAACCCCTCAATAGACGAGCACGTGACTGTGCCGCTCGGGCACAATGGGATAAGGTGACGCATACTGTCGTGTCGCCGCCGGTCGGGCACAATGGGGAGGAGAAGGTGGCTCACACTGTCGTGTCGCCGCCTGTCAGACCCCCTCGCTTCACAGTTGTTGGGAGCTCCTCTCCCCGGCTGCCGCGCTTCGACAAGCGTGGGCACCAATATGCACATACACTCACACACGCACATGAAGACACGTGGCATCGGAACATGCCTGGACGCGCTTGGCGGGGAGGCGTAGCGGCGACGCCGAACGGGCCAAAATGTCTGCCGCTTTGTTGCAGCCGCGCCGGCTAAACCGCGCGTCGTAGGCGAAACGTAACAGCGGCGGCCGCAGGGCAACGCCGTCAGGTGGTGTTACGGGAACCGAGCTTCGCGCAAGGGAACACTCCTCGCTCACTGCTGCGCTTCAGCCAACGGGCGCACCTTCTGGCGCGCTGCCAAGGTCTGCGCCTGCAGTGAACGGCGCGAAACGGCGAAGGGGCGTCGCGTGCCCTCTCTGGCTGCCTTGTCGCGCTTACCCCTCTCGCAGCGGAGGGCGCTAACGACCCGAAATTGAGCAACGAGATAAGTGTGGCATGTACTAAATGTAATGCAAAGAAAGTGAAGCAGCCTACATCGGCGAATCCGGAAGCATCAGAATGTGCCTAAAGCAGCATCAACACCACGTCGTCAAAGTTTCTGCAGACGCAGAAACTGCACGGCAGTTGCAGACACCAATGGCCGTTAATTGTATTGAAACTTTCAATGCATTGTAGTGTCTAGACGATCGTCCGCTGACCGTGCAGACGCTACTGGAACACCGTCCTCACCGATCATCCATCCAGAAGGTAGCCAAGGCCCTTTCGTGCTTTTTTTTTAAAAATGACTGTCTTGTGCGAGGGCCTTTGATGGCGTGTCCAAGCAGCTGCACACCCCTCTCACCCTCTCATCTTTCTGTTTCCCTGTTCTCCTCCCTCAGCGTAGGGTAGCCATTTTTTTCTTTATTCAATTATTACCCCGCTTAGCCCAAAGGCGCTATACCAGGGGGGTTACAATGTCGAAAAAGAAAACCCATCTTCATTGACACAGCACACTTGCTGACTTCATAGGCGATTTCATTCGCTAATGGAACGAACAAAAATGAATTAGCATAAATGCTAGTTTTAGTGCGGTATTCTAAAATCTTGAATTGATGATCAGTACGTGCAGAGACATAATGAGGTCTGTGTATATATATTTCCTTTCGTATGCCGGTTTTACCTTGAAATATTTGATAAAGCATTTTCAGCCTCAACTTTTTGGCGAGAGGAAGGAATTTCCCAGCCTATTTCATTTTTCATATTGGTACAGCTATCGGTTCTCGAGTACCGGCATAAGACGAACCTTGCTGCTGTGTTCTGGATTTTTTGCCGTTGATCATTTAGTGTTTTTTGCCAAGGGCCCCACTCGGCACAAGCATATTCGAGCATTGGACGAACGTATGTTAGGTAAGCAGTTGATTTCAAAAAAGGCAGCGTGTGTCTCAGATTTCGCTGTACTATAAGGTTTAAAGCCCTGGCGGCCTTAGAAACCACTGTGTCAACGTGAGCATTCCATGAACAATCGGCTTAGAATGTCATCTTAAAACTTTTTGTGCGCAAACATAGAGGGACGAAGAATAGGAGCAACACAAGGACGAGCGCTTTTATATAAGCGCTCGTCCTTATGTTGCTCCTATTCTTTGTCCGTGTTTGTTTGCGCACAAAAAGTTTTAAGATCAATCTGTTTCCACTAGGCCGACTCGCAGTTATGCTTAGAATGTCACACCTGAGTATTTGTAGCGTAATTTTTGCTTCACTGTGTTAGGTTAGCCTGTGAGGTTAGCCTGTGAGGTTAGAGGTTAGCCTGTGTTTACTGTGTTTTTGATGTGTAAAAGTAACATGAACGCATTTTTTAGTATTTAAGTTCATTTTCCATCTTGAACACCATTCAAGAACACATGATAAGTCACCTTGTAACAGGGCAACGTCATCTTCGTTTCTAATTTTTCTATACAAGTCATCGGCAAACAACAGTATATTACAATTAATTCCTGAACAAATGTCATTCTTATATATTAAAAATAAAAGTGGCCCGAAAACTGAGCCCTGTGGGACACCCGATGTGATATCTACGAAACTGGATTTCCTGCCGTTTAATACTGCGCATTGTCGCCGGAACGATAGATAGTTTTCGATCCAAGCTAGAACTGTATGGTCAACATTTAGTGATGCTAGTTTTCCTAAAAGCAAAGGGTGTGAAACAGTATCAAACGCCTTTTGAAAGTCCATGAAAAGGCAGTCAATTTGTCCGCCGACGTCGATATGAGATACAAGGTCATGATAGAATTCAATCAGTTGTGTTGTGCAAGATAGACCTTTAAGGAACCCAGGTTGTTGTGAAGCCAGTACGTTGTTTGTCAGTAAATGTGTCATTATCTCTTTATATAAAATGTGTTCTAATAATTTACATGGTATGGATGTAAGTGAAATGGGCCTGTAGTTATATACATCTTTTTTTCGACCCACCTTTATGAATGGGGACGACATGTGAAATTTTCCAGTCATCCGGGAGGGCTACCCGAAGATAAAGACTTGTTGTACAGTACATAGAGATGAAGGGACATCAGTTCGGCACATTGCTTTAGAATTCGAGGAGAAATGCCGTCCGATCCATTTGCCTTATTATCGTTAATTTTGTTTAGTAATGCTTTGATTCCATTCACATTTAGCTGTACTGTTTTCATAGTCGGAACGGAACTTGTGCGTGGTGAAGGACTAGAGCTGTGTTTTGGCAAATATACCAAGCAAAAGTAATTATTTAGACAAGTAGCTTTCTCAATGTAATTTAAGAACTTCTCTTTATTAAACACAATTTAGGTGATGCCCGCTTTACCTGCTTCATATATTGAGGCTTTCATAGGCTTTCATTTCGTAGGCTTTCATATATTGCCAGAATGCCTTGGTATTAGTTTTTATTTCCCTGCCGAGTTTTTCAAAGTAGCACCCCTTAGCAATTTTTATGTTTTGTTTATTCATGGGTTATAGCGTGTAAACTTTCAAAGTGATGATTGCTATTAGTTCTTTGGTGCTTTCATTATATACGCCTTCTATTCTTAACTATTTTTAGGATACGCCTAGTCATACATGGCTTGTTGCGCTTTTTAATATAACGCATTTGATACTGGGAATGTAGGTATCGGTAAGCTTCTTGAGTTTTTCTTTAAACTTATTCCACAATTCTTGAATGTCACAATCATCTGAGAGGCATTCAAAAGCGGCAAATTATCAAGAAGCTTCCTTGATATGCTGGCATAATCACCTCTGTTATATAGGTACACTGTTCTGGTCTCTTTTTTCTTTTCTCTGCTACTTTTGGTTTCAAAACTTGTGACGACAGCGCGGTGGTCACTTATTCCCGGAATAACCTTTACAAAATTCACTATATTTGGCAAGTTGCAGAAAGAAAGGTCCAATGTATTGGTACCACGAGTTGGATCAATAACATGTTGCGTTAATCCGAAATAATCTTACGATACTTTTCATCTCCAAGTTGAAGTTTCCACCTGCTCTGTATTCACAACTTCCTACACGCCAGCATAAATCAGGCAAATTAAGGTCTCCTGCCAGCGCGAACGTGTAACAAGAAGCCTCAGAAACAATTTCATATCAAACCTGTACCATGGTGACAGAGGAGTTAGGAGGCTGGTAGAAAACTCCGGCTGCCAATGAAGAATTACCTGGCAACGTAACTTTGCACCATACTGATTCCACATCGTCATGATCTATATCTAGTTCAGATGAGTTTAAAGAGTGGTGAACAAAAAGAAATACGCCACCACTCACGCGGGATCTATCTTTACGATAAGCAACGAAGCCTTCCGGAAAAACTTCACTGTCTTTCACAGAAGAATCGAGCCATGATTCAGTCCCAAAGACTGTCAGCTTTCACAGAGTTGATAAGAGCAGCAAGGTCGTCCACTTTATTGACGACGCTTCTACAATTCACTGTCAGTGTAATCAAATCAAGTATCTGACGCCCCCTTTCCTTTGGTTTGGCTCACTTACTTTTTTACGTCAGGAACGGCCTCTTCTTATTTCTGTATCCCACTTAAACGTCTTTCCATTCATGCACAACTCATCAAAACTTTGTCCGACGCGATTTTTTTTCATCCGCTTTATTGACCTTAGCATATTCCCAGAGCCTTTTCGAATGTCTCTTGTTTCAGGTGCATAATCCCGGTCGACACTGTACGCAGTTCGTTTGAAGTTCCTAGCATTAGAGAGAACGTTTGATTTTTCTTTGTAGAAGGCAAAACTGACAATGATCGGTCTTTTCTTCATTTTGTTATAGCGACCTATATGGTGTGCTCTTTCTACCGACCGCACTTCTAAGCCTAAGTTTTCTTTACAAATGTTTTTGAGCAATTGTTCAGACTGTTCCCACGTTTCTGATTCGGTATCATCGACTTCGTAAAAGGAGGAGGAATAAACTTTATTAGTTGAAATGAGCCGACGGTAAAATCGTCCGAGGTGGGCGGCGTCCCTAGTCCAGGATGCCGTGGGCCTGAGCTGATAGCTTGGCCCTGCTCACCAGGCGATGCTAGTCTTCAGGGCTAGAGCTTGTCAGCTGGGCCTCCCATTGCTCGACGGTTGGTCCGGTGATGGGCGGTTTCGATAGGTTTTGCTGACATTCCCATACCATGTGGTAGAGGGTATTGGGCGTAGAGCAGAAGGCGCATTTGTGAGTATAGCTCGTAGGATACATGGCGTGTAGCAGGGTGCCGTGCGGGAATGTGCCGGTCTGTAGTCTTCGGAAGATCACCGCCTCTTCTCTTGTCAGCTGGGGATGCGGGGGTGGATAGATCGTTCTACCCAGTCTGTAGTGGCTCAGTATATCGGCGTATCTTTTCGGGACGCTATCTTGTTGGTCTACCGGTGCTCGTGAACCTGGTGGGATAGCCCGGAGAATGTGATCTCGGGCAGCGGCATTGGCCGCTACATTACCCGCCAGGGACTCGTGTCCCGGGGCCCAGACAATGTACACTTCTGTAAAATTGTCTCGTTTTTCGAGGATGCTCAGGGCTTCTTTGGAAATGCGGCCTTTTTGGTAATTTCTACATGCTGTTTGTGAGTCGGTGATGATTGTGATTAGATCTTCCTCTCGCTGGCCCGTAGTGGCCGCCAGGGCTATCGCCGTTTCTTCCGCGCAGTCGATGTCTGGAGTGCTTACCGAGGCCGCTGCTACCTCTTGTCCTTGGCCGTTGATCACGCTGATAGCGTGGGCCGCTCTGTTCTTGTACTTTGCCGCGTCGGTGTATCGGACTTCTCCTTGTTTTGGTCCTTCGTAGGCCTTACGTAGAACTTTCACTCTCGCTCGCCTCCTTTCTCTGTGGTATTCAGGGTGCATGTTTCTCGGGATGCTGGCCACCGTGATTTTCTCCCTCAGGGGTAGAGGAACCCGCTGTTTTGTGGACTCATATTCGACTGGGTAGCCCAGTCTTATTAGCGTGTCCCTACCCGTGCTGGTGAGCTTGAGTCGCTCTATCTGGCTCGTCTTGTGGGCCTCTACTAGTTCCTCCCAAGTATTGTGGATGCCCAGGCTGAGTAGCTTCTCCGTCGACGTCGTCGGTGGAAGATCCAGTGCCAGCTTGTAGGTCTTTCGTATTAGGGTGGTCAATTTGTCTCTCTCGCTGTTCTTGAGACCCAGGTACGGGGTGCCGTAAGTAACTCTGCTGGTTATCAGGGCTTGTATTAATCTGATTGTGTCCTGCTCTTTCAGGCCGTGCTTTTTGTTTGTCACTCTTCGCACTAAGTGCGCGACTTGGGTAACTGTCGCTTGCAGTTTTTTAATGGCGGCGAGACCGGCACCGTCCTTCTGGAGAGTGAGGCCCAGAATACAAAGTGTGTCCACCTTGGGTATGTTGACTCCATTTAGTGTCAACGTTGGGTCAGGTGTCTCCTGCGGAGGCCGCCCTCTTGTCCTCTTTTTGAGGATCAGGAGCTCCGACTTTTCCGGCGCGCATGAAAGACCGCAGCGGTGTAGATGATGCTCGGTCCTGCCGATGGTTTCCTGCAGGGCGTCTTGTTGTTCGCCCGCCGATCCCGTGCACGTCCACATGGTCAGGTCGTCTGCATACATTGCGTGACGGATACCCCTGATGTTCCCCAAGAGGTTCGGCAATCCCCTCATCGCTATATTGAACAGCAACGGGGAGATCACCGACCCCTGGGGGGTTCCTCTCTGCGCTATTTGGAACTTCTTGGTCCTGAGATTCCCCAGGCCTATGGTCGCCGTTCTACCCGTCAGGAAGTCCCGGACGTAGTTGTATGTCCGCCGTCCGCAGTTGGTGTGTTGTAGGCTGTTTAGCACTACTTCGTGTGAGACGTCGAAGGCTCCCTTCACGTCGAGTGCCAGGATGGCACTCTTGTGGAATGTGCTGAAGCCGTCGATGACTTCTTCTTTAAGCTGAAGTAGAATGTCCTGGGTGGAGAGGTTAGGCCGGAAACCGAACATAGTGTTCGGCAGGTGCCCACCTTCTTCCAGATAGGGCGAGAGACGATTGTGGACCATGTGCTCGAAGAGTTTTCCCGCGCATGGACGTGAGAGAGATCGGACGCAGGTTCTGTAGGTTGATGGGCTTGCCGGGTTTCGGGATCATCGTTACGTCCGCGTGCTTCCAGGAAGCCGGTATACTGCCGCTCTCCCAGCTTTCATTGATATACTTGAGTAAACTCTCCGTCGCCCCGTCGTCCAAGTTACGGAGGGTCTTGTTGTTAATTTTATCCCTGCCGGGCATCGTGTTTCTTTTGAGATTTCTTAAGGCTGCCATGATCTCCGACTTGGTGAAAGGTTGGTCTAAATCCGGATTGGGTTCCCCCTCGTACTCCGGGTGAATGACTGGCTGCGTCTTCCGTTGTTGCTCGTCTCCGATGTATTTCCCGGTGATGGCTTCGAGCGCTTCTTCTTCGGTTCCCTGGAAGTTGTGTATAAGTCTTTGTATGTGTTGCCCCGTGGCAGTTTTTGATTCCGTCTTCGCCAGAAGGGTCTTTAGAATGGCCCAGGTCTTTCGGTTGCTGAGGGTTCCCTGTAACTGGTCGCACACTTGATTCCAGTTCTGACGTCCGAGTTTTTCAGCATACTCCTCCGCCTGCCGCGAGACTGCGGCAATGCGGATCTTGAGTTTGCCGTTTCTCTTCTGCTTCTTCCATCTCTTCAAAAGTCCTCGCCTGGCCTCCCAGAGGTGAAGTAGGTGTGGGTCGACTTCGGGATTGTCCGCAGTGAGTTCATGGTCTTTGTGTACTTGGTAACCAAGTCCATCACGTTCTTGGTCCACTCCTAGATGTCCTCTAGGCTTCTGGGGTGTTCATCTTTCCGGAAAGCAGGCCAGCCCGTAATTTTGGCCTGACCTAATCTCACGGGGGTTTTGTGGTGCATGATTTTGGTCTGGATGATATGATGGTCGCTGCCCAGAGTCTCGTCCAGCCTCGACCACTCGACTTGCCTTAAGCCAGTGGAGAAGGTCAGGTCTGGGCTGGTGTCTCTGGAGACACTGTTGCCGATTCTAGTTGGTATTAGAGGCAAGGTTTGAGTACGGGCTAGTTGGTATTCCATGGTTCAATCGTCACTTACAGCGCATACATACATCGGTCCACAACGTCAGCTGGTGGTGTTGTGCCGCGTTGTGCACGTCCATACCCTTCTTGTTGGTTGATCGGTAGCCCCAAGCCACGTGTGGAGCGTTAAAGTCACCCACCACGAGAAGTTTTTGACCGTTGGTGACTTTCTTCACTTCTCTCAGGCTTTGTCCAAGTCCTTTAGTGTGTCGCGCGGAGGACTGTATACATTCAGAATGTAGAGGCTCTGTAGGGTTTTCTTGGGAGGGACCAGCTCAATCAGAGTGTGTTCGATTCTGTGGTTGATTTGGTGCTGCTGCGTCGTGTAGTGCTTCTTGATGAGGACGGCGGTCCGGGTCCTTCCTTGGGCAATGTGCGTTTTGTAGCCGCGCATCGTAATATTATTTGTTTCTGTTTCCTGTAACGCGATGACGTCAGGTTGGTGTAGGGTGCATAGGTGAAGTAAATTTTGCCGTTTCCGATTTATTCCTCTGCAATTCCACTGCCACATTTTGAGGGTTTCGGTCGCTTCTTTCTTCTTTGCTATCTTATTCGCCATCTTGGCTTCCCAGAGTCTCGTTCATCTGGGCTTCTCTGATGGGGTATTTTGGCTTTTTCCTTGCCTGCTCTTTTTCCCTTTCTAGGATGGAGATGCGTTGGCTGAGCTCGTTGCTCATCTGGGTGATCTCCTGGCGGAGCGTTTGTACGGCTGCTTGGACGGTGGCTGCCACAGATTTGCTTATGGTGTCGACGGCCTGAGCCAGTTCGGCTCGCAACTCATTTCTCAGTTCGGCCTTGTCTTCGGTTCGGGCCTTGTTCATCTTGTACTCTATTCCCGATTCTAGGTCCTCTATCGGGGGAGTATGTTCCCTCGGCGGCGTTGGTGTTGTGGTCGGTTTCTGCTTTTTTTGCAATTGGTCAATGAGATGTTGGAGCTTCCTCTCCAGCGCTTGTTCCCTGGCCTGAGCTCTTCTGTCCCGTTCCTCCTGACGACCTTCTTGCTCTTCTAGACGCTTCATGAGCACTTCATTCCGCTTCATCAGATCGGCGTTTTGCCTTCTGAGGGAAGAGATGGTTTCCTCGTATCTCGAATTTCGCTCTTGTGTCGGCAGTGAGGGAAATGGGTCGGTTGTCGACTTGGAACTGGCTATCACTTCCGCCCAGCTGATCTTCTGCCGTTCTTGCTGTGGCTTACTTGTTCCATATTGCGAGGAGCTTGAACTTGTCCCCCTTGTTATAGGTGGTTGTCGGCCTCTTGATTTACTTCTCTCCCTCCCGTACAGGGGTGGGGGTCTTGGCTTGAGCCTTTTCTCGCACTCCTTGCTTGCCGTCTCGTGAGGTAGTCCACATAGTTTGCACTGCAACTGGCAATCATGATCTGCTTGTTGGTTCTGTACCCCGCACCGGTTGCAGATATGTTTGTCTGGGTTGGGGCATACGTCCTGCCGGTGGCCGATTTCTCCGCAGGCCTTGCAATACTGTACCGATCTGCGGTATGGGCGGCAACGTGTGTACGAGCCGGCCACCTTCACATAGAAAGGGATGTGCGGACCTTCGAAGGTGATAACTGCTGAGGTGGATTTGCCGAGCATCCTCGCATGCAGGATGCCACAGTTGTTGGCTGCCAGTAGTTCCGCAAGTCGTTTCTCCGTCGTACACGCAGTGATACCGTGCACGACTCCACGTACTGTTCCTGGGAGCGGTTTGATGTACGGCGTCATCTCGTATGTGGCCGCGCCAAGTTCGATGCTGCTGATGGAACCGAGCTTCAGTGCTTAGTCCTCGTCTGCGGTGCTGGCAATTATCAGGTTCTGCTTCCACTGCGTTTGGATGGTTACGTTCGCGCAAAATTCTTTGAAAGGGGAACCACTTGCCCTTGCAAGTCCTTCGGTGATCTTCTCGTCCGGCCAGTTGGACAGTTTCATGCCGGTTCTTGGTCGGTATAACACCTTGTAATCATTCTCTGGCAGCGGCTTCGTCACGCGTCGCGGCGGTGGCTTGCCGTTGGTTCGGCTTCCCTGATCTTGCTGCCGTTGGTGGTTGTTGTTGGCTTGCATGCTTGCTTCCACTCTCGGGTTGCTC
Source organism: Dermacentor variabilis (assembly GCF_050947875.1). NCBI lineage: Eukaryota > Metazoa > Arthropoda > Arachnida > Ixodida > Ixodidae > Dermacentor > Dermacentor variabilis. The sequence goes on along the minus strand of NC_134572.1, from coordinate 5,291,205 downwards.
CTCGCGTTTAGTCCTCCTTGCTGGTTATGGGGGTTTCCTTGCTTTCCCCCTCTTGTATGCGGTCCTCGTACAGCGCCTTCTTGTTTTTTCTTGCCTTGATTGCTTGGAACCATGGGCCAGCTTGACTCAGCGTCTTGCCGCTGTTCTCATCGAATTTCATGTTGCTCTGGACCGCTGTGGAGTCTTGGCTATTGTTCTCTATGTCCATTTCGTGAGCACTGCCGTTCGTTTCCCCTGCCATTCTCGGTGCTCGCGAGGCCACGCGGGCCCGCTCCTGGGTCGCGTGCGGCGTTCGGTGTTCGAATATGTCGAGGTGCTCGTTGCTCGGTGTGTCAAGGTAAACAAATCCACTCACCGCGGTAATTCTGACGGCTTTCGATGCCGATTGCCTTGTCGAGTTCAGTGACACAAAATCGTGAAGTTTGGTAAAGGTTAACCGCAATAACTCGCGATATAAGCAGCAGCCCTTGCGAAGCGCGTCCGCTCCACTCGGCCCCCTGGTGGCTTTTCCACTTCGTAAAAGACTAGGTTATTTCTGCGGCTTCTATTTTCTGAGTCGACGCTCTTATCGTGAAGTTGTATAACTACTTTTGTTATTGTCCTAATGTTACTCTCTTGCACATTGACTGTATCTTTAAGCGCTGTGATCTGGCCTTCTGTGACGCGCAGTTTGCCGTTAATTTCTGCCATCATTACTTCATGCTTTGCTAATCTAGTGTCAATGGCCTCTAATTTACTCATAATTGTGGCTTGACCATTTTGAAAGCTTTTAAACAGTTCTAGCTCGTGGGTATTCAGCGAACCGGGGTTCAACTCAACATCCGCGGAAAGCAATAATAGCAATACTAGGTACAAAACCATGTGCGCTAAAAAAAACGAAGTTTGCTACATGACACCGTCAGCACCTGTCTTCGGCGAACAGGCATAGCACTTGTAAGACAAGGAGCCGGCAGGGCACACAATAATCTACAAACCATAATTGGATATTTATGACAAACCTGCAGCAACAGAAGAGGCATAAGCTGCATGTCGGCAAGGGTGCCGGCTCCAAATCCCACGTAGCCAACGTGTCGCTCGATTAAATAAGGGCGGTCACACGATTTTCGTCGCACAATGGTGATTTGATAACAGTCCCCGTAGATTCGTTCCTGAACGGCTTGGCGTCGGTAGTGATCGGAAACATCAATGCTCTATCGGCCGCCGGTTCAATCCATGACGATGCATGCTGTCGATGAAGGTAAGTTCCGAGCGCGCGCTGGTCCTCTTCGGTCGACACCGAACTTGGGCGTCGCTACAATGACGCCAGCAACCTGCCGCAACAGAAGAGGTGCATGTCGGCAAGCGTGCCGGCTCCAAATTTCGACGCCTTTCTCGTTAATAGCCCTGCCTTCTGTCTTTCTCTCTCTCGGGAATCCTTTACCAAGAGTCTCTTGCAGAGATAACACTTGTAGTTTTGTGTATCGGCGCAGACTAGACGGAGGTGATGACGTACAGGCCGAAGCTGGCCTACTGCGACTGCGAAACCCGCACATCTCGAAGATGGCGAGCGATAACCTCTACCATCTGGCCCTGACCACGGATACGCACGACCTGCAACATATGTTCGGCGACGTGAAGGTGAGACGCATCGGATACTTAATCGAAGAAACCTAATTGTAACTTGGATCCGCGGAGCGCGCATCAAGTGACCAGACGACACAAATTCTGAGTATGTGACTGGCGTCTCCTATAGTTTCATTTTCTTTCAATTAAATTCAAATTTAATTCTATTTCAATTTATTTCTGCACTTCATACATCAGAAATGCAGGGTACGGAGACAAAAAGCTTTGTCAATTGACAAGCTTCACGGTATCCCAACACCCTTACAGACAGTCAATGGCAGAGCGACAGTGGTTATCAGTAGAAGAGCGTTATGCAAATCGTGAAAAACTTCGATTCTAGCGAGAATGTAAAAATCATAGCTTGTGGAATGCAAAAAGAAAAAGGTAAAGAACATACGTAACTACAAAAGAAAGAAATGTGCCGCATTTAACAAATCCAGAACTAATCAGTAGAGGTACACGATAACGTGTTAACAAAACTACCAAAAGTGCTTCGAAAATGAAATTTGAAATCACTCAGCCTCATCTCCAGGACATTTACGCCACAAGAAATAGGTCATTCAAAAGTCTGCCTAAATGAAATTTTGTGCTGTTAGAGCCGTGATTTGTCCCGCAGAAAGATACCATCATCCAGATTGTCTTGCTCCGGAAATTGTACGCTTTTTTTGGAGCGCTCCTTAGGTTGCAGAGTGACATAAATTTAAAAAAATATTAATTATGGGGTTTTACTGCCAAAACCACGGTCTGATTATAAGGCGGGCCGTGGTGGATTAATTTTGACCACCTGGGGCTCTTTACTGTGCGCCTAAATCTAAGTACACGGGTGTTTTTTTCATTTCGCCCTCATCGAAATGCGGCCGCCGTGGCCGGAATTTGATCCCGCGAGCTCGTGCTTAGCAGCGCAAGACCAAAGCCACTAAGCAACCAATGCGAGTAGTGATTTAAATGACGTGTTATTATAATTTCCACTAAGCAACCACTGCGAGTAGTGACTCAAACGACGTGTTATTATAATTTAAGCTCATTTTGTAATGGAGCAATAATCTGTACTTGTAGAACTGCTCAAAAAGTAAGTATAAGATTCTGTACGTAAGGAATAGATTATGTGATGGTGAACCCAAGGGCAATTTGACAGTTTTTTTCTGCAATCTGTGAATCTTATCTATATTTATGTGCGACGTCGTACCCTGCACTAACGAGCAGTGATTCACTTGGACGGGAAAAAATTAGTTGTACACTAAGAGCTTCAGCCTGTCTGGTAAATACATACCGGCAGTTGCTTAGCATCCCAACTATTCTAGCAGGATTACGAAGATCATGTTTATTGTAGAGTAAGTGCCGATTTGATACTACGCCAAGTACACAAGTTTCTGACAGTAACTCACTTTTATTTGTACCGATGTTATGATTAAATTTAAAGTGTATGCGTTTCTGGTATAGTGTCAACGAAATTGATTTCGTCTTTGTAGTATTGATTTGCAGTGCGTTTGCTATGTTCCAGATATTAAATCTATCGACATCAATGTTTGCGCTAGCGGCTTTAGAGTTCGTATGATACGAAATTCTCCAAGAAGTTCAGCTTCGACGTTTAGGCATGTGTCTACAGAGACTCCTCAGACGGACAGCAGTCAGGAAGAAGTGTAAGGCCTCAGGGGCGTAGCCAGAGGTAAGGTGGCGTTGGCACACGCGATCCCTCCCATTTCGAAATTTCTGCGTGCCAGTTTGTTGTCCGCCCAGCACCGCCCCCATTCCCCCTCCTTTATAAATAAATTCCTGGCTACGCCACTGTAAGGCCTTGTCGTAAAGCGCTCTATAAACAATTCTGCAGGGTTTGTCTATAAGCAGCCGGGAAAGAGAAAAAAGGAGAGAAGGCAAAAGCTGTTAAATATAAAATGCCACATTTGGTAAAAGTATCGGGCTACAAACCTATAGGCAATTCTGCAGGAATTGCCTGTGTATTGTCGTGCTCTTACTTCGATAGCAACTGAGAGCTCGAAGGTGGGATGTGCCTTGACTTTCAAGTGTCGTCAGGTTATCTCCTGTACCACAGCTTCACCCTCATCGCATGTTGAAGAAAACATTGCCGATCACCGTCACTATGGGGACCAAACCCATGATTCTAGCGCAGTATGCAGTTAAACGGCATAACCACTCATCTATATAGTAAGTTGTGTAGTTTGTGCGCTAATTCGTGAGAACGCGCCGAAATGCCTGTTTTCGAAGCGGCACTTCTCACCTTGGCGCAGTTCGTGTGCATGGGCGGCACTCCGGCGCGGATGCAACAGTTCGCGCAGCTGGCGAAGCATCGCCTGGGCATCAAGCTGCCGACGGGTGCCGAGCTGTGTGACATCAGCCACCGGTCGTATCGCTACGCCATGTACAAGTGCGGCCCCGTGCTGTCGGTCAGCGTAAGTTCATTTGCTGTCTCCTCTAAGATGCCTACGAGCCAAATCTATCCTGGTGTGTCTCACAACGCGCGGCAAGACGTAAAACCAGCGAAAATGGGACACTGAGGAGCGGACACCGAAAAGTTGGGCACGAGCAGCGTCGTTTCGTGTGGCAAGCTATACGTCCCGTCCGTTTACGAGATGCCGTTGTTCTCTCGTCTGCGGCTCACAGAGTCGCCAATCGTTGAAAAGTGCGGTGGGATGAAGATCGATTGGCTCTGTAAATAAATCGACGAAAAATAATAAGAAGGTGCGCGCCGGTCTGGTCACACATACTCCTGCAAAAATGCCTCCGCCCCAAGGAGCAACTGCTCTACATTCGGAATGTGTAACAACTCCCCAGTGCGCAGCCCTTTTGCGAATTTTGAATGTGTGTGCGCGCAAGGACACTTGAGATGGCCTTCTTCCCTGGGAATCGCGCGAATGTTTGACGGCTTGTCTCCTCGCGCAGCACGGCATGGGCGCACCTTCCCTGTCCATCCTGATGCACGAGGTCCTCAAGCTGATCCATTATGCGCGCTGCCAGGACGTCATGCTCATCCGCATAGGCACCAGCGGTGGAATTGGTGAGTCGCTATTTCTAGCCATCCTTGCCTCCACGCGATCTCACGTAAAGACTAGAAAAACCAGTGGCGTTCTGTATGCAATCAGGGTTAAGAAGGAAAAGGTAAGCCACACAAAAGAAAATTATTCCCTCCCTCACTGTTTGCACTCTGCTGAAGAGAAGTACCACTTTCCTCCTTAAGAAAAGGGACTCCACAGAACGTGCGCAGTAACTATTAAGGCTAAGCTTATGCGAATATCACCTTTTTGGTTGGAAGCCAACTCGAGGCGAATAGTAATTAGCGTCGAATAACTTGAAACCAAACAGCTCAAATAGTTCTGGGATTTGCATAACACCTTGACATTAAGAGCCAGATATTGACAACTTTAAGAAAAGCTGGTTCTTCGCTTTCAATTATGAAATAGGTTCCCCTCTAAGTCATGCAGTTTATTTTCAAACTGCGGCTGTTGAGATATTTTCATGCAAAGTGCAAGTTCAACACTTCTTACAACTCCAGCTGCACAGAAAACGTGTTTACAGGCTCTTGCTCGCTGTAGCGCTTCAGTCTGCCTAAATTCTGTGGTGGTTGAGGCCGGGGGAGCGTTTCGCGTTCTCCCATCGTGCGTCGTCGCGATGCTGTGAAGCGTGACTGCGTGACGTCAGCACCCTTTTGCCGTGTTGCGCAAATTCAGCTTGACCGTTTCCACCTACACGCGCACTTAACCCGTTCCGTTCTACAAGTGCACAGACGAAAAAAACATATTTTTAATTTGACAGTAAAATCAGGGTACTTTACATTCGAATTTTGACTTCAAGTGTGGCTTCACAGAAACACTATTTCCCCTCGAAGTGATGTTTCGAGGCAGCGCTTTCCGCTGTTATGGTTGGCGTCTGACACCACGTGGCGACAGGTCATTCACCCTAACCTCTGAGCCAGAGCCCACGTGCACCGGAGGGGTCATTCACCCGACCTTTTCTGAACCGGAGCCCACGTGCACCGGAGGGGTCATTCACCCGACCTTTTTCTGAACCAGAGCCCACGTGCACCGGAGGGGTCATTCACCCGACCATCTCCCCGGATTCGTCGATGAGAGGATCGACCTCTCCTGCCCGTGCTTGGTATTGCAGGAGGAGGGGCCCTCTCTCCGTGCCTGTCACGTGTCATCGATGGAAGCAAGATCCCGCCCACACTTGTAGAGAGCTATTTAAGGGGCTCCGAAATGTACTTTGATATACTTCTTACTTGAGACTTCATACTTCATGCTTTTCTTATTTTCTTTCAACTACCTTTGAATAAACCGTGCAAGTTTTGCACTAGCAAATCGTCTCGCCCCTGCTTGGTCGCCATGATCTACCGGATGCCTGCAGCCCGCCGACAACGCCACGCTACCCAATAAGTAATGTCGGTCGAGCTTCGTTAGACAGGCGCCGCTACTTCTCGGCAGCAGTACGGTACGCTGCCCTGGCGGACGCAACAAACTGGCTGGCAGCGATTGGGATACGGAATCCTGGAGACCCCAACTTGGACGACAACTACGAGATCGTAGCCTCTTCGTCCTGGCGACAACGTTCGGAAAGAAGGTGTCCGGATCATGACTGCATATGGTGAGTGCACGGCTTTTCTTCACTGAGATATCACTTGGCTTTTACGTATTTTTTGGAAAGTACATTGCAGTGATTTTTCTTTAAACCGTTGAAGGAAGTTCGAGTACGTCAAGGTTGTATAGAGTGAAGGTTTAGCAGCACTAATGGCAGCCATGAACTTGAAGGCACTAAAGAAGCCGGAATTGTTGAGCTTGGCCAAAGAGTTGGGCCTCCAAATTGCCGAATCAAAGAGAAAGCCGGAGGTCATGGAGGCGATCGAAGTGACCGGGGCAGACGACGAGGAACTGACGGAATGCATAGAGGGCATTAAAGAAAGAGAGGAAAAAGAAGAGCGTAAGCGCCTAGAGGAAAAAGAGGAGCGCGAACGGGCAGCACGTGAGGCAAAAGAGGAGCGCGAGCTGGCAGCACGTGACGCCAAGGAAGAGCGCGACCGCGAAATGAAGCGCCTAGAGATTGAGCTTCTGAAAGCACAAAATAGCGAAAGACCTAGCACAGAGGCACGTGAAAGCGAGCGCAGAATGACGGACTTGATGGCACCCTACGCAGTAGGAGGGGACATAGGTCTTTTTCTGGTGAAGTTTGAGCGCACGTGTGAGAAGGCAAAATTCGCGAAAAACACGTGGCCGCAACGCTTGCTTATGTTACTGCCACGTGAGGTAGCTGATATTATCGCCCGCATGGGGAAAGAAGAAGCAGACGACTTCAATGAAGTCAAAGCGACCCTGCTTAAAAAGTATAGATTATCAGCGGAAGCATTCAGGCGAAAGTTCAGGGAAGTCGAGAAGACCAAGAGTGAGTCATATTCAGATTTTGCGTACACCCTGGAGGTAAACCTGAAGGAATGGCTCAGAGAAGAGGGTGCACTCGGCGATGCCGAAAAGACAATGCAGTGCGTTGCCTTAGAACAGTTCTACCGCCGGCTGCCAGTAAACATCAAGTATTGGGTTCAGGATAGGCCAGGCGTAGACACTGTTTCGAGAGCGGCCGATCTCGCTGAGGAGTACGTAACTCGCCGTGCGAACGAAGGCAGCGAAGCTCCTAAGGAGGAGATGAATAAATGCAGACCCGACAAGCCAAAACGATGGTCAAAGTCGAGTCGGTATAAAACAAAGGAAAGATCAGATTCAGGGAAAAGTAGTGACGAGGACAGCGAAGGAGAAAAGGAGTCACCCGAACAGAGGGCAGAAAAGCAAAAGAAAAAGACTTTCGAGGCCAAGAAACCAGTAGTTTGCTACAACTGCCGGCAAACGGGGCATATCTCCGTGGGATGCAGAAATCCCAAACTAGTGTTGATGTCACTAAGTAGTAACGCAGAGAATCTGAGCTTGCTCGAACCGTACATTCGAGACCTCGTGGTAAACGGCAAACCGTGTAGAGTGCTTCGCGACTCGGCAGCCACAATGGACGTAGCGCATACATCGTACGTAGATGCAGGCCAGTTCACGGGGGAATGTGCTTCGATAAGACAAGCCGTAGAGGCCTCCAGTGTTTGTCTCCCGGTGGCCAAAATTCGTATTGAAGGCCCTTTCGGAATACTGGACACTGAAGCCGCCGTCTCGGCACATCTGCCGCCGCAGTATCCGTATTTGTTTTCGAACAAATCAGAGGATTTGCTACGACGCAAGGGAATCGGGTTTAGTGAGGGAACAGTGCAAGCCCTAACTCGTTCCAAGGCAAATGAGCTCGCGGCTAAAGCAGTGGATGAAAGTCCAGTGGTGAAAGAAACCGGTTTGACAGCTGATTGGTCAACTAGTACAGAACAAGACAGCCCTATAGGGGACGAGGCGGAAAGTACGCCAGCTAATGAAAAAACCAGGAAAGCAGCGGAGCCTGAAATGTCGCGAGAAGCAGAATGCAGCAAGTTATTGAACGTAAGCCCTGCCACAATGATTGCCGAGCAGGAAATGCGTAAAGCACAAAACAATGCTGAGCATTACTATGACAGGACGGCTCGCACGCGACGCTTTGAAGTGGGGGAAAAGGTAATGATCCTGAAACCCTCGTTGAAAAACAAACTAGAGGTTCAATGGGAAGGACCGGTTGACATAATTCAGAAATTATCTGAAACAAACTACGTAATCACGGTACCCGGAAAACGAAGGACACCACAAGTGTACCATAGCAATCTACTTAAACCCTACAGGCAGAGGGAAGCCATTGTGAACATGTCCCTTAACCAACCTGAGGAAATGCCTGTCGACTTTCCACAGCTACCAGCAGTGACGGAGACAAAAGACATTGACGAGACCATTGATAAGTTAGTAGAACAGGCGGAGTTGAATCCCATTCAGAGGGCCGAACTGAGGGAACTCGTGTTTGAATTTAAAGACGTATTTTCAGACACACCGGGCAGGACGACTGCGATCGTTCACGATATCGAGTTAACCTCGTCGGACCCAGTTCGTTCAAAAGCTTATCGCGTTTCGCCTCGTCAACGTGAAGTCATGACCGCTGAAATAAACAAGATGTTAGAGCTAGGTGTAATCGAGCCAGGAGAGAGTGATTATACCTCACCTCTTATCTTGGTTGAGGTCCCAGGGAAAGAGCCGCGGCCATGTATCGACTACCGCAGGCTCATTTTAATCACGAAGGACCAGACTTATCCAATACCACATATCGAGGAAAGGCTTGAGAAAGTGAGCAGTGCTAATTTCATCTCTACGCTCGATTTAGTCACAAGGTATTGGCAGGTTCCATTGACCGAGAGGGCAAGCAGGCTTGCAGCGTTTATTTCCCCGATGGGAACCTTTCGTCCGAAAGTCCTGAGTTTTGGATTAAAGAATGCGCCATATTGCTTCTCTAGCCTTATGGACCAGGTGCTACGAGGAATGGAGGACTTTGCACTTCCCTATCTCGATGACATAGCTATCTTTTCTTCATCATGGGCGGACCATATGCAACACCTGCGAACCGTGTTGTGTCGGCTACGAGAGGCCAACTTAACTGTTAAGGCTCCCAAATGCCAATTAGGGCGCGCGGAGGTAGCTTATCTAGGTCATGTAATAGGGCAAGGCCATCGTCGGCCTTCCGAGGTTAAACTGACCGCGATAGACAACTTCCCGCAACCACGCACCAAGCGGGACGTCAGATCATTCCTTGGCTTGGCTGGTTATTACCAACGATATATTCCGCGGTATTCCGAGATTGCGAGTCCTTTAACGGATGCTCTCAGAAAAACAGAACCACAAACGATAAAATGGGATGACGCGAAAGAAAAGGCTTTTAGTATGCTGAAGAACGCACTAACGAGTCAGCCAGTGTTGAACGCGCCCGACTACTCTAAACCATTCATTCTTCAGTGTGATGCCAGTGACAGGGGTATGGGGGTGGTGCTCTGTCAAAAGAAAGATGACGAGAACGAACACCCTGTACTGTACGCCAGTAGAAAGCTTTCAGTTCGTGAGGAAGCATACAGTGCATCAGAAAAGGAATGCGCCTGCGTAGTTTGGGCGGTACAGAAGCTAGCTTGCTATATCGCTGGCTCAAGATTCACCATAGAGACTGACCACTGTCCCCTCACATGGCTGCAGTCCATGTCTATGAAAAACGGTCGTCTTTTGCGCTGGAGCTTGGCTCTTCAACAGTACACCTTCTAAATTCGCTACAAGAAGGGTAAGCTTAACGGCAATGCCGACGGTTTAAGTCGTTGCCCCTAGAGTATCGAAAGCCTCATGCTCATCCGGGTTTCCGTGGCATATTTTTCGTGCATTCATATGTTTTTTTCGAATTGAAGCCGATTGTTAGCTGATTTTAATAACCACGTCTTAAGAGGAAGCTTTAGCTCGGGCCCAACTCCGACGCGGCCTATTCAAATACATGTAAAAACGCAAAAACGTTTTTCTGAGATAACCCCTGGACCGATTTTGATGAAATTTGTTGCATTTGAGAGAGTAAGATAAATTCTAGTGACTGTTGGAAGCATAATTTTGATTTAGGGCTTGAATTTTGTTAGAAAGATTTTCAAAAATTCAGAAGTTTGAAAAAAATAGAAGCATGAAGTTTACAAACTAATAGCTCTGCATCAAGAACAGATATCGCGGTTCTGTAAACGGCATCCATTAGATCATTCAAAGCGGACAAATATTATATGTCATTTTACATCTTACGTGAATTTGTTACGTTGTTTACGCGGGTTCTGCAAAAGTTGTAATTACATATTACTACATTTTTTGAGATTCATGTGTAACATATCAATTTTGTCCGCTTCAGATGTGCTATCAGATACAATTCACAGAATTGCGATATCATTTTTTCTTGTTGAGTTACAGAGTTGTAAACTTGATAGTTTCGTTTTCTGAAAATTTGCAATTCTTGTCAATTTTTTATAAAATATTGACGGCCTAACTCAAAAATTCGAAACCAACAGTCACCAGATTTTAAGTTTTTCTTTTAAATGCAGCAAACCCAGTCAAATTTAGTGCAGTGGTTGCCGAGAAAAACGAATTCTCCTTTTACATGTATTTAGATAGGAGCACCCGAGCTAAAGCTTCCTCTTAACGCTTTCAAGAAATGGCTGTTTTTAGTGTTAAGGGGGGAAGGACGCGCGTAGGAAATGGGAAAGGTGTAGCGGGTTTTCTTTTTTTGTTAAAAGCTGGGTGTGTCTTGGGGGAGAGTGGCCGTGTGCTCGCTGCTTGTGGTTGTGGGTCCGGCACTGTTCTGGGGTGATTGCTTGCCCTCGCAGGAGACGAAAAGTTGCGAGACCTGCTGGCAAAGACCAATTTCACCGGACCGGACCAAGGAGAAAAGTCAAGAGCGCCACCAAGGACGGAAGACCACTCCCCGGAATCTACCTGCTACGAACGAAGGGTTCGTGACCTCCACGGGGAATCCTGATACCGAAACGCCGATCCCTAGTACAGCGGCTGCTGGCCCCTACACGTCGGGATCTTCCTCCCCCGCCGGAGATGCTGTTAGGGTTGGCGTCTGACACCACGTGGCGACAGGTCATGCACCCTAACACCTGAGCCGGAGCCCACGTGCACCGGAGAGGTCATTCACCCGAACTTCTCTGAACCGGAGCCAACGTGCCCCGGAGGGGTCATTCACCCGACCTTCTCTGAACCGGAGCCCATGTGCACCGGAGGGGTCATTCACCCGACCTTCTCCCCGGATTCGTCGATGAGAGGATCGACCTCTCCTCCCCGTGCTTGGTATTGCAGGAGGAGGGGCCCTCTCTCCGTGCCTGTCACGTGTCATCGATGGAAGCAAGATCCCGCCCACACTTGTAGAGAGCTATTTAAGGGGCTCCGAAAAGTACTTTGATATACTTCTTACTTGAGACTTCATACTTCATGGTTTTCTTATTTTCTTTCAACTACCTTTGAATAAACCGTGCAAGTTTCGCACTAGCAAATCGTCTCGCCCCTGCTTGGTCGCCATGATCTACCGGATGCCTGCAGCCCGCCGACAACGCCACGCTACCCAATAAGTAATGTCGGTCGAGCTTCTTGAGACAGGCGACGCTACTTCTCGGCAGCAGTACGGTACGCTACCCTGGAGGACGCAACACCGCGCTGGCGTGAAACCACCTTTAAGGCAAAGTTGTCCGTCATAAGCGCGCCGCCGCAGAGATGGGAAACAGAGCCGCCGGCCAAAGATATGACGTGGACGGTTTTACAAAGATTATGGCGTTGTATGCTGTTATTTTCACTTGTTTATTTATTATGTGGCTTATATGCGGAAAAATACGCATATTCGTTCGTTTGGAATACTATAAAGCTTGTAACATTTGAATACGAACTGAAGCGATTATTGAATAGCATAATATTCAATCGAATATATTTTGAAAATTCTCACAAGCCTAATTAAGACATATATCCGAAAGTGTATCAGTATTGCTAAAACCGAGTCGCACGGCCTTTGTGTTTCGCGTATACGGAATTGCGTCAAACCTAGCAACGGTACTTTAGGCTAGTTGGCGGGTCATCCTAAATATGCCTACGGCGCGATGTTTGCATAGCGCTGTCTACGTTTACCGTTGCGCTGTGTGAATATTTATCGTGCTTCGCATCGCAAGCGGCGATGCTTGCCACGACACCTGCCCTTTCCCGGCCAGTGCGTGGAGATATGGCACCGGTTAATTGGTCATACGAAATTGACCTGCTTCAGTCCTCGGATAATACACGAATGAGAGATTGACGTGAATGAATCGGAGTCGCCGCATATTAGAGCGAAGATTTTGTTGGCTATTCCCCATGCATATCGAGGACGGCTGTCTGGCCGAGTAAACGTGGGCCAGTCCCGGAGACAGTGCGCAATTAAATATGGTGACTCATTGGGCTGATCCTGCTGCCACCGCATAAAATCTGACTGGACAAATTGACAGGATTGACCGGTGTTACGCAGGGCAAGGTAGCGCCACGTACTCGGAGCAATCACACGTCTCACAGCATTCAAGTAATAAATCAAACCAGTAAGTGTCCCCCGCTGCATATCTCAATAGATCCACATGATAGCTATCTCTTGACTTAGACGATCATCCTTTCCCATGGCTGTGTTGTTGTTGTTGTTGTTGTTGTTGTTGTTGTTGTTGTTGTTGTTGTTGTTGTTGTTGTTGTTGTTGTTGTTGTTGTTGTTGTTGTTGTTGTTGTTGTTGTTGTTGTTGTTGTTGTTGTTGTTGTTGTTGTTGTTGATCAGGTGGAATTCTGCCCACTCTTTTTTACATTTCTCGTTCTCTACTGAACATGCAATAGAGCTAAGCAGATAGCAACGCTAAAGCTGCTTCGCTGACTGCGCCTTGTTCTGTTTCAGGAATCCCGCCCGGCACCGTAGTGGTCAGCACCGGAGCCGTAAATGGCCTGCTCAAGGAAGAGGTCGAGCTGGTGAGTATGCTATAATACGCTGCAATTTGGGAGCTGCGAACAGGCATCGCTCCTCGCTCCACCTACATAGGTGGTTGTCCTGCGAAATGAGCGAGTAAATTCAGCCAGAGTTTGCCGGCATTTGCCCCATCCGTTCATCACTGTTGTACACATGAGATATTACATTATTAAGCTTTCACTTTGAGGACCGAGATTGCTTTGATACTAATTTCTCTCTTTATTTTTGTCTTTTCGTTTTGTCAGAGAGAGCTATGCGAATACCTTCACTCACGGAAGCTGCGACGACGCATCCGCTACTTACAGTGCATTGTATATGTGTGGACGGGACTTCATAGTTGACGTATTTGCTATTAGAAGGTATTGCACTTAAGTGCGTGAGAACAGGCCACGACAGAAAACATGCGAAGAAATTGGAATACTGAAAGGGCAACGCGCAAAGAAAGGGTGTGTCACATTTTCTCCTCTGCGTCGGCGCAGCATATCCTCGGTGAAGTGGTGCGGCGGCCTTGTGTGCTGGACGCCCAGCTGGCCAGCGAGATCGCCGCCATGGGACGCCGCTGCATGGCCGGCACCAGCGTGGTGGCCGGCAAGACATTGAGTTGCAACGACTTTTACGAAGGTAGGGGCATGTTGTGACACAAATCTCTTATGGAATACTTGCTCATGGGAAGTGCAATGATTCATACAACACTAAAAAGTGACTGTTTTCCATCGCAGGCGAAGCGTAAAGTCCGAGAGCAAATTATTAGACTGCTATACGAAGCAAGGGTAGTCGTTTCATCAGCTGCATAATGTGCTGTAAACAATCACATACTATCTAAACCAACAAGCACTTGCTATTACACTGACTTATAATGACTTGCTATTATACTGTTCAGTGTATTACCTAGGATAAAAAAGAAAAAAAAGAAAAATACACACGATGAACTCCCATAACCAAATTTTCTGTCCCCCTATTGTGAACTTTGTTTTTGTACGTCTCCATTTTATGTCGTTTCCCTACTTTTCTTTCACCAATCTTCCAATCGCCTCTTACTAATCTCTACTGCGGATATGTTTACTTTCCGCCTGCTCTCGCTGAACGGAAGTGCTTCAAGGAGGCCAGTGGTACCTAAATCGACCGCTGTGTAGACATCTTTGCAATTTAATAAAGCATGCCCCATCGTTTTCCGTCGCCAAGCACATGCTTCTTCTTCCTTCTTATAACTCGCTTTATAGGTACGTGTTCTAAGGCATCCTGATCTCGCTTCGAAAAGTAATGAGCTTCCCTTTCAGTTATCATAAATTGTTTCTTTCCTGATTTCGTTTTTTCCTCATATGTAGTTACTCATGGCAGGTTTCTTTTCCGTTGCCGCCACCCATGAGATTTTTCAGCCTCTCTAACTTTCTGGTTGACGTTCTTTGTTGCTGCGTTGCTCACCGTACAGGCTGCATACTTGCTGGTAAGCTTCCTAGTTCTTTTCCTCCACTGTGAATCAATGTATTTGAATCAATGTGTTTCTTGTACAAATACCTCAGCACTCTCCCAGCCCATTTACTTTCTTCCATATTCCTCTGTCGTTCTTCGTAATAAATTTTACTGCGAGCTTCCCTCACTTCAAAACTTGTCCAGCCACTATCGCCCTGCACAGCTTCATTTGTAATATTCCCGTGAGTGCCCAATGCGAGACGTCCCACTGACCTTTGGTTCCCGCCGAGTCCTGACTGTGCCCCTGATTTCAAGCAAACAACCGCATTTCCAAAAGTAGGTCATGGAACCATTACACCTTTCCACTTACCCTGGAGCACCTCGTACCTATTGTATCACCATAGCGCTGTGTGTTTCATTATGGCTGCATTTCTCTTCCGCTTTACTGTTATTTTTTTCCGTGTTTCCATATATCTATTACCTTCGTTTATCCATATACCAAGGTATATATATTATTTTACCCGAGGTATTTCCTGGCCCTGTATTGCCACTGTCCGATCACTGTTTTCATTGAACACCATAAACCTGATTTTCTAACGCTCAATTTTAAACCTAAATTCTCGCCTTCCTGTCCACAGGTATTAGAGGTACGTAGAGGTATTCACAATATTAGAGGCACTTAGAGGTACCACTAGTAACACAATGACGTCCGCAAAAAATAAACCTAGAAGCTGCTGCTCTACTACTGTACCCGGCTCTCTTGGCTCGGTACCGCCGTCTGCCGGGCGCCGTTTTACTCACCGACGGCATCAAAGGGTGGTGATGGCGCATGCAACGTCACCACTCCCTCGGTTGGGTGGCGGGAGATTTGAATTTCGAAAAAAAAGGTATTCGGACCCTTCAGATACAATTTTCTCGTAAACTAAGCATTTTCTTGGCACGAAACAAGTGCTGCAAGATTTCTGGAATGGTGCTTAAACAGTCCTTGGCGACTTAGTATTTGCCTTTAGTGTCCCTTTAAGGCAAAATTTGTTCATTCAAGTTATTGCCCACCAACTCGAGGCTTTTCTGTTAGCAGAGCAACTGAACATCGCCTACGTAGCAGTTTCCGTAACTTTATTCAATCCGCCACGCACCAATGACGCATTGCAGCCTGCAATATTCGAGCTGCAGCGCACTTCCTTCACGCCCGCGCGCAGGGCAAGCAAGGCTGGACGGCGCCTTCTGCCACTACACGGAGGACGACAAGTTCGCCTTCCTCGAGAGGCTGCGTGGGCTGGGCGTCGTCAACATCGAGATGGAATCCTCGCAGTTTGCAGCCATGTGCCACCACGCCGGAGTCAAAGGTGAGCAGCGCTTGTCGCACTTCAGAAATTTATTCTTGTGTGGCCTCTCGCGCTGTACGAGCGGGTTGCGGTGTTTCAGCGAAGCCTGTCATTCTTAAACGCAGTACGGGCAGAGAAGTAACTTTTTTTTTGCGATATTCGCGCTATCGAAGGTCACAAATTACGAAATAATCAGTGACCGCCTTGATGAACAAAGAAACAATGATTCACCTTTTGGTTAACTGGACTGGGCTGAAATTGATTTTGTCAGGTCGTTGCAATCGAGGAATTGAAATCAGTCCAGGCTCAATGCATGTCCACTGATAAAGTATAAGAAGTCTCAGACCAATTAGGCGTTATTTGACGCCGAAAGCGCCCACGATAGGTTGGCCTTCCACGTGTAGTTTTGCTCAAAGCAGATAAAGTGGCCACTGGAAGATGGAGATCCACAGTGTATGAACAAGGAAAGCCTCAGGAAGCGTTTCAAAAGAGATGCTTTATGGGAAAATTGTGAGGAATGCCCGTACATTTCTCCCGAGATTTGTTAGCGGATATCTCAAAAGCTATATCTGAGTATAACATCTTCTTGGGCGAGTTGGTTCACGACTGAGAAGGAAACGCCAAACGCGAAAGAAACAAGGACGAAACGAGTGCACAGGACCGGCGCTTACACTTCCGGTGTAATTGAAGTGTGTGTAATTGTGTAATTGAAGTGTGTGTAATTGAACTTCTGCATCCTACGCGTCTCGACATTGTATTGTTTGCCGCTACCATTTTTCCTTCTCAAAAGTTATATGTATATCGTAGTTTGAAAGATTGAAAGTGTATTTAGCATAAATAAGGTACACAATTACGAAGTGCACATTTTGGGATCCAACAAATTTGTCAAAGGGTCCCTACCAATCGATATTAAGGAAAAAAAACACTCCTATGGCAGCTGTTATATCATGTTGCGAAATCACATAAAACAAATGTAGCTGGAATAAGTAAAACAAGAAAATACAGTAGTAGGGAAAATTTCACATGTAAGTTGTAAATTTTTCTAACCATTTTCTTCTTTTACATTATCAAAAACATCCGCACATGAAAAGAAAAAAAATTAAGGTTGTGTGCAAGCATACGCCGTGCTACGTATTGTCATTAAGTGAGTGCTTTAATTTTTTTTAAAGAATTGTATGCAATGTTCTTTGACTGGTTAGAATGCTATCAAGCCTGTTCCAAACTGAGGTGCCTGTAAACTGCGGTGTATGAGCGACGGTGATTAGTATTTACCTTAGGCAATAAAAAACGACAGCCATCCCAATAGTGGGAAGTGTGGGGCGAAGCGAAGCTGTTGTCAAGGCTAACTTTTCATTGACTAGTTGATGCATGACGGAGGCGATGCTGTACGTTGTCAAACCGTAAATGTTGAGTTCATTCCTTCATTCTCTAGTTCGTGTTTCGGACTGCGATGATAGTTTAGCTTTCCTTCATTGTATTGTGCAGTGTACCCTACCCTAGCGTGTAGGCTTGCCCCCCAGCTGGACGCTCTTCTGCACTAGCTGACATCAGCGACTTATAATCCTCTAGCAGTTCAAATGAATCCCGAGGTTTTGCCGCCATGTCAGCCTTTTCATATAAGGGTTGTGACCTCACTGGAGCTCAGTGAGTGAGGAAAACAGACGTTTTTTTTTTTTTTCCGTGTGTAAAGGGCTGCAGAAAACAGCGCCTCTCTCCCCTCCGCGAAACCTCTCCCACGCGTCCGCCGTGGACCCAGGATGGGGGCTCGCTGCGGCCTGAGCACTGGCCCTTCGCAGGGGGGAGGGCCCCCTCTCCCGACCCGCCAGTGCTGCCGCGTATAAATGCGAGAACCCCTTAAATGCAGGCGCGGTTCTGTGCGTCACCCTGCTGGACAGGATCCAGGGAGACCAGGTGACTGCGTCCAATGATGTGATAGCCGAGTGGCAGCAGCGGCCACAGGAGCTCGCCATTCACTTCATGGCACGCCAGCTGGGTGCGACCCTGTGTGCCTGAAGTGTGCGCTACCTCACCTGCGACGCCTGCCTGTGCTTCCGGCCTTATGCGAAAAAATGCTTCTGCCAACTTTCACGGCGTGGAATGCAGTCACCACGTCACGTCACGTCACCCAGAAACAAAGGAACAATGAATGTTTATCTCTACTGATGTTTATTGCTGTTTAACGATGAAGAATAATGAGATTAAAGCTACTGTTGGTTTTAACGTATAAAGTGTTTTGTGAGCAAGCTTGCGTATTCTTATTTCGTTATTAGTTCTGCGAGTGTGAAAATGACATAATGCGTACGTGTCTCGTTCAAAGATCGCCAGTGGGCATCGTGGCACTCCCAACATTTCCTTAACCTAATAGCGTTGAGTACCATGACTGCATACAACAGCAAAGACTGATATCAAAAGAGATTTGTTGTACTTGAAGGAACAGTGCTACGCTGCCCGAAGCCAGATCAAGGTGTAAGAAAACGCATGGTTAGATAAGAAATATTGCCGCACGCGACTCTTCAAGCGTAGCGCGTGGAAACAGCGACAACTATTTAGTACGTTTTAATAGTACTTCTCAGTCTCCTTTGAACGGGAATCTATTTCCTTGATTTTAAATTATTGAATAAAACGTTACGCAGGTACCCTGCCGGAGGCGTTATGTTTCAATAACAGTGGGAGGAAAGTCAGTTAAAATCTAAAAGATGGCTAGAAGATTGGCGGCGTAAATGAAGGCAGGGAACACGCGGCAGGAGAGCGCGCAATTGTTGCGGAGCAGTAAAAAATACTGAGACTCGATGTTTTGATAGCATGAACCACTGATCTTAGAGGCCTACTGCAATAAAATTTCGCTTAGTCTAGGTTACTTATGAATGGGTAATTTACACTGCAAGCAATTTCAGCAAAGCTGCAGTGCGCATGTCACGTGCATTTATTTATTTATTTATTTATTTATTTATTTATTTATTTATTTATTTATTTATTTATTTCAGAATACTGCAGGCAGCAGTGCTGCCCAAGTAGGAAAGATTTTTTTTTTTTACATCAACTGCAATGACCAAGAATCCACAAATTTACATTTGTACAATCGACAACAGACGCTGGCAGACAATTCCATTCTGCAACTGCGAGCGGAAAAAAAAACCTCTGAAAATCTTCGTCCTCGCAAAGTATACGGGCGGATAACATCCGAGTGATTAATTATAGATTATACGTGTTGTGCGCGGGAAAGATAAGTTTCGCGCGGCAGACCAATTCTGTTCTGATCGATGAAATAGAGCATTTTTAGTCTCGCACTCTTTCGGCGGACACTGAGGGGCTCCAGATTCAGTCGCTGCAGCGTGTCGGTAACAGATGAAGGAGATCGATGGCCATACGCAGCAAATCTAGCAGCGAGGCGCTGAATTCGTTCTACACATGTTCAACGCAGTGTGGGTCCCACACTGCGGAAGTGTACTCAAGGACGGGCCGATGCCTCGAGTTGAACACTTCACGGTGAGTCTTCCAATTTAATGCGCTGATCGCAACTTTTATCAAATGCGGTTGTGCAAACATTCTTCAAATGCTTATCCCATCTTATGTTGCTTGTAATAGTTAGTCGTAGATATTTGGCACACGTTAATGACTGAATACTTTTATTAACAATGCAATACGTATGAGAGAGTGGATTTTTCTTTGTGGTTATTGTCATACGAACTGTTTTATTAAAATCTACTTGCATTCCGTTTCGTTCACGCCATTACGCAAGCTTACAGACGCTATTGTTCAGTAGTTTTTGGCAAGAGGAACTATTAACAACACTGTACATCACGCAGTCGTCAGCGAATAATTTTACTGTAACAGAGTGATCCAAGTTAGAAGCACTGCCATTTACATATATTAGAAATAAATTACCGAGTACGGAACCTTGTGGTAACCCTGACAAGACAGGTAGGTCAGCAGACCTGACACCTGCACACTCTACAAACTCTGTGCGATTTTACAGATAAGCCTGCAACCACAATATCAATTTCTCAGGAAGCCCGGCATCCCTTAATCTTCCAATCAGTAAGGTGGTATCATAAGAAGCCAACAAGCACTGACACTAAGGACAACATAAGGGAAATTACTTGTGCTTAATAAATTAAATAAGTAAACGATAAATTAATGGAAATGAAGGTGGATGAAAAAACAACTTGCCGCAGGTTGGAAACAATCACACAACCTTCGCATACGAAGGTTGTGGGATTGTTCTTGCTATGTCTCCTATTCTGTTCTTGCTATTTCTAGATTGTTCTAGCTATTTCTTGCTATTGAAAATTTTAAACCATTTACTTTACACCACATATTACAATTTAGTAATTGTAACCGGTGACTTCTAAAGCCATATCCACTTGGACCAAATTCTGAGGAGGACATCAATTTCTACATATGCGTCCCGAAAGTTTGGGAGGAAATACATTGATGTTCGAGTAACTATTGAGCTACAATGCATAAAAAGGCTTCTTGCTTAAAAAGATAACTGATCCAACAGTGCATTTTACAAGTTTGCCTGCGCTTATCTCAGATCTGGTGCTAGTTTCAAAATTTGTTCTAACTGGATGAGTCCTGTGAAATCACTGGCTTCAATTCCTGTATTGAAATATAGCGCTAAATTAATTAGTTTAAGCGCTAATTAATCGTACTTGTTAATTGGTCATGCTTATTGATTTACAGTGTATGTAATGTATACCTCTTCGATTATTCCAGCTTAATAAGTAGATTTCTGCCAAATTCCACGGGCAATTTCTTTTTTTTAATTCTGTTAACGTTCAAGCAAAACACCCGGTATATTCAGCATGACAATAACGCTTAAGAAAAAGTCACCCACAACAACAATAATAAAAGTTTACAAAAGGGCTGACATTGACGCCATAAATAAAGAACTCCAAAATTTTTTAAATGGTTTTCAGCAGTCTTACTTATCAAGCACTGTCGATAGCAACTGGGAACTTTATAAGAATGTATTGCTCAACTGGGAAGCTAGATACATATCAACAGTTCTCCTGAAATCCGACTCTAACAATGAATGGTTTAATAAACTGCTCAAAGCTCTCCTTACTAAAATGAAAAGGCTTTAGAGAAAAGCCAAACTTACAAATAACTCAGAAACATGGGGAAAATACGAACTGTGCGCTAACCAATATATTCAGGAGCTGACGATAGCCAAAGATAACTTCTTTAATCATGACCTTCTGACGATTCTACGATCAAACCCCAATAAATTCTGGCGCTTCTATTCAGTAAAGACACATACTACACAGATTGAACTAACAGATCCGGATGGTAATCTCATTAACTCTGAGAAATGCGCGTCAGCTCTTAACGACTACTTCATCTCAGTTTTCTCCAACACTAATGACACTCCCATGAACCAATACCACCACTTTCAGTAAAATTAATGCCAGACATCAAGATCAACCCTGATGGCATATGTCGTCTCATTAATTCACTAAAACTAACCACCTCAGCTGGGTGTGATGGAATTAACGCCAAAATACTAGTTAACACGAATAACATTTCTAGCCGGGTACTACACCTAATATTTGCGCAATCCTTAAAGACTGAAAGCTTGCCCGACGACTGGAAAAAGGCCCATGTCGTACCAATATTTAAGACTGGCGACCGCTCCCGTGCTATGGAATGGAATGGAATGGAAAACTTTATTGACTTTTTTAAGGTTTTAGCGGGTCAGTTTCTCTGACCAGCATTCCTTCTAAACTTCTAGAACATATAATCTCATCCAACCTAATGTCTCACCTGGAATCTATCAACTTCTTTTACCCTCACCAGCACGGCTTCAGAAAACTATTTTCATGCGAGACCCCACTCGCCAAGTTCACCCATGACATTCTGCATTTCATGGACCTTCATTTGCAGATTGATGCCATTTTCTTGGATTAATCGAAAGCATTCGACCGCGTTTCCCACAATCACCACTTCAAGAACTCGCATCTATCGGAATCCCAAATAGCTTGCTTACCTGGCTTGAACACTTCTTATAAGGGCGCACACAGTTTACGTCTGCAAATAATCATAATTCATCTCTTAGCAGCATAACATCTGGTGCCCCACAGGGTGCTCGTTTATCGCCTCTACTTTTCCTTATCTACATCAATGACTTACCTGCTAACATTAAGAATAAATTACGTCTTTTCGCGGATGACTGTGTCCTATATTCCCCTATCAAAGGCTCGAATGACATCACCGCACTACAGCAGGATCTCGATTCCATCGCAGTATGGTGCGAGAAATGGTTCATGCCGCTTAACCTTACTAAATGCAAAGGTCTGTCATTCACCCGCAGCCACAGCTTAAGAGGAAGCTTTAGCTCGGGTGCTTCTATCTAAATACATGTAAAAGGAGAATTCGTTTTTATCGGCAACCACTGCACCAAATTTGACGAGATTTGTTGCATTTAAAAGAAAAACTTAAAATCTAGTGACTGTTGGTTTCTAATTTTTGAGTTATGTCGTCAATTTTTTATTAAAAATTGGCAAAAAATTTTCAAAAAACGAAACTATCAAGTTGACAGCTCTGTAACTCAACAACGAAAAATAATAATACAATACTGATCTGAGAGTTGCATCAAATAGTGCATCTAAAGCGGACAAAATGGATATGTTACACATGAATATAAAAAAATTAATAATAAGGAAATAAAACTTTTGCAACATCTTTGTAAACAACGTAACAAATTCACGTAAGATGTAAAATGACATATTGAATTTATCCGCTTTGAATGATCTAATGGATGCAGTTTACAGAACCGCGATATTAGCTCTTGATGCAGAGCTATGAATTTGTAAACTTCGTGCTCCTATTTTTTTTCAAAGGGTCAAGTATTTGAAAATCGTTTTAAGAAAACTCAAGCCCTAAATCGAAATTCCGCTTCCAACAGTCACTAGAATTTAACTTTCTCTTTCAAATGCAATAAATTTCTTTAAAATCGGTCCAGGGGTTATATCATAAAAACGTGTTTGCGTTTTACATGTATTTGAATAGGCCGCGTCAGAGTTGGGCCCGAGCTAAAGCTTCCTCTTAACAAGTCACACCTACACAATAAATTCAGCTCCTATCAATCATGCGCCGTCTTACAAATATCTCTGCATTCACATGACATCGACACTATCATGGGCAACTCATATTGACACCATCTGTTCTAATGCTTCACGCACCCTTGGATATTTAAAATGCAACCTCATCACCAGAAATAAAAAAGCTAGCATATCTAACATTCATACGTCCGCAGTTAGAATATGCGTCATCTATCCGGCACCCATCCCAATCATATCTTACCTATGACATAGAAAAAACGAAAAGATTTTTATTAGTCATATCATAAGAAGCCAACAAACACTGACACCAAGGACAACATAGGGGAAATTACTTGTGCTTAATAAGTGAAATAAATACGCGATAAATCAGTGGAAATTAAAGTGGATGAAAAAAACAACTTGCCATTGGTGGGAACCGAACCCACAACCTTCGAATTTCACGTGCGACGCTCTACCAATTGAGCTACCGCGGCGCTGTTTCCCCATTAACTTTCTTGAGTGTTTATGTGTCCTAGTAGAACCCTGGTAGTGTTAGCCAGCGCCACCACTCACAGACCTTGGCGGCGGACGTGGAACGTCCTTTTTGCCGCAGGCGTCACGAGAACGTGACCTTTTTGGGTGAAGGCAACTGGTCAATAAACCCACATATGCTACCTGAAGGCATCAATGTTGCCGGATTCGAGACCCTCGTTGTGTAATAAACGAGAAGGGGGTGAACCGAGGGGCCCAATTTTTATTAGTCATATCATAATAAGCCAACAAACACTGACACCAAGGACATAGGGGAAATTACTTGTGCTTACTAAATGAAATAAATAAGCGATAAATCAATGGCAATTAAAGTGGATGAAAAAACAACTTGCCGCAGGTGGGAATCGAACCGAAGGCTTGTAGTAAAGCCTTGGCACTACTCCCTCTTCGACCGTGATTGAATTCGGGGTGCATGTTCTTGGGTAGATTAGCCACTTGGAGCTTTTCCCTGATCGCGCCTGGAAGGGATGTCTGGTCGCCGTGCTGATTGTGGTAAGTTATCCCGAGTTTGTCCAGGATGCTCCTGCCCATTCGTGTCTTCGCTAGTCTCCCGAGTTGCGAGATTTGGTGTGCCTCAATTAACTCTTCGAGCGTGTTGTGGACGCCCAGCCCAGCTGCAGCAGAAGTTCCATGCTTGTGCTGTCTGGAAGTCCCAGTGCCATCTTGTGTGTTCTTCTAATGAGGGTGTTCAGTTTGACATATTCGGCCGCGTACCAGTTATGGTAGGCGGCCACATAGGTAACGTGGCTAATAACGAAGGAGTGTACGAGTGTGACGACGCTGGCCTCCCTCATACCCTGGTGTCTGTTGGTGATTCTTCTGATGAGCCGCATCGTGTTCGTGATCTTAGCCTCCAAATGCCTGACCGTTTCTCCGTTGGTGCCGTTGGATTCTATGATGAGTCCGAGCACCTTAATCTGCTTCAACCTGGGTATTTCTTGTCAGTCTTTGGTGCGCATGTAAATTTCTTCGTATGCAGCATGCTGGATGTTCCCCCAAGCGTCGGGCGGCAGAGGAGGAGTCCCGATTTTTCTGGCGAGCAGACGAGACCGGTTCCGACGAGGTACCCTTCCAGCACCTCGACCGCGGTCTGTTCGATTTCTGCGTCGCTTCCCTCGCGCACCCAGATCGTAACGTCGTCCGCGTATATTGTGTGATGCGCTCCCTCGATGGCGTTGAGGCGCTCGGGGTGGCCGATCATAATGAGATTAAAGGGCATCGGCGAGATGACCAAGCCTTGTGTGGTGCAGACGCTGCCCATGTTCCTGTCTTCGTATGCGAGTTTGCCCAGCGTTAAGGAGACTTTCCTCTTTGTGAGGAAATCCTGAACATAGCTGTACGCTCGGTTTCCTAGATTGAGTGCGGCAATGCTGCGTAGTATGGCTGCGTGAGCTGCGTTGTCGAAGGCTTTCTTGAGGTCTAATCCTAGAATGGCCTTGGTACCTCTTGCCTTGTTGTCGAGTATCTGGTGTTTGATTTGCAACATTGCATCCTGCGTCGAGAGATGAGCCCGAAACCTGAGCATGGTGTCTGGATACGCTTCGACATCGTCCAAGTGTGCGTTGATTCAGGTGAGGAAGGCGTGCTCCATCAACTTGCCGACGCACGACATAAGAGATATTGGACGAACGATGTCGAGATCTGGGGGTTTCCCTGGTTTGGGGATGAGCATCATTGTTGCTCTTTTCCACTGGTCGGGGATGGATCCTCGGATTCAGCAGTCATTAATGTACTTGGTCAGTTCTGAGATGGTCTCGTTGTCCAAGTTACGAAGCGTCTTATTAGTTACGCCGTCCGGTCCCGGGGCCAACTTGCTGTTGAGCATTTGCAAAGCGGCCCAGATTTCCGCCTCGCCAAAGTCTCTGTCGAGAGAGAAGTTGGGTTTTTCTGTGTATTCCCCGTGTTTAATAGTCGGGTTCTGCAGAACGTATCTATCGCAGAGTTCGGAAATGATTTCTTCCTCGTCCTTGACGTGTGTGAGTATTATCTTGCGGATCGTTTCCCTATGTGTTGCCTTGGTCTTGGTCGGGTCTAGCAGGTGTCGGAGCAGGCGCCATGTGTGACCGGTGCCAATCCGTCCGTCCATCACGTTGCAGATCTCATCCCATTGCTGTTTACTAAGAGTTCTGCAGTGTTCTTCTACTGATTTGTTGAGTAACGCTATGCGTTTCCTCAACTTCCTATTGTGTCTGTTTCTGCCACCTGGCTTGAAGTGATCGTTTGGCCTCCCACATCTACACCAGGCAGCTGTCGATCTTCTCGACGGGACGTTCTGGCGTCACAGTTCGTGGCGTAGCTAGGTCGTCTGGCACCCGGGACCCATATGTCTTCTGTCACCCCCCCCCTGATGTAGTCGAGGAAGGCGAGGATATCGACAATTTCCGGGTTTCAGCACCAGTACAGCCGCCTTGGATACCGCGCACGTTCCCCGGGTCCCCCTCTCCTTCGCTTTCTTTCCCAGAGATCGCGAATGCAGCAAATATACACGCTGTTTTTCCTGCGCCAAGTAACACAGGGTGCTGCACTGATAACGTGTGATAAGCCCAAGTGCACATCTTCTGTCAGACTGTAAGGCTTGGCAGCCAATACAAATGCGGCATCGTGGAAAATATGGCTCACGTCACAAGTAACAAAAATATCTACCAATTTTAGCGGCAATATTGCATTTGCAAAATTGAAGCCCGACATTCATATCTTGCCCAACAACAACTTCACAAAAATCGTCGTAGGCACTATGGCACGCAGTATTTTGTCTGTAGGCAGCCCTGAACGAAAATGAAAATTAAATTGTTTGTCAGTGACGCTGATCTCCCCACCCTATTAGAAAACGCTACCTGCCTCCCCACTGCGCGGCGCCAATGCTATGACAATTACGAGTTCTTTTCATTCTGATCAATAAAGCCTTGTTTTCATTCGCTGCTATACGAACAAACGTGATTATCCGAGCTGAGGTACCACCGCAAGATTGGGAACAGAATAGAGCACGATTTGCGTCGATTCTTGGCGTCACCATAAAAAAAGAAAGAAAAGGCCGCGATGACGCCCGTGCCAGCGAAAGCTTGCACTACTGTTGCTCTGCACTCGCAATGGAGAGGATTAAGGGATCAACGTCGCTGGTCCACTATTTCATATTTCTTTCGCTGCTGCAATATACTGGACGCCGTCCACAGTGCCAATGTACTGTAGGTTGTAGCACCCAAAACGATTTTGTTTAAGAAGTTTTTGTTGAGTTAATAATATGACTTTGAGTCCTCAATTCACGAATTGAAGTGCTTCCTCTATAAGTACTAATTACGGGATTATTAAGGATATGGTTATTACTTTATCTGCCATATTTTTCGCCCTACCGAGTTCCTAGTAATCACAGAAAGACATAACTTCATAGAATCTCGATCGGGAAATATCCTTACAAAATTCACCTTTTCTTTATAAAATTCTGTGCAGCTGATACAGACACTGTACTTGTAACATGAAGTCACGCAACAGCAACAGTTTCTTTAAACTTTCGAAATTAAGAAGGAAAGCGTGAAACGTAACGGTAGGTTTCGCAGCGGCTTCTCGGAGCGAGCGGGAGAGGGGAAGTAAAAGCGAGCCGGACATCGCGGCGGGCCCGCGACTACAGCCTGTCGAGTCGTACGCCGCCAAACTCTTCGGCCGAACCGAGTCCGAAGACGATCCAGAGAATCCCATTCGCGACTTTTGACGGCCCCACTTATGCAACGTCGCTCTCAACGAACGCTTCGCCGTAAACGCGAGCGCCCGGCGCGCTGGTTGAACGCCCTCTTGCTGCTGTCTTTGTTCGTCTTCGCTGCGCGTTCTGAACGGAAGAGGGACCCAAGAGCCCCAACGCCTTACAACGCCTCACTGTATGTTTAGCGACTCCTGCTCCCAGCATGAACGCACAGCGCGAGCGCACCCCACATGAAACGTTCCGCTAAGGCGAGTAGTTTAGCGACCATTTCGCGAATTAAATTATTTTAGCCCGCACATTCGTGCAATTCTTTCGTGGGGTGTTGATAGAGCTGCGGCCGACAATACTGCGGCGCAACGCATCGGGTGCATGATCTCGGGCTACTGGATACCGGAGCATTCTTTGCCATTTGCGCCCAGTCAAGCCGGCGCAAAGAGGGGTGTCTTCAGGCGTATACGACACCTCCCCCCCCCCCGCTGCCCCTTGCACCCGGGGCCCACGGCCCCCCGGCCCCCACTGTTGCTACGTCACTGGTCACGGTCTTTGGTACTTCAGTGACGTCAGCCATCACTTTTTCGGCTCATTGTTGAGTGTCTGTGATGGGCGCGTGCGTCATTCCGGCTCGATTCTTACGGAGCTGGTCCCAGTCCGTCCATTTGAAGGTTTTGTTGGGTTCGATCATTAAATTCTCCAATAATTTCGTTTCAAGAATTCTGTGGTCGCTGCCAATGTCTTCGAACGTGTTATTCCAAGTGACTCCTCTCGTGTTCTTCACTAATGTTAGATCGGGCGCGGTGTCTCTTGTCAGCCCGGTTCCCATTCTGGTGGGAGAGCTGGGATCGGTGATGAGTGTCAGGCCTGTCTTCTGTATGTCCTACCATAAAGCCTTGTCTTTGGCTCTCGTATAGGCGTAGCCTCACGCTCCGTGCGGCGCGTTAAAATCTCCCACGATTAGTAAGGGATGGGAGCCCGAACGTCGGTGGCCCACCTAAAAAGGGTTAGGAATTAAGCGTTGTCGTATGTGCGCGGGGTTGCCGTATAGATTGAGAATAAACGTGCTGGATTGGCTCTTGCTTTTGGGTATAATTTCTACGAATACTTGTTCAATCTGCGCTACCTTAATGTCGTGACGATCGACCACTAATCCTTTCCTGACCAAAGTAGTTACCGCGCAGTTCTCCCCGGATGAGGAACCGATGCCTTGGTAACCGGGTAGTTTTGCTAATCCGTGTGTCTCTTGTAGTATTATTACGTCGGGTTTCGATTTGCTTTTAAGGTAATGTTGCAGGACCAATTTTTGCGGCGTAACTCCTGCAATTCCATTGCCATATCGTCAGCGTGCCTCTTTTACCGTTTTTGCCTATTTTTGTCTGGTCGTGGGGTGGCGGTCTGAACGACCCCACATGCTGCTGCGGTGTTTGCAGCGGCGTCGTGAAATTGATCAGATGCGACCCCAGTTATGGGGGCCCCTGCGGTGGTAACTGGTTACAGTTTGGCTACCCTAAGACTTAGGTTGGCTACGTTGTTTTCGAATTTGTCGAGTCTCGACATTATATTCAAGACCGCCAGCGTGAGGTTGCCGACGGCTTCCGTTTGTTCTTTGAGTACATTTTGCATTTCCGTTAATTTCTTCCCTAGGTCTGCCACTTGCGATCCGGTTTGGCTGCTAACGGCCGGAGCCTTTCTCTTAGGTGGCGGAGGGTTTTCATCCTCCTCCATGCGATTATCAGGGGTTACTGCACCTGCACTACAAGTACTGTTACGTTTCGCCTATGACGCGCGGTATAGCCGGCGCGGATGCAACGGAAGCCGGGGCTTCGTTCAAAGCGGCGGACATTTTGGCCCGTTCAGCGCCGCCGATACGCCTCCCCGCCAAGCGCGTCCAGGCATGTTTCAATGCCACGTGTCTTCAAGTGTGCGTGTGTGTGTGTGTGCATGTTGTGTGCATGACCTTCGGATGCTTCCAGCTGTGCCCCAGGCCGCCAGGCCAACGCTACCCTTGGGGCTTGCGACCCATCTGCAACAACTCGTGCCAGCGGTCCGATTACAACAACTGTCTGCCAGCGGTGAGATCGCGACAACGGAGGCCAGCAGCGAAGATATGCGGTTGACTGTATGCTGAGCAGCACAACAACCATCCGGGAGCAGTGCAACGAGCCCTGTGTGATGACTGGTTGCCTGCAGCGGAACGACTGCGCTGAATTCTTGGCTGCGAGGTTTGGTGAGTGCGGGACTTTCTTCTTCTGAGTTTTGCCAGGCTTTTGTTAGTGTCAGAAACAGAGCTGGTAATTGTGGTTGTCGTTGCTGCCGGGTTAGTTTGCGGCAAGACAATAGTAGGCAGTAGAGAAAGCAGCATTCAGAGTAGCCATGGATTGGAAGTCGTTGCGCAAACCGAAATTGCTGGAGTTGGGTCTGGATGTCTCAGACAAACTCAGAAAACCAGAACTGCTAAGGGCTATTCTTGAGTTAGAAGCTGAGGATGACGAGCTGTCGGAATGCCTTGAGACCATTGAGGAGAGGGAGACGGCAAAAAGACAGGAGCGCGAACTTAAAGAACAGAAAGAGAAACAGGAGCGCGAACTTAAAGAACAGAAAGAGAAACAGGAGCGCGAACTTAAAGAACAGAAAGAGCGAGAGCAACAAGAGAAAGAAAAAGAACGCGACCGTCAACACGCTTTGGAAATGAAGCGTCTCGAGATTGAGATGGAACGCGCTCGTAATGGAAGTCAGGCACACGGTGCAGGAGAACGAGTATTGTTCAAAATGACTGACCTGATGCGGCCGTTTAAGCTTGGAGAGGTCATTGGTTTGTTCCTGGTTAACTTTGAGCGAACGTGCGAGAAGCAGGGGTTCTCTCGGGAAACGTGGCCACAGCGCTTGCTCACTTTGTTACCCGGCGAGGCAGCCGACGTAGTCGCTCGCTTGAAGAGAGAGGAGGCAGAGGATTTCGACCAAGTGAAATCGAATCTGCTAAAAAAGTACAGGCTGTCAGCGGAGGCGTTCCGTCGGAAGTTTCGGGAAGATGAGAAAGGCAGAAGTGAGTCATATACAGAGTTTGCCTACAGGCTTATGTCAAACATGCAGGAGTGGCTCAAAGAAGAGAAAGCGTTTGGTAACCACGAGAAAGTTCTGCAGTGTTTTGGGCTGGAACAGTTTTATAGTCGGTTACCTGAGAACGTGCGGTACTGGGTCTTGGATAGGCCAGACGTTAGTACAGTGACTAAAGCCGCTGAGCTAGCCGAGGAGTTTGTGACGCGTCGGGCTCGCGGAGCTAAGGACGGTCAAAAGGGTGAATTTGGCTCGAAGTTTGAGAGGCCGAAGTTCACACCCATGAGAGCAAGGGGGAACACACCTAGTGCGGATGCGAGTGAAAGCAGTCCGACCGAACCTAAGCAGACGGCGGCAGCCGAAGCCGAACGCAGAAAACGGTTCGAGATAAGGCAAGCGCGCGTGTATTATACGTGTCAGAAGCCGGGTCACTTTTCGGCGCAGTGTCCAGAAACAAAAACAAAATTCGTGTTTTTGTCATTATGCAGCGCTGACGAGAACATGAAGCTTCTCGAGCCTTACATGCGAGACCTCCTCGTGAACGGCAAAGAGTGCCGAGTGCTTCGCGATTCCGCAGCTACAATGGATGTAGTTCACCCCTCCTACGTAGAACCCGATATGTTCACGGGCGAGTGCGCATGGATCAAGCAAGCCGTGGAAGCTCATAGCGTGTGTCTGCCCGTAGCAAAAGTGTTTATTGAAGGACCTTTCGGAGCGCTTGAGACGGAGGCCGCAGTGTAATCTATGCTGCTCCCCCAGTACCCGTACCTATTTTCGAACAGGTCCGATCACCTCCTGCGCGAGAAGGGGCTTTTGTTTGGTGAGGCTAGCGTTCAGGCCTTAACCAGATCGAAGGTTCGGGAGCTCGCTGCAAAGGCGGTAGTTGCGGGGCCGACGTTGTCGAACAATGAGAAAGGGTCAGAGGCGCAGCAAGCTGATATTCAGAGCACGTCCGAACTGAATGAAATTGAGCCTGTAGCGTTGAAGGCACCAGATACCGGAGAGGAAATGCCCGATAAGGGAAAGTTAGAAGAGCTATCTGCAGATTTGCTCATCGCGCCTACGTCAGACGGACTTGATAGGCTGCTAAAAGTCAGCCGGTCGGCTTTGATAGCCGAGCAAAAAAAGGATGGCAGCCTAGAAAACATACGCTGCATTGTCAAGGAAGGTATCGCCAAGAAAAATGCTCATTTTGTGGAAAGAGGTGGGGTCCTGTACCGGAAGTATCTAGACCGCAGGGGAGTGGAGTTCGATCAGATGATCGTGCCTCAGTGCTACCGTCAGTATCTGTTGCGCTTGTCGCATGGGGGTTCGTGGTCCGGACACCTAGGAGTTAAGAAAACTAAGGACCGTCTCTTGCAAGAGTACTATTGGCCAGGGTATTTTCGGGACGCCGACCACTTTGTGAGGACATGTGACACCTGTCAGCGGGTGGGCAAACCAGGGGACAAATCGAGGGCGCCGTTGAAGTTGGTACCTATCATTACGGAGCCTTTTAGACGGCTCGTTATTGATACAGTGGGACCTCTGCCGGTAACAGCCACGGGGTACAGACACATTTTGACTGTGATCTGCCCAGCGACAAAGTTCCCTGAAGCAGTGCCGCTTAAAGAACTCAGCTCAGTTGAGATAGCCAATGCACTACTGTCCATATTTGCGCGAGTTGGTTTTCCTGCGTAAATCCAATCAGATCAGGGCACAGTGTTTACTAGCGCTTTGACGACAACTTTTCTCGAAAGGTGCGGGGTTAAGCTGTTACACAGCTCAGTGTACCACCCACAGTCGAATCCCGTTGAGAAGCTCCACTCCGTCATGAAGCGCGTGTTGAGAGCATTGTGTTTTGAACAACAAACTGACTGGGAGCTGTGTCTGCCTGGGGTGATGTTTGCATTAAGGACCGCGCCGCATGCGGCTACGGGGTTTTCGCCAGCTGAGCTGGTGTACGGTCGCTCGCTGCGGTCTCCGCTTCGCATGCTTCGAGAATCGTGGGAAGGCAGGGGCGACGACCCAGTCGTGGTGGAGTACGTGCTTAGGCTCCTCGAACGCTTAAGAAGGGCACAGGAGTTGTCAGGTGAAGCAATGGCAAAGGCCCAGCAGAGGGCCAAGGTTTATTACGATCGGACAGCCAGGGCCCGTCGTTTCGAGGTGGGCGATGAGGTCATGATATTGCGCACATCGTTAAAAAACAAACTCGACGTGCGTCCTGAAGAGCTTCCGGTCGAGCTTCCGGGACTAGGCTCAGTGACGAACAGGGAAGACACCGATCAAGTCATTAGTGACTTAATCAGTAAAGCATCGCTGTCGCCTGAGCAGAAAACCGAACTACACCAGCTCTTACAAGAGTTTCAAGGTCAGTTCTCTGAGAGGCCTGGTAGGACTTCTGTCCTTACTCATGATATAGAACTTACCTCCCCAGAGCCAGTACGATCCAAGGCGTATCGGGTGTCACCCCGCCAGCACGATATTATGGAGGCTGAGGTAAAGAAAATGCTACAGCTCGGTGTTATTGAGGCGGGTGAGAGTGATTATACCTCCCCTTTGATTTTAGTTGAGGTA
This sequence comes from Dermacentor variabilis, assembly GCF_050947875.1. NCBI lineage: Eukaryota > Metazoa > Arthropoda > Arachnida > Ixodida > Ixodidae > Dermacentor > Dermacentor variabilis. The sequence continues at coordinate 5,258,560 of NC_134572.1, read as the reverse complement.
CCGGGCAAGGAACCTCGTCCTTGCGTCGACTACCGCAGGTTTAATTCCATCACTAAGGATCAAATTTATCCGATCCCTAACATCGAGGAGCGCCTTGAGAAAGTGAGTAGCGCTCAGTTTATTTCCACCCTAGATCTTGTCAGGGGTTATTGGCAGGTTCCACTTACAGAAGACGCTAGTAGGTATGCGGCGTTCATTTCACCAATGGGGACATTCCTTCCTAAAGTTTTGAGTTTTGGTTTGAAGAACGCGCCATACTGCTTTTCAAGCCTCATGGATAAAGTGTTGCGGGGACAGCAAGAATTCGCTTTACCGTATCTAGACGACGTAGCGATATTCTCCGCATCCTGGTCTGAGCATATGGCACACTTGCGGGCAGTGCTAACCCGCCTGCGCGAAGCGGGCTTGACAGTCAAGGCTCCCAAGTGCCAGTTAGCACAGGCCGAGGTTGTCTACCTCGGTCACGTGATTGGACGGGGTCGTCGCCGCCCCTCTGAAATAAAGGTGGCCGCTGTGCGAGACTTCCCGCAACCGCGCGCGAAGACCGATATTCGGTCGTTCTTAGGTGTCGCCGGCTACTATCAGCGGTACATCCCCCGGTACTCTGATATCGCGGCTCCCCTGACGGATGCTCTAAGAAAAACAGAGCCCCAAACAGTCGTCTGGGACGAGACAAAGGAAAGAGCTTTTAGCGCCCTAAAGAGCGCCCTAACAAGCCGGCCTGTGCTACGATCGCCAGACTACACAAAAGGGTTCGTAGTTCAGTGCGATGCTAGTGAGCGAGGCATGGGCGTTGTACTGTGCCAACGGGAAAATGGAGAAGTGGAACACCCCGTCCTGTATGCTAGTCGTAAGCTGACCAGTCGTGAGCAGGCGTACAGCGCCACCGAGAAAGAGTGTGCGTGTCTCGTATGGGCCGTTCAGAAATTGTCATGCTACCTAGCCGGCTCGAGGTTTATCATTGAGACGGATCATTGCCCTCTCCAATGGCTGCAGACCATCTCTCCCAAAAATGGCCGCCTCCTGCGCTGGAGCCTCGCTTTGCAACAATATTCCTTTGAGGTGCGTTACAAAAAGGGGAGTCTCAACGGTAACGCTGATGGCTTAAGTCGAAGCCCCTAACGTAGGAATCAGCCTTAGAGTTGTTTGTTACTGATGCTTTTCTTCCTGAGGCAGGATTTTTAACATATTGCTTTTGTTTAGTGTTTCAAAGTGATGACGTGCTTTCTAGTGCAATTTTCCAATTTGTGGACGCGTTCTGAGTGCTGCTAGACTACTGTAAAGAACTAGGCAGTGGTATAAAAGGGGAAAGAGCCTGGCAGGACTTGGTGAGGGTTGTTTCGTGCTTGCTGACTGAGCGGTTGAGTTTCGGCGTAGTTCTAACGCTTGCCGGGAACGAGAACAAAAATGTCAGCTCTCCCGAAGTCACTTTGCAGGGTCCTGTGTGAACGTGAACGAGAGAACGAGGCCTTCTCTGTGCGCTGCGCTCAAGAAACGCCGAAGGTCGCCCGACTTCGGTTATGAGCATCATCGAGCGACATCCCTCCGGACAGCGGATGCAGTCCCCTGACCATCGGGATCTCCTTCCCCCGGCGGGGCGGTCTGTTACGTTTCGCCTACGACGCGCGGTATAGACGGCGCGGATGTAACGGACGCCGGGGCTTCGTTCAAAGCGGCGGACATTTTGGCCCGTTCAGCGCCGCCGATACGCCTCCCCGCCAAGCGCGTCCAGGCATGTTTCAATGCCACGTGTCTTCAAGTGTGCGTGTGTGTGTGTGTGCATGTTGGTGCCCACGCTTGTCAAAGCGCGGCAGCCGGGGAGAGGAGCTCCCCAAGTGTGAAGCGAGGAGGTCTGAGCGGCGCCGGCCCGGCGGATGCGTCACTACACTCGTCTCAACCTGTCTCTCAGCGTGTCCGTGCCCCGTCACGTGCGCCTCTATCGAGGCGTTCCTTCTTGCCCTCAACTGCGAGAGTATAAAAGCAGCTGCCCCCCGGACACCAAGAGAGAGGCTCCGATTTCTTCTGTCGGGTAACGTGCTCTCCCGTCTCTCCACTTCGGTCGACCTGACCGGCCGCTCTTTTGCGATGCTAAAATAAACCAGTTGTTCTGTTAGCAGTTGACTCATCCTTTGCCGGGACCTTCGGATGCTTCCAGCTGTGCCCCAGGCCGCCAGGCCAACGCTACCCTTGGGGCTTGCGACCCATCTGCAACAACTCGTGCCAGCGGTCCGATTACAACAGTACTCAGACGGGGGGATAAGTCCACCCTTCGACTCTTTCTAAGATCCTGGATTTCTCTCGTGGGGTGTGAGATTAATTCTCTCAACTGTGCATTTTCCCGTCTCACTTGCGCTATTTCCGTAGAAGCTGCAGTGTCCTCAGATCCGCCGCGGCGCGACGAGCCTTTGACCGCGTCTGCCCATGCTCACCTTGTTGGTCGCCTCTTCTACCGCCTCCGCTGCGGCGGGACCGCGAACGCATACGGCTTTTGGATCCGGTTCGGGCCGGTGCGGGTGTGCGGCTCCGTGATCTGGAGTTTCGGGTTCTCGAGCGGGCCCTCGAGCGTGAACGGGGCCTGGTCTCCCGGGAAGGGCGTCCAACCGATTCCCTCGTAGCCTCCGATGCTAGGAATTCTCCTTCCTGTTGTCGTTGTCTTTCCCAACGTCGTCTCTTGACTATATATGGCGTCTTGAAGCGAGCCTTGTAATTCTTATCGGCCGTTAAGTGCCCATCCCCGCAAAGTTGGCAAAGGGGGTTGCCCTGGTGGTCGAGACCTGGGTTGGCTGTGCCGCAGCCTCTATAGATGCGGTCCTGCGGACTGGAGCATACGTCCATGCAGTGGCCCAGTCTGCCACATTCGTGGGACAGGTCGACTTGTTTTCTGTACGACGCGCACCTGATGAGTGCGCCTCCGTAGCGGGCGAAGGAGGGAATTTTCAGTCCGGAAAACAGCACGATAACCATTGTGGCATTGTTGAGTCGTTTCGCAGCAATTGCCGTAGGATTCTTGGGGGTAACGACCTGGGCGGTGATGTCCCGGGGTGTATCTTCGAAAGGTATACCCCTGATGACCCCTTTGGAAGTTAAGGTGGGTTCCGATTCGTATGCGTTTGTCTAATAGTCCTGGCCGTTGACCACGAGGCGCTCGACTCTTTGGTGTCGGTCTGCGTTGGCTTCACTGGGGGTAATCACTACGATGATGTTCTGCTGTATGTTGAGGCACACGGTGTCGTCTTCGCTATGCTCCCCGGGTATGCCAGCAGCTTGGTAGACGCACGAGGCTACTCGGGCCGCTCCTATTTCGCCAATCTTGAGGCCTCCCTTCGGACGGATGATGATTTTGAAATCGCCCTTCTGTAGACATGGCATGCGGCTGGCCTTGATCAACTGCTGTTTCAGCTTCTGCTCGCGCTTCTGCTTCCTTCCACCGGTGACGAGGTGGGCTCCGAAACTGCTCGTATCGCATCTCTCCACGGTTTGCCTTTTCGAGCCGACGCTGCCCGTGCTGGCCTCGAATTCTTCTTCGGAAATATTCTCCCCTTGCACCTCCATTTCTTCCGTCTGCGAGGGAGCGCGTGCGCGCGCCACGTGTGCTGTTTTCTTTCGCAGGCGCAGTACTAGGCTCGTAGCAGCCACCGCCGCGGTTGCCGGTGTGGCACAGATGAAAATTTGGCGTAGAACTTGGAAAAATGGGATTCACACCTGGAAGTTGATATCAGCAGAATCCTGGTAACTTGCTGCGTGTGATGGTAGCAAAAGCTGGGTGATTTTCGGTGATTTCCCTGCGAAATCATTGAACGAAGACGGAGCCGACGTGAAGTGCGTCTGCTTTCTTCGGCCACCTGTTCTTTTTCAGAACGTACAGAACAGCATTGTTGAAAGATTGGACAGTATTTTTCTCAAAACCTTATCCTCTGCAGTCTTTATGGCGCTCTGCTTCTGATCACGAGGTCATCTTTCCGGCTCTTAGCTAGGCAGGATCGGAACAATTTTGGTGCACTTTTCAAGGTAACCGGTGTGGATTACACAAGTTTTCGTCGTATCACAAAAAGAAAACGCAAGAAACAAATCAAAAGGAGTAGATGAGTACGCCGGTCCCTGTAACGCAGGCCCCCGGTACCCAGCGTTGCCAACCGTAAGGTAATTAAGCTACAGTTGGTAGGGCCGTCCGACATTTTTTCGGGAGTATGTAGGGCATTTCGCTCTGCTTCTGCATCTTTAATGACGTCGGAAGTAAACCGTGGGAAACACAAAAGCGCACAAAATGTGGCCAACCGCTGAACTGAGAGCACGACGCACTGTCGGCATCAATTGAAACGTGAACAGCGGAGACCGAACGTAAAGTGCGCCCCATCCGGTCATCACGATTGGCAGGCGCACACTTCCCTGCCCTGCACGGTGATGTTCGTTTCTGTTTTAGTTGAAAGCGAGAACCGATGATGACGCAGTAATGAGGACAGCGCAACGCGCGCCTTTCACTTGACATAGCACATACGCTTTCGGCGCACTGGGCGACACTCGCCCTGTGGTGTGATACTGTAGCTCCTGTTCGATTTTGCTTTTGTCGCTTTCAAATAAAAGAGCCAGAAACGAAAATGGGGAGCATCGTCGGGCAATGCGTTCAAGCGGGACGAGCTCGCTTGCCGATGGTGGCCACCGGTGCGCACTGTACCTTCGCTTATGCTGTTCACGTTTCATTTGACGTCGATAGCACAACCATAATGCATGCACAGCGCACATTTGTGGTTAACCTGCTCAAGAATGTGTAGGATATTAAGAGAACGTGATCCCTGTGTGTAACTCTGCCCAACCAGGCGGGATTGACGCTTACTCTACAGACACGTAGGCTCTGCGACTATTGGAAGATGTTTGTCTTTTGGCAAGGACTGCAAGTGCTGCAGCTACAGCTTGGGGGCAACTGCAATTTATATTCCAACACACAATGCTCTATTTAAACTCAATTATTATCTGGTTAGAAAACTGCTGTACCGACTGAAATGTAGTCGGTTGCATTTCGGAAAACCAAGTTCTATTTAATTTAGGAATCAGATTTATGGCATCATAGTCTTTACAAAAATTGCCCAAAATTGGTACGTTAAAAAATTGAAGCACTATGTTGACAAATCATAACTCACCAACAATAGAGATCTTGGTTCTGTAAACTGCATATGCTAGAGTATCTAGAGCAAGTTTCAGCTATAGGTGAGACGGTTACCATTTTTGCGAGGGTTTTGCAAAAGTCCCACTCACGAAGCAGTGGCATATTTTAGAGTGATGTATAGAACGTATTTTTTGTCCCCTTCAGATGTCTCAATCAGTGCAATTTAAAGAATAGGGATATTTATTTACAGAGCTGTAAACTATATGATACCCGCCGCTGTTGCTTGGTGGCTACGGTGTTGGGTTGCTAAGCACGAGGTCGCGGGATCGAATCCCGGCCACGGCAGCCGCATTTCGATGGGGACGAAATGCGAAAACACCCGTTTACTTAGATTTAGGTGCACGTTAAGGAACCCAAGGTGGTCAAAATTTCCGAAGTCGCCCACTCAGATCAGATCAGATCAATCAGATCGTCTTTATCGCATATAATGCCCCATGATATAATTTTTAATTAAGCCATATGATAGGTTTATTTTTTTTTTTTGCAATTTCAACAACAATCGTAAAAAAATCACAATTTAACAACAACCGCCTGCTTACTGTCTTAACATTCTCGCCTATAACAACAGACCTAAGCAAATTCTGTGCTGTGGATGGTGTACAAACCGATTTCTCCGTTGCCATGTATTTAGATACTAGCCCTTGAGGCAAAGCTTCATCTTAAGCTGGCGCGCAAGCTGAAGTGCACGACCTCCGAGCTCGGTGCCAGTTAACTTATGAGACTGCTGTCATCGCGTTTTAGAAAGGAGTGCCACCCGCTGGACAGTCTTTTATGGAGTTCATTAAGTAGTGCCATTATTATCGAAACAAGAACGAAGCTGTCCATATTTCTGGCGCATATTGCTCACTTGTTGCTTAATCAAGGGAGAGTTCAACAAAAGTGGAAAACTCGGCCTTCTTAATTTTGCCAGTGACGAGAAATCCCGAGTCAACCTCATCATTCTGGGCAAACATCGGAGAGGTAAATAGATAGTGTTACGATGGGGTGCGTTTATTTAAAGATGAATTCATGAAAAGGGGCCGCGCCGACACCGAGCCGCTGCACAGACAAGCGCACTTCGTCCTCCTCTTCCTCCGTTCTTCCTGTAGCTTTAGCGTAACACTCCTCCCTTCACAGACGAAGCCCGCTGAACGAGTAACTGTTACGTCCACTCGGAGTCACGGGGATGACAGCGTTTCAGGCGGGCGGCGTGAACAAGCTGCGTCTTCGTAGACCCGTAACCATTAGAAACGAGACGAGCAATCGAATAGGTCACATCACTTAGGCGATTGGTGATGACGAAAGGCCCGGTGTAACGAGCCAGAAACTTGTGGCACAGGCCGCGCTTGCGAAGTGGTGTCCAAAGCCATACTATGCCCCCTTTGTCGTACGACACATTCTTATGGCGTGAATCGTAGCTGATCTTCGAGCGGTCCTGGAATATGCTAGCGTACGGAGCTGAGCTATGCGGCGTGCTTCCTCAGCGCGGCAGAAAGTCTGGGCAATAAAAGAGTCCGCATGAGGAGTAAAAGGTAGAATGGTGTCGAGGAAGCTGCAGAGTGGTCTGACATAAAAAGAATAGAAAGGACTGTAGCCGGTAGTTTCATGCTTTGCAGTGTTGTAGGCGCATGTGATAAAAGGCAAGATATCATCCCAATTTTTGTGCCCGGAATGGACGTACATCAAAAGCATGTTGGTCAAAGTTCTGTTAGTGCACTCGACGAGACCATTTGTCTGCAGTTGATACGGGTTCACGTGGCGAAACTGTCAAGCACAAAGACGTAACAGCTATTCGACTACGTCGGCCACGAACTGCCGAGCACGATCGCTCACAATAACACGACGGTGTCCATGACGCATTACAACGGAGGAAAGAAGGAAGCTCGAAACATCAAGAATCGTGGCCGTTGGCATCGCTGCGGTTTCAGCATAACGCATCAGATGGTCGAAGCAGACTATAATCCAACGGTTGTAGTTTGTTGAGCGCGGGAATGGGCCGAGAAGGTCCACTCCGACCATTTCGAAAGGTGATGATGGTGCACGTCACAGGGTGAAGGAGTCCGACCGGAGCAGTATTAGGGCGCTTGAATTGCTGGCACGTGTTACAACTGGCCACATACTTTTCTATATCCCGTCGAATACTAGCCCAATAAAATCGGCGCTGAATGCGGCGGTATGTTCTGGCGAAACCTAGGTGCCCAGCGGTCGAGGCGTCGTGCACAGCACGGAGCACGTGTGTTCTAAAATTCTTAGGGACCACTAGGAGGAGGCGGGCGCTATCAGCCGCATAATTCTTCTTGTAGAGCAGAAAGTGGCCGGAAAGTTCCCGGAAAGTGGCCAAGTCGAGAAAAATGTCGTAGATGGCAGCGAGAAACCCATCGAAATTGTCGGCGTCACATGCACTTGTTGGTAGAGGGAGCCTCGAAAGACAGTCGGGGTCCGCATGATGTCGGCCACTCTTACAACGGACTGCAAAGTCAAATTCCTGCAAACGTAACGCCCATCGAGCAAGGCGACTGCGGAGAACAACCAACCAACATAGTGAATGGCAATCAGTAACGATCGTGAAGCGGCGCCCGTAGAGATATGGGCGGAACTTCTAGACTGCAAAGGTGACAGCGAGACACTCTTGCTCAGTGACGGTGTAATTCTGTTCAGCCTTGCTCAACGAACGGCTGGCATAGGCAATTGCATGCTCGGCGTCACCAAAACGCTGGACGAGGACGGCGCCGAGGCCGATTCCACTCACGTCGGTGTGCAATTATGTTGCGGCAGAGGGGTCAAAATGGCGATGTAATGGTCCGCAAGAGAGCAGGAACTTCAGTTGACGAAACGAGGAACCGCAATCTGCTGTCCAGGTGAAAGGGTTATTCTTGCGCAGCAATAAAGTCAAAGGGTAGCAATGAAGTCAAAGTATCGGCTAAGTTGGGCACAAAACGTAGGAAGTACGAGCAAAGACACAAGAAGTTCCTCAGCTCGCGTTGTGTCTGCGATTGTTTAAAGCCGCTAACTGCAGCGACCTAGATGTCCAAGTACTAGCGCCTCTCGTTGACCAAAGTGACATTTCTTGGAGTTGAGGGTAAGGGCAGCTTGTTCAAGACACGTCAGAACAACGTCCAGCCGATGGTTGTGCTCTGCAAAAGTGTGGCTAAAAATGACGACATCGCCTAGATAACTCAAAGAAACCTCCCATTTCATGCTGCGCACTACGGTGTCCGTAAACCTTCCAAATGTTGCGGATGCGTTGCATAAACCAAACGGCACGACGTTGAATTCAAACAAGCCGTCTAGGGCCACAAAGGCGGTTTTCTCTTTGTCAGCTGAATGCATGGGTATCTGCCAGTAGCCCGATCGAAGGTCTACAGATGAAAAGTAGGATGCGGAATGAAGGCAGTCGATAACGTCATCGATCCGAGGAAGTGGATACACATCCTTTTTCGTCACAGAATAGAAACGCCGGTAGTCAGTGCAAAACCTCCAGGATCCATCTTTCTTCTTCACGAGGATGACCGGCGCAGCCCAAGGGCTAGAGGAATCTTGGATGACGCCCTTGGCTAGCATGTCGTCGACCTGTTGAGCGATGATCTTGCGCTCTGAAGCGGACACGCGGTGTTACGTTCAACCTGCGGAGGCCGGCGATCTTCGGGGAAGCGGCAGTCCCCAACCGAACGGCACCACCATGTCTACTGCGCCAACTCGCTTTGAAAGGACGACAATACGACAGTCCCAAGCCCATCGGCGCCACCATGTCTACTGCGGCGACTCGCTTTGTAAGGACAACAATAAGACCGTCCCCGGCCCGTCGGCGCCACCATGTCTAGGCGCGGTCGGCGGACCAAGTATTGTTAGTGGATTCGCCGTCACCGTCATGGTTTGTTTGAAGCGGTGGAGCTCCTGGAAGGTGTTTTGCGGCGCCGTTTCTAGGGTCTTAGAAGTCGTCAGTCAGTGGACAGATGCGGCGGCTACTGTCTGCGGGGTCAACTCTGGGACCAAGAGGCGCCTGCTCAGGGCAAGACCCATGTCTGCGAGAACCCTCTCACCTCGGTGTGGTCAGTGAAACCTGTGCGGAAGTGAATGTGTAAACCCTCCCCCTCAAAGGCGGGTCGGTGACGATGAGTAAAACACGTTGTGGGGCTAGTTGGTGCATAACTTACAATAGAATAAGCGCCAAAATTGACGACACACAAGAAGGAATACAGACAGGACAAGGCGCTTCCTGTCTGTATTCCTTTGGATGTACAGACAGGAACTTGTCTGTATGACTTTGGATGCTCCCATCAGTCGAAAGTTAAACCGCCGTTTTCCCTCACCTAGAGATCTAGGGAGGACAGAGTGTTTATAAGCAGCTGTTGCGCGGCTGCCGGGTGTGCATTCTCTTTCAGTCATGCTAGACTGATGAACTGTAACATTCACATGTAGACACTGTAAATAAATCCCATATTCCTCGTTCTCGATGAGAACAAGTCCCTCCTTTCAACAACGTCCTCAGCGGGGATGAGTTGGACGACGGCATGGGCCAGCTACCATCTATTTCATGCCCGACCCCAACCATTACAACTGGCTGACAGCGGTGAGAGGGACTTTGCGACGTGGTGCTGTGTCTGCGGTGAGCGATTCGTTCTTGCTCTGACTCTCTTGGCTTCATTTTGTGGTTGTTCTGTTTAGAACAGTAGGAAGCTGGATGGTTGATTGATAGCTAGGTTGTGTTTACCTAGGTAGGTTTATCGAGCAGGATCAAGAAAGTAAAGCAGCAATCATTGAGTTAAGGACACTGCTGAGAGACGAATTGTTGATTGTTGGTGAGGGACTGGGCCTAGAGCTACGCAAGGAAATGCTAAAATCGGAATTATTTCAGCTAATTTCCGAACAGGCCAGTGAGGAAGACATTGAAATTGGGTTACAACTTTTTAGGAAAAGAGAGAAACAGAACACACAGAGAGAAGAAAGGGACAGAGAGGAACGCGAGAAAGATCGCGAGTTAAGAAAAATGCAACTTGAACTTGAAAGCAAACGTTTGGAGTTGTCTTAAGGCAGCGAAGGGGCTCTGGGACGATCAAGTGAGGCAGAATCATACCGCATGGGCAGGCTGTTAAAGCCATTTGTGGTCGGGAACGACATAGGCTTGTTCCTAGGAAAGTTTGAAAGGACTTGCGAGAAGATGAACTTCGGTCCGAGTACATGGCCACAGCGGTTGTTGTATATGTTGCCGTGTGAGGCTGCGGAAGTAATCGCCAGAGTCAGTGCGCAGGATGCATATTGTCGCGATACAACGCGAACAGAAGACAGGGAGACGTTCAAGAACAACAGGACAACCTGTTCAAAAAACAAACGGAACCGAGGCACGTCTTCTTCGTCTTTTCCCAAATCTCAGCCACCCACTAGACGGAGTCCGTTATTGCCCCCATCGTCGTTGTCTTCTAAGTAGAATATACGCGTCATTTGCCCCTCCCTAAAAGAGCATCGCACCGAGGCTAAACCAGAAATGTCACTCGCGGAAGTAAGAGTCTTGCACATACTTATTTGCTCACATACGGCTTCATGCGGACAACGTGCACAAGTTCAGGACAATGCGTGCGGCGCCGCGTACAACTGGCACTATCGGGGACGACCTCGTACGTGACATCACTGAGTCGGCGCAATACTCGATATGGTCCGAAGTATCGTTTTAACAGCTTCTCGGAGAGGCCTCGTTTCCGTATGGGTGTCCAAACCCACACTCTGTCGCCGACGTCATAGATGACCATTCGACGTTTAAGATCATAGCGCCCTGCGTAGTAGTCTTGTTGCTGGCAGATCCGCAAGCGTGCGAGCTGCCGAGCCTCTTCTGCGCGTTGTGTAAACACATCGGCGTCCGTATGAGTCGTCAAAGTCGTGTGGAAGCATTGCATCCAACATCGTCCGTACATCCCGTCCGTGAACAAGGGTGAACGGAGTCATGCGCGTTGTCTCTTGTTTCGCCGTGTTGTATGCAAAGGTGATATAAGGTAGGATGTCGTCCCAATTTTTCTGTTCAACATCCACGTACATGGAGAGCATGTCTTCAATTGTTTTGTTTAGGCGTTCTGTTAATCCGTTGGTTTGTGGATGGTAGGCGGTTGACTTCCGATGAGACGTTCCACTTAGCAGCAAGACGTGGTCTAACAGTGCAGCTGTGAATGCGGTTCCTCGGTCTGTTATTACGACGGTTGGTGCGCCGTGTCGCAACACAACATGCTCAATGAAAAAGCGTGCCACCTCGGCTGCTGTGCTGCTCTGGATTGCCTTTGTTTCAGCGTAACGTGTGAGATAGTCGGTTGCGACAATAACAAAGCGATTGCCTGCAGTAGAAGTAGAAAGTGGGCCCAAAATATCCATTCCAATTTGATCAAATGGTCTTCGAGGAACCTGGACGGGTTGTAGGAGGCCGGCTGGTTTTGACGGAGGCGACTTGCGCCTCTGGCAGTCGAGGCAAGTGCGAACGTGATGTTTCACGATGGTGGTAAGTCTCGGCCAGTAGTACCTCTGCTGCACTCTGGCCAGCGTTCTCGTGTAGCCTAAGTGACCAGAAGTCACCTCGTTGTGACAGGCCTCAAGTACTTCCGTACGAAGAGTTGCAGGAATGACGAGCAGATAGGGAGACCCGGTCGAAGAAAAGTTTCGTTTGTAAAGTACTTTCGCCCGCAAACAAAACGACAACAGTCCTCTTGCGAAAACTCTAGGCGGTTTCGCAGATCTGCCCTCTAAGTAATTGATGAGTTCAAGCAACTCAGGGTCGTCCCGTTGTTGTTACGCGATGGTGGATGTGTCCAGAACACAAAGAAATGCCGAGTCTTCTTCGGGTGGAGCAGGCGACTCTATCGGCGATCGAGACAGGCAGTCAGCATCCGTATGTCGTTACCCCGACTTGTACTTGACAGTCATGTCAAACTTTTGCAACCGTAGTTTCCAACGCGCTAGTCGTCCCGAAGGATCTTTAAGGTTTGTCAACCAACACTGTGAATGGTGGTCGCTGATAACTGTGAAGTGGCGGCCATACAAATATGGACGAAATTTAATAACCGCCCGTACTACGGCGAGGCATTCTTTCTCAGTCGTGGAGTAATTAGCCTCTGCGCGTGAGTGTTCTACTTGCATATGCAAGTACTCTTTCTGTGCCCTCCTGCTGTTGCACAAGAACAGCTCCTAAGCCAACATTGCTTGCATCAGTGTGGAGCTATGTAGGAGCGGTCTCATCAAAGTGAGCAAGCACTGGAGGTGTCTTGAGACGTTCCCGCAAGTCGTTGAATGCACCTTGCTCTTCGTCGCCCCATACAAAAGCAACGTCATCTCTCGTCAGGCGAGTTAACGGCGACGCAATATGAGCGAAGTCTGCAATAAACCGCCGGTAACAGGCACAGATGCCGAGGAAGCGCCTGACAGCCTTTTTATTGGATGGTACGGGAAACTGTGCGACGGCGGCAGTTTTTTCGGGATCCGGGCGGACACCTGCGTGGCTGACGACGTGACCGAGAAATTGTAGTTCCGCAAAGCCAAAGTGGCACTTCTCCGGTTTCAGGGTACGGCCGGCGGACCGGATGGACTGCAGAACCGCTTCAAGCCGTTCGAGATGTTCTTAAAATGTTGCGGAGAACACGATGACGTGGTCGAGGTATACTAAGCAGGTTTTCCACTTCAGGCCTGAATGCACAGTGCCCATGAGGCGTTATAACGTAGCAGGGGCACAGCACAAGCCGAAAGGCAAGACCTTAAATTCGTATAGGCCTTCTGGTGTCACAAAAGCAGTTTTTTCACGGTCTGTCGGGTCTACCTCGATTTGTCAATATCCGCTTTTTAAATCCATTGACGAGAAGTAACGCGCGTGTCGAAGCCTGTTGAGTGAATCGTCTATACGGGGAAGCGGGTACAAATCTTTCTTTGTCATCTGATTTAGTTTTCGGTAGTCCACACAGAAACGCAAGCTGCCGTCCTTTTTCTTGACTAGAACTACAGGAGATGCCCAGGGACTCATTGATGGTTGGATCACGTCGTCTTCAAGCGGCGTGGAGTCGTTAACTATACCATCAAGGAGCAGAATGACACTAGTAGGCAGGGGGGCAACGAAGCCCCCCTGCCTGTCCTCCCCCCGGGGCCTTCCGCGCGACGGAAGACGGCGCGTTTCCTCCCCGCTTTCCTCCCTTGCGTGCACTAATATTGAGCCGCGGTCGTGGGCTCCCTTCGCGCGCTTTCACTCGCCCCTACAGCACGCGCACGGCGACGGTGTTATCGCCCTTGGACACTGTAGGAACATCACGGCGACGGCGACCGCAACAATTCAACGACGACTACGATATTCCTTAATGCAAAATTTGAGCGCAGCTCTATGCGTGTTTTCATTTCGCAATATACTGATCACCGATCACCGCACCGTATGGCACAGCCGCGACGCGCGGCGCTATACAGCCCCACATAATTTGAGCCAAGAATTTAAACATGAAAGGCGCGTCGGAAGCGAATTGAGCCGAACGCATACTATTCGCAATAGCCTATAGTAACGCACACAATTTTTCCACATAACTCCCTAATTAATTAAGTTTAATTACCCAACTTTTTAATTATTGGCTAAGACCCCCAAGTATGACACGCACATTTGTAAAGCACCTTCAGAAACTACCGATCGAGTTGTTTCCTTTACGATACGCCTCACGTAGTCTTTTTCTATTTTTCCGGGTTTCAAAGAAGGCCCGCGATATATGAAAAAAGCCACGTGACGGAGCGCTTGCGCAGTGGTATCGTGCTGCTCTCAAGCGTGCGTTCGGTGAACAAGGTTACAGGTATATGAACAGGTATAGCAGTTAACTTTTACTTTCACAATTTCCCGTTAAGAATTTTGATTGAATTTATGTTCCTCAAAATTGGTATATTAGATTTTTTTTACCCTTGAACAGCCCAATTCATAGCCGATACCCCAGAGTGGGCTACGCCAGTTCACTGACGAACAACCAACCAACTAACCAATCGGTCCTACTCATTAACCAATGCCACTTTTTTAAGCCAATTTACGTTCTAGTTGTCGAAGCTTTCTTAACATGAATCACCTTAAGTCGCTCTCAAATAATTTTCATCTCTGATCCAGAATTATTTTTGCCATTCATTGACCGATGTGGCATAGACCAAAAATTACATTTGTTCAAACATTACTTCAGACACTAAATATACAAATTCGCGATGTGCTTCCCATGAATGCGTATCCTAATTCCCCAGAAATTCCGTTTGATAATGTTTTTTCAAGTCACGCAAAACTTTGGCATCTTAAACATATTATTACGAGATCATCAAAAGTACACTAGCAAGAAACGTTGGCGGGCGACAGAGGCATCGCAATGCGAGAGAATGTCTGGCATTGTAGTATTTTGTCCTGCGCTCGACTAGTCTTATTCATTAAGGTTGCCTGATTTGGTGCTTATTTTTGGGGGTTTGTTTATGGCAGTAAATTTATCTCTACGTAAATTAAACGATTCAACAACTGCGACAACTGCTATTGCTTTTACCGACTGACTCCATTTCTGCGCGTAGTGATTCGCCCATGCTAAATTTTTTTATGTAATGGCGAAGTAATTTTATGTATAAAAATGTATGGCGTATGAATCAACGTTTATTGATCAAAACATCTATAAACAATGATATAAATCGTGGAAACCTAATTGATCGTCTGTGCATCTCGGCGCTGGCGTTTCATACCTCCCGCCTCTGTATGGCGAAATGAGAAGTTTACTTCGCACTTGCGCTTGAAAGGTGAGGCTAACTTCTCCAGTCACGCTGATCGCCAATAATTTTTATTCTTGTTTTCCGAACGCGAAATTGCGCAAGTCAGGCTTTACAAAAATTGAAACAACGGACCATTTCCCCCGATATTAGTATATTAGTAAAGACGGGATGCACCCTCCAGGGTCGTTTAGAGAGGTTCCATAAAGTGACTTCTTAGTTTTCAAGGCACATATAGAGGGCTGCCTGATAAATGCATATCATGCTGACATTGATCTGCTACCTCTGGTAAATAGTTATAAAATAAAAACATTACAGAGATGCTTTAGTGGACTTGTATTAGCACATTATAGTTTATTAAAACTCTTCACACACTTTCAGAGACCCTCCTTTTCACTTCATTTACCATTCACACGAGCTTTGCTTTTTTACGTTCCCTCCGAGCTCTATTGGCACTGTCGTTCTCCTGGCTCTTCTTTCGGGAAAAGAAGTGCATTCGTGTGACCAAATAGAAGTGTACAATCTGTGCTGTAAAATCACAGCTATGCTCTGGGCAACCGATACACTTTGTCCCTGTCTTGCAAGGGCATCTAAAACCCTCCAGAAAAGGTCCCCAAAGGCTCCATTTTTTATGCTTGCACAATGGTCCGCTCTATGCTTTTCACGCAGCTAAACAGTTTTCTTGAAGGGCAAACAAGGCTGCCAGTCACAAACTCGCGTTCAATTGCAAGCATTGCTTCAGGAGGTAGAGAGTCTTGCGAAGCCATTGTATCCCTTTTGCACTTCATGCAGGAGGTCACGTTCATCATTTTATATGATGTTAAGTGATTGCCATATCCATGGGCCCGCCGGCACCAGTTTTCCGCGGGCAGATACTACGTAGCTCATGTCTTTGCGAACTACGACTCTTCAATTGCGACTACGACTCCTCAAACGCTTGGTTTAAATCCGCAAATACTGAAGCTGCATGCATAATTGCCTTCATCGATAGCGAGTTTTACTTAATCGGTTAGCGCAACAAGAGCAAGTTCGGTCGAGTAACCCGGTCGAAAGCCGTATTGGAAGGGTGAGAGAATTTTAATTTTGTAAGGTAATGAGTTCAGCGTTTTTCTGTAAGCTTCATAGTTACCTTGCTAAAAAAAAGGTAGTACACAGATGGGGCGATATTTGCAGATTAAAGAGCGGTCACCTTTCTTAAATATTGCGGTGGCACTGGCTTGTTTAGGTTTCTGTGGGAAAGTGTCCGATTTAAACATGACATTCATTATGTCTGCAAGCATATCGGTTATTAAGGGTGCAATTAATTTTATATGAGAAGGGTGTAATTTATCGATACCGGTGCCCGTTATTTTCATTATTTTCATTATTTTCATTTAGCGATTATGGATTCTTTCTGTTAATATTGCTTTCAGTTTAATATAAAATTTCACCTCTCAACTGAATTCACCTAATTACGGTCCTGAAAATTTATTTTTTATTATAACTTGTAATAATCCGCCCGTTTCTTGGTCAGGGCCCCCTAGCGGATAATAGCCACATGTTCAAAGGGCACTAACGTCAACGGGAGCTGCCCATTAATGTATATAAGCTACAGCCTTTAACTTTGGTGCCCCCGTCTATATATTTTTGCCGATGTAGAGTTTTGCAGTTAGACCTAAACAGCAAGATTCTGTTCAATCATAATTCTCCTCGCACATCCAGCATGCAAAGTACTAATTACCAACTCTTGAATTTCACGTTACGAAATCGTGATGCATTATTCTCTCTCTTCTTTGTTATATTTATTTGCTTACTTGTATCATTCATTTATTTCATATTTCTTTTTCGTTACGGCGCTGTCCTCTCCTGCAGCCACATTCTTGCTCCCCCCCCTCCCCTTGTAGTGGGTCGCGCCAGCTGTGGCCCGAACCGATCTGCCGACCGGCCAGGAGGCAGCATGGACGACGTGCGCATCCAGCAGCGGCGCAAGGCCCGCACCGTGTTGCTGCTGACCAGCAGTCGGGTGTACGCGCTCGTGTCGCTGGTGTTCTTCGCCGCCCTCGTGGCCGTCGGCCTGGTCGCCTACTTCATGCGACTCGTGGCCGGGGTGTCGGCGGCGTTCAATGCGTCCACGAGCGGCGGCGCCATGGGAACGGCCGTCACGCGCCTCCCCAAGACGACCGCGTGACAGAGCCGCCGGCCACGGCGCAGCGCTTCCGCCCACCTGTGCGAGTGTCGCTGGAGCCTCCTCTCGCAGACGTCCCCGATGCTCCTCAAACCTACGCGTGGTCTGATTGCGACCACTTTTCCAACGTCACGTGCTGGTGCTTGCTCGACAATGTGACCGGTGTGAGCACCTCGGGGCACCCAAAAGATCAACAATACCCGCGGGCCACTTTTTTTTTTTTTTTTTTGACAGAAATCTTGTCTAGCCAGAGGCTTGTCTTATTTTTTTCATACCACGCGCGCACTCGACCTGAACAGCCCAGAACTCCGCAAAGCCACAGGGCTTTCGATAGCGTGTGGATAACGGGCGCGCACGCGAGCTTTGTTCACGGCACTGCAGTCCTCTTCTCGGCGAAATGCAGACAGCTCCAACAACGGTCTCGTGGGGAAGCCATGCGGCGTAGTTGTTTGTCGTAAACACCAGTCGTGCGAGAGACTCTGCGAGACCCGTCATTCTTGACTGCGGAAAAGCTACAGAGCTTTTTTTTTTTTTTTTTTGCCTGTCCAATCTTAGCATTACTGTCCATCGATGGTCGTGTCAATGTGCGGAGTGGGTTTTGTGAGCATAGTCGATATATAATTACATGGTCATTGTCGCTCTTTGTGGAACTCATTCACTCACTCCTCTACCCCAAGTTCATTCGTGAATCTCGCGTGATGTATACTTTTTGTGGAAATGAAAGAAACACGAATGTCTATGTTCGAGTATATTTCGATTCCCTGAAAAGTACTAGACGCCCATGCCAGGCATATCGGTGCCGCGCGACCATGGAGAGAGTTAACTTCGCCTGCAGCAGTGCGACGATGCATTACTTTCACGTCTAGATTCCCTGTACTCCGTGTCGCCGGTATACGAACCATGAAAGTTCTGATTCGGTGTCAAGATGCACCTTGACAAAATCCAGTTAGCACGTTACACGTTTCCACTGCTAAATAATCCCCCCCCCCCCCCCCCCCGCTGGCTTCACAGCCACCGAAACCCAACACCACGAATTTCCGGACCTCCAAAAAACTTTGCATATCCCTATATCAGAACCTTAATCGATAATATCCTGAGTCGATGCCTGTATTGTAATCAATAATATTTAGGTTGATTGTGAGGCATCGCCCGTCTTCCCATGCAGTCTGCGTGCTCCCATTAAAACAGATGGGCATTATTGAAGATCTATGTATGTTAATAGATAGCGCCTTAAGATAGTTTTCGGTTATATTGCATCAGTATCGTGACACATAGGAAAGACGTGTATCAGTATCTGTATTCTCGATACATCGTACAAAGTATCATGTATCTTAAGATACAAGATATGGCTATCGCAAGGTTCGCGAAGACGGCGATTTTATGACAACTCGCATTTCTAACAAACACGGCCAGGGATACATGAAATATCACAAAAGTAGTGCTCAGCTCTAGAAATTATCGCAGGAATTACCTCTTTAGATTTCATTCTTTGCTGTTCGATATAGTCCCACAGCTGGCTTTCGGTTCGTCGCGCCTATTCAGTGATGCCTCACTATTACGGACTTCCTAGGTTTAACACTTTTTCCACTGCTGTCAGCGTAGTATTTCAAAGTTAAATTTGTGGCTCTGCTGTGAACAGACGTTTTTCAATAGTTGCCAACCCCTAGTTTTCCTTTCACGAGGACTGCGGCGAGGCGAAACTGCCAGGAGGCGCGGACGATAGGCGAGATCGACTGTTCGCGGGCCTATGTTCTGCAAATTTCTAACAAAGAGCTGAGTATGGCTGATTACAGTCAGCATGATATCTTAGCTGGAATTTCATCTCCTGTTGAGTGACCTGCAGTAGCGACAAGGTGAAAGCAAGACGGGCAGCTTGCGAGGCCATTATCAGTGGCGCATGCGCAGCTCTGCCCTGAACCTTCACGAGAAGTTGCGAGCACTTGAGGGACGATTAGCAAACCGTATGAACACATAGACGCTGGCCCGATTCAGGATCGGCCCGCACACACAGTGCCAGTAGTGCACTGCTTTGAATTGCATCCCTTATTCGTTGGTAAGGTTTTTGTACAGCCCTCGAAAACAGTGTATGAATGTCACGTATATATCACATCTGTCCGCTTAAAATACTTCAACAGATGCAGTTTAAAGTAATGCGATTTTTGGTGCAGAGATATGTGAATTTTTAAACTTAGTGCTGAAATATTTTTACCGATTTTCAGCAATGATTCGTAAAATCGAGACGTTCAATCAAAATTCTGCTTTTGCAGTCAGGGCAATTAAGTTTTCTCTGCTAAAAAGGTAACAAAGTTAATTCGAATTGCCTGAGCAGTTGTGCAATGAAAATTTCTTACCTTTTACTTGTATAGCTTACAAATCGGTTGTCGTTGCAATATTAGATTATGCGGCGATAATCTGGGATCTATTTACTAAAACGACCATTAATACAATTGAAAAAGTACAAATAAAAGCAGTTTGTTTTGTGTATGATAGCTACGGATGCGCATCAGTAAGTGATCTGGTATATAAAAAAATTATCGGGTTTTACGTGCCAAAACCACTTTCTGATTATGAGGCACGTCGTAGCGGGGCACTCCGGAAATTTCGACCACCTGGGGCTCTTCAACGTGCACCTAAATCTAAGTACACGGGTGTTTTCGCCCCCATCTAAATGCGGCCGCCGTGGCCGGGATTCGATCCCGCGACCTCGTGCTCAGCAGCCCAACACCATAGCCACTGAGCAACCACGGCGGGTTCTGGTATATAGGGCTGGTTTGACATCTATAACCGAAAGAAATCTGGTTTCCCGACTTAAGTTCTTATATCAATTAATCAAAGGTCATTTTAAGATTAACCTTGACGGACTAATATCTATCTCCTCAGGTCTTATACTATAAAACAACGTCATAATCACACCATCACCCCTTTTCGCCAGCATAATAACTGCTTTAAATAATCTTTCTTTTTTTCAAGAACAGTAACAGAATGGAATCAGCTCACAAACAACGAAGTACTACAGCAACCTCTGACGTCATTCACCAGAAGCCTCAGTGTCCATTAATATCTAATTTTACGTTGTATTCATTCCCGGCTTCCCATATATTTACGAATTTATTATTGTTATCAACTTTATGGTCCTTACATTTAGTATTGATTTATTCACTCAAGATTTGATGTGTTCTTGATTATTTAAAGCTTGCCATAAACCTTAGTGTGCTGCTATGTCCACTCCTATGTGCACTCCCGTCATCGATATTATTTTTTGTCTCTATTGCTGATGCGTTTTGTTTGTTTACTTATCGTATGCGACCTTTGTTGTTCTGGAATATTTTTCTATTTTTTGCGAATATCTTATCGGTGCTTGTTTGAACCTGTGAAAATCCCTTCCTGGGTTTGCAGTACAACAAATAAAGTTAAAAACACGAAAATTTCGACAAGGAAATCGAAGGTGGCATCGAGGCAAAGCTTTGTCTTAAGGCGATGTCGTATTCTGTTTGACTGGTGAGAAAATTTTGACTTGTTATTTGACAAAATTTGAAAAGAAGTCACGGAAAGAAACTTGCTAGCCAACCGCTGCAGTGAAGCGGCCGTGCGGTGCGGCCATAATGAGAAATTAACCAATGTACCGAAGTATCAAAGTATCTTAGGACACAAATAGCGAGTAGCGCATCGGATACTGTATTTGAAATACGCATAGCCTCCGTATCTTGTATCCGCAACATGGCACGATTTCGAGAGATCTTTGCCCAGCCCTGGCTGCCAAGAAGAAGGCGCACAATATATAGTGAACATATTGAACCACAGACTTGAGTAACGTCGTCTACCAAGCGCAGTGCCACCAACAGACCATTATTGACTTATTTTCTGTAAGCGAGCTGCTTTGGCGCTGCTAGGGCCATGCAGCTGACCGCAAAGATTTATTCCATCATTCCGAGAAAGTGGCGATCACAATTCTCTCTGCAGAGGCGCGAGAACGCTGGGCTGACAAGGCGTTGACGTCGAAAGGAGCATGCGGGCTGAACGCTGACCGATAAACAAAGCCAATGTTTCGACTGAAATATGCAACACGTCGATGACGTCCTTATATTGCGAGAGAAATATGCACATAGACCCATATATAAGTTTGCGCAGTCCCACATTGTGCTCGCGATAAATGCAAGCACGCGTTTCAGCGACGCAGCCTTCGCGCCGAGAGAGCACGCGCCCTGCATACGAAACGCCACTGATCAAATGCGGCCTTCGGTCGGCCGTTGTTTGCTTCCCTAATCGCCGTTTTCCCGTGGGCGAAAGCAGCTGAGCAGTATTCGTAATTCAAATCTTGGTCGCATGTGGAGCCAGTCGTCTTCGGGCCCCGGCGCCAGAAGTCAAGAAGCGTGTAATTGCGCCATTATGAAAATTGGCAGCCACTGGTGGTCACCAGGCAATTTGTCTAGCCACAGCGAGGCGTCTCACGACTTAAGTCAATGAATGGCCAACTGCGCAGTTTTGCTCGTGGTGGCCAACCTCTGTCGGGGGGAAAAAGGTGCGTTTGCAGGCTATAGTTCCCGCGAACAAATACCAGGAACTGGAGGGTGATTACATAATAGAGGTGGTAATAGGGTCCCTATTACAAACAAAGTAACCATTACAATGTAGCCTTGCGAAAAGTTTAAAGGGACTGACAACAAATTTTTAAGATACCGTTTCTTTTCTTTTTCTTTTTTAGTGCGACGGAAAGCTTGTGCGATGGAAGCTCAGTGTCAAATCATGCAACGTGGAAAACGAACGCGAAACATCTTTTATCAGAATTTTCCGACCTGCTTTGAGGATGTAGTCGTTCTCAACAAACATGCTCGTAACGGTGATGGATGAGCGCGATATCGATTACACGCCAGCATTGGTGGGAAGCACACACCAAGTGCGGCTCCAGCTGTGGGAAAGTAACATTTTCTTTATCATGCCGACGTTGCTGCAGCTTATGTAGTACGAAGCGTCGAATTATTTTTACTGTTATAATGTCCGAATCTACACCCAGCGACGGCTCCCTCAAAGTAACACAAACGGATCCCGAAGGCCATGCTGGCTGCATGCGCCGGGCATTCTTTTTTAAGCCAAGCCAAGCTAAGCGGCAGGGCATGCCAGCAGTGAGCCGGCACCCGTTCACGGCACCAAACGTCGCTCGCATTTTGCATCTCGCAGTGACCCCACCAACTGACGTGTACAACTCGTGCGCGTGCACTCGTTCAACTTGTTATCCCGAAGGCAGCGTCGCTAGCTCGTTAAAAAACGTGTGAACTTTCCGCCCTGCGTAACAAGCGTAGAATAAAGCGCAAGAACCTCACAATAAACGAGCTGCAACCTTAAGCAGTCGGCATGCTGTACTTAATAGCAGCTTACTTGCGCACATTAATTTCATGTACTACATCCGGAGTGCCAAGACTTTACTGCCAGGCCGGCGCGCTTACTGGTTTTGAAGACTATTTGCCAATTCAAAATTATAATTCCTACTTAAATCGCCGACATCATGCTCTATTCTATTAGTCATGGACATTTCATTTACACCAACAGATCACAACACATTCTGACCAGTTGCCAGTCCCTTTAACAGTGGCATACCAACTATTTTTCGACTGTATCTGATGGAGGGGCAAGCCGACCCCCATATATATATATTGTAACGGATACGAAAGGCGCGGACAAGAATAGAGAAGAGAAGACGAACTAGGAGTTTGAGAGGCCGGGCTGCGCTACGATCACGCTACGATCGTCGTTCATCGCCTGTAAATAAAGCCATTTCTTCGCAACTCTTCGTAACAGGAGAGAGAGAGAAAGAGAGAGTCCCTGCAAGAGTATGTTTATCCACGTCAATTACTCATAGGAGACCCTGATTCGAATTTAATGTTATGCCTTTTGGCCTTTGCAATGCTCCTGCCACCTTTGAAAGATTCATGGACACAGTACTACGTGCACGTGGTCTAAAGTGGGAGATATGCATGTGTTACCTCGATGATGTTGTAATCTTTGGCCGCACGTTTAAAGAACATAACGAACGCCTCAGCCTCGTTCTCGACTGCATTGAGAAAGCTGGACTGGTTCTAAAGTAAAAAAAGTGTCGGTTCGGCGAACGTCAAACACTGG
Organism: Dermacentor variabilis; assembly: GCF_050947875.1. Lineage (NCBI taxonomy): Eukaryota > Metazoa > Arthropoda > Arachnida > Ixodida > Ixodidae > Dermacentor > Dermacentor variabilis. Next base: position 5,235,422 of record NC_134572.1, on the reverse strand, counting down.
TCCTGGGACACTTAGTCGACAACGATGGCGTCAGACCCGATCCTCGTAAGATTGAAGCGGTGAGCTCCTTCAAGCCACCGCAGTCAGCACGAGAACTCCGCTCATTCATTGGCCTATGTTCGTATTTTCGTCGTTTTGTTCCCCGGTTTGCCGACATCGTTTACCCGTTGACAAGTATTTTGCGACAAAATGCATACTTCAATTGGACACCAGAGTGTGACGCATCATTCTCTCAACTGAAGTCTATACTAACGTCAGCACCCCTCTTGCGTCACTTCGATCCATCTTGCCCGACTGAAGTTCACACTGATGCTAGTGGAATCGAGATAGGAGCGGTGCTTGTACAACGTCACAGTGGCGCAGAACATGTTGTCGCATATGCCAGCCGTTGCCTGAGTAAATCTGAACGCAATTATACGGTTACGGAACAGGAATTCCTGGCAGCCGTTTTCGCCATACAAAAGTTTCAGTGTTATCTTTACGGTAGACCATTGAAGATTATCACCGACCATCATTCTTTATGCTGGCTGGTCGGTTTGCGTGATCCCTCTGGTCGCCTCGCACGTTGGGCGCTGCGCCTCCAGGAATACGACTTTGTGGTATCGTACAAGAGTGGCCGTCGTCACGCTGACGCAGACTGCCTCTCTCGGATTCCTCTTGCGACTACCGACTGCGATGCTGAGAATTTTGCCGACTGTCTCGCTACCGTTACTTCTACGTTCCCTGACGCGGCAGACTTTCAGCGAGAACAACGGAATGATGTTACCCTCGATCCGCTTTTTGTCGCTGCCCGTACTTCTAAAGGCAGCGGTCGCTTTATTGTCCGTGATAAATTGCTCTACAAAACTAACTACTCCGGGCATGGAGCGCGTTTTCTGCATGTTGTCCCCGAGAGTCTCCGCTCCGACGTTCTACGCGCCATGCATGACGATGTGACATCCGGCCATTTCGGCTTCGTACGAACGCTGCACCGCACGCAGGAGCGCTTTTACTGGCCCAAGATGTACGAAACAACCAAGCGCTACGTCGCTAGTTGTGAAACGTGCCAACGTCACAAGCGACCAACCACCGCAGCCCCAGGTCCCCTTCGGCCATTGACACCGCCCAGTACGCCGTTCGAGCAAGTAGGCATTGGCCTTTTGACCCATTCCCGTTATCTAACAAGAACCGTTGGATAATTGTCTGCGTAGACCATCTTACACGGTATTCAGAAACTGCAGCCATACCGTCTTCTACCGCTGCTTGCGTGGCGGTCTTCCTGCTGCGTTCCGTGGTCCTTCGTCATGGCCCACCACGTGTCATCATCAGCGACCGTGGTCGCCAGTTCACTACTGATGCCATTGAAGAGTTACTTCGTTTGTGCACTTCACAGTTCCGTCATTCTACGCCGTATCATCCACAGACCAAAGGTCTCCTTGAAAGGACGAACAGAACGCTGACCAACATGCTTGCCATGTACGTCTCCTCCAATCATAAGAACTGGGACGACGTGCTTCCATTCATCACTTACACATACAACACGGCGAAACACGAAACCACGAACTATAGCCCATTTCATCTCCTGTATGCAAGGTTACCGCGAAGCCCTCTGGACACTTTCTTACCCTTCATATTGCACAGTGACGATTCTGTATCGAAGACTGTGTCTCACCGAAGAAGCCCGTCGAATAGTTCGTCTCCGTACTCTGGCCTCGCAAAGTCGTTCGAAAGAGCGATACGACGACCGTCACGTACGAGTATCGTTGGAAAAAGGTGACTTGGTCCTTCTTTGGACACCGCAACACAAGCGTGGATTGTGCCAAAAGTTCTTGTCACAATATTCAGGCCCATTTGTAGTCGTGGACCGCCTGAGCGAACTCACTTACGTCATAGCTCGCCTCCTGTGCAATGGTCGGCGATCAAGCAGAACTCAGCTGACTCATATTGCTCGCCTGAAGCCTTTCTACCCTACTTGTCCATCCTGACTCGCCCCACGGGCTTCGTCTGCTTGCGGGGAAGTGTAACGGATACGAAAGGCGCGGACAAGAAGAGAGAAGACGAAGAGAACGAGGAGTTTGAGAGGCCGGGCTGCGCTACGATCACGCTACGATCATCGTTCATCCCCTGTAAATAAAGCCATTTCTTCGCAACTCTTCGTAACAGGAGATAGAAAGAGAGAGTCCCTGCAAGAGTATGTTTATCCACGTCAATTACTCATAGGAGACCCTGATCGGGAAAATAAAATTTGTAGAATAACTAAAATGGGTTAGTGTGCATAGGGTCCCACTACAGTTCTTTCACTTTGGGACGCTCATCTATATATTTGTCATGTAATTCCTTCTTCCTTTTGGAACCAAAAAATCTGAATCTGAATCTGACTACAAAATCACGACTTCGAGCTTACCGCTGTAGTATAAAAGAAAAGCGTATAATCATTGCGGTCTACCGGTGCTAACATGTGGGGCAGTTATGGACCGCGCAAAAAGCAATGGAACAAAAATGTTAGGCCATATGTAATGCGAAGGTAGATAACGGCTGGACGATTGGAGTTACAGAATGGAGGCCAAGGGAAGGGAAGTGCAGTCGGGGACGGCTGAAATATACGTCGGGCGATGAATTGGGAAATTTGCAGGCGCAAGATGGAATCAGCTAGCGGAAGACAGGGGTAATTGGAGATTGCAGGGAGAGAAAGATAGGCTGATGATTATTTATATATATATATATATATATATATATATATATATATATATATTGTAAGCATTTATGCGGACTTCATCTTCATCTGTACAAAGTCATCATCAATCATCGGCTCGTGTTCGTTCTTGCATCGGCTCCATTTTTCCTTCTTGGAATAAAGCGTCGTCTCGACCGTGGTATTTCAAGTGGTGGAGGCGCTTTAAGATCCCTTCAACCTCAATCCACTTCAAGATCTCTCCTGGAGCTACGTTCGGGACGCCGCTTACGCCAAGAGGCCGCCATGTCGCAAGAACAGACCACAGCGTCCACCATCTCGGTTCAAGTGCCAGCCACCCCCAATCCCAGCCCTGCCAACAACCGGTATCGCGATCCTGAAATCTTCTCTGGCTTGCCTGGTGAGGACGTTGAAGACTGGCTCGACAACTACGATCGTGTCAGCGAATACAACAACTGGAACGAGACATCGAGGTTAAACAACGTGCCATGTTACGTCTCTCAAGTAGCCAAGACATGGTTCCTGAATCATGAGAGAGACTTCCGTGATTGGTCGTCTTTCAGGGAGCAGCTACGGCGGATTTTCGGCACACCCACGGTTCGTTCGGAAGTTGCGAAAAAGAGGCTGTCTGAGCGCGTCCAGCATTATGGCGAGTCGTATACCTCGTACATTGAGGACATCCTCGCGCTTTGCCGCCGTGTCCACAGTGCCATGCCAGAACCTGATCGCGTGCGACACCTTCTTAAGGGTACCGAATCTACTGCCTTCAACGCACTCGCCGCTCAAAACCCTTCGACGGTGTCGGACGTCGTCTCCGTCTGTCAGCGCCTCGACGCGCTGCAATCAATCCGCTTGCAACCGGACTTGTCCGACAACCCCCTGGCAAACAGTATTGAGCTCCGGTCTATCATTCGAGCCATAATTCGTGAGGAATTGCAAGCGCATGGCTCACCCCCTTGCCGCAGCGCTCACGTCCAACCTGCTTCTACTGACCTGCGCGGTATTATTAAGGAGGAGTTGGCCTCCCTGCAGAACGCCCAGCATACCAACGCTTCTCCTTGCCCACAACCGGCTTCTTACGCCCAGATTGCTGCAATGCCAGCCGCGCCGTCTCCAATCACACCACCTCCGCCTGTTCACGATCACCTGGCACCTTTAGTCACCCGAGCTCCGAACCCACCTTACTACTCTGCCTGGCGTTCATCGAGGCCTATCTGCTACTACTGCGGCTTTCGAGGACATATCTCCCGGTTTTGCCGACGCCGCCAGCAAGACGAACGTCGTGGTTACGCGGCCTTTGAACGCGATGAGCCACCTCCTCGCGTTTACCGCACTTATGACGATAATCCTCCCGTTCGCCGATATCCATCTCCGGCCGACTTCTCCAACACCGCACTCAACACACGTGCCTCGAGACGCCGCTCCCCATCACCGCTCCGACGTTCTGTTTCGCCACTTCGACCTGTCTCCCAACTCCATGTCCAGCGACCGGAAAACTAACCAGTGCAGTTTTTGGAGGGAAAACTGCATCACCGCGAAGTGCTCCAAGTCCTCCTGAACGTCCTTCGAACATGTTATTGGTGTCTGTGGAGGGTGTGCCTTTGTTAGCTCTGATTGACACGGGAGCTACTATATCTGTTATGCGTGCGGACCTGTGCTCTCGTCTGCGGAAAGTGAAGACGCCTTATATTGGATCATCCCTGATTGGGGCTAATGGAGCAATCATTCGACCATCAGCCCAATGTACAGCACGCGTCTTCATTGATGGTATCTCTCATCACATTAAGTTCGCGATTTTATTCCCGTGCGCTCATGAACTAATTTTAGGTTGGGACTTTCTCTCGTCAGCGTCCGCTTTAATCTCTTGCCGTCAACGTGTAGTCCATATGACCGAGACAGTTCATTGCAGCGGGACTGCCGATGAGCCACGATTGCTTTTTCTTACTGCTGACGATTCTGTACTGCCTCCCGGCCACGAGCAAGTCATAAGTCTCTCTTCTACGAACATCACCAATGGCGACGTGTTCATCACTCCTTACGGTCGCTGTCTTCTCCGTGGGATTGTCTTCGCTTCCTGCCTGGTGCGGTTCAAAGAAAGCTCTGCGTTAATCATCGCTTTAAACGCGACCACTGCGACAATCCTCCTACCTCAAGGCTCCGCAGTGACCTGTTATGTGGATACCCAACCAGTCTCCCTGCTTCCTCTTGCCGCCTCGCAAGCTCTTCCTCAACAGGACAAATCTGCTTCATCTGACCTTGCTTCCGTGATAAGTCCTGACCTTACTGCTGCTCAACATGAAGCGTTGCTAAAATTACTTACGAAGCACCAGGCCTCCTTTGATATGGATACTTCGTCACTCGGACAGACTTCCGTTGCCTTCCATCGTATCAACACCGATGGCCAGACTATTGTACGCCGTCGTCCCTACCGAGTCTCTTTGGCCGAACGCAAAATCATCGAGGAGAACGTCGCCGATATGCTGAAAAGAAACGTCATACTTCCCTCCGCCAGTGCTTGGTCATCACCCGTCGTTTTAGTGCAGAAGAAGGATGGATCGGTACGATTTTGTGTTGACTACCGTGCGCTAAACAAGATCACCCGTAAGGATGTATATCCGATGCCCCGTATCGATGACGCCCTGGATTCGTTGCAAGGCGCCCAATATTTTTCCAGCCTTGATCTTCGCTCCGGATATTGGCAAATTCCAATGCACGAAGCGGACAAAGAAAAGACCGCCTTTTCTACTCCAGATGGTCTTTATGAGTTTAATGTAATGCCTTTCGGTCTATGCAATGCTCTCGCCACATTTGAAAGAATGATCGACACGGTTCTTCGCGGCCTCAAGTGGAAAACTTGTCTATGTTACCTCGACGACATCGTCGTGTTTTTCTCGACTTTTACTGACCATCTGCAACGCTTACATGAAGTGCTCAGATGCCTTTCTAATGCAGGACTTCAACTAAACACGAGGAAGTGCCGTTTCGCTAGCACAACGATTAAAGTCCTGGGTCATCTCGTTAGCAAAGACGGCATCCAGCCCGATCCGGATAAAATTTCCGCGGTGCTCAACTTTCCACGCCCCCTTCGTGCAAAAGAACTGCGCAGCTTCATTGCACTCGCCTCATACTTTCGACGTTTTATCCGGAATTTTGCCAGCATTGCCTCGCCCCTGCACAAGCTCCTTGCTAGTTCCAGTTCCTTCGATTGGAACGATCAGTGTGAAGCCGCGTTCCAAGAACTCAAGCGCGCACTAACATCCCCACCTGTTCTTTGTCATTTTGATGACAAGGCGCCCACATTAGTACATACTGACGCCAGCGGTCACGGAATTGGTGTCGTACTGCTGCAGCGCGACCACGAATTTTGCGAAAAGAAGTACTCCGCGGAAAAGAAGTACTCGATAACCGAACAAGAGTGTTTGGCTGTTGTCTGGTCCATTCAGAAATTTCGTCCATATCTCCACGGTCGACATTTCACGGTTGTGACCCCGGCCCTCAGTCCCCAGCAGCTGCGAAGCAACTGACCACGGCGGCGGTCAGTTGCTTCGACCTGCGACGCAGCAGAGGGTGCTAAGAATCATTGGCTCCGGACAGTCCGCCATTGGAATATGAACCTGGCAACGTTTAACGCTAGAACCTTATCTAGTGAGGCGAGTCTAGCAGTGCTATTGGAGGAATTAGAGGGCAGTAAATGGGATATAATAGGGCTCAGTGAAGTTAGGAGGCCGAAAGAAGACTATAGAGTGCTAAAAAGCGGGCACGTCCTGTGCTACCGGGGCTTAGCGGAGAGAACTAGGAGTCGGATTTCTGATTAATAAGAATATAGCTGGTAACATACAGGAATTCTATAGCATTAACGAGAGGGTGGCAGGTCTTGTTGTGAAACTTAATAAGAGGTACAAAATGAAGATTGTACAGGTCTACGCCCCTACATCCACTCATGATGACCAAGAAGTCGAAAGCTTCTATGAAGACGTGGAATCGGCGATGGGTAGAGTGAAAACTAAATACACTATACTAATGAGCGACTTTAATGCCAAGGTAGGCAAGAAGCAGGCTGGAAACAAGGCAGTGGGGGAATATGGCATAGGCACTAGGAATAGCAGGGGAGAGTTTTTAGCAGAGTTTGCGGAACAGAATAATATGAGGATAATGAATACCTTCTTCCGCAAGCGGGATAGCCGAAAGTGGACGTGGAGGAGCCCGAACGGCGAGACTAGAAATGAAATAGACTTCATACTCTGCGCTAACCCTGGCATCATACAAGATGTGGACGTGCTCGGCAAGGTGCGCTGCAGTGACCATGGGATGGTAAGAACTCGAATTAGCCTAGACTTGAGGAGGGAACGGAAGAAACTGGTACATAAGAAGCCAATCAATGAGTTAGTGGTAAGAGGGAAAATAGAGGAATTCCGGATCAAGCTACAGAACAGGTATTCGGCTTTAACTCCGGAAGAGGACCTTAGTGTTGAAGCAATGAACGACAATCTTGTGGGCATCATTAAGGAGTGTGCAATGGAAGTCGGTGGTAACTCCGTTAGGCAGGACACCAGCAAACTATCGCAGGAGACGAAGGATCTGATCAAGAAACGCCAATGTATGAAAGCATCTAACCCTACAGCTAGAATAGAATTGGCAGAACTTTCGAAGTTAATCAACAAGCGTAAGACAGCTGACATGAGGAAGTATAATATGGATAGAATTGAACTTGCTCTCAGGAACGGAGGAAGCCTACAAACAGTGAAGAAGAAACTAGGAATTGGCAAGAATCAGATGTATGCGTTAAGAGACAAAGCCGGCAATATCATTACTAATATGGATGAGATAGTTCAAGTGGCTGAGGATTTCTACAGAGATTTATACAGTACCAGTGGCACCCTCGACGATAATGGAAGAGAAATTAGTCCAGAGGAATTCGAAATCCCAAAGGTAACGCCGGAAGAAGTAAGGAAAGCCTTGGGAGATATGCAAAGGGGGAGGTAGCTGGGGAGGATCAGGTAACAACAGATTTGTTGAAGGATGGTGGACAGTTTGTTCTAGAGAAACTGGCCACCCTGTATACGCAATGCCTCATGACCTCGAGCATACCGGAATCTTGGAAGAACGCTAACATAACCCTAATCCATAAGAAAGGGGACGCCAAAGACTTGAAAAATTAGCTTACTGTCCGTAGCCCACAAACTATTTACTAAGGTAATCACAAATAGAATCAGGAACACCTTAGATTTCTGTCAAGCAAAGGACCAGGCAGGATTCCGTAAAGGCTACTCAACAATAGATCATATTCACACTATCAATCAGGTGATAGAGAAATGTGCGGAATATAACCAACCCTTATATATAGCTTTCATTGATTACGAGAAAGCGTTTGATTCTGTCGAAACCTCAGCAGTCATAGAGGCATTACGAAATCAGGGTGTAGACGAGCCGTATGTAAAGATACTGAAAGATATCTATAGCGGCTCCACAGCCACCGTAGTCCTCCATACAGCAAGCAACAAAATCCCAACTAAGAAAGGCGTCAGGCAGGGAGATACGATATCTCCAATGCTATTCACAGCGTGTTTACAGGAGGTATTCAGAGACCTGGATTGGGAAGAATTGGGGATAAAAGTTAATGGAGAATACCTTAGCAACTTGCGATTCGCTGATGATATTGCCTTGCTTAGTAACTCAGGAGACCAATTGCAATGCATGCTCACTGACCTGGAGAGGCAAAGCAGAAGGGTGGGTCTGAAAATTAATCTGCAGAAAACTAAAGTATTGTTTAACAGTCTCGGAAGAGAACAGCAGTTTACGATAGGTATCGAAGCACTAGAAGTGGTAAGGGAATACATCTACTTAGGGCAGGTAGTGACCACGGATCCGGATCATGAGACTGAAATAACCAGAAGAATAAGAATGGGCTGGGGTGCGTTTGGCAGGCATTCTCAAATCATGAACAGCAGGTTGCCATTATCCCTCAAGAGAAAAGTATATAATAGCTGTGTCTTACCAGTACTCACCTACGGGGCAGAAACCTGGAGGCTTACGAAAAGGGTTCTACTCAAATTGAGGACGACGCAACGAGCTAGGGAAAGAAGAATGATAGGTGCAACGTTAAGGGATGAGAAAAGAGCAGATTGGGTGAGGGAACAAACGCGATTTAATGACATCTTAGTTGAAATCAAGAAAAATAAATGGGCATGGGCAGGACATGTAATGAGGAGGGAAGATAACCGATGGTCATTAAGGGTTACGGACTGGATCCCAAAAGAAGGTAAGCGTAGCAGGGGGCGGCAGAAAGTTAGGTGGGCGGATGAGATTAAGAAGGTTGCAGGCATGGCATGGCCACAATTAGTACATGACCGGGGTTGTTGGAGAAGTATGGGAGAGGCCTTTGCCCTGCAGTGGGCGTAACCGGGCTGATGATGATGATGATGACCGACCACCATGCCTTATGCTGGTTGTCGACGATCAAAAACTTGTCCGGGCGCCTTGGCCGCTGGATACTCCGATTACAAGCATATGATTTCAATGTCATATATAAGTCTGGACGGAAGCACCAAGATGCCGATGCTCTTTCACGATGCCCATTACCACCATCATCGGAGCACCTCACATCACCTTGTCAAATTGGCCGCACGGAGGACGCTTCGTCTATTACACCGATGTCTTCCTTGACTTCATCAAACCGCCTTTCAGTGCTTTCCACTCACCAGCGCGCCGATTCCCATTGCCATGGTATCATCAATCGCCTTAGCGGTGTTTCTTCTCCACCCAATGCCAGGCTACGGAAACAGCTCAAACTGCTCAAGTTTGAAGACGACGTGCTCTACCGGTACATTTTTCACCCGGAAGGCCATCGATGGGTTCCCGTTCTACCGCGCTCTCTTCGCGCTGCAGTTCTGCAGGCCTCACACGATGACCCTACGTCAGGCCACTTGGGTTACCACAAAACACACGAGAGCATACGCAGCCGATTCTATTGGCCAGGCCTTTCCACGAGCATAGCTAGATATGTTGCCTCGTGCACGCTTTGCCAACACCGTAAGCGACCTACTACTGCTCCGGTCGGGACCCTACAACCACTTCCTTGTCCAGCACAACCCTTCTCTGTCGTCGGCATTGACCTTTCCGGGCCACTCCCACCTACTCTAGACGGCAACCGATGGATCGTCACTGCTGTTGACCATTTGACCCGGTACGCTGAAACAGCCTCAATACGCTCAGGAGCTGCCTCAGAAGTAGCGGCCTTCTTCTTGCAGGCTGTCTACTTACGTCACGGGGCGCCTCGCGTTCTTTTGAGCGACCGAGGCAAGGCATTTCTTTCAAGCACTCTTAATCAAGTTCTGCAAGCGTCCAACGCCGTGCACAAGACAACGTCTAGCTACCACCCTCAAACCAACGGCCTAACAGAGCGATTTCATCGCACGCTGTGTGACATGCTATCCATGTATATTCAACCTGATCATCGTAACTGGGATGCGATTCTCCCATTTGTAACATTTGCGTTCAACGGACCACCGGATGCTCTCCGTTTTTTCTTAGTATACGGCCGCCACCCAACTTCATCACTCGACGTTTCTTTCTTCTCTGGCCCCGTGAACGCTTCACCATTCATTTGCGACCAGTTTGTGTCTCGTCTTGCCCAATGTCATCGTCGCGCCCGTATGAACACTGCAGCCAGCCAAGACTATCGCAAACATCGGTACGATGCCTCTCATCGCGTCGTTTCCTACCGCCCTGGTGACGATGTGCTTCTATGGACCCCTGCACGAACACCCGGTTTATGTGAGAAGCTTGAGTCTCGATACCTTGGCCCCTACAAAGTCATGGAGCAGACCTCGCCGGTGAACTATCGCGTTACACCTGTTGAGGCCCCAACCGACCGACGCTGCCGCGAAACAGAGATCGTGCACGTTTCTCGCCTGAAGCCCTTTCATCTCCGTTCCACTGTCTAATGTGCGGCCAGGCTGGCCGCTTCCGTCCACGGGGGCAATTTGTGTAAGCATTTATGCGGACTTCGTCTTCATCTGTACAAAGTCATCATCAATCATCGGCTCGTGTTCGTTTTTGCATCGGCGCTATTTTTCCTTCTTGGAGTAAAGCGTCGTCTCGACCGTGGTATTTCAATATATATATATATATATATATATATATATATATATATATATATATATATATATATATAATCATCAGCCTATCTTTCTCTCCCTGCGATCTCCAATTACCCCTGTCTTCCGCTAGCTGATTCCATCTTGCGCCTGCAAATTTCCTAATTCATCGCCTATATATATAATTCATCGCCCATTTCCTATATTATATATATATATATATATATATATATATATATATATATATATATATATATATAGAGAGAGAGAGAGAGAGAGAGAGAGAGAGAGAGAGAGATATCTGGTTATCAATCAGACCTAATAAACCATTACAGTGTAGCCTTGCAAAAAGTTTTTGGTGTGTGTCGCTGACGTAAGACAAAAGAAGTTTCGCTGAAATTGACGCTAGAAGTGTCAACTAAATTTTAAACCGAGCAGGCGTTTTGGAAAATTAGAGTATAAGTTAACGTGAAGTAAATCATTTATAGATGTTCTATGTTTGTCCAATGTCCGTGCAAGTACGAATAAACTGTGAATTTATCAGCAGGATGTGGAGGGCTTTTATCTTTATTGAATATTTACATCGCCGATGACGACAGCTTAGATTCTGCGGTTACTTTCCGATTGTAAAGTTTCAAACACAGAACGATTCAAGAGAATACAAATAACGCAATTTTTTTTACAGCACGTAAAGGTACTTAGTCTACATTATTCCCAAATTTTAATGGTTTTAGACGTTCGTAACAGCAACACCAGATTATGCGGATTGTGCTTGGCTGATGTTAATATGGCGACGACAATTACCCGAACTTTACGCAGGTCGAATACTCCGCTATACCGCCCTCGATCTAACTGAAAAGCCTCCATGAAGTATTCATTGGTCAGAAAGGCGGGAGGCAATTTCTTCACGCTCGCGTGACCGAACACGCAGCCGCTACGGTGTGCACTCCTTTCTATGCAATCGGTCAATCTTATTCACCAGCTCTGTTCAAGACCGGAACATACAATTAATTTCGATTGGTTTTGGTGAATTAATTTGATGCCAAGTTTGCGAACGTCTACAAATCGAATCATTTAGTGATACCGCAGAGCCCGCAGCATATAAACACAATCAAATCAATTTTCTTTAGGAATAAATAAAAAAAAACGTCAATCTTGTGATGAAGACTGCGATGACCACTACGCTGTGAAGCACAATCACAGTGTGAAGACTATCAGTGTGAAGTCAACCGTTTCTTCGTCTTTGATTAGTCGCCTATGGGTCGTGAGTTTCTGGTGCTTACGTGTAGCTTTTCAACAATAAAATACCTTATAAAAGGCCATTTTTAAAGCAACTTTCGTAATGTAGGAGTCGCTAAAGTTTCACTAGTTATTCTTTAAAGCCGCTAACAAAGTCACTGATTGCTACATAGATCGCTACATACCTGGAAAGGGGGAGACGTCATTTCGGAACGCTCCAATTCTCTCAAACATGGTGCCGACCAATGATTATTTTCTCCCAGCGACAAGATCGCTGTGGAATTCTCGAAGAACTTGATCACCGCTTACGAAGGCGCTGGTCGGCGGTTCACGTGCAGAGCTTTGACACCGCGAGGCGCACCCGCCGGAGTATGGTGGCTCGAATCGAAAAATGACCTCCGCCTCAAATCAAAAACCACCTTAATTGGCTCTCGTGGTCTCGGAGGCCATGCTTGGAGCGGTTGTACGGATGGTGGCCGGCTTAGATCTGGGTGACTGTTCTGTAAGTGTCCACCTAGTGCCCACGTTCATTTCGTCTGTTGCTGAACTGCTGATTGGCTGAAGGCGCCTGTCTCCTTCTGACGCGTACCCCAGCCCAGCCAATCAGGACTTCAGCAGCAGACGAAATGGACATGTCCACCAAGTGGACACTTACAGACTACAACCCCCCTCCCCCCCATGAAATCTCATTCAACTGGCAAAGCAAGGGGTCGGATATCCCTCTGCCTTGCCGCGCGAGTCTCTTCACGCCCTTTCTGGACCGTACGTACCGAACGCAGGAGGGCTATAGCCAAGCAAGCGTGAAAAAAACGCTTAAATCACTGAAAAAAAAAAAGTCTGTGCTTGTAGCCCTTGTAGCTCCTGATGAGCACCAGCCGGAGTTACTATGACATAGTGAGTTCTCCCTGGGTGCCGCGCGAGGCTAATGTTAGCTCCGATTGCGTCCCGCGTGGCGCGACAGTGGCGCCATCTATGCACGCGACACGTGCACGAGCAAGCAGCGATGGCTTCTGTACACAACGACATAGGCGATAATGCCGTAGCATGTCTTCGTTGAATGTAGATTTAGCAAGCGACCCCCACTGACCGGTTCCAAAGACGTTTCCCGTCAAAATAATGTTGTGATTCTCAAGAAGGTTAATAATTTGCTAATGGATGGTGAGTTGTAGAAATTAGCAAGTGGCACTTGTTAGCGAAATCGGTCGATAGTTGAGAGACGATGTGCGACCACCGGATTTGAATACTGATGGTACTTCTACTACGCGCAATTCGTCTTGGATGGAGCCAGTTTATAATTAGTGAGAATAACGGCAATTACTGCTTGGCAGGTACCCTGAGGTGTCCTCTGCAGAATTTTATTGTTAAATCACGGGTGGTCTGGGGCAAAAACAGTACTATGTTTATTGAGTATCTAATAAACGGCACATATATCCGACATTATTATATCAAGGGGAGTGGACATGTTAGGCACGGATGTAGTGCTCCCACGTGAACGCAGGAAAAAAAAAAAGTGTAATTGAGAACATCATCGCATTGTGACGCAGTACCACTGTTGCCATTAGTGTCAGTGCTAATTAATGTCAGGGTGATTCCCGGGAATAATTATTTGCCAAGAGCTTTGGCATTATTGAACAACGTCGTTGCCACAGAAACGACGGCTAGTTATTTTTAAATGAGAACATCATCGCATTGTGACGCAGTACCACTGTTGCCATTAGTGTCAGTGCTAATAAATGTCAGGGTGATTCCCGGGAATAATTATTTGCCAAAAGCTTTGGCATTATTGAACAACGTCGTTGCCACAGAAACGACGGCTAGTTATTTTTAGGAGCGCCTGTGCTCGAGGAGAACGGTTTGCGAGGCGATTGCATGCATCGTTGAGGCAAAAAGCGCGAAGGACAGGAAGGAAGGAAAGAGGCCGTCCTCGGCGCGCGAAGTGCAATCGTTCTCCCGTATTTTGCGTCCGTCTTTCCTTGTTATTTATCAGGCTACTTGCTTCAGGCCTGATACTTCTTATGGCATATTCTTTAATGCACCGAACGCTCAAATAATCTGTTAGCTTGAGCGTGCCTATAGAAAAGCTTTCCTTATATACTATTAATCCGTTTAAACGTGGCACTAAACGAACGAGCATTGTCATAAAATTTTCATGCCCTAGTGGAAATGAATCTATATCACTCAAATTTCTGACAGTGACTTTAAGGCGGGTTGAGTTACATTATACTGAACGTCACTGGTTTATACATAAGAAAGGCATTTGGCTCAAAATTATTTAAACCAAAATTAGCCATACGTTGAAGGCATTTGATCGGATTTAACGCCGAAGCCTTTGTTGAATGAGGCGTGGCGCAAGGTGTCCTGTGACAACGTGCTGTTACCTGCTATTCGCATTAATGGAGAACGAACAGCGCGTAGAGTTGTCAGCGCCAAGTCAGCAACGCTAGATGAAATACTATAACATTGTGTCGGTTGATCGACGAGTTGAGTAAGTGATAAATCAAGGTAGGACTGGGGAAAAACGTGTCCTTTTGAAAAGCATCATTCAGCCTGGTTGTGTGCTACAGAAATGTTTGACCAACACATGCTAGTAGAATTAAAGGGAAGCTGAAAGCTTTTCCAGAAAAAAATGAGTGAAGAGCAGTACGTCGTGGTTGTCAACCCTGTGAATTCGAATATCGCATCGAAATCGAGCGAAAGAAAGCGCAAACATATTTTATTTCGACGAAAAGTGCAGCAGCAGACACGCCCAGCTGGCGCGCCTCGTTGCCGCCTGTGATTGGTCAGGCGCCTCGTGACGTCAACAATGGTGTTCGTCCGAACCGACTGCTGCCGCTACACACGAAGCACGGTGCAAGGTAGTTTGGTGCTGTTTTGCTGAGACGGTCATGGAAAATTTCGAGAGCTTGCGTTTCTCTGAGGAGTTCCGCGTTAAGTCCAAACTCCACGAGAGCGATTTTGCGCGCGACGGTGACGGGCGACGGCTTCGAGCGACAAAACGGGCCGTCTCTTGAACGAATCGCTCGGTGTTGCCGCTCGATCGCTCGTTTCTAGAAACCTAGAGCTCGTCGCCCGGATGTGCTATGAGCGACTAGCCAATAGTGCGAAGCCGGAATAACTCAAATACTACTGTTTGTCGCACGGAACGAGCAAACTATTGAATTTTACACGTGCAAGAATAAGAACCTAGTGCAAGACCTTATGAAATATATTATGCTCCTTTTTCAGTAAAATACATCAACTTAAATTGATAAATCATGCGTCACACTAGTTTCGGCGCGTATATTGCTGCCCTCATAACGGGAAGTCGTCGCTCAAAGCCGTCGCTCTCGTGGAGTTCGGCTTGCAGACGACGAGTGAACGCGACAGCCATCGCCTCGCTTGTAGCGCTGTCGCTGTCGCGTGCAAGATCACTTGTAAGGGGTTTATACTTGTACATACTATACATACATACATACTTTACTCCCTACATGTACGAGCCGATTGCGAAGAGCCGGCCTCTCCAAGAAGCAAAAAATGCTGGTGCAAGCACTGCTTTCCATGCGAACGAAGGCGAAGTGTTACCATCTCCTTTTGTTGGAAATGTTCTTTGGCGAGTGTGTTTTTTGCTAAGCTGCATTCAGCCTTCCAGTGAGTACGTCTCCGGGCAAATAACTGTAGTGTTATTTTCCTGCGTGCCTCCTCGTAGAACGTAAGCGGTGATGCGATCTTCGGCATTTGTGCGCTGCCCCAAAGTCGGCAATCTACACAGACGGTTTAAACGCGGGAAAAGTTTACCGGCTATTGTAGCACGCGTAGTATAGAACCTTCATCAGCGCGCCATCCGCACGCTACTCGTAACCGGCGAATTCCGTCGGCTACGTGAGATGGTCGGTTTCTCTATGTGTGCGAGAGAAGAGGGAGCGCAGCGTCCTGGCGTGAGCAGGCATTCCAACACATGCAAAACTGTACGCTTGCACTGCTTTATGATAGCTGCATGCAGGCTGTTTCACAACACACGCGCGAATAGAAAATTCGCGGCGCTTGGTGATGAAACCTGCGTCATGGGTGGGCGATAAACATGCACCTTCCGTTCAGCGTGCTAACTATTTTTTTTTGGGGGGGGGGGGGGGAGGGAAGAACTCAAAGCACGCATTATTGATAAACTCCGGTAGTAATCGTCACGGAAGTGGTTAGAGCACAACACTGTTGTTCTTGAGCGCTTGAAGTTGTTTCGCTTCACAGCAGCCTCCCACTTAGCTGAAAGCTTCTTGTCTTGCACGAACTAATGTGACATCGGAACATCGTCGCGGCCGCTGGTGTTCGTGCAAGCGCAGGCTGCACAGAACGCCGGCATGATCGGCCTACAAGTTCAATTGATGCTGCGCACGTCAACTACCACTCCTATATACACACAAACAAAGGAATGTAGGGTCGAGCGAAGCAGATTAGGACGGCACGCACGCAGAAATAAGCCCGGTCAGGCACGGTCGCGGAGACTGCGAAGCAACGGAACACCAGTGCTGAAGTCATCACGCCGCGGTTTCCGGTCTCCGCTCGCATCTTCAGCGTCAGCAGCAGCGCGCGGCGCTCGACGAGGGGCGGAGCTACAGCGCAATTTTAACCGACGATTGCGCCGCTCCTAAGTGGAAAATCCCCCCCCCCCCAAAATAAAATTTTACCTGCATGCTTTACAAGGTTCCCGCATCCGTATATAAGCGTCTTATTGAATTCGACAGACTCTTCAGCTTCCCTTTAAAATCGCCAAGTAGAATTAGGATGCGTTAAGAAATATTAAGCGCATGTTTAATGCAAGGAAATGTATTACTGACACCGGAAGGACGGTAAAAAAAACAATGATTGCTGAACTGAAACAACACTCCAAGAAATTTAATATGCGGTACAGAGACGTACTAACTCTTATTGGCAAGGAAACAACTAGGGGTACACGAATATTCTAAACTTTCTAATAACTAAGCGAATACTGTCCTACATAATTCAGTCTGCAAATCGAATAGTCCCTACTCATAATTACGTTTTCGATTAGCGATTTTCGATTAGCTTTCTCTTCAATATTTCAAAATTGTCAACTGTGCTCAACTAAGCTTATAGTTCGAGCAAAAGTACTTTAAAGTTCATCCGCGCAGCCATGTATAGTAGGCATAAGACACAAAAGGTGAAGTAATAGAGCAGCCCACGAGCCCAACATTACCGCGGGTAAACCGCGATCCTTCGCACTCTCCGAAGAGTTCATGGGTATGCGAACAAACTGCGAACCTGTGCCTAATGCTCCATTGGTGGTTTTGATAAGCAAGGCTTCATAGGGTTCAATGTAATGAGAGAAACTTGCTGACGCTCATAATACTAGGATGTGAACATTAAATGTTGTATAACAAGGGCGAAAACAGCCGTCCATTATTCGAAAGTTATTCGAAAGTATTCGATATTCGATTCTAGTTTCATTATTCGATTCGTATTAGATTTTTTCCCCAAAATTATTATTGCGCAACTTCCCAGACTATCAACCACTTTTCGCCAGAAATATACGAATTTCCTTTATACGAAATGCCTCATCTTGGAAGAATCGCTAACGCAATTTTCGATTAAATCCGAGCAGCACTTGGTTTCAATAAACCCAGAAAACAGGCTGGCTTAAGGACGGGATATTCAACAATGAGTCACGTTCATGTGTCATCAATCAGGTAATGTAGAAATCGGCGTATGTATGACCAACCTCTTTTGTAAAGCTTTTGTAGATTACAAACAGGGCTGGGGAAAGATTCCTTGTTATTGTATCATGATGCAATACAAGGTACTCGGGCAACAAGTACTTGAGATGCAGATACAAGATACTACTGTAATTACTGTATCCGATACTTAAGATACTTCGATACATTCGCAATTTCTTAATTAATATCTATACAATGTAGCAGCAAACATATATGGACAAAAATGTTTTCGAAATTTCTTAGCTCTGATCAACCTTGTTTCAATTGAATGAAATGCGTGTTAGTATCTCAAAAGCTTTGTCTTTCTTGCTCAAAGTGTAATATTTTCATTCCGAAACAATGTATTGAGGTTTCCTTGGCTGCTTAACATGAAAGCTCTTCATTTGCTGCTCTGTCAGCGGTTTTTGCTTGTCTCTTTTGCAATGCACGAGAGTCGCTGCTCTGCTTGCCGACCAGCTAGCGGGTCGCCGTCTAATTACAAGAACACCAATAAGAAGCCTCTGCACGATGACGCAAATTCCGCCGTGGAGTTTTACCTTGTCTGAAAACGTATTGCCGCTTACGCATGTAAGGTCGTCCAAACAATTGCTTTGGTGCTTGCGAACAACAATCACGTACACGGAATAGCCGCCTTATGCACAAGTCTACCGGGAGTAGCACAACCCATGCTTTGGTTCACAAGAGTAAAACTTACATCCACGAGATCCTTCAAATCGCTGATGTGTGAAAGCCACGGCCGCAAGGCAGCCCCATTCTTACGTTGTTCAGACTTCGTAACAAAGCACCACGCAAGGGAATTAAACTTCGATAACGACGCTATAGCGGCATCAGAATTTGCGCGAAAGACGCCGCCTGCATTCGCGTACACAGCACAGTAGGGCGCAGTACGCAGCTGGGCCCCAGATATAGCTACTGTTGTAATCCCACCGCTGGCGCGAGTTGTTGGGAACTCGGCGCTGACGGCCGTTGTTGCACCTGGGTCGCAAGCCCCAAGGGTAGCGTTGGCCTGGCGGCCTGGGGTACAACTGGAAGCATCCGAAGGTCCCGGCAAAGCATGAGTCGACTGGTAACAACAAAACAACTTGTTTATTCTAACATCGCAAAGAGTTGGCGGTCAGGTTGACCGAAGTAGAGAGACGGGAGAGCACGTTATTCAACAGAAGAAATCGGAGCCCTCCTTTGGCGTCCGGGGGCAGCTGCTTTTATACTCTCGCAGTTGAGGGCAAGAAGGAACCCCTCTATAGACGAGCACGTGACGGTGCCGCTCGGGCACAATGGGATAAGGTGGCGCAGCCGTCGTGCCGGCGCCGTTCGGGCACAATGGGGAGGAGAAGGTGGCTCACACGTCGTGTCGGCGCCTGTCGGGCACAATGGGGAGGAGAAGGTGGCTCACACGTCGTGTCGGCGCCTGTCGGGCACAATGGGGAGGAGAAGGTGGCTCACACGTCGTGTCGGCGCCTGTCAGACCCCCTCGCTTCACAGTTGTTGGGAACTCCTCTCCCCGGCTGCCGCGCTTCGACAAGCGTGGGCACCAATATGCACATACACTCACACACGCACATGAAGACACGTGGCATCGGAACATGCCTCGACGCGCTTGGCGGGGAGGCGTAGCGGCGGCGCCGAACGGGCCAAAATGTCTGCCGCTTTGAACGAAGCCCCGGCGTCCGTTGCATCCGCGCCGGCTAAACCGCGCGTCGTAGGCGAAACGTAACAGACCGCCCCGCCGGGGGAAGGAGATCCCGATGGTCAGGGGACTGCATCCGCTGTCCGGAGGGATGTCGCTCGATGATGCTCATAACCGAAGTCGGGCGTCCCTCGACGTTTCTTGAGCGCAGCGCACAGAGAAGGCCTCGTTCTCTCGTTCAGGTTCGCACGGGACACTGCAAAGTGACTTCGGGAGAGTTCACGTTTTTGTTCTCGTTCCCGGCAAGCGTTAGAACTACGCTGAAACTCAACCGCTCAGTCAGCAAGCACGGCACAACCCTCACTAAGCCCTGCCAGGCTCTTTCCCCTTCTATACCACTGCCTAGTTCCTTACAGTAGTCTAGCAGCACTCAGAACGCGTCCACAAATTGGAAAATTGCACTAGAAAGCATGTCATCACTTTGAAACACTAAACAAAAGCAATATGTTAAAAATCCTGCCTCAGGAAGAAAAACATCAGTAACAAACAATTTTGAGGCTGATTCCTACGTTAGGGGCTTCGACTCAAGCCATCGGCGTTACCGTTGAGACTCCCCTTTTTGTAACGCACCTCGAAGGAATATTGTTGCAAAGCGAGGCTCCAGCGCAGGAGGCGGCCATTTTTGGGAGAGATGGTCTGCAGCCATTGGAGAGGGCAGTGATCCGTCTCAATGATAAACCTCGAGCCGGCTAGATAGCATGACAATTTCTGAACGGCCCACACGAGACACGCACACTCTTTCTCGGTGGCGCTATACGCCTGCTCACGACTGGTCAGCTTACGACTAGCATACAGGACGGGGTGTTCTACTTCTCCATTTTCCCGTTGGCACAGTACAACGCCCATGCCTCGCTCACTAGCATCGCACTGAACAACGAACCCTTTTGTGTAGTCGGGCGATCGTAGCACAGGCTGGCTTGTTAGGGCACTCCTTAGGGCGCTAAAAGCTCTTTCCTTTGTCTCGTCCCAGACGACTGTTTGCCGCTCTGTCTTTCTTAGAGCATCCGTCAGGGGAGCCGCGATATCAGAGTACCTGGGGACGTACCTCTGATAGTAGCCGGCGACACCTAAGAACGACCGAATATCGGTCTTCGTGCGCGGTTGCGAGAAGTCTCGCACAGCGGCCACCTTTATTTCAGAGGGGCGGCGACGACCCTGACCAATCACGTGACCGAGGAAGACAACCTCGGCCTGTGCTAACTGGCACTTAGGAGCCTTGACTGTCAAGCCCGCATCGCGCAGGCGGGTTAGCACTGCCCGCAAGTGTGCCATATATGCTCAGACCAGGATGCGGAGAATATCGCTACGTCGTCTAAATACGGTAAAGCGAATTCTTGCTGTCCCCGCAACACTATCCATGAGGCTTGAAAAACAGTATGGCGCGTTCTTCAAACCAAAACTCAACACTTTAGGACGGAATGTTCCCATTGGTGAAATGAACGCCGCATACCTACTAGCCTCTTCTGTAAGTGGAACCTGCCAATAACCCCTGACAAGATCTAGGGTGGAAATAAACTGAGCGCTACTAACTTTCTCAAGGCGCTCCTCGATGTTAGGGATCGGATAAATTTGATCCTTAGTGATGGAATTAAGCCTGCGGTAGTCGACGCAAGGACGAGGTTCCTTGCCCGGTACCTCAACTAAAATCAAAGGGGAGGTATAATCACTCTCACTAGCCTCAATAACACCGAGCTGTAGCATTTTCTTTACCTCAGCCTCCATAATATCGTGCTGGCGGGGTGACACCCGATACGCCTTGGATCGTACTGGCTCTGGGGAGGTAAGTTCTATATCATGAGTAAGGACAGAAGTCCTACCAGGCCTCTCAGAGAACAGACCTTGAAACTCTTGTAAGAGCTGGTGTAGTTCGGTTTTCTGCTCAGGCGACAGCGATGCTCCACTGACTAAGTCACTAATGACCTGATCGGTGTCTTTCCTGTTCGTCACTGAGCCTAGTCCCGGAAGCTCGACCGGAAGCTCTTCAGGAACGTTTACCATCATGCACACCACTGCTTCCCTTTGTCTATAAGGTTTGAGCAGATTACAGTGGTAAACTTGCTGTGCTTTCCGCTTTCCTGGCAGGCTCACCCCGTAGTTAACGTCCGACAGTTTTTGAACGATCCGTGCTGGGCCCTCCCACTGCACGTCGAGTTTGTTTTTTAGCGATGTGCGCAATATCATGACCTCATCGCCCACCTCGAAACGACGGGCCCTGGCTGTCCGATCATAATAAACCTTGGCCCTCTGCTGGGCCTTTGCCATTGCTTCACCTGACAACTCCTGTGCCCTTCTTAAGCGTTCGAGGAGCCTAAGCACGTACTCCACCACGACTGGGTCGTCGCCCCTGCCTTCCCACGATTCTCGAAGCATGCGAAGCGGAGATCGCAGCGAGCGACCGTACACCAGCTCAGCTGGCGAAAACCCCGTAGCCGCATGCGGCGCGGTCCTTAAAGCAAACATCACCCCAGGCAGACACAGCTCCCAGTCAGTTTGATGTTCAAAGCAGAATGCTCTCAACACGCGCTTCATGACGGAGTGGAGCTTCTCAACGGAATTCGACTGTGGGTGGTACACTGAGCTGTGTAACAGCTTTACCCCACACGTTTCGAGAAAAGTTGTCGTCAAAGCGCTAGTAAACACTGTGCCCTGATCTGATTGGATTTCCGCAGGAAAACCAACTCGCGCAAATATGGACAGTAGTGCATTGACTATCTCAACTGAGCTGAGTTCTTTAAGCGGCACTGCTTCAGGGAACTTTGTCGCTGGGCAGATCACAGTCAAAATGTGTCTGTACCCCGTGGCTGTTACCGGCAGAGGTCCCACTGTATCAATAACGAGCCGTCTAAAAGGCTCCGTAATGATAGGTACCAATTTCAACGGCGCCCTCGATTTGTCCCCTGGTTTGCCCACCCGCTGACAGGTGTCACATGTCCTCACGAAATGGTCTGCGTCCCGAAAACACCCTGGCCAATAGTACTCTTGCAAGAGACGGTCCTTAGTTTTCTTAACTCCTAGGTGTCCGGACCACGAACCCCCGTGCGACAAGCGCAACAGATCCTGACGATAGCATTGAGGCACGATCAGCTGATCGAACTCCACTCCCCTGCGGTCTAGATACTTCCGGTACAGGACCCCACCTCTTTCCACAAAGCGAGCATTTTTCTTGGCGATACCTTCCTTGACAATGCAGCGTATGTTTTCTAGGCTGCCATCCTTCTTTTGCTCGGCTATCAAAGCCGACCGGCTGACTTTTAGCAACCTATTAAGTCCGTCTGACGTAGGCGCGATGAGCAAATCTGCAGATAGCTCTTCTAACTTTCCCGCATCGGGAATTTCCTCTCCAGTATCTGGTGCCTTTAACGTTACAGGCTCAATTTTATTCAGTTCGGGCGTGCTCTGAATATCAGCTTCCTGCGCCTCTGACCCTTTTTCATTGTTTGACAACGTCGGCCCCGCAACTACCGCCTTTGCAGCGAGCTCCCGAGCCTTCGATCTGGTTAGGGCCTGAACGCTAGCCTCACCAAACAAAAGCCCCTTCTCGCGCAGGAGGTGATCGGACCTGTTCGAAAATAGGTACGGGTACTGGGGGGGCAGCATAGATGACACTGCGGCCTCCGTCTCAAGTGCTCCGAAAGGTCCTTCAATGAGCCCTTTTGCTACGGGCAGACACACGCTATGAGCTTCCACGGCTTGCTTGATCCATGCGCACTCGCCCGTGAACATATGGGGTTCTACGTAAGAGGGGTGAACTACATCCATTGTGGCTGCGGAATCGCGAAGCACTCGACACTCTTTCCCGTTCACGAGGAGGTCTCGCATGTAAGGCTCGAGAAGCTTCATGTTCTCGTCAGTGCTGCATAATGACAAAAACACGACTTTTGTTTTTGTTTCCGGACACTGCGCCGAAAAGTGACCCGGCTTCTGGCACGTATAACACACGCGCGCTTGCCTCATCTCGAACCGCTTTCTGCGTTCGGCTTCGGCTGCCGCCGTCTCCTTACGTTCTGTCGGACTGCTTTCACTCGCATCCGCACTACGTGTGTCCCCCTTTAATCTCATGGGCGTGAACTTCGGCCTCTCAAACTTCGAGCCAAATTCACCCTTTTGACCGTCCTTAGCTCCGCGAGCCCGACGCGTCACAAACTCCTCGGCTAGCTCGGCGGCTTTAGTCACTGTACTAACGTCTGGCCTATCCAAGACCCAGTACCGCACGTTCTCAGGTAACCGACTATAAAACTGTTCCAGCCCGAAACACTGCAGAACTTTCTCGTGGTCACCAAACGCTTTCTCTTCTTTGAGCCACTCCTGCATGTTTGACATAAGCCTGTAGGCAAACTCTGTATATGACTCACTTTTGCCTTTCTCATTTTCCCGAAACTTCCGACGGAACGCCTCCGCTGACAGCCTGTACTTTTTTAGCAGATTCGATTTCACTTGGTCGAAATCCTCTGCCTCCTCTCTCTTCAAGCGAGCGACTACGTCGGCCGCCTCGCCGGGTAACAAAGTGAGCAAGCGCTGTGGCCACGTTTCCCGAGAGAACCCCTGCTTCTCGCACGTTCGCTCAATGTTAACCAGGAACAAACCAATGTCCTCTCCAAGCTTAAACGGCCGCATCAGGTCAGTCATTTTGAACAATACGCGTTCTCCTGCACCGTGTGCCTGACTTCCATTACGAGCGCGTTCCATCTCTACCTCGAGACGCTTCATTTCCAAAGCGTGTTGACGGTCGCGCTCTTGTTGCTCTCGCTCTTTCTGTTCTTTACGTTCACGCTCTTCTTTCTCTTTCTGTTCTTTAAGTTCGCGCTCCTGTTTCTCTTTTTGCTCTTTAAGTTCGCGCTCCTGTCTTTTTGCAGTCTCCCTCTCCTCAATGGTCTCAAGGCATTCCGACAGCTCGTCATCCTCAGCTTCTAACTCAAGAATAGCCCTCAGCAGTTCTGGTTTTCTGAGTTTGTCTGAGACATCCAGACCCAACTCTCTTGCAAGCTCCAGCAATTTCGGTTTGCGCAACGACTTCAAATCCATGGCTGCTCTGAATGCTGCTTTCTCTACTGCCTATTATTGTCTTGCCGCAATCTAACCCGGCAGCAACGACAACCACAATTACCAGCTCTGTTTCTTACACTAACAAAAGCCTGGCAAAACTCAGAAGAAGAAAGTCCCGCACTCACCAAACCTCGCAGCCAAGAATTCAGCGCAGTCGTTCCGCTGCAGGCAACCAGTCATCACACAGGGCTCGTTGCACTGCTCCCGGATGGTCGTTGAGCTGCTCAGCATACAGTCAACTGCATATCTTCGCTGCTGGCCTCCGTTGTCGCGATCTCACCGATGGCAGACAGTTGTTGTAATCGCACCGCTGGCGCGAGTTGTTGGGAACTCGGCGCTGACGCCCGTTGTTGCACCTGGGTCGCAAGCCCCAAGGGTAGCGTTGGCCTGGCGGCCTGGGGTACAACTGGAAGCATCCGAAGGTCCCGGCAAAGCATGAGTCGACTGGAAACAACAAAACAACTTGTTTATTCTAACATCGCAAAGAGTTGGCGGTCAGGTTGACCGAAGTAGAGAGACGGGAGTGCACGTTACTCAACAGAAGAAATCGGAGCCTCTCTCGGCGTCCGGAAGCAGCTGCTCTTATACTCTCGGAGTCGAGGGCAAGAAGGAACGTCTCTGGAAGGGGGCGCACGTGACGGCGCCGCTCGGGCACGTTGGGACGGGTAGGTGACGCATCCGCCGGGCCGGCGCCGCTCGGGCATGTTGGGATGAGTGGGTGACGCATCCGCTGGGCCGGCGCCGCTCGGGCACGTTGGGATGAGTGGGTGACGCATCCGCTGGGCCGGCGCCGCTCGGGAACGTTGGGATGAGTGGGTGACGCATCCGCCGGGCCGGCGCCGCTCGGGAACGTTGGGATGAGTAGGTGACGCATCCGCCGGGCCGGCGCCGCTCGGACCTCCTCGCTTCACAGTTGGGGGAGCTCCTCTCCCCGGCTGCCGCGCTTTGACAAGCGTGGGCACCAACACGCACACACACACACACGCACACACGAAGACACGTGGCATTGGAACATGCCTGGACGCGCTTGGCGGGGAGGCGTAGCGGCGGCGCCGAACGGGCCAAAATGTCTGCCGCTTTGAACGAAGCCCCAGCGTCCGTTGCATCCGCGCCGGCTATACCGCGCGTCGTAGGCGAAACGTAACACTACGTCCGTTCGTTCCTGACGGGGAGGAAAGCGAAGCTGCGGATCGGTGATTTTGTCTCCGACGAGGTGCTCCTGGGCCCACGGGGTACGCCGCAAGGCTCGGTCATTTCGCCTGCTCTCTTCAGCATCTGCATGATCGGCGTGTCGAGGAATCTGGCCTGAGCTCAAGGTGTCAAACACACCATCTACACCGACGACATCCCGATCTGGTGCACCGGCGGTAGCGAAGGGCAAATGGAAAGCGCCATGCAAGAGGCGGTAGACGTCACGGAGCAGTACCTGCTACCCACCAGACTCGCATGCTCCCCGACCAAATATGAGCTTCTGCATTACAGAAAAGAAAAAGGCCGCAGACTCAAGGGCCGGAAACCGGTCTCGGAAAGTGACATTCACCTGTTCACTCGGAGCGGTGACCCGATACCCAGAGTGGACACCATCAGAGTCCTGGGTATGTTCATCGAATCACGCGGCGGCAACGGCACTGTGTTACGCAAGATAAGTGCGAAAACTGACAATGCTTTTCGCCTCGTCCGAAGGGTCATGAAGAGACATTGTGGCCTCAAGGAGGACAACCTGCTTCGGCTCATCAACGCTTTGTGCTGTGTCACAGGCCGCCATTGGAATATGAACCTGGCAACGTTTAACGCTAGAACGTTATCTAGTGAGGCGAGTCTAGCAGTGCTATTGGAGGAATTAGAGGGCAGTAAATGGGATATAATAGGGCTCAGTGAAGTTAGGAGGCCGAAAGAAGCATATACAGTGCTAAAAAGCGGGCACGTCCTGTGCTACCGGGGCTTAGCGGAGAGCAGAGAACTAGGAGTCGGATTCCTGATTAATAAGAATATAGCTCGTAACATACAGGAATTCTATAGCATTAACGAGAGGGTGGCAGGTCTTGTTGTGAAACTTAATAAGAGGTACAAAATGAAGATTGTACAGGTCTACGCCCCTACATCCACTCATGATGACCAGGAAGTCGAAAGCTTCTATGAAGACGTGGAATCGGCGATGGGTAGAGTGAAAACTAAATACACTATACTAATGAGCGACTTTAATGCCAAGGTAGGCAAGAAGCAGGCTGGAAACAAGGCAGTGGGGGAATATGGCATAGGCACTAGGAATAGCAGGGGAGAGTTTTTAGTAGAGTTTGCGGAACGGAATAATATGAGGATAATGAATACCTTCTTCCGCAAGCGGGATAGCCGAAAGTGGACGTGGAGGAGCCCGAACGGCGAGACTAGAAATGAAATAGACTTCATACTCTGCGCTAACCCTGGCATCATACAAGATGTGGACGTGCTCGGCAAGGTGCGCTGCAGTGACCATGGGATGGTAAGAACTCGAATTAGCCTAGACTTGAGGAGGGAACGGAAGAAACTGGTACATAAGAAGCCAATCAATGAGTTAGTGGTAAGAGGGAAAATAGAGGAATTCCGGATCAAGCTACAGAACAGGTATTCGGCTTTAGCTCCGGAAGAGGACCTTAGTGTTGAAGCAATGAACGACAATCTTGTGGGCATCATTAAGGAGTGTGCAATGGAAGTCGGTGGTAACTCCGTTAGGCAGGATACCAGCAAACTATCACAG
This sequence comes from Dermacentor variabilis, assembly GCF_050947875.1. Taxonomy (NCBI): domain Eukaryota; kingdom Metazoa; phylum Arthropoda; class Arachnida; order Ixodida; family Ixodidae; genus Dermacentor; species Dermacentor variabilis. The sequence goes on along the minus strand of NC_134572.1, from coordinate 5,208,247 downwards.
GAGACGAAAGATCTGATCAAGTAACGCCAATGTATGAAAGCATCTAACCCTACAGCTAGAATAGAACTGGCAGAACCTTCGAAGTTAATCAACAAGCGTAAGGCAGCTGACATAAGGAAGTATAATATGGATAGAATTGAACGTGCTCTCAGGAACGGAGGAAGCCTAAAAACAGTGAAGAAGAAACTAGGAATCGGCAAGAATCAGATGTATGCGTTAAAAGACAAAGCCGGCAATATCATTACTAATATGGATGAGATAGTTCAAGTGGCTGAGGAGTTCTATAGAGATTTATACAGTACCAGTGGCACCCTCGACGATAATGGAAGAGAAAATAGTCTAGAGAAATTCGAAATCCCAAAGGTAACGCCGGAGGAAGTAAAGAAAGCCTTGGGAGATATGCAAAGGGGGAAGGCAGCTGGGGAGGATCAGGTAACAGCAGATTTGTTGAAGGATGGTGGACAGTTCGTTCTGGAGAAACTGGCCACCCTGTATACGCAATGCCTCATGACCTCGAGCGTACCGGAATCTTGGAAGAACGCTAACATAATCCTAATCCATAAGAAAGGGGACGCCAAAGACTTGAAAAATTATAGACCGATCAGCTTAGTGTCCGTTGCTTACAAACTATTTACTAAGGTAATCGCAAATAGAATCAGGAACACCTTAGACTTCTGTCAAGCAAAGGACCAGGCAGGATTCCGTAAAGGCTACTCAACAATAGATCATATTCACACTATCAATCAGGTGATAGAGAAATGTGCGGAATATAACCAACCCTTATATATAGCTTTCATTGATTACGAGAAAGCGTTTGATTCTGCCGAAACCTCAGCAGTCATAGAGCCATTACGAAATCAGGGTGTAGACGAGTCGTATGTAAAAATACTGAAAGATATCTATAGCGGCTCCACAGCCACCGTAGTCCTCCATACAGCAAGCAACAAAATCCCAACAAAGAAAGGCGTCAGGCAGGCAGATACGATATCTCCAATGCTATTCACAGCATGTTTACAGGAAGTATTCAGAGACCTGGATTGGGAAGAATTGGGGATAAAAGTTAATGGAGAATACCTAAGTAACTTGCGTCTCACTGATGATATTGCCTGGCTTAGTAACTCGGGGAACCAATTTCAATGCATGCTCACTGATCTCGAGAGGCAAAGCAGAAGGGTGGGTCTAAAAATGAATCTGCAGAAAACTAAAGTAATGTTTAACAGTCTCGGAAGAGAACAGCAGTTTACGATAGGTAGCGAGGCACTGGTAAGGGAATACATCTACTTAGGGTAGGTAGTGACGGCGGATCCGGATCATGAGACGGAAATAATCAGAAGAATAAGAATGGGCTGGGGTGCGTTTGGCAGGCATTCTCAGATCATGAACAGCAGGTTGCCATTATTCCTCAAGAGAAAAGTATATAATAGCTGTTTTTTACCAGTACTCACCTACGGGGCAGAAACCTGGAGGCTTACGAAAAGGGTTCTACTCAAATTGAGGACGACACAACGAGCTATGGAAAGAAGAATGATAGGTGTAACGTTAAGGGATAAGACAAGAGCAGATTGGGTGAGGGAACAAACGCGAGTTAATGACATCTTAGTTAAATCAAGAAAAAGAAATGGGCATGGGCAGGACATGTAATGAGGAGGCAAGATAACCGATGGTCATTAAGGGTTACGAACTGGATGCCAAGGGAAGGGAAGCGTAGCAGGGGGCGGCAGAAAGTTAGGTGGGCGGATGAGATTAAGAAGTTTGCAGGCACGGCATGGCCACAATTAGTACATGACCGGGGTTGTTGGAGAAGTATGGGAGAGGCCTTTGCCCTGCAGTGGGCGTAACCAGGCTGATGATGATGATGATGACTTCACCTACACGGTGGCCATGCACAACTGGCTCAGAGCCGAGAGGGAAAAGCTTAATGCCCTCATTTGAAAATTCGTCAAGAGAGCCCTCAGGCTGCCCGTCAGAACGCATACCGAGGACCTCCTTCGGCTCGGCATACACAACACCATGGTGGATATAGCCGAGGCTCAGGAACGGGCCCAGCTAACTCGGCTGTACACCACACCGGCCGGCAGGCGTATCCTCGAGGAGATCGGAATCGCACCCACCAAGAACTTGGCTGAAAACACCCTAATCTCCAGAGAAATAGGGGAGAAGATCGTAGTCGCCCCTTTGCCCCGCAACGTCCATCCCGTTCACAACGCAGGTCGTCGCAAGGCAAGAGCATTGACTATACTGAAGCAAATAAACAAGGACAAGATCGAAGCAAGCTTCGTGTACGCAGCTGCATACCGAAACCGCAAGGCTTCGGTAATTCCGTCATGGACACGCTGGGCAATGTCATCAACTGCGCTTCCGTCCGGACGACGAACCCCGAGGTGGCCGAGCAAGTGGCCATTGCACTCGCCATGTAAGACGGTCGGAGAGAAAGGGTGTGTAGCGATTCGAAAGTGGCCGTCAGGGCATTCCAGAAAGGCTGGATAGCCCGGCAGGCAATTCAAATTCTGAAAGGCGCCAAACACGGCGACACCTCCATACACGCCATCCTTTGGTTCCCTGCCCACGTCGGGGCGATTGGGGGGGGTGTTCCTCTGAACCTCAACGAGTCTGCCCACGAGGCTGCACGTGGCTTTACCGACCGCGCTGCCTTCGGATTGGGCGACTCTCTGCCCGGACACAGAAACGCTCCTATCACGCACAATGAAGTTACTAAATTCTTTTACTTAGAGAGAAGGGCTTTCCCGCCACCTCACTCCAAGCTAAGCAGGCCGCAGGCGGTCACACTCAGACTCTTGCAAACGAACTCCTACCCAAATCCGGTGTCCCTTAACAGAATATATCCCGAGATTTATCCGAATTGTTCTTGCGTGGCCTGTGGTGAGATTGCTACTTTGACTCGTATGCTCTGGAAGTGCGGGTCGCTGGGCCCGAAGTTCATCAAGGAAGAGTGGGACGCGCTTATGCGAAGTCTCATCTTTGACGACCAAATCCTGGCCGTCCAGCGCGCCCGCGATCGGGCCGGCAGACTAGACCTGTCAGTTCCGTCGTGGGATTAGCCGGGCGCGAATTTTATCGCGTTTTGCTGGACCCAATAAAAGTTTATTCACTCACTCACTCACTCACTCACTCACTCGCTCACAGTAGGGCGGCTACGACCAGGTGTCATGGCCCCGACGCAACTGAAACAAAAAATAAGCAAATAAAAGGTCGGCTGCGGGCCAACACTCGCGCTCTTGTTTTTGTCGAGACTGCGCAAGCGCCACCATGTGACTCTGCTCCACCAATAAGGACGCGCAGACCTCGTCGCCTGCCCTCGCTGGAGCGCTCTGGCTGAAAAATTCAAGAATGTCGCCGCCTTTAGATTTATTCAGGTGGCTTAGAGGCAGCGCTATCATCAGCTTGAGAAGCGTTTATAATTTGTCACGGTGATGTGGCGATAGCCGGTACCTTTTATATTAAGATACACGATACATTCTTGCATTTATCGGAAATACAGATACCGATACACTTCTTGCCAGATGCGTCATGATACAGATACAAGACACCCAAAGAGTATCTAAGATAGTTTCTTCGATACTGCCCAGCACTGATTACAAAGAGGCGCTCGATCCAATAGGACGTACGCCAGAGTAACACTGGGACACGCTCAAACTTCCAGCGGGACAGCGCGTGAGCTTTTGCGAAGCGGTCAAGAGCCTCTACTCAAGTAACTGGACGTTGCTGTCATTGTGGAGTCAGTCCGCCGAAGCCTGCGCGTTTGTCAAGCGGCTGTCATCGGACAATGCAATCGCTACAAGCAGCCCACGCTGATTCTCTCTCATCCATCCTGAGCTGCAACTGCGCGCGCCGACTGCCGACCAACAGGCGCTCCACGCGGACCCTCTCGAGGCCGGGAGGCAGTTCACAAAACAGCACGTGACTTATTCGAGTCTCGCCACACTACTGTGACCTAACAACAGGATCGGTGTGTCCAAGGCAGGGTGACAAACTTCTTTGAGAAAGTCAACCAGCAAGCGAACCATGGAGACCTCTGACGCTCTATCCTTTCTCCCTCTTCTATTACTTCCCCTCCCCTACCACTGCTGACCACCCTGTTCAGATGACAGCAGTCTGCGCTAGACTGTTACTGATGTCAGCGCCAACGTTCTACCCTTTCTTTTTAATATGCGTAAGCATTTCTATGCTTACCGAACGAGAAAACCGGTCGAGCGGCTTTACCTTCAACGCGAACGAAGCGCCATATTACAGCGAAGTTGTAAGCCTCTAGTTCGTCGGGATTTCTCGCGGCGCGTCCTCACACACACACACACACACACACACACACACACACACACACACACATATATATATATATATATATATATATATATATATATATATATATATATATATATATATATATATATGCAGCGATTGAAGCGACAAGGGTATACGTTCTTTGGGCCAATCGCAAAGCAAGCTTTACACAGCACTAGAACCGACTTACAAGTGATGTGATGACGATCAAATAAGCATAAAAAATAGTATCGCGGGAGTATATATGAATGACACGTGCCCTGATGTATGACCTCGAACTGTGATAAATCAGTTTTTATTCGCGACACTAATAAAAAAGAAATCATTCGATAACACGTGCGTTATTAATGGTGCACTGATTAGAAAAGTAGGTCAGCATGTATAAGTACTTAGGAGCACCAATTACCAACACGTGTTCATTGTGTATGCAAATCGACAAGTTTTGTTCAGGCACAAACTTAAATCTGTCCCAGTGAGCAGAGGCTGTTGGCGTATAAAACCTTTATCTTGCCAAAACTTGAGTATATGATTGTGTCATGTGGGACGCTTACACGAACAAACTAGAAATGAACACGCTCCGTTCGCTTCGTGTTCATCAAGTATAAATCAATAAATCAACGGACTCGCCGCCAAAACTTATGTATGACAGTAAGCAGCAACTGTGATTAAAGTTACTGTACTGATTAGATCTACACGAATTCCGTAAAGATTCGCGGGCGCGGGCATACTTTAGAAACTTTCACAATCCCATTTTCGCAGGTGCTAAAAAAAGCTCGTGAATTCTCCCTTTCTCTCTTCTCCACGCACGATCAAACAGTGGAATGTATCAGCCACGCTCGTGTTCGTATCTGAATGTGCAAGCGTTTTTGAGTGCGCAATCGAGTCAGCCTTTGATATAAATCTTTTCCACTTCGCTTATTGCCCCTTCGGCATTCCCCCCCCCCTTTTCTTTTTCTTTTAGGCATGTGTTGCGCATAGGACTTTCATGTCTATTACTATATAGTCATTTTTATTTCAGCAGCGTTCTTTTGCTACACTGCAGATTTCTTTTTTGTAATACCATTATGGGCAACTGATGATTTGTCATTCTGGCATTTTTTTCCCCTTGCGTTTTTTTTTAAATTTTATTTATATTCATCCTGCGTTCGCTTGCTTATGTTTTGATCTGTTTTACCGCTATGTATGAACAATGTTGCAATGTATTCTCGCGTAACCACACCTGCTTCATCTACTTGACCTCAGTATGTAATAAATAAATAAATAAATAAATAAAATTTTAATATTTAGTGAGCACCAGAAAGCTCCATATAACAGTACTACCCCCAGTGGCGTAGCAACAGGGGGGGGCCGTGGGCCCCGGGTGCAAGGGGCCAGCGGGGGGGGGGGGGGGGGGGAGGTGTCGTATACGCCTGAAGACACCCCTCTTTGCGCCGGCTTGACTGGGCGCAAATTGCAAAGAATGCTCCGGTATCCAGTAGCCCGAGCTCATGCACCCGATGCGTTGCGCCGCAGAATTGTCGGCTGCAGCTCTATCAAAACCCCACGAAATAATTGCACGAATGTGCGGGCTAAAAGAATTTAATTCGCGAAATGGTCGCTAAACTACTCGCCTTAGCGGAACGTTTCATGTGGGGTGCGCTCGCGCTGTGCGTTCATGCTGGGAGCAGGAGTCGCTAAACATACAGTGAGGCGTTGTAAGGCGTTGGGGCTCTTGGGTCCCTCTTCCGTTCAGAACGCGCAGCGAAGACGAACAAAGCCAGCAGCAAGAGGGCGTTCAACCAGCGCGCCGGGCGCTCGCGTTTACGGCGAAGCGTTCGTTGAGAGCGACGTTGCATAAGTGGGGCCGTCAAAAGTCGCGAATGGGATTCTCTGGATCGTCTTCGGACTCGGTTCGGCCGAAGAGTTTGGCGGCGTACGACTCGACAGGCTGTAGTCGCGGGCCCGCCGCGATGTCCGGCTCGCTTTTACTTCCCCTCTCCCGCTCGCTCCGAGAAGCCGCTGCGAAACCTACCGTTACGTTTCACGCTTTCCTTCTTAACTTCGAAAGTTTAAAGAAACTGTTGCTGTTGCGTGACTTCATGTTACAAGTACAGTGTCTGTATCAGCTGCACAGAATTTTATAAAGAAAAGGTGAATTTTGTAAGGATATTTCCCGATCGAGATTCTATGAAGTTATGTCTTTCTGTGATTACTAGGAACTCGGTAGGGCGAAAAATATGGCAGATAAAGTAATAACCATATCCTTAATAATCCCGTAATTAGTACTTATAGAGGAAGCACTTCAATTCGTGAATTGAGGACTCAAAGTCATATTATTAACTCAACAAAAACTTCTTAAACAAAATCGTTTTGGGTGCTACAACCTACAGTACATTGGCACTGTGGACGGCGCCCAGTATATTGCAGCAGCGAAAGAAATATGAAATAGTAGACCAGTGACGTTGATCCCTTAATCCTCTCCATTGCGAGTGCAGAGCAACAGTAGTGCAAGCTTTCGCTGGCACGGGCGTCATCGCGGCCTTTTCTTTCTTTTTTTATGGTGACGCCAAGAATCGACGCAAATCGTGCTCTATTCTGTTTCCAATCTTGCGGTGGTACCTCAGCTCGGATAATCACGTTTGTTCGTATAGCAGCGAATGAAAACAAGGCTTTGTTGATCAGAATGAAGAGAACTCGTAATTGTCATAGCATTGGCGGCCGCGCAGCGGGGAGGCAGGTAGCGTTTTCTAATAGGGTGGGGAGATCAGCGTGACTGACAAACAATTTAATTTTAATTTTCGTTCAGGGCTGCCCACAGACAAAATACTGCGTGTCATAGTGCCTAAGACGATTTTTGTGAAGTTGTTGTTGGGCAAGATATGAATGTCGGGCTTCAATTTTGCAAATGCAATATTGCCGCTAAAATTGGCAATTAAAACTTTATTATAAAGATATTTTTGTTACTTGTGACGTGAGCCATATTTGCCACGATGCCGCATTTGTATTGGCTGCCAAGCCTTACAGTCTAACAAAAGATGTGCACGTGGGCTTATCACACGTTATCAGTGCAGCACCCTGTGTTACTTGGCGCAGGAAAAACAGCGTGTATATTTGCTGCATTCGCGATCTCTGGGAAACAAAGCGAAGGAGAGGGGGACCCGGGGAACGTGCGCGGTATCCAAGGCGGCTGTATTGGTGCTGAAACCCGGAAATTGTCGATATCTTCGCCTTCCTCGACTACATCAGGGGTGGGGAGTGGGTTGACAGAAGACCAATGGGCCCCGAGTGCCAGACGACCTAGCTACGCCACTGACTATTCCCTGATTTATACAAGCAAAACGCTTATGAAAACGGCAGCACACACATTTTGCTTCAATAATGTTGAAAGGCCTTTCATTTATGAAGTAAGCGTGATTATATTACGCGCTGTTGCTGACGAGTTACAACTCCGGTGACAAATGTACAACAGAATAAAAGACTAAGAAAAAAGGAATGACGTGGTACTCATTAGCAGCACTCACACAAAAGTGATCATCGTATTCCCTGCAAGACCGCCGCCTTTTAATGCAAGTACATCTCTTCGCCTTTTATCAGATAGGCACACGTCGAAAATAACACACATCTAGGCCAACGCTTTATTTCTGTCGCCACAGTTAGAAACGAAACCGAAATCATCAACATATGTCAGCGTTCTCACTTTTCTGGTCCCATCGTTCTGCTCAACTTACGAAGTTTAATGCCCACGACGTTAGCTGCCGCTGGGTTTCATTAAGGGGAAGCGGTTATCCTGGAATGTGTGTCAGACGTGGCCTCACGGAAGGCGGTAAACGCGAGGCCTCGGCAAAGGCAGGTCGTTCGAAGCAAAAAGCATCGTACGGGTGCCTATCCGTTTTATTTCACATGACACGCGACGGCCCAACGAGCGCGCCCACTTTTACTCGTTCAGAAATCAGGAACAGGAAAAAGCGGGCTTCAAAAACGGCAACGCGCCCGCCGTCCCAGCCAGCCAAGCGCGCCAAGTGCTTCCTGCGGGGCCCGCGAGATGGCGGAGGCTTTCAGCGCAGCGCGCGAGTAGAGAGGGCAGCCGATACTTTGCCATGCCAGTCCTCGCAAAGCCGCTATGGCTGCAGGGTCAGCTCGAAAGTTAACTGCGTTTGTGGACAAGCTCGGCAATTGTACTAAGTGTTTGCGACTGCCAAGACTGAGTACACACAGCGTGCGGTGGCATCATGCGTCGTGGTTTGCTCTCCGGCAGGTAGGAGTGCTACGCCGGGAGGCTTTCCATCGTCCTTTCTTGCACATGTACCGAACCAGCGGCGCTAGGCCTACCTTTCGACGTCGTCTGCTCTTATGGTTTCACCCTCTGGTGCTTCGATCAGCCGCGTTCACTGTGCATGTGACTTATGTCTGTTCATCGCGGCCCCCTAAACCTGTTCGTGCAACACTCAAGTAAGTCTCCAGCACCTGTAACGCTTTTCTTGGAGAGCCATACACGAGAGAATGGAAGCGAGCTGGATATCACGAAGTGATGCGGATGCGCCTAGCAGGTTAATTCATGTAAGTAGGGCTGGGTGTCTGCCCCGACCGCAGCGTAGTTTGGCGTCTTAGGAACTCCCTGGCGCCTGACCTTGCGTCTGAAGCAACGCAGACAGCTCCCATTTCAAGAGATTCGGCGTAAGCCACGCTGAGCCAATCCACATTAAGCCTAGGCTTTACAAGCGGTTATTCTTCCCTTTGTGAACTTGTTCACGGATCGCTGCCACGACGATGGCCCAGTAAAGGAGAGAAACAAAATCTTGGGAGGCCACGCAACGGTCACAGAGGCTCCGTGTTGAATGCACCCGTTTCTCGTGCAACCTGCCAATCGCGGTTTGTTGAACGGCACAGCTAGATCGCCGCATCTGCCGAATGCAGGCAGTTAAGGTCACCTGCGGGCTCGCCGCGTCGTTTGTTGCCTCCGAAAGGCTGTCGACTGCTGGCTGCCCGCAATCGGGTCACCATGCAGGAAGACTGCGATCTCGGGCCCGTTTCGAGAAACGTGTCATTTGTCTCCCTTACCTCCTTGCAGCGCAACGCGCATTCAGGCTGCCCAGCACGTTAGTCCTGTGCTTGCCCGGAGGCCCGCTATCAGGCTGGCGAGCACGTGCGTCAGCTGTGGCGATGCTTGTTTTTATTTTGCTCTCGTTTCTTTTTGTGGCGCTCTTCTGGTTGCACGCGTGCTAATCTGAAACAGCTCTGCCCAACGGAATAATTTCCAGCTGCTTCCTTCGCGCGAAATATGTCCTGCAGATATTCTGACCTGTGTGTGATTGTACGCCAGTCGTATTGTCGTAATATTTCTTGCAGTGCGCTGTGCAACAGCTGTGCGCGTGTCGCAGTCATTGCATCCGCGTTGTCATCGTTGTTGCTTGCAGCCACCGTGCTTGCAGCTAAGCTTCACACACGCTGCTCTCAGGCCACGTGCTTGACTGAGCGGGATGGTCATGTATACATGCATCGAGCGTCGTATACGGCAAAATGTTAAAGGAACTGCTCATATCAGCAAACGGTTATATCTGCGCAGCTTGCAGACCGACGCACTTATTCTATCTGAATGGAATTTCACTTGAATAGTTTCTCAAGTTTTCCGTTTCACTTCACAAGGAGATCTTTTTGTCACGCAAGTTTGCTCGATTAACTCCGTAGTGCAGAATGTAAAGCTTAGGGCGCGTGTGTCACAACTCGCATGCCGGTAACTGCTGCGCCGCGCACACGGCCGCTGAACATGCTTGCCGTTGGGTGTCGGGCTCGCCATCTATCTTACGCTGAGTTTAATCACGTTCCCTTGCGCGTATATTACAAACACGGCAGCACAGCATGCGAGTGCCATTGCTAGCGCACCAAAGAGTGAGTTGCGCAACCTTGATTGCTCTTCTGACGGGTTTTTTTTTTTTTTTTTTTTTTTTGCTTGACGTTCCCGTATTGCCGAAGCTCCTCCGTTTCACCAGAGTCCTTCAACACCCTGTTATTGATCTCCGTTGACCTTGCATAGCTCCGTAGTCTCGGCCTTGGGTCGTTACTTTAATCCTATTGCGATATAGAAACGTGTTAGCGGGCCTTTCGTCATAGGGCGCATCTCTTGACAATGAACGATCACCGAGGAGATCGCTTGCTAGGCAGACCGCTATTAGGCCAGGAATACGAGCGCTGTAGCCGCTTTATGCATGTAAGTCGTGCCTTCTACATCATCAGGGCAATGGTGACTTTTGCTAGCATTGTAGCCGCTGCTATCGAATAGGCGTAGCGTAGCGCGATTATTCACGATACCCTACCCGGACAAGCCTTCGAGAATGTGGAAGCAGTGTTCTGGGCAGAATACGCTAGTGGGCATAAAGTTGCACTTTTTCAGCGCTGAGTACCGTACACCTTAACCAGACATCGAGCTTTCAGGTTCACTGATTCTACGACGCAAAAAAAAAAAAAAAGTGACATTATCTAGGTAAACTTATTTATTTATTTATTTATTTTTTTTTTTTTAAGATACTTAAGGCCCGAAGGCATTGCAGAAAGAAGTGGGTGAACATAAAAAAAAAATGTGCAGGACATAAAGACACATTCAACGTGGCGTTTCATGAATGGTGGTTTGAAGGTGTCGGTATCCAGGATGGCTTGAACGGTGGCGGGAAGGTGGTTCCAAACTTTGCTTGTGCTACGGATGAATGCATTGCTACAAAGGTTAGTACGTGAAGACAGCACACCAACTTTGAAACTGTAGATTATATGTATGACGGCTGGGTGATAAGCTGTTCTTTCAACAAAGGGTTGTGGTGGTAGATTTTATGGAAGAGCGAAAGGCGGAAGCATCTACAACGGAAAGAAAGTTCTGGCAAGTTAAGTGTTGTTTTCAAGGCAACGCTAGCATATTGGGAGTAGTTTGATCAGATGAAATGCGCTGCACGATTTCGAATGGCTTCTATGCTATTTATGAATGTAATGTTAGCTGGGCCCCATATGGCGCATGCGTATTCTAGTTTGGAGCGAACTAATGTTTTGCAGAGTTAGTTTCAGGGACGATGGTGCAGATGAGAAGTTTTGGCGCAAATAGTCCAACATGCGATTGGCATTGCTACATATAATGTCGACATGTAGGTACCAGGAAAAATTGCTGGTGATGTTCTGTCCAAGGTATTTGTCCAAGGTCCAAGACAACTGGGAGAGCGCTGTTATTGAGGAAATATGTATCCATGTTAGCAGTATTGGTACGCTGTGATACGCGCATGCATTTACATTTGCTTAAGCTTCATAGACCACTTGTTACGTTATTTAACAAACGTTACGACAAAACGTTATTAATGTCGTCTTGAAGTTTACGAGAATCATTGAGGTCAGTAATTTTGATATATAACGCAGTCATCAGCAAAAAGCCTAATAATTAATAGTTAATAAGTTAATGAAGCCTAATAGTTAATAAAGTACCGGGCTCGCCGCGTTAAGGAAAGGAAATGCGGACGAGACATATGACGATTATTGTTGTGGCAAAAGGGTGTAATTTTGCTTAACACTTAACACTTTTGCCACACAATACACTAAGAAATGTTTACACCCTTTGGAGTATGTTTGCCGCACAACAATAATTGTCGTTTGCCTTGCCCGCATTTCCATTCTTGAAAACGCTGTGCTCGTTACTTCCCTGTCGGGAATGCTATGTCACGCTGATAACGCGCATACCGTTCGTTACTGGAAAGTACCGGGTTCGCCGCGTTAAAGAAAGGAAATGCGGACAAGACAGATGACGATTATCGTTGTGTGGCAAATGTACACCCCAAAGAGTGCAACTGTTTTTACACTCTTAAAACGGATGCACCCTTTGGGGTGTGTATTTGTCCCACAACAATAATCGTCATCTGCCTCGCTGGCGTTTCCTTTCTTGAAAACTCGGCTCTGGCTACTTTCCTGTCGAGAATGCTGCGTCACGCTGATAACGCGCATGCCGTTCGTGACTGGGAAGTACCGAGCTCGCAGCGTTAAAGAAGGGAAACGCGGGCAAGACAGATGGCGATTATTGTTGTGGGACAAGATACGCCCCAAAGGGTGTACATTTTTCTAAGAGTGTAGAGTGTAATCGTCAAAATTACACCCTTTTGCCACAATGATAATCGTCATCTGTCTCGTCCGCATTTCCTTTCTTTAACGCGGCGAGCCGGTACTTACCAGTAACGAACGGCATGCGCGTTATCAGCGTGACATAGCATTGCCGACAGGAAAGTAACAGGCGCGGCATTTTCAAGAATGGACACACATGCGGACCAGATGACGATTATTGCTGTGTGGCAGAGATACACCCCAATGATATGATACACCCCAAACGATATGAAGCAAACCATACATACCTGCGCATGTGTATCGTGTTACTCCACCCTTAGACGAGTCAATATGAGCGGCCGAACCACTTAAGCAACGGCAGTTGTGATCCAGATATTACAGGCTGTTCATTTATTGCTGATTTTCGATTTTCTATAACTCCGTCATACTTACAGTTTGCGCGTGCCATAAAGCATTAATACAGAAAGCTGTGCTCGCATAAGCGCTCATTTATAGGCCGTGTTGTTCTTTAGCGAAAACGCGGATGCCATCACCGACACCGTTGGCATAACTGAGCGAGACGGTTATTTATGCTGCTGTATACAGAATGCACCGCCTCTTGTTTCCCATTTGACGCAGAGGTAAACAGTGCATCTCTGGAATTGAGAAATGTGCCGGCATAACAACGCGTACAGACCCACCCATCTGCGTAACGAATGCGACCGGCAGCCTACGAGTACGGCGACGTACAGATGTTGGCGCAGCGCTGGGTCGCCGCTTGCCACTTACTGTGTACGCGCCGTGCGAAGTATAGTTGATTTCAAATCGTTAAGGCCAGAACTGAAGTATAATCGCTATCGTGCTGCAGGTTCGACGGCCGATCGCGCGGAGTTCGGTCGAACGAAGGTCGGCACGCTGATTTTGTCGGTGCCGTAAGAAAGCCCATCGCAGTACCACGCCCTCTCGTCGGTTGCGTTGTGTATGCTTGCGTCGTTGTCAGCCTGGTATGATGGTTTCAGTGGCGCATTGTGCTGAATAATCCGTCACTCGCTGGCGCGAGCTTGTCGCTCTCGTATCGACCCGGTGTGAGCGCGCGTTCATCGAGTACGCGAAGTCAGGCCCGCGCTGCCATTACCGGCGAGTGAGGGTCCACCCTGCAAGAAGACTTCACCAACAACGTGATGTTTTTTAAATGTCGCGGAAGTGTTGTGCACGAGTTTTTCATTAAGTTTTCTAGCCAACAATGAAAGGCAGCAACTACACGGCTCATGCTGTAGTCCGGACCGCTCGGACGAAGTCCTGGCCTCTTTGTGTTTTGAAGTGGAGTCGCAGTTTACGCTACGCACGTTTTCGGCACCGCACCGACGTAGTTTCAACGCGGTGTACACGGCGTTCGCAGCAGCGCGCTTCCTTCCTTTTTTTCGGCAGACATTACCCGGGCGCGGCCACGTGCACGACCCTTCAAAAACGTTTCGCGACTAATCCGGGGCGCATGCGCCGTCGCGCCATGAAAAAGGCGGGCTATCTGCCAGCTTCGTTCTTAACGCCTTTTATTCGCGTGCCCCTCCTCGTCGCTCCACTCCCCTTGACATGCGACGGATTCCTGGATTTGTGTATCTGCGTGGACTTCAAGGCCGTTCACCGACCTGCGCTCCCGCCTGTTGTGGCGGTTTCTTAGCTTCCCTGGCCCAGCACCCCGTTCTTTTTTTCTCCTCGAAAGTTGGCCCGCGTCGGCGGTGATTCAGAGCGTGTATACACGTGGAAGGAGCGTGGCAGAGAGAATTCCTTTGCACCGCGTCGAATGTACACGATGCCCTCTGGAGCTCCCTGGGCGTCGATCGCCGCACTAGCCTCTTGAGAGCAGTAGCAATTATCCGTGACCCTCCGCAAAACCGCTGCAGAAATTGCGGCGCTTTTCATCGGAGGAGGAGGAATGGGCGCGCGGCGCTGCTTGTGCTGCGGAACGATTTGGAGATGTTTTAGCTCGTAGTTTGTGAAATTTGCGCAATGTCCGTTCATACAAGGTCGTCAGGGAAGCCTTTCGCTGCATCGTTAACTACAGTACGCGGAAATATCTCTTGGGGGCGCAAACATGCGACGCGCATTATCAGCCGCGGTGTGCGTGTGTGTTGTGAACTATTTTGCGTATGTCGCTTTTATTTCAACTAAGAGAACCGGTGTCTCTGTATTACCAGCATGAAATGGTAAATCTGCTCACTATCTGATCGTTTGCCGTGGGGACTGAAAACATAAAACATAAGGGCGCATACTCGTGCACGGCCAACACAAGGCAGCCACGAAACATCTAAGCGGCAGGTGCTGTCACACCGGCATCGTTCTCACGCATTTCAAGTCTAGTAGGCGCTAGCCTTCCTTCGTGAGGCCGATGGCGCTGCCCAAAACAGCGGGCTCCCTGCAATGCTCAGGCGGCGCCGCGATCGGCTCAGTCGTCAGCGCCACCGTGTCAGTTGCGCGAAACACCGAGGCGGCCACTGCCATGGAGGCATGCTTTTGCGGCGCTCGTCTGAAACCTGTCGGACGTTCTAAATCGCGCTTTTAAGGCAATTGAAAACATCGAGGCCCATTTTGGACCACCGACGCTTGAAAAAGGTCGTCAGATTTACGACTACAACCATGTATATATCGCGCCAAAGAAGTAAGCATCACGGACATCACAGCGAGGTGCTTAAATTAAGTTATGGTGTTTTAGGTGCCAAAACCACGGTGTGATTAGGAGGCACGCCGTGGTGGGGGACTCCGGAATAATTTGGACCACCTGGCGTTCTTTAACGTGGACCTAAATCTAATTACACTGGTGTTTTGGTATTTCGACCCCATCGAAATACGGCCGCCGTGGCCGGTATTTAATCCCGCGACCTCGTGCTTAGCAGCCCAACACCATAGCTACTAAGCAACCACCTCAGGTCGCGAAGTATTTATCACAACATAGCAAGCATGCTTACGACGTCGAACTCAGTTAGTTAACAAATCATTATTTTATGCCACTTAAGTGATAAAATATGCCCGTGGACGCCTGTGAACTGTCAATTGTCGCTTCATTACTTGGAGCGTGCATTGCACCTCACAATTGTAGAGGTTTTGGCGAATTGGCAGGTAAGTGCTTTTTTCTCCGTTGACAAAGTGCCTCGAGCATATTCTGGTATTGTCGTTCGGGCTCGAACGTGAGAGGGGATTACCGCTGAAGCATCATAGAGCGCAATCAGCTGAGACTACGTGAAGACTGAACATATATGCGCTAGCATGCGCGAGAGAAATGCTCACTTTCGAATACTCGACTTGTGCTGCAGTGTACTCCAACCTTAGTTCTGTTCTAAGCGCGAGAAAATGTCGGCACGAGTGAGCTCGGTTCCAGAATTCGCGTCTGGATCTTGGCGCAGGAAGAAACACAGCGCGTACAAAGCTCCAGCACGAAGCGCTTACGAAGCTACATTTGACGCATAACAACCACTGCGCGTTTGTTTTGGAGCAAGACGAGCTAAACAACTATCTAAACTGATTTACAAGAGCGGGAATCACTTCACGCGTTTTTATGCAGTTGACGCTTTATTGTGTGTTTTTACGGATACCGCTGCTGGTTGTTCTTTATTCTTGTTTTTGCATTTACGTCTCAGTTCGTTTAACAGAAATTCGCAAGACCGACACGAACCGCGACGATCCACTACAGCCGCCGGGTTGCTTCCCTCGGTTTTGAAGGGAAGCGGTACAATTTGATGCCGACATCCCCTTCGCGGTTGTGACAATCCTTAACGCAGAAGTATCTGCGCTTGTTCTTTTTGTTCACACTTCTCACGAAGGAGCTGCCAAGAGGCCGCGATGAATCTATTGGAAAATTGGAAATGCAGGCTTGGTGAAATGACGGTGAGGGCCTACCCGTGGGTGCTTACCGCCGCTGCTAGGTGGCGCGACATGTACAGGCAAACTTCATTGCAGGGTGCCCTATGCGGTTGGTAAACCAGCATGATACATATATAAGCTGCGTGCGTCGCCGTTGCCTTATTTCCTTGTAAAGCCACAATATGTGAGAAGGATCGCATAATAAGAATGCGATGGCAATTTTTGAGGACAAAATTTCCGTAATACGCGTGAGTTCGTCGTAGAGAACAGAACGAACATAACCGAGAAAGAAAATCGGTTGTCCTCTTCCTCGAAAAAGAAAGAGAAATCGGGCTAACGCCGCAATACGACCTCGCATAGTCACGCCGCACAACGTTTATAAATCTATAAACGTTGATGCCGTATGTTTGGACCATGCGCTATATAGAGCAAGGATATCTGTAATCCAGCACCTACCACTGCTTAGGACGCTCGCGCAGTTCGTAAACGGTCGCTTTGCTGGACAAGCTTAATTCACACTGTAAGCTACGCTATTTTTACTAACCAAAACTATTTTATTCATGGGTGGAAACATCGTCCACTGAACCAAATAGTCACGTAATGTAATCTTGCAGCTAACAGTTTGAACGCTTGTCAAAGTGCAACAGCACAGCTCCTATCGTAGCAGAATGGTACCCACGCTTTTACGATCGTCGCTTGTGTTTCATTGCTCCTAAACCGCAGCTTAGAACTAGATGATAATACTGCAATAAGGTCACATTAGTGAACTGAACATTCAGAAATACACAGTTGATCTCCTAGGCTGATTGTAGACAAACATGCGCGCACACATCGCGCTGCGTGCTCCGTCCGCCTCAACGCCAGCAGCAAGTCCGGCCATACCGACTTAAACCACTTCAGTACGTCTCGCAGAACCGTTTACAACGTGGAAGACGCCACGTCATACTAAACAGACCGCATGAGCGCGAAAACAAACGCCAGAAACTACGGTCGAGCGTGTACCTGCCATGCAAGACGGATAGCTATGACGGACAGCGGCATTTTAGGCTCTGCGTTCGCTGGCACTGTAAAATTTGTTACTTTCAAAGTTTGTACGGTAACGTACAGTTCGCAAGATGGCCAGCTGGGAGAGCCCGTGTATGGTCACGCGCTTCGCTGCAGCGCGGCAAGACTGAGGCGAGGAGCACACGGCGGGCGCTGCAGTACATGCTGGCAGATCGACCACCTGCGCTTCTTAAAAGCGAGTACCTCAGCTGCATGCTGCTGAACAGGACAATGCCATCTCCCCGCCCACAACCTCCCCAAAGTTCAACAGCTTTAAAGGTACGCTGGAATAGAACACATGAATCAGTTTAAAGCGCTCTTGCAGAACTCTACTTTTGTTGATTTCACTGTAATATATAGGTTAGAAGAGAAAAGCAAGGTCAACGCTCCCCCCCCCCTTTTTTTTTTTTCTGTAAGTTCGCGCACCGAACCCCCAGCGCCTGTACATCTGCGTGACAACACGGATTGCAATTTCCTTTTCTGCAAATTTCGGCCGTTGTGGCTCAGTAAAATGTTTTAATACTTCGTAGTGTCCCTTTAAATACGCCTATGCATGCATTGAATAGCATTTCAGAGATTGTGCCCTAGCCTGACACCCTTTTTAATCGGTGCTTCATTGGTAGAACTAAGATAGCTGTAGGATCATTTCAATATATTTGCTATAATATTCACATACGCTTCATTACTCCTATACTACGAAATGCCTCCATGCCTGCTGTTATCTCCACTGCATCGACGCATTTTTGTAATCTTATGAAAGTCATATGAAGAGGTTGGTTACTCTGCAGATTTCTCATTTGCCCCTTGATAGGGCTGGCGTGATCCATTGTCGATTATCCATTCCTAAAGCCAGCCTGTTCTTTGTCGTTGTCCTGATTCTACTGAAAATTACCCTAATGAACATTTTGTATAATATGAAAGCAATCTAATTAGCCTATAATTATTCCTTTCTATAATGTCTCATTTCTTATGGATTAATATGATCTTGGCGTGCTTCCAAGTCTCTAACACTTAGTCATTATGCATTGCGAGGCAAGCTTTCATACTGCCCCCATTCTTTACTGCTTCCTCAATTTTTCCGGTGTTATAATTTTGAATGTCGCTTATTTTCTTTTTGTGTATCAGCTTCGACAATTCAGCCTACCTAATCGCTGAAGTTAGACACTTTCATGCTCTGTCGTTTTATTAGGTACTTTATTTCTTGAGAGAGCTTGCGTGCATGTTGTCTTGGAAGTTTGTCTCTAGCTTCGGTTACGGTTTGTGAAATTCTTCTAGTTAAAGTGTGATTAATTATTTCTGTGATTTCGCTCTGCTGTCCAAAGCCGCATATTTGCTCGCGGGATGAATTGATTCGATTTTCTCCTGGCCGCTCCGAGGTTGGTCTACCTGGCTAATATTAATCTGTCTTCAAATTGCGAGCAGTTCTGGACGTCGCTAATCTGTTGCCGCTTGCGCCCGCTCCCACGCAGTGTGGGAGTCGACATAGAGCACGGAATCTAGTTCGTTTATGGTTCGCGATTTTCCAGGTCTACTTTTTCTAAATGCGCTTCCGAAAGAAGGTATTCATTATTTCTGACACCTCTACCAATGTACATCCTATATTATTCCTAGAGTTGATGTCATAGTTGCCTGTTTGGCATCCTGCCTTTTCGCCACGATTGTATTGAAGTCGCCCACGTTATCACTTTTCTCAGTGCTAATTCGCTGTCATCATGACTGAATCTTAAAGTGTAAGCCTGTAATGTTTTTAATTTATACGTTATGTTTAACTTTCATTGTTACGATAACTTAGTGTCAATTTCATTAGTTCTCTAGAATTCACGAATGTTGACCGCTATGTCCTTGTGAAATCTTACCCTATTTCTCTCTTGTGTCGAAGACCTCTAGTAGCTAGAGGACGTGTCTGTTAGCAATTTATGTGTTTCACGAGTTCTGCTAACATCTGTGAGCCCGACGATATCCCAGGAAATGCGTGATAGCTCTGCCACGCTATCCTCTCCCGTAGCGTTCACGTGTTCAATGTCGCCAGATTCAGTTTCCAGTGGCGCCTTTTCAGGTTCAGACCTCCGCTGTCGTCAGGTGCTTCTCAGTCGCTGGAGACATGAGGGCAAGATTCATGGGAAATATATGGTGGCCAAACATTGCGCCAGCGAGGCGATTGCTGTTCTGGCGAGGAAATCCGCTTGTGTTGTGGGTTCGGCTGCCACCGGTGACACTGGTCCACTTTCTTTTCCTCTTTATTATTTTCTACTTTTAAATTTCAACCACAGCTAATTTCCCCGATGCTTCCCTTGGATTCGTTGTATATTGGCTTCATATAATCACGATTATATATATATATATATATATATATATATATATATATTCAAGTCGACAGTGCAGACCTAGGTGGTCTTAAAGCCGTGCAACTCTGCAATTTCACTCTCGGAGAGCGGAGTGACTGCGGCGCAAACCAAATGCCGTAAGTAGAGCAGCTTGCCGTGGCGTTCAGCTGCTGTGTCGGCACGGACAAGGCCCGGCCGATTTCGGCGTTGCAGCCTTGCCCAGGAGCCGGCGTGTCGGCTTAGACCCGGACGGTTTTGGCTGCGGGTCCGAAAGTACTCGTCCGCTTCGAAGGGCCGCGGACGTCGGCGGATTGAGGTCCTCCGATGTATCAGTTTCGCGACCGCGCCATTGTAAGTAAGAGAACAGAAACAGCCGTTCAATGGGTCGGCTGTTCTATTCTGAGCCCCTCTTCGGACATGGAGTATAGAAACCCGATGCTCTTTCTCTACTCCACGCCGTTATGCCTAAAAAGTGTGCGATCATTGCCTTCTTCAGGTACTAACATATATGGTATATGTGAGACAAACTTGGAGTTTAACGAAGAAGCTCGAGAAGAAGCTATGGACGAGGCTACGAGCGATGGAACGCAAAATAATATAACGTTCAAAATGTGTAGCCGACGTTCTTGTTGATTGAGAAGAAATGGCGTTGGGCAGGCCATGTATAATGCCTAGGGCAGATAAAACCGGCGGTCAAGAGCCCAAGGCTGCAGAGAGTGCGATGAATAAGGAAAATTCACGTGCGTATAGATGCAGCCGGTTGACGCAAGACATCGGCAGTTGGAGGCCACTTTCATTCCGTATGCAATGGACAGAGTGATGACGGCACCGAGTGATTCATCTCCCTTCGGGGAAGCTAGGAGATGGAACGTCGTGTCGACCGCAGTGCTGCGTTGAATGCAGCGGCATCCTGGCCACGCCGACGCTCGACCACCCGCAACCGTTCGCGCCTCCGATGCATCTATAGCCGGGGCTCGCCGAAAGGCCCGCCTCTTGCGTGATGATTGGCGGCGAACTTGCCGCCGGCCCTTTCTTACCTCAAAGAGATGGTCATGCTCCGTAAATACTAATTGCAATACATATATTTTTCAAGGTTTAAGAGCGCATACTGAATTTCTCGCTGTGTGTTTTGCCCCCTCGTCGTCGTACTTACCGTTAAGGGCGCCAGAAAGCAAATGCGACCGTCCGGATCGCGCCGGAGCGCTTCCTGGCCGCGCGTCGTGCCGGCCGTACAGGCTCGCGGCGAGGCCCTCGGAAGCCGGCGGTTTTCGCGCGTTGTGCGCGTTCCCGACCCAGAGGGAGCCCCTCTCTTGGAAGTAGGACATTCCTTATCTGACACACTTCGCGCCGACGATCGCCGCTCTTCGTGCAAGCGGAGCAGTGCTGCGCTCACGAGCGGCCGTCGCAATAATCGGGCGAAGTCTGCTCAGGTGAATGTTCATTCGGCTTAACCCGTGGCCCGGCTCAGCGCCCGGTTCGGTGTTCTGGCTGCCGCCATGTCGGGGGCGCCGTTGTCCGCGTGTCTCTAGCGGCGACTGCGATCATTTCGTCTGCGGCGTCAAGGCTGTTTCACATGCTGCGACTGCAACGACGAAAATCGGTGCTGTCGCACGCGTCGCAATGCGATTTTTAGAGGGCTCATTTCACATGATTGCGATTTCAATAATGCGACTGGTGCGACGCCCAGGGTTGCTTACTGCCAGGTTTTGTGGCACACGCTGCATAATTCTTTTATTGTAGTGAATAAAACGTTTACACTATCATATTATTGACTTCTCTTGATTAGAAGCAAATAATATGTACGTTTACTAATTTAAAAACGTTAGGTAAGATGTGTCTTGGAGTGAGCGACGGCGGTTTCTGTAGTTCAGTGCGACATCGCGCACGTAAACAGCTGTTCGCAGGTGGTTCGGCGGTTCTTTATTCTATGGTTCAGCGCTGTGTGTGTTCTTATCTACCTTCTATGACCGTTTCGTTCTGCCTGCGCTACAACAATCTACAAGGTGACCTATCGACAAGTTCATATAGCTACCCTCACCGCATATGCAGTATTCGGAATTCGGCTGCCACGAAGTTTTCGTGTCACCCCAACAAGATCCTCGCGCTACCCGTGCTCGGCGTCAGCTTCTGGAGAAATAATGCGTGTATATTGCCCGTCATTGCGCATATGTGGTGCCTGCTCCTAGCCATATTCTTACGCCAAACGCAACAAGAAGCACCAACCCGAACGCCCGCGTGTGCCCCTGAACGAAGCCTCAAACGATCTGTGTGATTACGACGTGGAATGAAAATTGTGTTGTGAAATTCAACCTTAGCGCTAGCCTGGTTCGTCCATCGCCGTGCTTGCACTGGGAATATATATATGGGAGTCCTCTCTAAATATTTCTAAAGGCGCAAAAGCCGACGCATCAAATGTTTCGAGCAGTTAGCGTCCCTTTTGTAGAAACCTGTACGTTGTAAAATAGCATTCTAAAAGACACGCTTCTCGTCCACTTTGTTGTCCCGTGTCTCGCGCTGGTAGTATACTCGGAACTTCTAACAAGAAGACCATTTCAATACGCGCTATTCATAATGCAGAATCGTAGGCCCACGGCAGGCGCACTTGCCGTAGAATTTTTCAGCTTTCTGCTCAGCCTCGCACGCCTCTCACGGTTAGCCTGTTTTGTGGAAATAAATATTATTATAATATTATCAATGTTATTAGATATTATAGTTTCTTCACTGTTATTTATAGCAATCATCCAGATTTCTTAAGCTAGTCATGCATTTAACCTGTATTAGATCAACATTGTTATGACATGCTTATGGGAGTCATTTCAAACTAGATTGCTCAGCCAGAGAAAGTACAAATGCAAGTCTCAATGTTTATTCCAATTTGGTATTCCCAAACAGATTACATTGGCAGAATTTTATGCCTGCTTGCATTTCCTGCAATTCACTGTTCAGAGCTGGAAAAACTGATTCCTTTTCTTGCTGTCGAAAGGCTGCTTCAATGTCGATAGCAAGCTATAATTATTAATTTCGAAAGTGTTAAGCAATGACTATATGTCTAAGCTTATCAATGCGTTTTTGTTCCGTGAACACAATTAAGTTTTCTCTCTCCCTCTCATTGACAGCCATGGAATGAAACCGTTCACTTTCATAAGTATCAGGATGCAAACATTCTGAAATTTGTCCTGAGCATTTGTCTGCATCCTATAGTGTGCATGTTTGTATCAAGTTCTGGGGTTACAATCACAGTGATCTACACATATTGTTATATTGCAACAAACAAATTTATTTAACTATGTTTTCAAATCTACAATGTGGCCATGCAGTAACGACTACATTAATAAGCAAAAAAAAAAACTGCAGATTCAGTGTTTGTGTTGGAATCTATGCGAAGTGAAGTTTTTGTCAAGTGGTCAATTAAATGCTGTTAAGGTAACTGCGATATATACAATTTGTCTTAATTTCAACAATCGAACATGTCATCTTTTGCAAGGTTTGCTTATGCACCGCATAGGTCACAACCTTAATGTCATGTAATCTTTATGCATTACAGTGTTCACAAACCATACCGAAACGCAAATGGCAGTTAATGTAGATGCACGCTGCGAGACATCAACACAGTGACGTTTGTTGAGCAAGGAATGGTGCGAGGTGTATGCAGATGAATGAGTGACGTGCTTATGTACTTATTTAGTTATATACCTCGCAGGCTGCAAGGTTGGAGTATTATGCGAGGGGGGAATAAAAAAGTTGTTACAAAAGGAAGAAGGGCACAACATTAAGAAAAAAACCAGCAAAAGAAGCAGTACCAATACATTGCACCAACTAGTCCAATGTATTTTACTGGCACAACATTATACAATACTTAACAAACAATAACAGAAAAAGTTACTGCCCATGCACCCTGTACAGACAGTAAACCATCGAAGCTGAAATGTGCAGCCCCGGTGTTTATCACTGGGTTAATTCCAATGGTTTATTCAAGTCTTTCTATATTATTGGTTATGTCTGTGTTTCTTAATGAGGTTATGCACATGTTTGGCTTGAGTTTATCACATTGTTTATTTGTAATGCCACACATCGCACTTTGCAAGATCACAATCATGGAAAGTGCAATGGGGGGTGGGGGGGAGTGGTTCATTGTGTTAATCCAGCGGGTCCATCAAAGTCTTTCTGAATTATGTTACGCACTTGTGTTTTGTAATGCGTTAATCATAATGTTTATAACTCAGTTATGCACTGTAGTTACCAAGTGACACAACGGGGCTGCACATTTCATTTAATTAAATACAGGGACACATTTTTGAACCTATCGGGAAGTCTGAGAGAGACTGCTGCGCGCGCGCTCTGCTGCTAGAGCTGCTGCTGCTACTCGTGAATTCGTTAACTATATTGCAACAGAAATACGATGGACAAGAACGAAGTGAACACACAGAGCGCTTCGTTCTTGTCTCTTGTCTATCTGTTGCACTTTAGTTAATAATGAATACACACAAACTCGTCTAGTTTTCAGTTATTATGCAAGGCTTATAAGCCCTCTTGTGTCCTGGAATATCTGCATGGCTATGTAGCCTGTAATTTAATTTCTGGCCATGTGCTTACAAGTCTCATGTCAATCTCCTGATTTTCCTGACAATCTTGTGTGATGTGCAGACCCAGACAGTTTCTGGTGAATCCATGCAGAGTGTTGTGCAGGGTGTAATCTGCACTACAAGTGCTGCTTTGATTGCTTTCAGTTCAGCTTTTCTAGGTGTAGGATGACCTGGAATGGTACTCACTTATATGGGGTTTAGTTTTACGTAGTGTCATACTACTGTTACACTGCTATTGCCAGGTCAGTGTACATATTATATGTGCCTTATGTTTGCTTGCATCTTCATGATTAGCAACCTCCTCTGTGTGTTTGGCAGTTGCATATAGTCTCCTGGCCTAATTGTTTGCCCCCATATTTCACGGTATGGGCCTGTTGTGTTTCAAGTTCAGGTACTCTTGAGGTTGTATTTCTGAAGGGAGGGGTAGTCGTCTTTACATCTCACATGCTAGCTGGCATAGTATCTTGGGACGACGTTCTGAGCTCTTGAGACAAAGAATTTGTGCTGCAGGCTGCAACTCTACTCTGTCTAGGTACTTGTTGGTTAGCTCTTTCTCACAGAAGTCTTCAAGCATGGTACAGTTGGAAAGAGCTGTTATTACTACCCGATGCCTGTATTCGATGAGTTGTCTTTTTTGTGTGCTGCTGGTAATTCACACTGTACCATACCTTGGACACGAGCACAGCATCTGCGATTTTCTATAGTATCCACTCGTCGACCCCCATTATTTCGATATTATTCTTTTCACCAGGTGTGGAAGTTGCGTCCAGGCATTGCATAATTGTTTCACCCACGTGCTGGCTCTGCCGTCATGGGCTTACTTGTCCAGCTATGTGGATCACAATGTGCAATCTGGGATAGTTCTTGATTCTAGTCTTTCTTTTTTTTCCGACGTAGATATGAGCTGACTTATCAGAAAGCGAGAGGCCAGACTGGCCAAGAAAGTCTGCAGTGTTGTCGAGGGCTTGTTGCATCATTCTTGATTTCTGTATAACATAGCTTTCCCATAGACTGTAATACACCATAGGCTGTAGTGTTTCTTGTAGTATGCCCGTGTTGTTGGTGTGTGTGGGCCAAATGTACCTCCAACTCTCACCTGGAATTTTCTGTCTTTCAGAAAGTTACTGTTTAAGTGCTCTACCAGAAATGTTTTTGCTCATCATTCCTCTTATTAGAGCAGCACAAGGTACTGCTGTTAAAAGCCTCTTCACTCTTCATTCTTTCATAAGCGGTATTACACAGTGTCCTGCAATAAAGTTTCTGCTGCTTATGGCCCACTCATATCTGCCAGAAGGAACAACTCTTGAAATAGGTTTTCTTTGTGCTATGTGTGCGACGTAGTATGAGCATTCATGCCTTGACATTTATACATCTGTAGAACCAGCTTCCTGACAGAGTACTTGCTATACCTGATCATGCTTATTTGTGCAGAGCTGTTGAACAATACATATTGATGCAATGAATATTTACACACTCGAATTATCACGAAAGATGGTCGTTTGACAATTCTGCCCTTTGCTTTCTATTGGTGTTAGATTTTGCATAAGTATGCCCCCCAATATGCAATAGTATTTTGAAGTTTAAGGGTTCAATAAAAGGTGATGAACTAAATCTAAGTGCAAGAGCTTTTTTTTTTACCTATGACTCCCATCAAAATGCGACTTCCATGGCTGGCAAATCAACCCCTCGCCTTGTGTTAGCAGCAGAATGCTATAGCCACAGTGGCAGGTGAACAAATTGAAGAACAGTATTTCTGTCTATAAATTTTTTTTCTTGCCTGTATGTAAGTAAAGTTTGGAATAAGTTTGTCATTGCAAAAAAAGCCCAGTTTGTGGTCCTTTATTGAATAAACCACATATTGTGTATAGTTGAAGTGCAGAAATTTGTTCTAAAATCCTCGGTGATATATGTTCTTGCAAGTAGCATGGTATTTCATTACAAAGATAGTAATCGCAGCGGATATCGTTATATGGGTTTACACACTAATGTATGTGATCAAAAACTTATTAGAAACTTACTAGAAACATGTAAGGCATGAATGTTTCTGCACACTTGATCAGCTGTGAACGTGCAAGAACTGCTTGTATTGGCTGACTTCACTGCACAGTTTTGATTTACTTTTCTTCAGCGTGTCGTTTTATGCTGCTTTATCCCCACAAGAACAGGCCGTTTGCCTGCTTTTCGCATTGTTGCACGAGTTCTACATGATTGTGCAGGAGGGTACGTTGTCACTGTGCCACTATAACAAGCAATTTACTTAATCTACTAGCTCTAGAGTTAATTACTTTTCAAAGCAAGTGTTAATACAGATGCAGTAAGGATGGAAAGTCCGCAACATAGTCAATGTTTATTGGTTTCTGTGCAAGAAAAAAAAAATTCTCCAGAGAAGAGGTGCAACTTAACGTGCATGTAATATTTTATTCAAGCCACGGATTTAATGCTATCGTAGCAAATTCATTACGATAGCCGATACTTTTGCTCTGTCAAATTTAATACGAGGTAAGATAAGCTTTCAAGATGCATCGGGAAATTCACGCTTGAAAACCGACAAGAAAATGCAACTGAACGGTACCGCGTTCAGCGCAACGTTGAAACTTCAGGTACTTTGCTGTCTTGTCATTTGCCTTTGCCGAGGTTGAAATAATTCAAGCTGCTCCGTAAGCTCGATTTTTGCATGCTACTCAACAAAAGAAAATTTTGACGACCTCGTCGTCTGCTGGGGATCGAACACCTCCTAGCACTGACAACTCGCAAAGGCGTACGAAGCAAACGTGAAAATGCACTTTATTTGCTGCGTAGCATGTCAACAAACGTACATAAATGGGAGAATCGAATATGCGGTACAAGTTATTTATTCTCCCTTCGCGTACGTACCGAATTCTATGATCCACGTCTCCGCGCATTGCACTTGTCGTGCGAGACGCCATTTTCCAAAACAAAACGGCGGAATAGCTCCGCTGACAGCTCTCCGCGCAATTTCGACGGAAAATCGCAGCGATCGGTGCGACGGTGCGACTGTGCGACCAACCGGTTGGTCGCAGCCGAAAATCGGGGGGTCGGCACTGCGACTGCGATTTTCATCGCAAACGACGGAAATCGCACTTCCGGTGCGACGAAAATCGCATCATGTGAAACAGGCTTCACGCGTAGTACCGGCAGATCAACCGCTTCCGGCGGCGCTGCGATAACGCCGGTCAACGCCCTCCGTGGCGTGTTTATGAACACTCGCTTGCGAACACAGAGGGCGCTGTGACGCATAGTGTACAAATGAAGCTGTGCGAGGGGATATGGGCTGGACTAGTTTTGAAGTGAGGGAAGCTCGCAGTAAAATTGAGTATGAAGAACGGCTGAGGAATATGGAGGAAAGTAAATGGGCTGGGAGAGTGTTCAGGTATCTGTACAGGCAAAACATTGATTCACAGTGGAGGAAAAGAACTAGGAAGCTTACCAGCAAGTATGCGGCCTGTGGGGTGGGCAACACAGCAACAAAGAAGGTCAAGCGGAAAGTCAGACAGGCTGAATTAACCTCATGGGTGGCGGCAATGGAAAAGAAACCTACCATGAGTAACTACTTAAGGGGAAAAAACGAAATTAGGAAAGAAACCATTTATGATAACTCAAAGGGAAGCTCATTACTTTTCGAAGCGAGATCGGGATGCCTTAGAACACGCACCTGTAAAGCGAGATATAAGAAGGAAGAAGAAGCATGTGCTTGCTGCGGTAAAGCTAGGGAAACGACGGAGCATATTTTATTAGAATGTGAAGACGTCTATCCAGCGGTCGATTTAGGCACCACTGGCCTCCTTGAAGCCCTTGGGTTCAGCGGGAGCAGTGGTAAAGCAAACAGGTCCGCAATAGACATCAGTAAGAGGCGATTGGAGGATTGGTGGAAGAAAAGTAGGGAAACGACAAAAGACGGAGACGTACAAAAGCACAGTTCGCAATAGGGTATCAGAAAATTTGGACGTGGTAGTTCATAGTGGTTTTTTTTTTTCATTGGTGAATCTAGGTAGGATATTAGGCAGCATAGTAGCAAGAGCTTGGTGGCGCAAGCCACCGCCCCGTTCCAAAGGGGACGCTCATAACATCCATCCATCCATCCATGAAAAGAAAACAAAGCGCCTAGAGGTATAGGCGCTGAACCGTACTTACCGCAAGGCAAGCGAAAAAACGGTGCCTATTTCCTTTCCTCTGAAGCACTAGTGTGTGCGTTAGCGTGTGTGTGTGTGGGAGAGAGAGAGAGATAGGGGGGGGGGGGGAGCAGCAGCTCAGCACTTGTTTGACTCGCTAACTTAATATGTATTCTCTGACACCAGGAACATTTAAAAGGCTTGCCTTTAAGAGGAAGCTTTAGCTCGGGAGCTCTTGTCTATAAATACATGAAAACGGAGACATCGTGTTTCTCGGCAACCACGACACCGATTTTGATGACGCCTGTAGCATTTAAAAGAACAACAAAATCTAATCGCTGTAGGACGCCGATATTTTATTTAGGCCGTCAGTAGTTTTACATAAATTAAGTATTGCCTAACTGAAAAAAAAAAGGACTGACTCAGCACTGAAAAATAAGTCATAATTCTAAACTGGACTTAAAACCGAACAGCGTTGATACATTATACATTGCTCTGAAATGTACCTCTAATGTGTGAGTAAGACTTTTGCAGCACCCTCGCAAACATTGTAAAATTTCATGTAAGCTCTAAATTGGTCAAATTTATTCTCTTAGGTGCCCTAACAGATGCAATGTGTACAGAGCTGCGATATCTGTTTTTGGTGCAGAGTTAGGGATTTGTAAACGTCGGGAATAATTTTTTTGAACTTACCGATTTTTGGAAATTTTTGTACAGAATATGAGGTCTTAAATTAAAATTCGCTACAGTTGCTGGAGGAACTTTCTCTCTCCTGGTGTTGGGATGCTAAGCACAAGGTCGCGGGATGGAATCCCGGCCGCGGCGGCCGCATTCCGATGGGGGCAAAACACGACAACACACGTGTACTTAAATTTAGATGCACGTTAGGTGACCTCAGGTGGTCCACATTTCCGGAGTCCAGCACTACACGGCGTGCCTCATAATCAGATCGTGTTGTTGGCACGTAAACCCCATATTTCTTTTTTTTTACTTTCTCTCTGCAGTGAAACAAATTTCATTCAAATCGGTTCAGCGATAGTCTTATAAAAGCATTCCTGCGTTTTACATTTGCTTACATAGGAGTTCGCCCCGAGCTAGAACTTCCTGTGAAGTGTTGCTATGCACTATATTGTACTTAAAGTAAACAGTTGCCCTAATCGCAATGATTACGCCCATAAGGTCAGGCGCACTGACGCCGCATATCTGTGACGCAGTTGTGAGGAGCTGTGACGCAAACGGACGACGCGCAGCTCACGCTAGGTGGCAGTTTGAGCAATTTGGTATCAGGGAGTCTACATGCAAGAGGTGACACTAAAGGAAGCGCGAACTGAAAATAGACATCAGACGTGTGTCGAGTTTACGTATGTAACCTGCTTTGTGTGTGTCCAGTTCGCGCCTTCTTTCATTAACACCGACGACTTTAGGCGGTGGCGCGACCATTTGCGATTACTGACCGATGCTCATACCGGCAAGTGCGACCGGCCAGTCGCCATCTGCTCACAGTTGCATCGTCACGTAAAACAAGTATGAGCGTATACACGCGCTGCTCCTGCGCGCCTGATTGGTTGAGCAGTTTTACGCCTGCGGTCGCGCGGCCACTGTCAGTCGCAGCCGCGATTTATTGAGCGCCGCTTAGCGATCGCAGCGAAGCGCGTTTGTCGCGCGCCTCGGTGTGGGAAGGCAGACCCTCGGACTTCGCTCGTCTGGCTCATAGCAACAGGGAGTCATGCGTCCGGTTCTACTTTATTGTTGTTCTTCCATACCTCGGCGAAGCCTGTTCTACTTATGCGTGAAACTCCAGGGATTGTTTCGGTCCACGCATTGTGTGTGCATTTCGCATTGGCACGCACGAAAGACGGAGATGGCGTTCTTTTTTTTTTTTTCGAAGTATGAACCCGGTCATTTTGAGATAGCCGGCGCAGCAGACCAGAAGGGATAATCTTGTGTGCAGTTCCATTATTCTCCGCGCGCGGTAGCGTGACACGCAGCGCCGACTTTCACCAAATTAGTTGCGAAAAAGGGCGCGATCGGAGATCGTTGCTCGAAACGCGCGTTCAGTTTGCGTTCAGTTTCGCCTCATGCGATTGGCCGCGCCGTCAGCCGGCGGCAATTCACGTTTACCGGCTCGTCGTCCACCTCGCGTCTTTGTGTGCAGCTGAGAAGCCCTCGTCGTCAGCACGTCGTGACGGCCGGCGCGCTGAACCAAGAGAGCGGCGCTCCCCGAGGCAGACTCGATCCTGCGCCGCTGCGCGAAATTTCGCCAGTGCACTGTGTTTCCGTATGTCAACATGCAAAACTCGGTCAGCGCAATCGCACCCGTGAGCTCAATATGTAGCCACTCTGGCTATTGCGCGGCAGGATCACTGGCAACGCCAAACGGGAGAAAAGTGTGATTCAATTTCGATCTCCATCTCGGGCTGGTCAGGTGGCTACTTGTATGCATGCTTAGAAATGCGGCGTCCCTAAGCTCAGTGGAGAAACACTGTCCAACGCATTCTACGCTTTCAAATTATTTTTTCGTCTAATAGGACGCCCATGGAGATGTGACATCGACCGGAGCGCCGGTGTTGCATGCGGAACCGTGCTTGTGTGACAAAAGGCGCATGTTCCGCGAATGCCAAAGCCGCAACGAGATTTATTTACTTGATTCGTTTATTGCCTTTCTCGTGCGTCATCTCGGAAGGCATCCCGTACCACACTCTGAGAGAGGCATCAAGACCCCAAGCATCAGAGATACGCCTTGAGACTTTCACATAATGAAGCTCGCAGTGACTCATGTCAGCGCCGTCATGCAGAATGCTGAACGCAGTCGTCGGGAGAATATATTTCAAGCGCACACTATATCGTACTTAGCAAGTATCCAGCGCTAAAGTGTCTATTTTTAGAGGATTAATCAGAGAAGTAGTCGTAAATACGCGTCATCATGCGTGCTTCAAGCATTCTCAAATAACGTCATGGTGGTAGTAATGTTTGTTCTTCTATGAATATGACCGAGTCTCTTCAAAGTGCTAACCAACGTTGATGATTCAAGAGGCACGTTGGAGATAAGAAATTTGAAGATATATTGAACTGAAAATATTCACAAAACCAAACGCGGATCTTGGAGAACAGCACAGAACAAACAAGGAGATGAGCGCCTTACTTTTCTACTTTTCCTGGGTTAGAGCCTAGAACAACTGTCACGAAATACAACTAAGTCTCAGATCGACCACCAAGCGTTACGACCCAGACTAGCAATACGTCATGTGGGGTCTTACTGATCTACATCACCTTAGTGATTACAGTCCAGACTTATTGAATGCGTTCCATACGGGCTTTAAACACATTTCAGCCAACAAATAAAAGGGGGAGGCGGCAGCTGCTGGCCCGTCTCGACGTTCTATTAGCCAATAAAGTCACACTATAACTTACGACACCACCTACTGAGTTGTGCCTAATCTCGTTGGCACAGTTATGTACTTTAGGCAAGCGACACGCGCACCAGAATTTACAAGCATTCATCGAGGGAGCGTTTGAAGTATAAACGCCATGCAAGCGATCTTGCGCGCGACAAGCGACGCGATGGAGATGGCTGTCGCGTTCGCTCGTCGCCTACGACTTATACCCCATGCGAGCGACGACTTCGAGCGACCGCGACGTCTCCTCGGTGTTGCCGGTATAAGGGCAGCAAATACGCCTTGTAACTGGCGTGACGCGTGCTTTATTAATCCAAGTTTTGATGTGTTTTACTGTAAAAAGCAGCATAAAATATTTTTGAAGTTCTTGCAGTAGGTTCTTATCCTTGCACGTATAAATTCACACTTTCGGGCGACGAGCGACAAATTCTAGATTTGCAGAACCGAGCGATCTATTCAAGCGACGGCCCGATCCGTCGCTCGAAGCCGTCGCTCGTCGCTGTCGCGCACAAAATCGCTCTCACAGGGTTCAGCCTTTAGAGCGAAAGCTCTGCTTCTCGAGGTAAAACTCCCAAGGTCAATCTCGGTGCGCGTTTGACCTTCAACCGCCGGCGCGCAAGTGCGGATGGGTGACGTCATGTCACGTGATGCGCTGTGGAGAGGCGTCGCAGCTGCACTCGCTCGAGTTATGCCCCAACCACTGGCACGCGTCGGCAAGCTTCGGCGCGCGCCGACAAGCGAACGCTTCGCGTTGGTCGGAGGCAGAGGGCACGCAACCACTGGAGCGAAGCTCCGACGCGCGCCGAAGCTCGCTCCTCGGCTGCGGCGCACTGTTGCTGGACTATTTTGTCTTCATCCGTCAAAGCCCGGCCTAAAACAGCCTGCGGTAAACTAAGCTTTAAACAATAAGTTAGTGATCTGTATGCGCTTTTAGATATAAAAAACACGTTTGAATAATGAATATACGCCTGCCGCAACAGTTTATTTTTGAAGTAAAAATAGTGCGCAAAATATCGACATCAGCGCTCGCGAGTCGTCTGCCTGCAAGATCGCTTTGCAAACACCAGCACGACGATGCCATATCATTTCAAAAACTGTTGTACCATGTAATTTTTTGGTAGCTCATTGCACAGCCAACTATGTAAGAATCAGGCGTGTAAAGTATCACTGAAAAAATCTTTGTTGGAAATATTGTCACGTAGTAGTGACGGTAAATAAATAGTGCAGACTGAATCGCAACGGTAGCGGCGAGCAATGTCGGCAATCGTCGAAAATCTCATCTGCGGGTCAAGCGCGTCGGTTTGCATACATCAGTCGTCGAAAGTTACAGCCTATTCGCTGGTGCCCGCGCGCCTTCCAGAAACTACTATACAATTCGTTTCGTGTATGCAATCAGATTAACAGGGTTCGTCGACAACAGACAGAACCATCGATAACATTCGCGAAATTTCCGATACGTTCAGGCGCATCCTGCACTGAGCGATAACGTTTAACATTTTTTAGCCTGTGAAATACGGTAACCAGATACAGATAAAGCATCCGTGTCAATATAATCTTGGTGCATGAAAGGTACGTGAAAAAGTGGGTTCTGAGAAAATCAGCAACACAGTTGAAACACCTATAGCACTCGCAAAAAGAAAATCTAGAATAGCTAAAATTTATATAATTCGTAGCTTGTCTCCCCCCGATTCTTAATTCTGTCAAATCTAGCCCATGGAGCACCTCTATTATTCTGGGTTGTTTTGATGCATCAACACCGCATCCGGAGGCCTTCACATTGAGTGTATTGCTACAAAACAGTGTAAGGGCCATGTTCTATTGTAACTGGTTTCCACATGTCAAGTTCGTCTTTCTTTACATTAATGAAGTGACATACCGTCAGATAATACAAGCTTGAGAATTGGAGGGTTTTAATAGGGGTCTTTCGTTGCCCTTTGCCAAGTCGTACTATTCAAGCGCTTATTCGAATGTATGGGAGCAGCTCATTTGCATAGTATAAGAAATATATGAACAGACTATTTTCACAATTTGTACACTTTGTCACCACAAAAAAAAAATTGTTTTGTTTTCAGCCTGCTATGATGTTTTGACTGAGAAAAATATATTCAATTTGTTCTGCGAAGCACGCAATAATTGCTGTAATATATTTTATTGCACAACACTGGATACAGTAGCTAACCATTATTATTACTTAGACGAAATTAATAGCACAATGCATATGCTCAGGCACATAGCATAATATTAGTGCACTTTTTTTAATTCATGCCCTTTCTTTAATTGCACAAAAGCTACTGCACTGAAATAGTATACTAGTACATACTTAAAAAGCACGATTTTATACTATGATAATAATAATCATTCAAAATTTTATTGTAGTGCCCAGGAACAGCTAGAAAGCCTTTGTACTGGTGCACTTAACAAACGCTATGCGAGACAAAATGTACAGAAAACGTGAATGTGGTAGACAAAAAATGCAAGATAGAGAAACAAATAAGGAAAAAAGGAAAAGAGGAAAAGTAAACGAGAGTTAAATCCTACATGATTATCTACAGATACACAAAACACAGGAAACGAACTCTGAAGTATGTTTCGGAGTCGAGTCTTATACAGCACAATCTTACAACAAGGCCAGGCAACGAATGTGGAATGCTACCTGGTATATTGTTGCGGCACCAACAAATGCATATGATCAAGAAGCTCTAGGGAATGCATAATGTCATGGACCACCTTATACAGGAACAAAAGGTGTGATTAAGTCTTGAATCTAGAGGTGTGAGTTGTATACTTGAGAAGGCTCAACTGTGCGCCAGAATGACAAAAGTGGTGCTTTAAGATAGATATCAATTTATTCTGGATGCGTTCAATGAGGTCAGAATTAGATTTGCTCGTTGCACCCCCTCCTACAGAGGCATACTCTAGTAGTTGGCGGCACACAGCATAATTTCAGAAACACAATAGGCGAGTGAAAATCATGCAATATACGGCGTGCAATTCCAAGAGCGTGAAGGGCATGTTGTGTAATTATCTATGTGAAGAGAAGCTTAGCATTTTGTCAAAGTACACACGAAGATCTTTCACTTCATGACCATAAGGAGTGGAGCATCACATAGGGTGTATCAAAATTTCACATGGTGTGTTTTCTGCATATAACTTAATGCCATAGTGTTGGAAGCATTTAAGAGTACTTATTGTTTCTGCACCAGTTTGAGAGTGAAAAAATGTTTTTTGGAAGTCGATGCAGTGGTGAACACTGTTGACAGTCTCAAATAGTTTTAAGTTGTCGGCACGCAAAGTCATGCTGTTCATTTATTAAAATGTTCTTAGCACTAACAGAAAGCAAGGAATCCAATATCGATTCAAACACTTTTGACGCGCTGCAGAGAATAGATATAGGTCGGCAGTTAGTAACTGCACATCTAGCACCTGATTTGTGCATGGGCAATGTCCATGCTACCTTCCGAGTGCTAGAAAAGGTACTAGACTTTAGGGAACTATTGAATATGTTTGTGAGAACAAGGAATAAGTATGCTTCCATACGTCTTAACCCTTTCAGATGCCGCTTTATCCCGTTGATTGAAAAGTTGCTTTCACCACATCTCTTGCATCTTCAGAATCGTAGAAAGTGTACAGCTGCAGAAAATATTAAGAATGTTCAATTCTTTAGCTAATTTTGTCAAGTTTACAAAATTTCAACTCCATGCGAAAACTCACTACAGGAACACAAAATATGAGAACATGTACTATTTCGTGTTTTGAAAAGCACTTATTCAGCCAATTGAAAATTATGCCTGGTGCACGATATTGTAAAAAGCGATGAAAGAAGTGAACCCGCTACATACAACATACTGACACGCAGTAAAAACACCTAGCCGTCTACCTTCCCACTCATGTTGCTAAAACATTCTGCATGTTATTCAAAATTGCAGCACAGTTCCAATAATAAATGTTTCAAGATGTATGAAACACATTTTAAATACCATTACTTTCATCAGTGCTTTTGCTACTGATGCACTCTCCTGCTGTGCACAATTGTGTAGACAGCGTCTCAAAGGGTTAAGCTCTGCGGAATAAATACAATCAACACCACAAGAAAGGGAAGGTTTAAGACACTTCATACGCTTGAAAACAAGGTTTTCACTGACTGATAGCGTACACACTGTGCCAGATTGAAAAGGAAGGTTACTTGAAGCATATTTCACACCATAGAGCAAACAGAAATGTTCTGCAAAGGCAACAGCAGTGTTCGAGACACCATCATTTTCATGAAAAAGACGTGCATCTTTGGCCTTCTTTTTAGAAGAGTCAGAGCGCACAAAGCTCCAGAAATATTTTGAATTATGTGTCACGCTGGCTTCAACACAATCAATGTGGTCGTAGTGATGATTCTAATAATAGTAATAATAATAATAGTAACAATCTTAGTGGTAACTTGGCACTCTAGAGTAAAAGAAAGGCTGATGCCTGTATGTTAGAGCGTCTGATAACCAGCCATCTAGAGCAGGAATTTGCAGGATGCAGACGACACCTCCTTCCCCTCCACGTGCACACATACGCACGCGCACACACACACTTGCTCAATAACACAGCACGGCACACACGCACACATTCAACGGGTGCACAACATACAGGAGTGCCAATTCAGTCTGGTTCAAAGGAAGGAGAATCCAAATGGCCAGGGGGGTGGAGAGAAAGCTCTGTATGCCAGATATAATCATGGAGTCGTGGTGTCGGGCCATAGAGGCACGATGAGGACTCGGGCTGTGCTGACCACTTGTTCAGACGAACTCAAGAAACATTAGTGCTGTTCAGAGAGCCATCAAGCATCCTGCAGTATAGACTAGTGTTATGTTGCGCTAGTATTGCAGGGTGTGCTACCTGAGGGGTTTGAGGCAATCCTCGTAGGTTGGCATGAGCTTGCGACAACCGAAAAGACGAGAGTAGAGGGTGCGTGTTGTCCGGCGCTGAACAAGCTTAAGTTTGTTAGCGTCGCGAGTTTGGTACGGGAACTATACTGATGAGCAGTGCTCAAGTCGTGACAGAATGATAGAAGTGTAGAGTGCTGGAAAAACCTTAGGTCATCAGGGAAGGGAGACACGGGACACAAACCCAAGAATGGGCCGATGCTTAGATACAGTGCTGGTGACATACGCGGAAAAGTTGAGAGAAGAGCTAAGTGTTACACCCAGAATGGGAAGGGCCCGAACAGTCTTTGTAGAGGTGCCTCCAAGGAAGAAGGTTGGACGTGCAGCAGTTTCGTTGTGGCTGATACGCATGGCAGCACTTTTTATGGTGCTACTACAAAGTTTGATATTATAGGCCCAGTCGTTCACCTTTACAGAATGTATTTATTGTAAGCACATATGCATTAGTAACTTGGTTTTGAGTAGATCTTTGCCTGACTACAATTTATAGTATCGCAGCAAAAAACACTTTAGTAGAAGCTGAAGGGATTCCAGTAGTTTAAGCATACCGACTGCACAAAACACTGATCACACTTTTTCACCTTCCCCACAATGCACTCACACCATCTACACTTTCCATAAAGAAAAAGTGAGATAAAAAAATCAATTACAGTTTCATTGACTCAGTACTTGCTGCTTCTGAAGCGGGCATCGAAGCAATCATGGTATACGCTGCTACATGCATAGGTCTTGCATGATGCAGGTCCTGCTATGCACTGCACACGGGGCACACGTTGCAAACAGATTTCTTTTTGCAGTGCTCAAGTATAAGAACACACTGAATCAAACATGACTGCGTTGTCACGCATGCTTCAGTGCGTCAGTGTTCATGATTGCTACACGAGCGATTTATCTAAAGACGGATGCACTTGAAAGAAATGAGTGAAGCAGCACAGCGAACTTGTACTGAACTGGATTCACATGCCGAATAGAAGAGCGCAGTGTCAGCTGAAACGGGCTGCACGGCTGATAATGTAAGTACTTCCCATATATATATATATATATATATATATATATATATATATATATATATATATATATATATATATCAAAACTTTTATTTAAAAGAAAAAGAAAAGTGCAGAAAGCGAGTGGGTGGAGCCCCTAGTCCAGGGCCCCACTGGCTTGAGCGGTCCGCCGTGCTTGGTCGAGGAGCGCTAGTTGCATCTCCCGATCCTCGCTGGCGAGCCAAGTCTCCCACTGCTCCCTTCCGGAAAGTTTGCCGGCTATTTTTGGTGTATTAATTTTGGGTGGCCGGTTCTGGCAGTCCCACGTAATGTGGGCGAGAGTTGGCCGGCCTCCGCACCAAGGACAGCGAACGCTGTACAGCGTTGGGTGAATGGCATTTTTCAAATGAAGGTTTGGAAATGTGTGCGTCTGTATTCGGCGCCAGTCATAAGAGTCCTGCCTGGATAGGTCAGGGTGTGGTGGACTGCACTTTCTTCGCTCGCGCCGCTGGTGCTCAAGGATGTCTCGTGGTAAAAAGGGATTTTCGTCAGAGTGGTCGACCGCTCGGTTGACAAAAGCACGAGCTGCGCCGTCCGCTCTCTCATTGCTCTCGAGTCCTGCGTGACCCGGGCACCAGATGATCATGTGTGTCTGCGTTAGGTTGGATCCTAATAGGTGAGTGGTGCTGTGTGGTAGCCTCCCGGTGAGGAATAGTCTACATGCGACTTGGGAATCTGTAAGAGTTATCGACGATTGTCCCAGAGCGTCCTTAGTTTTAATAGCTAGCGCGATGGCTGAAGCTTCTGCGGTATTCGCAGATGCAACTCTAGCCGTAGCGCAAGTCACAAGCCCTTGATTTGCGGCCGCTCCTACCACTGCGAGGGCGTATTTGTAAGTACCACATCGAGCGACATCTGTGTAGACTGTATTCGGGTTTCCACCGAATTGCTGCATTAACTTTCGAGCTCGAGCACTTCTACGTCCCCGGTGGTATTTTGGACTCATGTTCTTAGGGATAGGGGCTACTATGATCCTTTCACGAAGGACTCTGGGTAGAGATTCGAGTTCTTCTCCCACATACTGTGGACGAGTAGGGTAACCCACGCGGCAAAGTAATTTTCTGCCAGAGGAGGTTAAGCTAAGCCGCTCCCGTTGAGATATGAGCGTCGCTGCCCGTAGCTCCTCGTAGTTATTGTGAATGCCGAGGGCCAGCAGGCGTTCAGTGGAGGTTCCCTGTGGTAGGCCGAGAGCCGCTTTGTACGACGTTCTAATCAACGCATCTAGAGCCTTTAGTTCTGTTTTCGTGGGGTCCTGGAAAGGGAGGCTATATGTGAGACGACTTAGCACAAAAGCCTGAACGAGCCGGATCGTCTCTGTTTCCTTAACCTTTTCGGTGATAAGTTACCCATAGTTCGGCTACTAGTGTCTTTCGCTTTCGGAAGTTATCTTTACCACTGGAAACAGCGCAAAACTTGCCCGTTAAACTTGAGTCACCCGACACCACACGAAACACGCCGCGGTTGACCGACCCAACTTCCACACGGTTCATTCACCACATCACACGACGTCAGGAGTGCCATATTTTAAATCACTGC
The DNA here is from genome assembly GCF_050947875.1 of Dermacentor variabilis. Lineage (NCBI taxonomy): Eukaryota > Metazoa > Arthropoda > Arachnida > Ixodida > Ixodidae > Dermacentor > Dermacentor variabilis. The sequence continues at coordinate 5,169,073 of NC_134572.1, read as the reverse complement.
AGCACCAAACGGACCTGAAAATTAATTTCCTTCGACAGAGTTTCTCAGCTGGGTTCCATACTCGCCAGTTACGAACTCGATGGACGCGCTAGGCCTACGCGTAACGTAAACAACATCAGCGATAGGCGAGTGCTGATTGTCCAGACTTCAGAGCTCGTAAACATGTCTCCATTCGTTTTGAGCACAACAAAATACACATACAACAAGCACAGACGTTGCGGAAATCGTGATTCGGCTGGCTGTTTTAGCAGACGATCGTACCGAGCCCGGCGGAACCCAGTGGGCAGGTTGGATTAGTCTGCGTCGTTCGAAGTCGCTTCGGATCCACGTCGCGCTGCCACAACCCACGGTCGTCGGTCGGTCGTGTCGTTGTCGGCCTACCACACTGTCTTTCTGGAACACAGTCGCGCGCGTCGTGCGTCCAGAGAACTCGGACGATTGTTGGTGCCGGCGCCTTCGCACGGTCGGCCATCATAGGCATAGCAGCCGGAGGATTCGCAGCCTCCGATTGGTTGACGCTTGCGACACGCCGAAGCCTCTCATTGGGGCACGCCGGCGCAGCGTCGCCTCGCGTCGGCAAACTTCTAGCATCGGCAGTAGACATCATCGCTGCACGTCGTCACGCTTCGCCGTGTTCCCGACCGACGCTTTTGACGCTTCGGCGCGTGCCGAAGCTTTCCGACGCGTGCCAGTGGTTGGGGCATTACGCTCGAGCCTCGCTGCTGTGTACCACGTTACTAGGCGTGGGTTTAACAGCTGCTTCGCCGGTGCGAGCGCGTCAACTCCTCGCCGCAGGCGCCAATGCAGCCTTTGATGTGGAATAAAACATTCAGAGAAGCGAAGCCGTGTCTAACCGTGCTTAAAAGAGGTTTTGCTCGTATAACTTTTTTTTTGTATTCAAGGCCTTCGTACCACGAGGCCTCTGCGAGCGTTCGGCAACTGGGCAGTTCTCCGTTTAGGGACTCGTTGGCACCGCGTTTCCCGGTCGGCAGTCAGACCTGACAAAAGCAAGGGCGCGTGAAGTCACCTCACCTTTGACGACGGTATCGGTCCCAGGGTCAACGGTAGAGAGCCTAGAAAGTGCTCGTGTACTTCAATGCGCCGCGCCACTTATTCTGAACACTTGAGAAATGAGCGGCTCAACAGTGGCAACGCAGCGACCCTCGTATAGAGTGTCGCGACAAGCTGTAATCACGCAGCACACACTCCATTTTCTCTCCATTCTTCTTCCCCAGTGTAGGCTAACGAGTGGTCCCCGCAGGAACCAGCTTATACCTGTTGCGAATGATTGCTTTTGAATACCATCCTTGATCCCGAATCCGCAACAAAAGCGAAGCGTATAGACTGACCATCCACGGGCCGTAACGATCTGCTCCCGCTCAGCGAATGCGGCGAGCGCAACTTAGTTCTGCGCCCGCCGAATTCGCGATGGCGCGCGACGTCATCCACGGCGGCCGGCACAGAGATTATCGGGATCCGCGTGCCGGTGTAGCAGGCTGCGGCGAACGAGCGACGCTAACTTTTTTTGCAGAGCTGGTGGCAAGCAATTCCTGAACTATCTCATTTGTCGCGGCGTCCGTCAAGGCATGCAGCGTGCCACTATTCAAGCGCTGCTTGTGCAGACGTTGCACGTTCAACGTAGGAATTCATTTTTTACGAAGGCAGCTGTACAATATGCATGAGCTTTTTGTTGTATTTTTCGGTTGCGCTGTCCGCACGTCTTGCTACGCCTTGCGCGCCGCGTGCAATGCATAAGCGGCATTCTTGCATATAATCACAGACGCGCAAGTGCGTAAATGTCTCTCGTGCATATCCAGCATCGGGTGCTTGCTTGTTGCACGGGTGTGTTCTGCATTTCGGCCCCATCGGAGTGCGGCCGTCGTGGCCGGGATCAGAAGAATTCGGCTAATTGGTTGCTTCTTTCGCTTAAGCAAGGAGTGGTAAAGCATATTTTTTCAAGCGCAATAGATTACAACGTCATAAAATTAGCGCGCTAAAAAGTAAGACCGGAAGAACACTTAAAAACACAGTCGCGCAAACGTGCGCAGCGTCGCATATGCCCTGTTAAAGCTGTCGACCGCCTTTCAAAATTTTCCGCCGCTACTCGAAAACCAGACACAGCTACAAATAATCAACTGTTGCAGTGGCATTCCGACAGCCTTGTAACGTCGCGGGGCGCGGACTCGTTATAACTTATCGTTTTGTGTTCGATGTCGACAATATAGCACTTTGCTAGTACCGATGCCGCCCCCGAAGAATGGCCCCGACAATGTGGCGCCGTCACGTGCTTGCCAAGCCTCGCCGCCTGCGTGCTGCTTTTCAGACACGCGTCCGTCGGAAAGGAGTCTTCGCCGCTCGATTGGTGCACTGAGGCACGCAACATACCTTTAAATGGCTTTGTTTTCATGGCGTAAATGCAAGCTGTCAACACGTCAGAAACGCACAAGTGGAGCCATACGAAGACGCTGTGCGGATACTCCTCGAAGCATTTTTCTCGCGGCGTGGGTGGCGGTCCGCGATTTCCTTTCTGCGCTGCATCAATAATATGCGACCGTGTCCTGTAGAGCTTGCCATTTTCCTGCACAAGCACGCATCAACTTGTCTCATTCCTCGCCTTCAACTTGCGCTGCCCGTATGTGTTCGTTTGTATACGGCGCGTCGAGTGCAATTAAAGCGTTGGCGCTCGATCGTTACCGAAGCAGCCATTGCCATGGAGGCGCCACATATACGCGTTCGCTGCGCGCAGTATCGCAGGGACAGTAACGACGATGGAAGCGCAGTAAATTGCGACGAAGCGGTCTACCGAAAACTGTTAGCCAACGGTGTTGAAACAGCCTCAGAGTCGCAGCTGACTTGACGGTCCTTCTCTGCAAATACGGCGCGTTATCTGCACGGCCACAGAAGCGGTGGAGGCTTCTCCCGCGCTCGCGCAATGCCCGAACGCAACTGCGGGCCTGGCCGTGGTGCCTTCCGGCTGGTGCAAGCGCAGCTTGGCCGCCGCGCCCTCCTGGAGGTTTCTGTTCGCGCCTTCAAAGGCTGTTACCTACGGTCGTGCGCAGACCTTTACGCGCCAAGTGACGCGTGTGTCGCAACGTGGTCCGCTTCTTGCGCGAAGCCGGCAATCGTCGAGACTGCGTAGGTGCCGAAGCCCGCACACCTCCTAAACCGAGTATTGTCGCCCGCGTCGTTTGAGGTTCGACTTTCATCGACCTTTTCATTTGAAATTTTACTGGGGTAGCTCACTGCATCATTAATAGCTTACTGAATCATTGTTGGCACGGACGTACACGACTTCCAATTCTTACTTTCGCTTTATTTCTGCAAATCCTAACCATAAGAGGGCACGCGCACTGGAAGCACTAGCGGAGGCTGCCTAACCCGTATTTTCTCCCAACCGTACGCAGCATGCACACATACAATATAGTATACACACACAGGACAAAGTTTATTATATTTTTAAAGAGGTAGAGTTGACCAATTAAAAATTATTTCTAAAGGTATGGATGGCCTATGCCTAGAGAATGAATGTGTTGATGTATGTTCACCACGCTTCAAATGGCTTTGCGTGCTCTTTTGACCACGAAAAGAACCCGTAGACTTCAGTGACCCCTTCTGCAGTTTTTATCAATGGTGTGTGAAATGCATGCGAATGTTGTATATCTCAGTATTGCTTTTCCTTCCAGTAAGCAATGGTAACGACTCATAAAAAAAAAAGCTCTTCTAATAATTTACATTTATTACGGATAAACGTCGTCGCTTGCATGCAGAGGTCATAAATATATACAGGGTGTCCCAATTAATTATCATGCACCCATATTTACAAAAAAGAGCAACTGCGTTACTTGAAGGAAACCTTGTACACATTTTTTCAGTACAGTGGAGTAGCCGCCAGTAAATTTTTCATTAATGAGTATTAATTAGATAATTGTGATGATCTAACTCGAGACTTACTCTTCTAATTATGAAAGTGTCAATCAGGCATTTGAAGGGACAGCCAAGGGACATCTAACTGCAGTACTTTCAGCGACGTACTAATGGCGTACGAACTTTTTTACGACTGAAAAATAAACCCTGCGAAATATGGAGACCACCACGTAACTGCGCTCCCACCCGCATCTTAAAGCAGCGCCCTCGGAAAGTCTCCCTCTGAGTTATCCAGAGCCGGTGCCTTATCTGCCGACCGAAGTAACACGTCGCGTTTAGTGTTAGTTGCAAACAAGCTGTGATGGCTGTTGTCTTAGCATAGGTAAAGTGCACGGATGTTTTTCTTTTTTTTTTTCCACAAGACCTATCACCACGAAAGCGAACAGACAACGCCAGTGCAAAAAGGTGCGTTTTGTTTCGCCCCAGTCGCCATGTGTTTCTCTAATGAGCAGAAGGTAAACATGATCCTTGCCTTGGGATCTGCAAATGGCAACAAGAGAAAGGCCGCAAAGATGTGTATCAGTCATGGAAGTGTGGCGGTAGACCAAACGCATCGGCTATCATCAGAAATTATGAAAACCTGAGACAAACCGGTAGCTTCAAGAAGCAGCGGCGGATGATGCCATCTTTGAGTCATAGCCTATACGCACGGATGTCCTACCATTTATGGCCTCGAACCCTCATGCTAGCGTGCGGGACGTGGCCGCCCATGGTAACAATTTCCGAGTCATCAGTTTGGAGGATTCTAAATGACGGCCTTTCACCTGTACCACCTTAACCAGCACCAATGCTTAGAAGATAGGGACCTATAGAATTGTCTAGATTTCTCATATTGGGTCCTCACAAAAGCCGATGAGTCGCCGGACTTTTTTAGCCACATCATGAGCACAGACGAAGCCAATTTTAGCAGTAACGCCTAGGCAAATTTGCATAATGCACACTATTGGAGGGACTCCCATCTACACTGGGTAAAGCGCAACCGGTACCACTACCAGTGGTCGCTCATTGTGTGGTTCGGAATTTACGGCGGTGCTGTAATCTGTCCGATCTTCTTCGATTACACAAAGGGAAAAAACAAAAAAACTGGACAGCGTTACGTGAACGAAATTCTTGAAGCAGTGGTGGATGAGTTTCTCAGCGAAGTCCCGCTGTCACTTTCACTGGAAAGGTGAAGCAGTATTTGTGATAGCCAAGTATGCGACAACTAGACAATTACACAAAGGAAGGTTGCACCACCGAGAGGACTCAGGCTGTGAAATTGAACTGTCTCCTACTATGAAGTCGTATATACTTATATAACGGCGTCACTTCAGCGCTCAATTCTTCGAGTAGTTCACACGAAGTTGCTTCAACTGCAACATATATATATACATATATATATATAGTTCGGAAAGCTGGTCGGGCCCCAGCGCGCACCCCCTAAGGGAAAATGAAAACTCTCCGCCTATGGTCGAGAGGATAAAATGGCAAACAAACTCGTGTGACGTGTGCTGTCTGTACAAGCTAGGCCTGTGAATAGTCACACGCGCGCAGTCGCCAGTCTGCGATTGCTGCAAAGGAACCCGGAAACACTTTTCTAACGATCGTAGAATGACCGCACTATTGAAGGACGTCGCTTCGTGAATCTCCTGCCGCAGTTTTTTTTTTTTTTTTTTTTTTTTCCGAAGTACAGGGGCAATTGGGAGGTAGTTATCGCACCGATGCGCGGCTTTCCCTCTCTGTGCAGGACTGATGGCGAGGGGCAATGCCCCGCCCCAAAAGTAGGGCATTTTCTTCTTTACGCTGCTACTTCCGGTTCGGGCGTGCGCGGCGCTCTCAGCACGCGAGATGGGCGTTCGTAGTTACGTCACTGCAATCGGAGCACGCACTCGCCGCGGTACTCGGAGGCCATGCTCAGGAGACGCAACTGGCGTGTGTAGGCCGGACGTGCAGACAGGAAATTTATTAAACTCAAAATTAGCAATGTAGGGTCGCGCTCTCGCTATCAGGAAATCCGCCATTGCGTGTTGAGCCCGCTCGATCGCGACGTCCACTTCGCTGCTGTCGCTGCTGGCTGTGCGTGTTTGTTTGCTTCTCTCCTTTTGCTGTTTCGAACAGCGTTCTTCTTAAAGATCACGTGTGTGCGACAGATAGCGCAGTAAAGTGTTCGGGTTCAGTATAAGAAAATGTACTTTCGCGACTAATTGAAATTTTTGTAGCTAATTAAGATTACTCACTAATAAACAAATAATTATTTAAGGTGCACCTGAGCTGGGTGTTGCAGTTATATCTGCTTAGCGCAATATCCTCTGTCTGGAATCATTCTTAAGTTATTCGTTTCCAAAATGTGCTAAGGTATGCATTAGCGCTACAGTAATACTCCGGACTCTTGAGGGAGCGTATATTTCACACATTTTGAAAATTATTAGGTGGCGCTGGTTTTGGGATCTCAGCTAAGCACGCATGACTTCGTCGTTGCTCAACTTCAACGCTTAACATGAACTGACTTATTAAAAACTTATTTAGCCAATGTTTTTAGTTAGCTACATGTACACGGTCATTTATTGTGGAAGCTGCGTCTGGATCTTCAGATAATGATCCTGAAGAGGCTGAATTGCGCTTTCACAGGCAAAAAGTGTGTTCTGTGTAAAAAACACATATAAAACATGGTATAATTGAAAAGCGTTTGAATTTGATATCCGTGGCAGACTTATTACTGGAAAATTGGTGACAAGCGACGAAATAAAGAGCTGACAGGACAAAGCGCATTTCTGCCCGTTCTTGTCCCGTGTTGATTTTGGCTTTGCTTGCTTTTTCGTCATGAACGTGCAGTGCTCGTATTTAAACTGCGCTGCATGCTTTAGGTGACAGCTAGCATATAAGCATTTGACAGCGAAAGCTTCTGGGATTCGAACTTGTCAGCGATCCATTATTTCTGTGAATTCCTCGATGTCTCGTTGAGTTATTTATCATAGCGAACCACAGCTCGGTCAAGCTTCCCACGGCGTCGTTAAAGACCTTCATTTTCCATTGCGCGTCTCTGCTCCTGTCGCGGCCAGCACGACAGCTGTCAACCCCAGTTCACACTACGTCACGACGGCGCCAGCCGTACCAGTGGTTGAGTCCTAGTGAGATAGCATTTCTGCGCTTTACTATGTGTATTCGAATACCGCAGTTAGTCCCGAGCTTCCCCTATTAAAAAAAAAAGGGGGGGGGGGGGTAAGTAAGAGCTTCGGTTTCGTCCGGAAGCACCGACTGCGACGTTGCGCTTGAACTTCGCGGGCGTCGCTCTGCGCATATGCGTACGCGGGTCCGACTAACGCTGCGCACAGTAGTATACGCCGGTGCGCCAAAATTTGTGGCGCCACGAAAAAATTTGTAGCACAACCGTGCATAGGGGCCTGTAATGACATTGCACAGGCTCCATTCACTACGCTGCCCGTAAACATCGCTTCCATGTTGGAGCTCCGATATTGTTTTGCGCTATCGATAGTTCATAGTTTGAGAAGATTTAAGGTGGACGTTTGTTTGTGGGCTGCCATTCTCAAAATTCTGAAAAATAACTTATTCCTGAATGTAAGACCAGGTATGAGCAACCTTATTCATACAATAGTGTAGCGATAAAGCCGCGTTACAGCATGGCATATATAGTATGGCATGAAACGTACACATACCTGAACACATCCAGAGCCTCACGGCAACGACGACGGCGAAAATTCATCTGGAGTGTTCATATTATTGCTATAGCAGGAATAATCCGTCCTACCCAATATAACTGTGTTCGGGCCAGTCACTAAAGAAACGCTTTCAGCGTGAGACAGCTAAGCGATTTGCGCCTGACGTGGCAATTCGGCGCACGCGGTCACGGCACGTGCAAACAGCGTCATTGTGCGTGCAGCTCACACAGGCTCGGCTGCACCGCCTTCCGTCCAGCTTCGGCGCTTTTCTCTGCGGCTCCTAAATCAGCGGTTCGGCGCCACGCACGCTCGTCCGAAAACAAGCGCTGTCCGTGAGGCGCACTTCCTACATTTTCAAAACTTCCCGTGGGTCGGTCGCGATAGGCTCCGAGGGCGCGCAAAACCGTCGTCGACGGAAGACCAGTTTTTCGGGGACCTGTGCTGGCTCTCGGGCGCCGCAGAGAGGTTTCCAAGGAGACGAGCCAACTTTGCGCAGCACGCGTGATCTTTGCATGCACGCTAACGCCTGTGTACGTAACGCAAATGACGCCGCTTCCGGTACAAGTCACGTGTACCGAGCTTGTGGGCACATTACGTGCATTTTTTTTTTCTCCAGCGTACTACATCTGTGCGTACGTATATACGCTGCTATGGACATATGTAGCTTATGTGAGAGTCTTACACCTTCCCGCGCACACAGTAAGGAAAGCTCGGTTCCATTGCAAGAGGAACTTGGTCACTTTACGCGAATTTTTTCGTTAAACAAACAGATCAAGGAAAGCGAATGTGCCATTCTAGTAAATGAGCGGGGCCACTCATTATCCGAGCTTGAGAACTAAACCGTACAGATCGTTTCGCTGAAGGAAAACTATATACTTGCAAGCCTCCACGGTGAGACAGGTGGTGAGGCTTGCCGTCAAAGGATTTCACAGCTGTTCGGTCGCTGCGGACCACGCACTGTGTCGTTTTCAAATAGCGGGTGTGGTGCACCGGCCTACGTTATTTCCGCCGCCGATCGCATTACACGAAGGCGACCGCAGCTGGCACGTGGCACGCGCTTGCGTTGGCCGTCCGTTTCGCGTCATGCAGCGTGCCTGCTATGGTGCGGTCGTCGCGAAACAACGTTGGAAGGAATGTGTTTGTCGCTCCGCGTGCGTCCGATGCGAAAGAAAGCAGTTACGTGCAGCCATGTGTTATGCAGACGAGGAAGCAGCGGCAGTTCCTGCTGGCAAGAACAGTGCTATGCCCGTCCGCAGGAAGATTAGTTTCTCCGGCCGTAAAAAGCGTGGCCTCGTGCCGACGCCGTGACTAGAAACGCGCCGCACCGTGGATACGTCGGCCCACTTTCATCGTTCCCCGCGTAACCACCACGGTAACCGGCCGACCTGTTTCTGTGGTCGGCGAGCGACATCAGCGGAGGTGGCCGTCTGCTCAACGGGGAAGTGCTGCGTTGTCTGTCGGCTGCGAGAGGCGCCTCAACGAACCACATTAGAGGGACCCTAAAGAGAACTAGTAAAAATTAAAATGTTGGGATTCATTTGAAACATTGGCAGTCACTTAAGTATCCTCACGTGATTTGAATGCGAAATCCAGCCGAATTCACCTTAATTCACTGTAATCCACCTTAAGTAACCTTACTCTAACTCGTTATAGCTTTAATTTACTGCGATTCACCTTAATTAACCATAATTACTGCTAGTAAACTTTGTTATACAAGGTGCTGATGACGTCACCTCCTTCCCGTCGACGGCACCGTCACGTGCCCAATGGCAGCCAGAACCACGGAGTCGCCGGGGGAGCGTGCTCGTCTCGCACCCCGCAAGCTCGGGTTCGGTTCCCGCCCAGACCGAAATTTTCCAAATTTTCTTTTCAAAGTCATTAATTTATTTTGTTTATAGGAACCTCCCCGAAAAATGGGTATTATTGAACTTTCTATTTTTACTCTTTGCACGCTCGGCCATTTTTGGTACCGCCGCTTAATCACGCTGGATTTTCTGCCGCATGAAACATATTCTGCTTTCGCATTAAAAACGAGTTCGTCATATGTAGCGAGAACAGGGCTTTTCTGAGCGAGAAAGGTTGTAAAATGGGAAACCTAAGTGGCGCCGCCTGTTGTGGACAAAGGTACTTCTCATGTGACATCGGCACTGGCTGGTTAGCATAGAGGGTCGTCACGTGGAGATTACGTGAACACGTCCGTTTTGGCGCGGGCGGTTCATATTGAGGAATATCAGCGAGACCATCCATCCATCGGCAGCACTTTTCTATGCAGCAAATATATATATATATATATATATATATATAGGCACACAGAAAACGGATATAATAATAATAATATTTGGGGTTTTACGTGCCAAAACCACTTTCTGATTATGAGGCACGCCGTAGTGGAGGACTCCGGAAATTTTGACCACCTGGGGTTCTTTAACGTGCACCTAAATCTAAGCACACGGGTGTTTTCGCATTTCGCCCCCATCGAAATGCGGCCGCCGTGGCCGGGATTTGATCCCGCGACCTCGTGCTCAGCAGCCCAACACCATAGCCACTGAGCAACCACGGCGGGTAACAGAAAACGGAAGACAGGCTTGTAAACGAATAATTTATCAATCCAGCTCGACTTCATGTTTTCCTTTAGTGTCCTCCTAAAACACGGTACACGATCCCCCCGTCCCAATGCCGCCGGAAATCAGCAGCAGAACGCCTTATAGTTGGGGATTTGCGCGTAGTCCGTGCTGTCGCCGAGGTCCCACTTAATCGATTCTTAAATTATTTCTGCGATAATAACTACGTGTTTTCGTGGTTTCTTGTCCAACTGCTTTGGCATATAACCAGTGTTGTGACTTCGGAGTGGAGGACGAGACACGGACTCTTTCCGCAAACGAAGAAGAAACGAAAAACTTTGTACAATGTTTACAGATAGGGGATAATACCGTACATGAAGCCGTAAGAGCGCATCAGGCCGACTGGGCGGCCGGAGCAACACCCGCTAGAGAACTCTGGAGGCAACTCTCTCTCTCTCTTCACAATGGGCCTGTTCTCCCTTAAATCCCTTTGGCGACTCCTACTCGGCAGGAACCAGTTTGGCGACTTCTCGTCGGCAGGAACCAGGCGGGGCAGGGTGATGACGTCACCCGCGTCGAATTCTCGATTCGTCGCGGAGATGGCTGGGTGCTTCTTTGAAGCCTCCTCCCGTGTCGAATTCTTCATTCGTCGCGGGGAAGTGGGAGCTCTCGTCGCCTCGATGATGGGCACGTGGTACGGCAATACGTCAGTCAAAGCGAAACCAATCTGATCGAAAACGTAACGACGCCTTTACCCGTGAAGCGGATTTCAGAGTGTTGCCGTAGCCACGCGTGCGTTTTTGATTTCCAAAGCATAAACTAATACGCGAGTGTCTAATAATATACTTTCTGCAATTTTAAGCAATAATTGTTCTGTACTTAATAAGTCAACTTACGTACAGTAATCTCCCAGAATATATTTCAAGTATCAAGATTTCACCGCCAGGTCTCGCCGCTTGCTGGTTTTTGAGACTTTCTTTGCCAAGTTAAAATTATAATTCCTACTTAAATCGCGAAGAGCTTGCTGGATTCTATCACTATAAATTATGGTAATTTCATTTCCATCAACGTCTCGCAGCACATTCTGGCGAGTTGTCAGTCCCTTTAAACCCTCGCCTAGTCACGTGGTACCGCAGCGGCGAGGCTCCGAGTGAGCGCAGCTGCGACGCCTCTCGGCCGCGGATCACGTGGCGTGATGTCACACCTGCCACTCTTGCGCTCCGGCGGCTCAAGGTCACTGCGACGAGATGAAAGACCTTGCGAAACATTGGCGTAGTAGAGCTTTATTTCTAAAAACTTGCGAACATATCTTTCAGCGAACAGCATCGAGGACCAAGCAACAATAATCGTATGCCGCTGTATATTGCGCTTGGTCGGCGGTTCCTACGGAATATTGGCCTCGCCTGCGAAGTGTTGGCTTCTCCGCAATTAAGTACAGCCCGATTTCACCACGTGATGGCGCTCGGCGAATAGCGGCGCTGATAGTATTACATGTTCGCTACTCTGTGCGCCGCGTCGTGACGTAAAGCGTTCTTTTTTTCTCCCTGGGTGTGTCGTTCGCGCGTGAGAAGGAACAGATCGGCAACGTTTTCTTTTAGTATGATCAAAAAATGTTTCAGTGCCCCTTTAGTAGCTGCTTATCGTGCATTGGGGGCTAAAATGCACTAAGCGTGTCGATAAGTTTTTCGGATGAAAACGCAGACCTCAGCAACAAACAGATGCCTCTCGGGAGACGCCAACCGTTTTGCTAGCAAACGTTGGGGCTCGGAAGTTGTCGACGGACGGTCTGGCCGCCATATTCCTGAACATCCACCGCGGTGGCTGCAGTGCATGAGGTCGCAGGTTCGATTTCAGACCTCGTCGGCGGAATGGAAACGTTCTCCCGCGCCGATATCTCAACGAGAAGTGGTCAAATGTGTTGCAGATCTCTCGACCACAGCATCTCACACAGCTCGTGCGTTGCTTTCAAAAACCACGAATTAACCAATTTTATGGAAACCGTTCGCCCCGTGCTCGGTCAGGTTGCCCTGCGTTTGTTTCTTTATCTGCGCGTTTGCCCATCTGTCCATTCCCATGACCTGGAGCGGGCGGCAACGGTGAACAAAGTATGTCTGGCGGTGGAAGTGTGACGAGTAAAAGTTGGGATAATGCGCACGAAGCTGATTTCAGAACAAACAGTGGTGGCTCTTACATAGATATTGGGGGCGAGCTCCACCACTGGAAAAGCTGGCGCCATCGTCGGCTTGACGTGGCGTGAGGGATCACGTGTACACTGCGTCCGCGTCGGCTGCTTCGGAAGCGAGCTGAAAACGAAAGTTTAAAGTCCCACCTGAGCCGCGGTTCTGATTAAGTGGTGAGGCTTTACCGCCTTGGGTGTCTGCTTGACAACATTTGAAAGTACTATAATAGGTAGTGGCGCCTTTGGAGGCGTGCAGCATGGTAGGCTACTGATCGGTGCCGCAGTGCCGGACGTACGCGACGGAGTCCGGTGTCAGCCTTATTCACACATAGCCGCAGGGCTTGGCTGGCGAAACTTAGAACCGGCAGACAGCCATCGGCTATGATTGGGGTATGCAGCAAGCACAGACGCGAGGAAGATTTCTTCTACGGCGCCGGGACTGTGCGATGTTCGGTGAGTAACAGAAAACGCGCACTGAGACAGACGCTCGCCCGCGCCCGTTGCCCGGCTAATGTCATGACGGTTTGGTCTATGAACTTGTTGATGCTAGATACTGACAAGTTCACTGGAACGGAAAGGGAGCGGCAAGACGCACATTAAAAAAGGCATGGCATATGATCATGTTTGTGTTATTAATTAATGCACTGGATTACGAAAAAGAAGCAGAGGGAAATCTCCCGCTGAGAATGCCGATAAACATACAGTGCGAGGCAACCTGAGACATAATATTGAAATGTCCAAAAATTTAGAAGACAAAAAAGATTGAATCGTCGCGACGGCACATCAGTCTCCGTAGGCGTCGAAGTCTCTATAACGAAATTATTTTTGAACAGTTCCGATAGCGTCCACGCAACAATGGTTCCTATTGTGCTGTCAAATGCCCATATGCTGCGGCCTAAACCTCACGGCACGGTGCGAAAACGCGCTCACAGCGAAAGCAAAACATTGTGCGCGGACATGCACGCAGACGCGCAGTCGGTCGCTGCGAACCCGTGCGATCGCTGCACTGAGGCTTCACTCTGTTTTGCCCCATTTGGTTATACAGACAGCCGACTATAAGAACATATTTCACATAGCTCAGCGTTTGCCTACCTTTCACGCAAGAAGCCGGTTCGGGAGACTCCACCGCGGCGACCGCTCGCAGTGGCGTCCACTGTACGTATTCGGTAAGAAGATAACGTCTGTAAACGATTCTGTGCTTTCAGTTTGCGCAAGATTATCATCTCGACAGTCCCTCGGTTTTAGAGTACCTACATGAATGTCCAGGAGGGCTGCCGCGTGGTGTTCTTATTGAGCGCCGTAAGCGAAACCTATGAGGAGCGCGCCGCGTAATCCCTCATACTACGCAAGGGAGGCGCTTCCGACAGATGGCGACTCCGTAACTCCTCGAATACGTCGCCAAGCAAGAACAGGAAATCAAAGAGAGTTGAAGACGCACGTACGAAATCCACGCCCGGCTCCGAAAATCCCGCATGCTTATCACTGTCTATCACTTCCAGGCACTCGCCGCATGAGATCACTTTCCTCCGTTATACAGCGGAAGCCGTGCTTCCTCATCTTCCATTGTACAGCGCCTATATGTGGCTAGTGCAATTAAGGGTGAGTGCGTAGCTGCACCGCACAAGAGTCTGCTTGCTACGTGTTTACCGCTAGGGACAAGAATACAGAGTTGAGGGCTCCATTCGCGTTCGTTTCTGGGGGAGGCCAACGTGTGCCTATAAATGCACCAGCGTTAGTTCTGCAATCAATTCGCGCTTCCTGCGCATCATCCCAGGTTTTCCTTGTTGTGCAGCGCATTTAAAACGCGGTGCGCCAAACCGTCAGGAGGAAGGTCCCGCAGTGCGCGGCGTCGGCTCTCCTGGGACCATTCTGCACTTTGGGTCTCGAAACTGGTGCCTGCCATTCTCTGGAGTTCTGCTCGAGCCTTCGGCACTTCATTCCCAACAACAAAGTCAGCTCTAGACATTTAGCGGAATGTTGCCCGTTGGCCGTTTGCTTTCTTTTTTTGCTGAAGGAAATAATTAACGGGCCCTTCGAGTGATCCTCCTGACGATGAAATTGCGGTACCTGTCACAAGACACTTCTACGTGGCCTGTTAGGAATGCAGAAAGAAATCGCATGGCAGCATAAGTTTTGTGCATTTGTGCTGGCGACTGTACAATCTGCGTAACTGTTAGGACACTCCTTTCGTAGCCGAAGGCAATGTTACTTCCCGCACTCGCGCTGTTTTCTGAACAAACAGCAGACTGTGTGAAGCATTGGACAAATATCCCCGAAGCATGTGTTTGCCCACCTGCATGCATGCCTCACTCTAACGGTATAAGTACTGCGCGCGTTCCCTTCCTTCTTCTCGTCTCTCTCGCCGCGCCCTTTCCGGCGGATATGGTATTTATCTGTGAACACTGCCGGATGAAGGAGAGAGGCTCCGTGCCGCATCGCGCCTGCCGGCTCTTCGTGCACTGCTATTGTGCACACGCAGACGACGGGCACGTCAGGTTTCCTCGCTTGCGGAGAACGCTCTCCCTTCCTTTTCTTTTTTTTTTTCTTGAGCGGAAAGACGTCGCTTGAAACTGAATACTTACAGGACTGTCTCGGTTTCTTTTCATAATTAAATTACTTGCGGGACATCGAAGTACGCTAAGAAAGCATTTTGTCGTTTGGCGGATGCAATCGCCAATTCGTCACGCAGCGTGACGCGATACCGTGGGCGCTGTTCTAGACGCCGTGAAAATTCTGCCACATTGTCGAATTCTGCAGTGACGTCGCTTTGAGCCAATCAGAGAGGCCGCTCTGCGGGCGCCTCGATAGTACTCTCTCCAGCGGTGGCGCTGCTGTCGAGGCGCACTGCACTCAGGGGTACAATCGGGACTCGATGTGAACCAAAGGTCAGTTGGTCGCCTCGCGTTGGGCGCTCACGGGAAGACTACAAATGAAGCTGTGCAGGGTGATATGGGCTGGACTAGTTTGGAAGTGAGGGAAGCTCTCAGTAAAATTGAGTATGAAGAACGACTGAGGAATATGGAAGAAAGTAAATGGCTGGGAGAGTGTTGACGTATCTGTACAGGAAAAACATTGATTCACAGTGGAGGAAAAGGACTAGGAAGTTTACCAGCAAGTATGCGGCCGGTAGGGTGGGCAACACAGCAAGAAAGAACGTCAAGCGGAAAGTCAGAGAGGCCGAAATAATCTCGCGGGTCGCACCAATGGAAAAGAAACCTGCCATGAGTAACTACTTAAGAGGAAAAAAAACTAAATTAGGAAAGAAGCAATTTTTGATAACTCAAAGGGAAGTTCATTACTTTTCCAAGCGAGATCGGGGTGCCTTATAAAACGCACCTATAAAGCGAGATATAAGGAAGAAGAAGCATGTGCTTGCTGCGGTAAAGCTAGGGAAACGACGGAGCATGTTTTATTAGAATGTGAAGACGTCTACCCAGCGGCCGATTTAGGCACCACTGGCCTCCTTGAAGCCCTTGGATTCAGCGGGAGCAGTGGTAAAGGAAACATGTCCGTAATAGACATTAGTAAGAGGCGATTGGAGGATTGGTGGAATTAAAGTAGGGAAACGACAAAAAACGGAGACGTACAAAACCACAGTTCGCAATAGGGGATCAGAAAATTTGGTTGTGGGAGTTCATAGTGATTTTTTTTTTTTTTTTTAGCCTACGTAGGACATTAGGCAGTATAATAGCAAGAGCTTGGTGGCGCAACCCACCGCTCCGTTCCAAAGGGGACGCTCATAACATCCATCCATCCACTGCAGAAACAGTGAGCTAGTGAATTGGACGCAAATAATGGATGCGAAAAAGACCGTGGAGATTTACAATAATGAGAAGAAAGAAATTAGAAGGGAAAATATGTACGATAACACAAAGGGCAGCGTCTTTCTATGTAGGCTCGAGCCGGTTGCCTAAGGACAAAAACATACCGGAGCAAATATTCGCAACTAGGTGAGGCATGTGTATGCGGTAGCAAAAATCCGTAGACCACTCAGCACATCCTAATGGAATGCGAAGGGATTCGCCCAGTGAGCGCCGTAGTTAACGTACACTTTCCAGAAGCGCTTGGATTGAAAGTGGACTGAAGTACCAGCCGGTCAGCGGTCGAGACAAGCAAGAGAGGTTTAGAGTGTTGGTGGAAAAAAAAGGCAGATAAGAAATTAATACGTCTGGGTCAGTTACCAGCATAAGCAGTGGTGCAAGGTAGGTAAAGAAGCTGTGAGGAAGGGAAAAATAAAGGAATTATGACATTTGTACAAAAAGGCTAGAGTGAAAAACATGTAGAGCATAAATCAACCAGGCTAGGTAACTATTTGTCACCGCCCCGTTTCAAAGGGGTTGCCAATAAATCATCATCGTAACCTATCGATTTGAGACCCAAGCTGACTGCCTGAGAACAAAAGCATACCGGGGCAAATATACGCCACAGAATAAGGCATGTGCGTGCTGCAAAGAAAAGAGAGAGAGAGAGAGAAATAGCCCGGAATTGACTCTGCACATCGTAATGGAATGCCAAGATATTGACCGAGCGAGACCCGTCGGGTGTGTCCACCTTCCAGAAGCACTGGGACTTAAAGGTGAAATGATTTACTAGTCAGCAGTCGAGATACGTAAGAGGCGATTGGAGTGTTGGTGGAAGAAAGGCAAGGAAGATATTGATAAAGCCGGAGTCATTTCAATGGTACGGTAGAGTGATGGAGGTGCCAAATACGAAAACTAAGATCGAAATCAGATAAGCAAATGACTATACAGGCAAGGATGTAGTAGAAAATGTTTAAATCAAGCGGGCTATAGGGGAATATTTGTTCCCGCCCCGTATCAAAGGGTATACCACTAAACATTGTCGCCACCTACCGCATGCCAATCAAAAGCTGACAAAATATTGAAAATAGCGAAATTTTGGTAATGCCCTGAACAGCACCCCGTATTGAGCAACCTGCGCTTCTCTCACGTAGAGGTGTCGTCCACTTCTGGGTGAAACAGCTCATTACTAGTCGGTCCGGTGCAGCTCACACTTGCTTCACGGGGTAAATGAATGCCTGCACGATACGCCTAACGATGTCGAAAAATGAAATAAGTTTTCTGGATTTTATGCAAGACATCAGCTGCTGTAAGCTCTTGAATACTGATGGTTGTTTCCTCTAAAAATTCCCGACCCTCTATATGCCGCGCCATTTGATGCTGCTGAGCCATGGAAGATCGATCAACAGGATGAACAGGACACGGATGCGTCGTGTGAACCCAGCTGCAGATGATGCGGCGGAAAGCTGTCGAGTAGCGTCGGCGTATTAAGCGCGGGAGTCTTTCGCAAATATGCCTTGAGAAGCGTATCAAAGATTTGTGAAGCGTGAAGCCCGCTTCATCGACCAGTGGTCCAAAATTACGCGCATGTTCTTGGCGACCGTGTTTTGGATCGGTCGATACCGCCACGTGGGACGATGTTCCTTTCTCTGTTTAGGGGCAGCGAAACGTTGTCGTGCCTTTACACGCGATATTAGTCGTCGACACGCCGCCATCCCAGGAACACAGAGTTGTAGCCGTCTGCCAGAGAACATCGGACGGACCATCCGGTCTCGGGATTCAATACCAGTCACGTGGGCATCCGTCAACTCCACTGCGCAGTGGAGTTGCAGTGGAGCGCAGTGGAGTTGCTGCGCAGTGGCGCCATCTATGGGCAGTCGACATGCTGGCTTGGTCGTGCGCTCCGTTTTGCATGGCAGGTGTACGCTCGGCGCTGGTTTCTGGCGTTTGTTTTCACGCTCGTGCGGTCTATTTAGCATGCGTCTTTTACGTGGAAAACGGTTCTGTGAGACGTACTGAAGTGGTTTAAGTCGGCATGGCTGGACTTTCTGCCGGCGTTGAGGCGGACGGAGCACGCAGCGCGATGTGTACGCGCATGTTTGAGCCTACAATCAGCCTCGGAGATCAATTGCGTATTTCTAAAAACTCAGTTCATTAGGGTTACCATATATCAGTATTCTTTAGTTCTAAACTGCAGTTTAGGAGCAATGAAACATACACGACGATCGTAACAGCGTGGGTAACGTTCTGCTATGGTAGAAGTTGAGCTGTTATATTTTGACAAGCGTTCAAACTCTTAGCTGTATGTTACGTTGAGTGACTACTTGGTTGGGTGGATGAGGTTGCCACCCCTGAATACAATTGTTTTGGTTAGTAGTAACAGCATACCTTACAGTGTGAATTAAGCTTGTCCAATAAAGCGACCGTTTACGAACTGCTCGAACGTCCGCTGTGTGGTAGATGCTGGATTATAGATGTCTGTTCTATATAGCGCATGGTCCGAGCATGCGGCATCAACCTTTATAGATCTATAAACGTTGTGCGGCGTGCCTATGCGAGGTCGTATTGCGGCATTAGCCCGTTTTCTCTTGCTTTTTCGAGAAAGAGGATGATAACCAAAATTTTCTTTCGGTTGTGTTGATTCCGTTCCCTATGACGCACTCATACGTATTACGGAAATTTGGTCATGAAAAATAGCTATCGCATTCCTTTTATGCGATCCATCTCATATATTACGACACTACAGCGCAAAAAAAAGGCAATGACGAAGCACGTAGCTTATATATATGTATCATGCTGGTTCACCAACCGAAGTGATCGCTTTGTTGAGCAGTGCCATCGACCTCATGCAGGAATGCTAGCGTAGACATATAGTGATTTCAAGCATACTAGACTTGAAATGCGTCAGAACGATGCTGGTGTATCACAAATATTTGATAGGACCTGCCGCCTCCCGCAGGGGCGTCTGCGTCAGCAGGCGTTTGGTGTGTTGCGACACCACGTACCCGAGCACACGAGGGTTGGACCATCCCGCGTGTAGCCGTGCGCGGCTTAGCAGTCTCCGGGGAAAGGGGGATCCTGGGGCGTTGAGCCGATGCCGGGTGTTTGAACCTTTAAGGCCCCCCGGCGGAGGCAACACACCTCTTTGGCCTCTGCTTCACGTAGACGGCACCCCCGGACTGACCCACCCGGGGGAAATCGGTAGTTGCCTTTTCCTGTCTCTCTCTCCCTATTACCTTCGTCTTTCCCTTACTTTCCACCTTTCCTGTCTTCTTCTGGTTTCCTTTTACTTCCAATTTTTCCAGGCAGCAAGGGTTAACCTTGTGTGGATAGCCAACCTTGGTTATTTCATATTTGGTTATAGTGGCAATGTACAGCTGGCGTTTGCAGGCCGTGTTTCACAGGTCCTGCAGCGTCCCCTTGTAGGACTCCACGGTGGGTGGCTGGCGTTACTGCCGAAATCTCACATATCTTTATGGCTAACTCCTTCCCCCCCACTCCCTGATCGCCCTCAGAAAAGAGGGCGCACCGATGAAGTATTCAAATTTTTTAGTCGGCAAAAAGAATCCTTCCCTCGTTTCCACGTCATCCATTCTGAAAAACCAGCTAAACCAGTGCGAACAATTTCCCCATTCCTTGTATCGAAGTCGCTTACCGAAGTTTTTGGCCCAGGCTATAAGGCGTCGAAGATGGCTAGCGGTGACCTCCTCTTGGAGCTCCGCGATCAGAAACAATTTGAGAAACTGCCTAAACTAGTATCATTTGGGGAGACTCAAATAGTAGTAACCCCGCACCGTACGATGAATACCACCCGCGGCGTTGTCTCGGACGATGATTTGCTGGAGCTCTCTGAGGCTGAACTCTTGGAGGGCTTCAGTGAACAGAATTTTATAAGTGTCAAAAGAATCAAGATGAGGCGAGATGGTAAAGAAATTGCGACCAAACACCTAATACTTACCTTCAATTCAAGTGTCCTGTTCGAGTCAATCGAGGCCGGGTACATCAAGCTCCGTGTAAGACCGTATGTGCCAAATCCTCTGAGATGTTTCAAATGCCAACGTTTTGGCCACAGCTCGCAGAGCTGCCGAGGCCGCCAAACACGTGCAAAATGCAGTGCACATGAACACACGTCTGAAGCTTGCGCGAACTCTTTGCATTGTGTAAACTGTGATGGAGAGCACGCCACGTACTCGCGGTCGTGCCCATCTTGGAAAAAAGAAAAAGAAATTGTCACGATCAAAGTGAAAGAAAATATATCATTCAAGGAGGCACGTAGGCGGGTGGCATACCTGCCTAAGAACACCTTTTCCGAAGTGGCGCGTCAGGGGGCAGGGCCACAACGGCCTCCGGCGGCTGTCCGACCCACACCCGGTGAGGCGGCAGTGACGCCATCCGCCCCCTCGGCGGCTGCAGCTAACGCTGCTACGCCAGCACAGCAGACGGGGCCATCGACCCCGAAGGTGGGCGCAAGCCGAGGCTACCCCAACCTCCCCGGCCCCATCCAGCGCTGGCAACAGCCGGCGCAGCCAGATCCCTTAGGTAGCCCCATCGACCTCCGGGCTGGTGGGCGCAGGGAATCTTGCCTTCCGAGGCAGGACCCTCACAGAAAACTTCTCGCTCGCAAGAGCATGTGTCCGGCGCCTCACAAGAGGCAATGGACACTACACCTGTCCTCACGGCGCGCCAAGCGCCTAAGGAGCGGCGAGGCTCCCTCGAACGCTCCAGAAAGGGCAAGACCCCGATTACAGGGCCTCGAAAGAGCTCTGTAACATAAGGTATCACTTCCTTTTCTGTATGCACAGCACCAATTTACTTTAAAAATGGATACACAATTCAGCGGAACGTCAGAGGTCTTCTTAGAAACCTTGATGATGTACAAGAACTCATCCACAAACATAATCCAAAAGTGCTGTGTTTACATGAAACACACTTAAAATCCAAACACACAAACTTTCTCCGAACGTATATTACGTTTCGCAAAGATCGCGATGATGCCGTCGCATCATCGGGTGGTGTTGCGATTGTCACTCATAAAAGTATGGCCTGTCAACCTTTACAGCTACAAACGCCCCTTGAAGCAGTGGCGGTTCGAGCTGTTCTGCTAAACAAACTCATCACTATTAGCTCTCTTTACATACCCCCACATTACAAATGAACGAAAAATGAATTCCAATCCTTTATAGATCAATTGCCAGAACCTTATGTTGTTATCGGCGATTTCAATGCGCACAGCTCCCTGTGGGGCGACTCTCGTATAGATGCGAGAGGTCGTCTTGTTGAACAGTTCCTTTTTTCCTCTGGTGCGTGCCTTCTGAATAAGAAGAAACCCACATATTACTGTCTTGCAAACACCTTTTCTTCAATTGATCTGAGCATAGTTTCCCCGTCCATAATGCCTGAACTCGAATGGGAAGTTACGAACAATCCTTACGGAAACGACCACTTCCCCATACTATTAAGAACACTTAAACAAAACGAATATCCACCACAGGCTCCTAGGTGGAAGATTGACACAGCAGACTGGGAGAAATTCCGAACCTTAACTAGCATATCATGGGATGACATGTCCTCGTTAGAAATTGATGCTGCTGTGGATTACTTTACAGCCTTCATTATAGATGCCGCATCTAAATGCATACGTGAAGTGGCTCGGCATGCAAACAGCATGTCCCGTGGTGGAACGATGAATGTAGAATCGCACGTAGGAATGAAAACAAAGCGTGGGGGTCGCTACGCGCTTCGCCCACTGCAGAGAATCTTGTTAACTTTAAGAAAGTTAAATCTCAAGGCAGGAGAACCCGCCGACAGGCCAGAAGAGAGAGTTGGCAAAAGTTTTTATCGAACATCAACTCGTTTACAGATGAGGCGAAAGTCTGGAACCGCGTAAATAGAATTAGAGGGCGACAAACATATTCACTCCCTCTGGTAAACACACAGGGTGATACGCTGCAACATCAGGCAGACTCACTTGGGGAGCACTTTGAGAGTGTGTTAAGTTCAAAACATTATTCGAAATCCTTTCTGAAATAAAAACAAAAAGAAGAATGTAAGCCACTCAAAAGAAAATGTCTACAGAATGAATCGTACAACTGCCCTTTCTGTATTGCCGAGTTGAGAGCTGCCTTGAGCTCATGCAAGAGCTCTGCACCCGGACCTGACAGAATCATGTATGAAATGATCAAAAACCTACACAATGACACCCAAGTTACACTACTCACAATTTTTAACACCATTTGGGCTGCAGGATACCTCCCAACTGCATGGAAAGAAGCCATTGTGGTTCCTGTTTTGAAACAAGGCAAAGATCCTTCCTCAGTGGCAAGTTACCGCCCGATCGCCCTCACAAGTTGCCTCTGTAAGGTATTTGAAAAAAAAAAAAGATTAATCGGCGACTCATCCATTTCCTTGAAATGAGCAAAATGCTTGATCCGTATCAGTGCGGCTTCCGAGAAGGGCGGTCCACAACCGATCATCTTGTACGTGTTGAAGGAAATATCCGGGACGCATTTATACATAAACAGTTCTTCCTATCGATATTTCTCGATATGGAAAAGGCGTATGATACAACGTGGCGTTACGGAATCCTAAAAGACTTGTTAGAAATGGGCATCCATGGTAATATGCTGAACCTAATAGAAAGCTATCTGTCCAGTCGTACCTTCCGCGTAAAAGTCGGTAATGTACTTTCGCGTCCTTTTACGCAAAAAACCGGTGTACCCCAATGAGGCATGCTCAGCTGCACACTCTTCATCGTGAAGATGAACACGCTTCGCGCTTCATTACCACCGACAATCTTTTATTCTGTCTACGGGGACGACATACAGATAGCTTTCAAATCCTGTAACCTCGCAGTGTGCGAGAGACAGGTACAGCATGGCCTGAACAAAGTGTCGATGTGGGCAGACAAGAATGGATTTAAGATCAATCCTAACAAAAGCTCTTGCGTTCTTTTTACAAGAAAGAGAGGAATGATCCCAGATCCTTGCTTAGAACTGGATAAACAACAAATACCTGTAAACAAAGAGCACAAATTTCTAGGTGTTATACTGGACTACAGACTCACTTTCGTCCCCCACATTAAACATCTTAAAGAAAAATGTCTAAAAACAATGAACATAATGAAACTTCTATCCCAGACTACGTGGGTAGTGACAGGAACTGTTTATTGAAACTCTATAAAAGCCTCATTCGATCACGATTAGACTATGGTGCAGTGATTTATCACTCTGCCGCCCCGAGCGCACTAAAGATGCTAGACACAGTCCACCATCTAGGAATCCGACTGGTCACTGGCGCTTTCAGAACAAGTCCCACACAAAGTTTATATGCAGAATCAAATGAGTGGTCACTTCATCTGCAGAGAACATATAGATCAGCCAAACATATTTTCTGAAAGTCCACTCTAATCCTGAACATCCATGTTTTAACACCGTTAACAATGTGACATATGCTACACTCTTTCATAATCGTCCCTCCGTAAGACAGCCTTTCTCGCTGCGTGTGAGGGAGCTTAGTGATCAAATGCATGTCCCACTCCTCGAGCTCCGCCTAATGCATCCAGCCAAGCTGCTACCTCCTTGCGAGTGGCGGCTCATACAATGCGATATATCTTTTGTGCAAGTCACAAAGCATGCTCCAGAGATTGAAATCCAAATGCATTTCCGGGAACTCCAGTACAAATACTCCTGCACGGAGTTCTACACAGATGCATCGAAGTCACACGTCGGGGTGTCCTATGCAGCCGTCGGCCCATCCTTCTCGGAGTCCGATGTACTACATCCGGAAACCAGTATCTTTACGGCCGAGGCCTACGCACTGTTGTCGGTTGTAAAGCATATAAAGAAATCAAAACTCCAGAAATCAGTTATATATACGGACTCCCTTAATGTTGTGAAGGCCTTGATGTCATTCTGTAACCACAAAAATCCGGTAATTAATGAACTCTACTCTGACCTGTGCAAAGCATATATATCTAACCAACATGTGATTATATGCTGGGTGCTGGACATAGGGCCATCGAGGGTAACGTTCTAGCTGACCAGATGGCCACATCAATTTCAATGCATGCAGTTAATCCTACTGCTTCGGTGTCTGTCACAGACCTGAAGCCTTTCTTAAGAAGAAAACTGCGAAACTACTGGCAACACTTGTGGGACCTGGAAACAAATAATGAGCTGCATGTAATAAAGCCACAATTAGGTTTCTGGCCTCCTGTAACAAAATCCCGCCGGACAGATGTCCTATTCTGTCGTCTAAGAATAGGACACACATTTGGCACACATAACGTTTTACTCACGGGAAACGAGCCTCCAACCTGTGGTAGATGCGGGGAGAGGCTGACCGTCCTCCACGTCCTACTGGAGTGTCGGGAAGCCGAAACTGAAAGAAAGAAACATTTTCTCTTAGCATACCGGCAGCACATCCCCCTTTATCCTGTTATGTTACTTGGTCCAGAACCACTCTTTGACACCAACGCAGTCCTAGGTTTTTTGAAAGATGTTGTGTTGCACGTTATTAGCCCCACATGTTCGTAGCTCCTCCTCTCTTCAGAGGATGCCGCTGTGATAATTATTTTGAATAGCACATGCCTCTAGGCCCTTGTGGTTCAAGGGCTCTGGCGAGGCAGTAGTGCTGTAAGCAATTTAACTTCTCGCATATTTTAAATAATGCATCATTCTTCTACGATGGATTTTAATGTTCATAGTATTCATTAGTCATCGCCATAATATTATAGCACGTAGATTTTACGCACTTTACAGCCACTATTTTTAGGCCTTTTTACAGCCAAGTTACATCTTCACAGAACTCATTATCATCACCGCGAAATCACTAACACTGTCTTGGCGCTCTTTGGCCATATCTGGCCCTTGCGCCACTAAACCACACACGTTCAGGACCTGCCGCTTATATGTGTCGTGGTTGCCTTAGGCTGGCCGTACACGAGCATTCGCTCTTATGTTTTATTTTTTTAGTCCCTACGCCAAGCGATCAGATAGTGTGCAGATTTACCATTTCATGCTGGTAATACAGAGACACCGGTTCTCTTCGTTGAATTAAAACTGATATACGCAACATACTTCACAACACATACACACACCGCGGCTGACGATGCGCGTCGCATGTTTGCGCCCCCAAGAGATATTTTCGCGCACTGTAATTACGGATGCACCGAAAGGCTTCCCTGACGACCTTATATAAACGGACATTGCGTAAATTTCACAAAATAACGATCTAAAACATCCCGAAATCGTTCCGCAGCGCGCGACAGCAATACTTTCAAGCAGCGCCGCGCCGGATAGCCCAAGCCAGAGAGGAGGAAAGGCTCCCCGCGCGCCCTTTCCTCCTCGCCCGATGAAAAAGAGTTTTTTCGTAGGCGCCGCCATATTGTGAACGTAGTGGCGCCGCCTATGAGCAGCGCCATACTGGCTTGGGTGGAAGCGGTCTTTTGCATGGCAGGTATACGCTCGGCGGTAGGTTCTTGCGTTTGTTTTCGCGGTCGTGCGGTCTGTTTAGTATGACGTGCATCTTCTACGTGGTAAACGGTTCTGTGAGACTTGCTGAAGTCGTTTAAGGCGTCATGGCCGGAATTTCTGCTTGCGTTGAGGTGGACGGAACACGCAGCGCGATGTGTGAGTGCATATTTGAGCCTATATACAATCAGCCTCGGAGATCAAATGTGTATTTCTGAATGTTCCAATCACTAATGTGATCTTATTGCAGTATTATCCTCTATTACTAAGCTGCGGTTTAGGAGCCATGAAACATACGCGACGATCGTAACAGTGTGGGTAGCGTTCTGCTCGGATAGGAGCTGTGCTGTTTGAGAAGCGTTCAAACTGTTCGGTGCAGGTTACATTGCGTGACTACTTGGTTGGATGGATGAGGTTCCCACCCATGAATAAAATAGTTTTGGCTAGTAATAGCAGCATACCTTAGTCTGAATTAAGCTTGTCCAGCAAAGCGACCGTTTACGAACTGCGCGAGCGTCCTAAGCAGTAGCTGGATTACAGATATCTTTGTTCTATATAGCGCATGGTCCAAGCATACGACATCAACGGTTATATATTTATCAACGTTGTGCGGCGTTAGCCCGTTTTCTCTTGCTTTTTAGAGAAAGAGTATGATAACCGAATTTTTTTTTCGGTTGTGTTCGTTCAGTTCTCTACGATGCACTCATACTTATTACGGAAATTTTGCGCTCAAAAATAGCCATCGCATTCTTTTTATGCGAACCCTCTCATACATGACTGTATACAGGCCAAAAAGGCAATGCCCTATCACACAGCTTATATATAATATGTATCGTGCTGGCTTACCAACCGCAGTGATCGCTGTGTTGAGCAGCGCTATGGGCCCCATGCAGCAAGGCTAGCGTAGACATATGGTAATTTCAAGCATACTAGACTTGAAATGCGTGAGAACGATGCCAGTGTATCACAAATATTTGATAGCGCCTGCCGCTCAGATGTTTCGTGGTTGCCTTAGGTTGGCCGTGCACGAGCATGCGCTCTTATGTTTTATGTTTTACTCCCTGCGCCAATCGATCAGACAGTGAGCTGATTTACCATTTAATGCTGGTAATACAGAGACGCCGGTTTTGATTGTTGAATTAAAATCGATATAAGCAATATAGTGAACAACACATCCACGCACCGCGACTGATAATGCGCCTACACCGCGGCTGATGATGCGCGTCACATTTTTGCGCCCCCGAGACATATTTCTGCCTACAGTAGTTACCGATGCACCGAAAGGCTTCCCTGACGACCTTATATGAACGGACATTGCGTAAGTTTCACAAAGTAAGATCTAAAACATATCGAAATCGTTCCGCAGCACGCGACAGCAATACTTTCAAGCAGCGCCGCGCCGGATCGCCTAAGCCAGAGAGGAGGAAAGGCTCTCCGCGCGCCCTATCCTCCTCGCCCGATGAAGCGGTCTATACGTTAACGCCTTGCGGCGAATTACCTCGGCTAGCTCAGGGTCCTTCCTCGAAAGCTTCCCTCGGCGCTGCGGCTTCTCTTTCAGGCCGCGCGAGCGGACGTGTCGCCGGACGGCTCCAGGCAGACCGGCGCTTCTCGCCTCGCGAAACGTCGTCCGCTGTCTCCCACAGTGTCGCGGAGGGCTCGCCACAGTCGCCAGGTTTCGAGATACGAGACTTCGAGTAGTGGTTCTTTTCACGAGGTGGGGGGGCATATCGCCGAACGCGCGGCCCTGATATGAATTTCCACGTAACTCCCAATGCTGTCCGCTTTTAACTTAGTGCAGCGTTGTGCCTTCTGTTTCTCTGAGTTCTTGTATTTTACGCAAAGTCCAACGAGCTTTAAAAGAAAAACCATGTGCCTATTTGGATGAATCTATGTTGTCAGCAACCACCCGAGGAAGTGCGCAGTATTTCTTGTGTGCTCCTTAACTATAATCTGTAACGACAAGTTAACACTCGTGCGGTTAAATTTACGTCCAATATGTCAATAAGAGCTTTTAGAGCACATTTGTAAGCATGTGTTTCAGTTGTTTCCGTTGCGCTATATTTAGCATAGCAGTCTTTTGCGCCATGAAAGAAAATGCCGCGGAACAGAAAAGAAAGTGGAGGAGAGAGAGAAGAGCAGCAGCAGTTTTCAGCTTGGTCGTAAACTGGACACTGGTCGTAAACTTAAGCGCGCTAAAAAAAGCCTTGCTTTTTTTTTTACTTCGTGTATTTACGACACCCTGTTCAAAAATAATTTCGAAGGCTTATAACTCGTAACCAGGCATTTTTATGTTGTTTCGCCACATGTTACATTTTTAAAGCGCGTCACGAGATGTTCCTAGCTTTACATAATTATTATTGTTGTTGCTGTGTGTTTTTTTTTTTTTTCGTTCCGTGAGTAGCTATTGTTGCTTCTGCGTCCAGGAAGTAGGTTCAGGGACTAGACGATAGGGGAGAAACATCCATCGGCAGACTGAATTCTTGCTTGTAGGAGGCGAGGCCTAACAAAATCACCTCGCCGTGATTTTTAGCTTCGCGTCTTCACTTATTCCGACGGCTGGTACAGAGAGACTCGCACTTGCTTCTTTGTGATGACTACTGTTTTAATACGTAAGCATTCTTTGGCGAGTACCCCAGCAAAAGCTGTCCATGCTGTGACTCCTTGTATGTGCAAAATAAATGCACAATTGCACAACACATGCAATCGTTATAATAGTGTAATAGTAGATGATTGTAGCGTAAAAAAATAAAAAGAACTTCTGACTGGGTATTAGGAATGATGATAGAAAACAAGGGCGGCAATGGCGAAGCCCTTCGCAATATAACGGCAAAAGCCACCAGCACGATGCAGCTCATTCGACGCATCACCAACAAACACGCGGGCATGCGCGAAGGCAGCGTCATACGCCTCCCCATACAAGCCTTCGTCATTTCTCAAATAAAGTATACGGCAGCGTTTCACAACTGGACGGTAACGGAAAGAAACAAGCTCAACGCGCTCATACGCAAGGCGTACAAATGGGCGTTGGGAATTGCGTCCGGAGTCAGCACCACCAAGCTTTTAGAACTAGGCTTACACAATACGCTCGAGAAACTCGTGGAGGCGCAACAAGTCTCCTAACTCGAGCTCCTATCCAAGACCCGCCCAGGCAGACACGTGCTCGAAAAGTTCGGCATCACATACCACACGCAGCACGGCATCAAAGTAGAAATTCCAAGAACCATACGCGAGCAACTATACGTACCCCCATTGCCTCGCAACATGCACCCCCAACACCACACGGGGAGACGTCACGCCAGGGCACAACGCATGAACCAAAGTTACTCCAACAAGGAGGCGGTCTTCACCGACGCAGCCCGTTATTGAGGCAGGAAGTTTCGTGGCGGCAGTTACTAGCCACCGAGGCAACCACCTCACGAGCGTCACCGTGAACACTGCACATGCTGAAGCGGCAGAGGAAGCGGCCATAGCACTGGCCCTCACACAAACCAAAGCGACGTACATGATCTGCGATTCGCAAGCAGCAATTCGCAATTTTGCGAATAGGCGCATCACGCAAGAGGTGTATCACATGCTCCAGCGACATCCCATACACTAGGGAGAGGCCGACTTCGATAACCGAAGACATTTGCTATGGATCCCAGCACACACACTGGATTGAGCACCCCCAACGAAGCGGCTCACCGCGTTGCTCGAGGCCTCACTCACCGAGCATCATCGGAGGAAGAGCCCCCGAGGGGTACTGCAAACGTCTGGGCGTGGGAGGATCGTATGACGAGGTTGCACGACATCACGACACACTGCCAGTTACAAAGACGCGTATACCCATTCCCTCACGCTAGGTTAGAGAGGACGCAAGCAGTACACTTCAGACAATTACAAACGGATTCTTACAGAAACCCCAGACTCGTTCACGCCATTTATCCAGACATGTACACTACAAACAGATGCACATCGTCTGGCGAGGTCGCTACACTTAATCACATGTTATGGGAGTGTCAAGAGTTAAGAAACAAGTCGGGCAGTGCCGACCTCTCCGTCTCTTCCACCACCAGCCTCCGCTCGCGCTGGAAGATTGCACTGCTCAGCTCGAACCTGACAGCACAACTCTGGGCCGTACAGCGAGCCTAGGAAGCCGCTTCGAGACAAGGTCTCGGAACCGCGCCCGCGGCGGGTGCCCTGACCCACTAAAAAGACGCCGGACTCGAATCTTATTGATTTGAAAATAAAGTTTACACTCTCTGACCGGGATAAGAACCATGGAACGTAATGTGTGAGCCACTTGACATTCATGGTACTGAAGGTTGCTTTGGCCTCAGTTTACATCACACTCGGTTCAGGTCAAAAGGACATTAAGAGGTTTCTCTCCGTTGCCTTAGTTTAGCACAGTAATGCGTAAGCATTCTTCGACGAGTTCCCCAGCAAACTCTGTCCGTCCCGTGACGTCTTATATCTGCAAGCATTGCGTAGTAGAATCGTAGTGGATGATTGGTAGCCTTAGAAAAAAGAAAAACAAACTGGTGACGTCGCCTTCGCCGCGTCAAGGTCGTAACAAAGAAAGGAAAGGAAAAAATAACAGCGGTGGCGTGGCAAATAAAAAAACACCTGTTGCGGCGTTTCCCCTCAGTTGATACATCTGCAAAATAAAATGCATGATTGGTAAAGTCAACGCACGTAATAGTTATAACAGTGTGTAGCAGATGTTTAGTAGCGATGGGCGGACATGCATAAGCTAGATAAATAAGTCAGAAAAAACGGAGTAACGCCTATGCTAGAAGTTTGCCGACGCGAGGCGACGCTGCGCCGGCGTGCACCAATGAGAGGCTGCGAAGCGTCGCAGGCGTCAACCAATCGGAGGCTGAGGAGCCTCCGGCTCACGGAGGAAGGAAACTCAGGAGAGGCCCTGACATCACTCTTTGTGAAGCGAAAGTGAAGCCAGAAGTTGGCGTTGCTCATGGCGTTGCTCCGCCTATCGGGCCAGCTCTCCTCTCTTGTTTACATTTATCGCGAAACCACGCCGCGCTGCGCGCAACCGTGCTGCTCGGACCCGCGCGCTCCCCAGCAATACTAAACAATCGTTAGCACGTTAGCATGATTCCGCCAAAGAGGGCAAACTTTCCCTTGGATATTCCTTCGTCCGTTGCCATTGCCGTGGCGCGGTACATGCGTACAGCGTTGCATGCGCGTTCATTTCACGATTAATTACCATGCTGGAACCAATCCAAAATAGAACCGCACGTTTCATTTTCCGAAATTATGACTACCGTTCTAGCCTAACTCAAATAAAGATTCACCTTTCACTTCAGCTGCTAAGTAATCGTCGCGACATAGCCCTTTTGTCATTTTCATAAATACGCCCACCACACCAACAAACGTTCCCTACACCTAGAAACGTCATCGCACACGTCGCACAGTTTGTACAATCATCATAGCTTCACGCGCATCTATGGTAAAACAGAAGCATTTAACTCGTCTGCAATTCCACGTGCCATTTGGCTCTGGAACAACCTCCCCGACAACATAGTTGCGGAAACTGACCGTGAAAAATTCAAGCACTCACTGAACTCGCTTAACTCTTGTTAACCATTAATATCACACTCGCTGTTCTGTATTATTTTTTCTACCTTGCACTGTTATACGTTTGTTACAAACTTAGAGTTCCTTTTTATTGTACTCATATGCAGCTTTATGTAGCTAATATGTTTCTCTGACTTTTAGGCTGTGCACTTGGCTGCTGTTTTCTTTTATTATTGTTGTTACTACAGGTTTTCCCGCTCAATTTAATCCAAGCGCCAGTCAATTTAATCCGAGCGCCAGTCAATTTAATCCGAGCGCCAGTCAATTTAATCCAAGTGCCAGTGATTTTAATCCGAGCGCCACTCAATTTAATCCAAACGCCACTCAATTTAATCCAAACGCCAGCCGAAATAATCCAAGCGCCAGTGAATTTAATCCACACACAACGGAATTCAAGAACCTTTGGATTTCAAAACTTCTGAAAATTTGTGGACATGTTATGAGTTAACACCTTGAAAATGAAAGAGCGAGGTGATAGACCAGTAGCTATCCTACCGCGGGACTAACAACTTTTGGAGGTTTTGAAGCGAGAAGCTTTAGCCGGCGTACGTCTGAATTGGCTCCGTAAGCATGTTCGGAGTCAGATTGGCTCCGTATGCGTGTTCGGAGTCGGCGCAGGTGGCCACTGCCGCGCGCTATGCGTCACCGTTTGATGTTGGCCGCAAGCGCGTGTTTATCGCGGAGGCCGCTATATAACCGCTTGCCAGAGTATAGGCGTGCGCATTCAACGTGGAAGGAGAAGAGAGATACTACCGATAGAAAGAGCTGTGTTTATGGCTGTACAGAAATCGCAAGACACTGTGCCCAACAATGATGAACAAAGAAGTTTTATAATCCTGCATTACTTATGGTATATATCATTGATAAGCAATTTGCATAACTACACAAGGCACACGTATAGCATTAGGACAATTATGAAATGAGAAGTTTGAGCTAGTAGTAAATATCAATAATTTTTACCATTACAGCGTCTACTTGTACGCGCTGCAATTGAGTAAAGTTTCAATAAACCAGCAAAAATTTGAAGAATATAAAGAACATCAGCGAGTCATTAGCAATAAGTAGTGATTTTGCACAGTTGTGTTTGCCGGGTATATACAATTCTTCACTGTAAGGGCATCTCATGAAAAGTCGTTAGCAGCGTAATTAGATTATGCTGTGTGGTATCTCATATAGTTTGGTCCCTGTAGATGACAGATCACATCACATTTCCCGTACGTCGCACATATGTAAACGGCAGTAATACGCTATGAAGTGAGCAGGACGTTCACGGTGCTTTACAATGCACATGGTGGCTGTGATGCGTACAAAACGTTCTCGCAGGTCTGATACGTTCAGAGAAAGGCGGCCCATTTGACGCTTTGCTGTTCTAACAAATTTCTTGAAAAGGCGAATGATGTGAATGAGTAAAAAGGGCGGCGACAAACGACGAAACGCCCAAAAGGACTGGAATGGACACATATTTGCTCAAGATGCAATCGGCAAGAGGGGCTTTACAATAATTTAAAAAAAAAAAAGCATCACACCTCTTGAGAAGGAAGCATACCTGCGTGCACTAAAATTTGTGTTTTGTTTTCCTTCACTTAAAGAGGGCCGTACTAATAACAGGGTAAATGATAAATGCCGAGAATGGTTGCATTTGTTTTGCTTTCACGTGTTTCTGCGTACATTATTCCTATCAGGGAGAGCTTAATTTGTATATATGGCCTTGCTTATCGTCATCTCTCTCAGTCATTGCTTGTGGACATTAGTCAGGTCCATTGTATGGGATGCTCTCTTGTCAATATTCCTGTATAATTCTGTTCACTGTGTGCGTCCGCTGGATGCGCGCTTGTGAAGCAAAGGCCAGGCGTTCCTGAGCTTCATCAATGGCTGACGAAAGTGGCGAATCTTGAACTGCGGGAAAGCTTACTCTCGCGACCGCCATGAGCCTGCCACTTTCGTGTTTCGACATTAAGAAGCCCTTCGAACGGCCACAATGAATTTTCCCGTTTGAGTATCACTGTTTCGCTTCCGGTCTTTGCCATATGCTACTGGCTAGGCAAAAGTAAGACCATCCCTATATAGTATGGGCTCGCAAGAAGCTAGGTGGGTTTTGGAAAAGCTAGACTTCCGAGCATCAAAGTGCTTTGATGTCGTAGAGAAAAAGTTCAAAGTAATTTTTATTCATCAGCCTAATAATTTGTGCTAACGCGTCAACTTACACCAGTGAACGCAAGGAGGCGAACCGAAGCTTGCCTGATATTTATCGAATGTTTCTCGCTCAAATTTCGCAGAAGGTTCAAGATAGTGAAAGCCATTTCTTGCAGGGCGCGAGCAGACGATCAATGAAATTGCATTTGTCTGTGGGGTGTTAGCACGATTGTCTGGATATCGTAAATGAGGCATTTCATTATATTGGGTAATAAAGACCGTAAGAGCTTGTGTCTGTGAATTATGGCAGCTTTTTACAAAACATAAATTATTTAATGTTCGAGAGGAAAGACTACCATTCTAACTGAAACAGACGACATGCGGCTGATTCTATCAAGGGTGCCGCACTTCCGTGCAGACGACAGGCAGATGACCAGCGTCAGTCGTTGTGCGATCATCGTAAGAGGCGTGCCTCAGCTTTAATGTAACGTGAATATTTTGAAAATTTGTGCCATGGAAGCGGGCAAGATGCGAGCTGCTGGACGACCAAGAAAGATGCCTGATGAAGAAAAGACCAAATACGCTCGCGTTTCTGCCATGGATCGTTCCCGCATCATCGATGCGCACCGACGAGGTGGGGACTTGAAGCAATTGGCCCAAACACTGGGAATAAATATAAAGACTGTGCGCTCAATCACCGCAACAGATCGCGAAACAGCCAAGAAACGTGGTGGCTCATCAAAAAAGTTTGGCCAAGATGTGGTCAATACCCTGCGTGAAATTCTAGAAAAGAACCCATCCTTCACGCTTATGCAAATCCGGATGTCTTTGACAGAGAAGTTTCCCGGTACCGAAATCAGCAAGTCTACCATCGATCGGCTTCTGGATGGCCATGGTTATACACTTAAGTTAATTACTCAGAGGCCGGTTGACCGTAACCGGGCTGATGTCAAGGAAGAGCGCCGCAAGTTCGCTCAATGGCTCCAAAACGAGGGTACCACAGTCACGCGGTACTACATTGACGAAACGAATTTCAACGTGTGGTGCGCAAGAAGTTTTGGCAGAGCGAAACGAGGCGCCCCAGCTATTCGTCTTGCAACCAGCACAAAGGGCGCGAATATAAATGTTTTGGCTTGCATGTCTGCAAATGGCCTTCTGCATTGGACTTTAGTGGACAAGATCCACTGGGCTGTATTCAACGAATTTCTCGATGATCTGTCCAAGAAGGTTCATCATCAGGAACCTGGCACTGAAGCTGTGTTCTTGTTTGACAACGCTCCAGCGCACCGCCGTGCTGAGGAGGTTGTCTTGGCCACCAATGATCACTCAGTGAAGCGGCTTCCACCCTACAGCCCATTCTTCAATCCAATCGAAGAAGTTTTTTCAAAGTTCAAGGCTGGTGTAAAGGCTTTTCTTGCTGAACGGTGCGACCGTCTTTTCATGACACCACCAGGTATATCCAAGAAACACCATCGCCGGGCACTGTTGGTTGAGGCCGCGGGAGAGTCAATGCAGCACATCCTGCGAGTTGAATGCGCTGCCTACGACAGGCACAACTACACTTTTGTGCAAGCTGCCCTAGCGTGCCACGACATGTGAAAACTGCTCAGTGCTGCACTCAAAGAAAAGTCGACAGTCTTGCAACAAAGTGCTTTTGGTTTATATTAATAAAGTTTCCTCTCGCAGATCTACACATAACGGTTATGGTCATTGTTTACATAAACGATTCACAGGATTCGCCTTTGCAACGCAATCAATTGCTTCATAAGAGTTTAAAGGCACTTAACATTCTAACCTTTCCTGGCAAATTTCGAATTAGCTCTTTTGCACATCAGTCTACTATAAGTCAATTGATGAAGCGTTGCTCCTGCTACGTTAACATTTCTGTTTCCATTTATTTCTTCAATTCAATTGGTGCCTGTCGCGCCGTTCTAGTGAAACAAGCCTTAAGAATTCAGAAAGTTAGCAACTATAACCTCACCTCAGCTTCTTTGCGTCAATTGGCTCACACATGTCAGTTCCTAGTGGTCATAATCGAATCACCTTTTGAGCGACCATTCATTTTATGTCCATGAAGCTGTGATTTGTGAGTGGTCAAGAAAATTGAAGTGAACATAGTCACCATTGACCACCAGTATTTCGACCACATCTGCAATCTCAGAGGAAAAATATTCACCTATAGCAAAATGAACGAATGATAGCTACCATTGTCAAAGTGTCTCGTGATTACTAGTGACTAATTTTTAGCAACCCCAGGTTATAAAATTTGAATCATCCATCGAATTATCATTTGATATCCATGACACTATAAACTCTTAATTGTAACAGAGCGCTGAACTCAGCTTATCACTAGTGATAACTAATAACTCTTTACTATCAGGTAGCAATGGTAGTAGAGAAAATACTAATTCAATAACATTTTTATATATATCCATGACTATTAGATATCAGTTGGCAGTGGCAACGCAAAAGTGCTCATCGTGCTACAGCTTCATTGATACTACTGACGGCACTCACGAGGGAAAACTGCCTCAGGGATAGTAAAATAGGTGAATAATATTCATCAGTGACATAACTATACGAGTTTATAGTAGGCATAGTGAGTCACTCGTTTCATCGTATTTCATCAAGAACACCAAGAACCCGAACTGCGCATTGTATTTCACTTGTGATTACTAGTGACTCGACCATATCACTTGTGCAATTAAATGGTATTCATGACTGTTTTACTGGTACCGATGACAAGGTCTTTCATTGGAGGCTCCGGATGTCGCAGTAGAATAGTGAATCGTATTTGCTACCGACCGAAGCCTCCCGGCGAGAGCCTGGTGATTATAGTCGAATCAACCTTTATTGTTTTTTATAATAGCCAGGACCAAATCGCATGTGTACCATTAACTCGACGTACTCATGCTGACGTTTCCTCTCAATTAATTTGGAGAATTTTAATCTTCTGTGTCCCTGTCATAACGAAGCAGAAAATTAAAAAAAAAATTGCCGGGGCTTAGCTAAGGTTAAGCCTGGATATCTCGAAGCGAAAAGCTTCGGTGATGCTTATGGTTTAGCTTATGGTTATGCTTTATGATTTAGCCTATGGTTATGCTTACGGTTCAGCTTTTGGTTATACTTTATGATTTAGCCTTGTATATGCTTACGGTTTATCTTATGGATATGCTTACGTTTTAAGTTATGGATATGCTTACGGTTCAGCTTATGGTTATGCTTTATGATTTAGCCTATGGTTATGCTTACGGTTTCACTTATGAATATGCTTTCGTTAGCTTATGGTTATGCTATACGTGTGCCTTGTGTAGTTATGCAAATTGCTTATCAATGATATATACCATAAGTAATGCAGGATTATAAAACTTCTTTGTTCATCATTGTTGGGCACAGTGTCTTGCGATTTCTGTACAGCCATAAACACAGCTCTTTCTATCGGTAGTATCTCTCTTCTCCTTCCACGTTGAATGCGCACGCCTATACTCTGGCAAGCGGTTATATAGCGGCCTCCGCGATAAACACGCGCTTGCGGCCAACATCAAACGGTGACGCATAGCGCGCGGCAGTGGCCACCTGCGCCGACTCCGAACACGCATACGGAGCCAATCTGACTCCGAACATGCTTACGGAGCCAATTCAGACGTACGCCGGCTAAAGCTTCTCGCTTCAAAACCTCCAAAAGTTGTTAGTCCCGCGGTAGGATAGCTACTGGTCTATCACCTCGCTCTTTCATTTTCAAGGTGTTAACTCATAACATGTCCACAAATTTTCAGAAGTTTTGAAATCCAAAGGTTCTTGAATTCCGTTGTGTGTGGATTAAATTCACTGGCGCTTGGATTATTTCGGCTGGCGTTTGGATTAAATTGAGTGGCGTTTGGATTAAATTGAGTGGCGCTCGGATTAAAATCACTGGCACTTGGATTAAATTGACTGGCGCTTAGATTAAATTGACTGGCGCTCGGATTAAATTGACTGGCGCTTGGATTAAATTGAGCGGGAAAACCTGTAGATTGTATGTACTTGATTGTATGCCCCCCCTTACTCAATCCCGATGTAGGGGCCTTGTAAGGTATTTTACAAATAAATAAATAATTATTATCACTCTGGTGAGTTGTTTTAATCAAATGTGGCAACTGTATTGAGGCCTAAATGGAAGAGATAGGCTCGCATTTTGTGTGAAAAGGTTTGGTACTACTTTCACCGTTCTCTGAAATAGGCACCCAGAAACGCATTGGCTGTTAACACGACGGCGCATCGTGTATATTATGAGCATACTTCACGAATGCCATAACAGCAATCACATGAAAGAAAAATTCGTGTTTAAGATCGATAAGCAACCAAATGCAAGCGATGAAATGTGTCATAGTGACCTTCAGTAGCTTTTATCAACGATATGGCACACCCCTCCCGCAACGGAAGCAACCGACTGTCGTTATGGTGATGCGCGCATTGTTCGCGAAACCCAGCAGTTCACTACAACTTCGAATTGAAACCATGAAGTAGCTCTTTACAGCTCCAATTACAATGCCTATAGCATACTCGAGGCACTACAGCGCAGCTTAGGCTGCGTTGAAATGGAAAATGCAAACACATTCTACCTCAACATGTCTCGATCCTGCGTTGTTTAATTACACAGACTAAAACTATTTGCTTCGTCAGTGTCGTCAGTCTCTATGGCCCGACACCACAACTCTATGATTACGAGGTGTGACACAAAAAAAAAAAAAGAAACGAGACTGGTCCCATAACTTATTGCACTTACTGAATCAGTTCTCTGTGACATTATCACCTTCAAAGTAGTCCCCTTCAGCATTCACACACTTCTGCATTCGGTGCTGCCATTGCTGGCAACAGCTCTGGAACGAGGTTTTTGGAAGGCCCTTCAGGTGATTCTCCGTTTTTGCCTGAACCTCTTCAACTGAGGTAAAATGGGTTCCCTTTAAGCGAGATTTAACTTTAAGAAGTAAAACAAAGTCGCATGGAGCCAAATCAGGTGAATAAGGAGGATGCCCTATCACAGTAATGTTTTTGCTGGTCAGAAACTGCTTGGCAGATAGGGCCGTGTGAGAGGGTGCATTGTCCTGGTGCAACAGCCATCCATCACTTCGCAGCTGTGACCTTTTTTTCCGTATTTTTTCACGAAGTCTTTTTAGTACTTCAATGTAGTAGTGTTGATTAAGTCTGACCATTGGGAACCCACTCAATCATTACAACTCCATTAATGTCGAAGAAGACAATTAACATTGCCTTGAATGTTGATTTTGACGTGCGTGCTTTTTTGGGTCTTGGGGATGCTGGAGACTTCCACTGCATTGACTGGCGCTTACTTTCTGAGTCATAGGTAAAAATACATGTCTCATCACATGTTACAACAGATTCCAACAAATTTGGCTTGTTTGCAATGCGTTCTAACATGTCCACACACACGTCTTTACTGCACTGTTTTTGGTCAACGGACAGAAATTTTGGAACAACCTTCGCACAAGTCTTCCTCATGTGTAACTCGTCCGTTAAAATGCGTCGAACATCTTCCCTATCCAAGTGAACCAACTCCGCCACTGCACGAACACTTAATCTTCGGTCACCACTGATCACATCACGAACTTTGGCAATGTTTTGGTCTGTAATCGCTTACCTTGGGCGCCCAGCACGTTCATCATCTTCCACACTGTCCCTTCGCCCTGAAAACCGCTTATGCCATTCAAACACACGTGCACGAGACAAAGTTACAACTCAATAAGCCTCGGTTATTATTTGAAATGTTTCCGTGGCTGATTTCTTAAGTTTCGCAAAAAAAACTTGATGTTGATTCGCTGTTTGGTTTTTACATCAGACATTTTTCCGGCAGAATGCAGTTGCTCAATGGCGCAGCACTCCCAAATGGCGTAATCGGTTTCGTCGAAACTGGACGCATGAATAGAGGAGGTGTATGGGATTACGTCAGCAAAACAGTTGTTGCCAACTCCACTCTTTTTTTCAAGCTACACACTTAGTCTCGTTTCTTTTGTGTCACACCTCGTATATCTGGCATACGGAGCTTTCTCTCCACCCCCCTGGCCATTTGGATTCTCCTTCCTTGGAACCAGACTGAATTGGCACTCCTGTGTTGTGCGCTGGTCGAATGTGTGCGTGTGTGCCGTGCTATGTTATGAGCGAGTGTGTATGTGTGTGTGTGCACGTGGAGGGGAAAGAAGTGTCTTCTGCATCCTGTAAATTCCTGCTCTAGATCGCTGG
Organism: Dermacentor variabilis; assembly: GCF_050947875.1. Classification (NCBI taxonomy): domain Eukaryota; kingdom Metazoa; phylum Arthropoda; class Arachnida; order Ixodida; family Ixodidae; genus Dermacentor; species Dermacentor variabilis. Next base: position 5,129,536 of record NC_134572.1, on the reverse strand, counting down.
TTATCAGATACAGGCATCAGCCTTTATTTTTAGTCTAGAGTGCCAAGTTACCACTAAGACTATTATTATTATTATTATTATTATTATTATTATTATTATTATTATTATTATTATTATTATTAGAATCATCACCACGACCACATTGATTGTGTTGAAGCCACCGTGACACATAATTCAAAATATTTCTGGAGCTTCGTGGGCTCTCACTTTTCTAAAAAAGAATGCCAAAGATGTACGTCTTCTTCGTGAAAATAGTGGTGTTGCCTCGAACACTGCTGATGCCTTTGCAGAACATTTCTGTTTGCTATATGGTGTGAAATATGCTTCAAGTAACCTTCCTTCTCAGTCTGGCACAGTGTACGCATACTTGTTCCCTGTTCTCACAAGCATCTTCAATAGTTCCCTAAAGTCTAGTACCTCTTCTAGCACTCGAAAGGTAGCATGGACATTGCCCATGCATAAATCAGGTGCTAGATGTGCAGTTACTAACTGCCGACCTATATCTATTCTCTGCAGCGCGTCAAAAGTGTTTGAATCGATATTGGATTCCTTGCTTTCTGTTAGTGCTAAGAGCATTTTAATAAATGAACAGCATGACTTTGTGTGCCGACAACTTAAAACTATTTGAGACTGAACAGTGTTTAGCACTTCATTGACTTCCAAAAAGACATTTTTTCACTCTCAAACTGGTGCAGAAACAATAAGTACTCTTAAATGCTTCCAACACTATGGCATTAAGTTATATGCAGAAAACACACCATGTGAAATTTTGATACACCCTATGTGATGCTCCACTCCTTATGGTCATGAAATGAAAGGTCTTCGTGTGTACTTCGACAAAATGCTAAGCTTCTCTTCACATAGATAATTACATAACATGCCCTTCACGCTCTTCGAATTGCATGCCGTATATTGCACGATTTTCACTCGCCTATTGTGTTCCTGAAATTCTGCTGTGTGCCGCCAACTACTAGAGTATGCCTCTGTAGGAGGGGGTGCAACGAGCAAATCTAATTTTGACCTCATTGAACGCATCCAGAATAAATTGATATCTATCTTAAAGCACCACTTTTCTCATTCTGGCGACCACAGTTGAGCCTTCTCAAATATACTTCAACTCGCACCTCTAGATTCAAGACTTAATGACACCTTTTGTTCTTGTATAAGGTGGTCCATGACATTATGCATTCCTTAAAGCTTCTTGATCATATGCATTTGTTCGTGCCGCAACAGTATACCAGGTAGCATTCCACATTCGTTGCCTGGCCTTGTTGCAAGATTGTGCTGTATAAGACTCGACTCCAAAACATACTTCAGAGTTCGTTTCCTGTGTTTTGTGTATCTGTAGATAATCACGCAGGATTTAACTCTCGTTTACTTTTCCTCTTTTCCTTTTTTCCTTATTTGTTTCTCTATCTCGCATTTTTTTTTTTTTTTGTCTACCACATTCACGTTTTCTGTACATTTTGTCTCGCATAGTGTTCGTTAAGTGCACCAGTACAAAGGCTTTCTAGCTGTTCCTGGGCACTACAATAAAATTTTGAATGATTATTATTATCATAGTATAAAATCGTGCTTTTTAAGTATGTACTAGTATACTATTTCAGTGCAGTAGCTTTTGTACAACTAAAAAAAGGGCATGAATTAAAAAAGTGCAATAATAATATGCTATGTGCCTGATCATATGCATTGTGCTATTAATTTCGTGTAAGTAATAATAATGGTTAGCTACTGTATCCAGTGTTGTGCAATAAAAGAATATGCCACAGCAATTATTGCGTGCTTTACAGAACAAATTGAATATATCTTTCTCAGTCAAAACATCATAGCAGGCTGAGAACTATAAACTGCAATTTTTTTGTGGTGACAAAGTGTATAAATTGTGAAAATAACCTGTTTATATATTTCTTATACTATGCAAATGAGCTGCTCCCATACATTCGAATAAGCGCTTGAATAGTACGACTTGGCAAAGGGCAACGAAAGACCCCTATTAAAACCCTCCAATTGTCGAGCTTGTATTATCTGACGGTATGTCATTTCATTAATGTAAAGAAAGACGAACTTGACATGTGGAAACCAGTTACAATAGTACATGGCCCTTACACTGTGAGAATGTTTTGTAGCAATACACTCAATGTGAAGGACTCCGGATGCGGTGTTGATGCATCAAAACAACCCAGAATAATAGAGGTGCTCCATGGGCTAGATTTGACAGAATTAAGAATCGGGGGGAGACAAGCTAAGAATTACATAAATCTTAGCTATTCTAGTGTTTGGTTTTTTTTTAGTGCTACAGGTGTTTCGATTCTTTATTGCCGATTTTCTCAGAACCCACTTTTTCACGTTTCTTTCATGCGCCAACAAGCATAATTAAATTGACCCGGATGCTTCTGTATCCGGTTACCGTATTTCGCCGGCTAAAAAATGTTAAACGTTATCGCTCGGTGCAGGATGCACCTGAACGTATCGGAAGTTTCGCGAATGTTATCGATGGTTCTGTCTGTTGTCGACGAACCTTGTTAATCTGATTGCATACGCCACACGAATTGTGTAGTAGTTTCTGGAAGGCGCGCGGGCACCAGCGAATAGGCTGTAACTTTCGATGACTGATGTATGCAAACCGACGCGCTTGACCTGCAGATGAGATTTTCGACGATTGCCGACATTGCTCGCCGCTATCGTTGCGATTGAGTCGGCACTATTTACCGTCACTGCTACGTGGCAATATTTTCAACACATTTTTTCAGCGATACTTTGCACGCCTAATTCTTACATAGTTGGCTGTGCAATAAGCTACCAAAAAATGAAATGGTACAACAGTTGTTGATATGATATGGCATCGTCGTGCAGTGTTTGCAAAGCGATCTTGCACACAGACGACGCGCGAGCGCTGATGTCGATATTTTGTGCACTATTGTTACTTCAAAAATAAAAACAAACTGTTGCGGCAGGCGTATATCCATTATTCAAACGTGTTTTTTATATCTAAGAGCGCATACAGATCACTAACTTATTGTTTCAAGCTTAGTTTACAGCAGGCTGTTTTAGGCCGGACTTTGACGGATGAAGACAGAATAGTCCAGCAACAGTGCGCCGCAGCCAAGGAGCGAGCTTCGGCGCGCGTCAGAGCTTGTGTCCAGTGGTTGCGTGCCCTCTGCGTCCGACCAACGCGAAGCGAAGCGTTCGCTTGTCGGCGCGCGCCGAAGCGTGCCAGTGGTTGGGGCATAACAGCCGAGCCAAGAATGCTTTTGCATTAGTAGACAATTCTCCGAATTTGTTTGATTTATTCTTTCAGTGGGCGCGGTTCCCGTGAATTTTCACTCTTGTGACTTCCTTCAAACGGTACCCACTGTGCAAACGTTGGCATTGGTTGGGGCAACTGCGCTTGCTTTTCAGATCTCCGTTCTCTACAACGCAATGTCGCGCTGTACGACGCAAGTGTGGTGCATTCAGCATCGGCGCGCGTGCGCTCGCAGCGAGAGAAAAAAACTAAATCGCCACCGGAGGTCGAGGCACGTGTTGCGGAAGCCCTCGGGAGGCGCCCCTTGGCAACGACCCGCCGTTGATGCGCTGGCCGGCTCAGTGACGGAATCCGGTCAGGCCATTGTCCAACACTGGGCTCGACTACACTGACACGGTTCTTGACTGACCGAGCGCGTTACTACGGGAAAACCAGGCGCTGGTGGAAAAGCAGCGTCGACGGGTGACCTTTTTTTCTGCGGACCCAAGCGCGAATCCGATAACAGGTCGTCGAGCTTCCCGGCGAGTAGTGCACCGAGCGGGCTTTCGAGTCGGGAAAGTGGGTGGGGGGGGGGGGGGTGAAGCTGGGCGCCCCTCCGAAATCGGTCGCACCTGTCTTCGGCCCCGCGCGAGTTGGCCGACCGGCAATGCGGGCGAAAGCGGGCCGGGGAATGCAGAGAAAGAGAGGCTTTGACGCGGCGAAAAAAGAGCGGTACCTTTGGGCAGGCCCGTCGAAGCTTCCGGGACGCCCCCGGCGTCGCCGACGCATTCCGTTTTGTTTCTGCCAAGGTCACTCGCGGACATCGACCCAGCAGCGAGCAGCCCGTACCACCACCGCCACTCGGCCCAGAGAAAAAAAAAAAAAAACGTGCGGCAGAGCAAGAAAAATAGAGGGCACCGCCTGCGGCCCGCTGCCCTCGCCGCCTTCCCTCGCCCGAGTTACGGTATCGGTGAAGGAAGCCGGCGTCATCGCCAGACGACGGGATCACTCCTCCGGCCAATCGCGGCTCCCTTCTAGGCCGCCGCGTGTTTCATGGCCGAGTTTCTAAGTGCTTTTTCCTCTCTCGCGTCTCGCTTCTGCGCCCTCCTCGGCGTTCACGAGCAGCGGGGTGCGTCGTTCCAGCGGCGTTTTGCTGCCGAGTGGTAGCAGCGTTGTCTGCTGCGTGCGCGGCTTTCCGGCGTGGAATAGTGTTTTCACGCTCTCAGCGTCCCGTTCCAAGTCGCGAAATGACAAGCCAGAGACAGCCACATATCTCGTATGCCGTCTCTGAAATGCACATGGCGCCACAAATAACGAAAAAGGAAGAAAAGAAAAAGCGCGAGGAAAAAAGAAAACGTGTGTTCAACTCTGGTGACGTAGAAAACCGTGCCAGGAAAATGTCTCTGCTTGGACATGAAGCTAAAGTGAACAGTAAGCTGAGCTATACTAAGAAATTACAGCCCTGCAATAAAACACGCCGCTGATGATTTTTATAACGGTCGTAATGTCTTCATTCTGTGTGCAGTTCATTTCGCCTCTTTGCATGCACGCGTGCCAGTGCCGTCGTTCTAGCCATGAATAAATTTGCAAGTGGGCCGGCGAGGTTGCTCATGCGAAGCCCAATGTGACGACATTCTGAGAATCCTGGGTTCAGCCGATCTTAAAGAAGCGGGACCTCCGCGTCGGGCCCGAGCGCGGCTGTCCGAGAAGCGGACAACGAAAAGCAGCGCGCCGCATTTGCCAGCTCACTAGACGCGTGTTCGTGGCGGCGAAAGCGTTCCGTTCCGTCGTGTTCCCCGAGGCAACCTGAAAACTGGCCCACCGCACCCTTCGCAGTTCCCAAATGAAACGTTCGTCCCTTCTCTCGTGCCTGTTCCTTCTTGTGTCGGCCTCACTGCGTCCTCGTCCCTTTCTCTCAGGGAAAAACCCTCGGTTTTTCCTCAAGCTGCAAAAGCGCTGGTGCACAGAGAAGCCGGCAGTCTCGTCCGAAACGTGTCCGATGCCCGGAGGGCTCCGCGCGTTCGTGTGGACGGGGCCTGGTCGGGACGGTGGCGACCGATACGACAAACGCACACGCGCTGTACGAAGGCACTGCGCCTGTCCCGCTGTATTCTGATTAAGTCAGAGGAAACAGTGACGTAGCCTGGGGGCGGCTGACCGAGCTTCAGTCCATCGTATTAGGGACCTGACATCGTATCAGTCCAGGACGCCCTCTTCCTCCGAAGCCAGAGGTGTAGATAGAGGGAGGGGGGGGGGGGGTGCGAGGTAGGCCGCGGCTGTTTGTGAAAAAAGTAAATATTAGAGAATTTTAGCGTGTCCGGTATACGCAATTACGTTTGCGGAATACCGCGTTAGCGGAAACAGTTAGGGACATCTTGTAACGCTTAATCTAACCCACGACCTATACTGTATGAAGAGCGACCTGCGCATCCCGTGGTCGCCTACGGCAGCGCGCGGACGAAGAAATACCACGTGATCATTGAGTAGGGACCAAGCGTGCCGGTAGAGGGCGCCAGTGCTCACCCTCACAGCAACGCCCGAAACGCTCCGGCCCTGCCTTCAGGAGTACGGCGTTGACGGTAAAAATTCGCAGAAGAGCTGCAGTAAACTCGGCATTTCACATTATTGACAGGGTGCGGCTAGAAAAATGCGCGTCGATACATGCGATACATGCCCCAGATATCTGGTATCTTCGCTGTGCAGTGTAATGAAATTTGAAACTACTTTGAAGGTGCGGCCGCGCGGCTGCTAGGATTGAAATAGTGTAATCCCTTAGAGCTTTTTTTTCCCTCATTGTCTATTAAAATGTTGGTTAGTGCTGTGGTGCCAATATGGTCTGGTATGCACTTTCCGCGCTAGCCGAGGCGTGAGCGCGCCCGCACTTCATTCTCCCGTAGGTTTCGCTAGTCCCGAGCCGGACGCAATGAACGCACTACGTACCGCTTTGCAGGGCCCACCCGCTCCTTTGCTGCATTCGGCACGTTCACTGAAGTAAAACTCTTGCTTGGGCTAGTTGGTTCATGCTTGAAGTAGTAAAGGCAAGGCGCAGAAGACCAGGACTCAGGAAGAAGAACACAAACGACAGGACCGGCGCCACTCGAGACTGGCAAGCCGTTGAGAGCGCGGCAGAACGTGAGTAGTTTTAATTGCAGTGCATGCCACAATCGTAAAAATGTGCTGTTATTGACGTATTTATTTACGCCGCTTTACCAAATGATAACGAAAGTCTAGCTTGAAAAACTCCAAGGGCGCTTTATTGTGTTATCACACAGATAGTTACACTTTAAGCACTTTTCTGGAGTTGGGCTTTTGAAACGAAAAGCTTCACTACGCTAGTCAACACCGCGCTTCGCGCGAGCCGGCGTATGTCGGAATCCGCCTCCTTCATGGCGCGACGGCGCATGCGCCCTGCCCTAGCGGATTAGCCGCGAAACGTTTTGGAAGGGTCGCGCGCGTGGCCGCTCGCCGGTAAGTCCCCCGGGGAAAAAAAAAAAAGCGCTCGGACGCGCGCTGCTGCAAGCACTCGTGCCGTGTACCGCGCTGGAACTCTACTGGTAGCTCGACGTCGGTGCGGTGCCGAAAGCGTGCGTAGCGTAAGACCGCAACTCCACTTTAGAAGAGAAACCGGCCAGGGCATCGTTCGAGTTGTCGGGACCGCACCGTGAGCCAGGTAGTTGTCGCCTTTCATGAATGACTCGCTAATTTAACGAAAAAACCGTGCGTTACACTTGGCCGACACTTAAATACATCGCGCTGCTGACGAAGTCTTCTCGCAGCATCGGTCCTCACTTGCTGGTGGTGGCAGCGCGTTCCATACTGTACGTACTTGTAAGGCCCGCAACACTGGGTCGATACGAGGCCGACAAGACGCTCACTCCAATGATTGACCGACTATTGTGCGTCACTGGAACCTTTTTATCATATCAAGTCGACAACGACGCAACCGACGAGCGCGGTTTGTACCGCGACAGGCGTTCTTGTCGAAGGCACCGGCAAAATCAGCGTGCCGACCATCGTTCGACCGAACCCCGCGCGATCGCCGTCGAACCGACAACACAATAGAAACAGCGTCTTCACTTGTATATATAATTAATCGTGCTCAAAATGGGAGTCAAGCACGCCTGCCAAGTTGAAATGCACAAGCTTTAACCCTCTCAAGCCGTGCCCACGAAGGTTGAGCCAATGTCCATCCTGTTCAGCGAAGGTTAACCTGGCGCCGTCGAGTTCGTGCACTCGCTGTCGGCGGACCTGAACTGAAATGTAAGCAGTTAGGTCGAACGAAACTGCTTCTTGGTACAACAAAACTTTCGGTTTTGTTGTACCACGGCTTGCAGCGGATATCGGGCGCCGAAGATTTTTTCAGGGGTGGCACGCTGCGTAAAGGCAAGAAATTATGCAGCGCCTAATACGTGTACGCCGTTCAAGAAATATGCGGCGAAGTTTTAGGGCGGTGTCAATCGCAAGTGAAGCGAGTCGCGTACGAAGTTGAACTTCAGGTAACGTTTGCACGCTGCTAGATTCAGGCGCACAAACGCGAGGAAATGCTTGCTATAAATGAATTCACAGCAGCGATAAGCAGACATCATGTGTACGGAACTGCTCGAGCGCACGACGGTACGCGCCGCGACGGCAGCGGTCTTTCGACATGTCGCGAAACGGCGGGCCTCCTGCAATCTTCGTCGACTGCATGCCGCTAGACAAGTAGTTATGCCTGCGCTGTAGTAGCGGCCATTTGTCCCTTTAGCAACTGATAACTGATGCAATGCATATGAGCTCGCAGTAACGTACGTGCGAATCGCGCTGCAGCGCGAGCTCATGCGCTGCTCGCTTGATAGAGCTTTTATTGACAACGTTCGAACATCGATGTGCTGCAATCAATACTACCTTGCTGCGCTGCCTCAACGTGCTGGCTTGAGGTCAAGGATGAGCACATTTAACTCTCTAACCTGTGCTGCACGTAGTGGGGTATTGAATTGTCACTGAATCAGCCCGACCATTTGTGGTCATTTGCACACACCTGGTCACTTCACCACTTCGCACCGGTCAAATTGTTAATTGTCGCTGTGGCCGGGCCTCCAATCGTGAATCACCAGCCATGCCTGCTGCTATGTCGGTATGCCGTCGGGACTGTAGGTCCGAAAGACCGAATTGTAGAGCGCAGATAATCAAGCAAGCTTCAAGACAGGCGAAGCAGTCAGCATGGCGCGAAGTTTCGCTTACCCAGCGCGACGAACTGCAGCTATCCAGCGCGCCCGACGCTCCGCTTCGTGAGGCTTTGAAGGAAAACGGTAGAATCTGATGTTGGGATTCAGGCCTTCTTGTTCATGGCAGCCCACGACGCAGAAGTAACGACGGTGACGCTTTTTCAAGGCCCAGCTAGATCTCTCCGGATCTGCGTCGCCGATTCCTTCTGCTTCCAGCATTACGTCCCACGAAGAGTCCGTTTTGTTAAACTATAGGCGGCTAGCTCGCAGGGTGGTCGGCGTGGTCTGTGAGAAGTGACGAGCCTTTTCGCAGTCGCAACAGGGCAGGAAAAAGGGCGAATCGACGCAAAACTCGGGCTAGAAACGTGCTTCGCCACAGCCAGGGCTCAATGCTACCCAAGCTGGTACGACCCAGATAACGTTTCGCGCGCCGCCACCAGGCGCCGCTACTGTACAGGCGCCCAAATCTTTAACTGGCGTGCGCGAGCGGCGACTTTTCCGTGCGTCAGCGCCGTATGACCGGGCGAGGCTGGAAACAGCTTAGCAGACGATGGGCCCAGCTGAGCGCGCTTTGTCCGTATGCACTTAGCCTCAGACTCTTTGCAGCCGCGCCCCGTCATACGGCGCTGACGCACGGAAAAGTCGCCGCTCGCGCACGCCAGTTAAAGATTTGGGCGCCTGTACCTCAAACTCCAGCGCAAGACGCCCATAGACCTTTTCATCGGGCGACGAGGATAGGGCGCGCGGCGAGCCTTTCCTCCTCTCTGGCTTGGGCGATGCGGCGCGGTGCTGCGGAATGATTTCGGAATGTTTTAGATCATACTTTGTGAAGTTTACGCCATGTCCGTTCATATGAGGTCGTCAGGGAAGCCTTTCAGTGCATCGGTAACTACAGTAGGCAGAAGTATGTCTTGGGGGCGCAAAAATGTGACGCGCTTTATGAGCCGCGGTGTGTGTATGTCTTGTGAACTATTTTGCTTATGTCGGTTTTAATTCAACACAGAAAGCCGGTGTCTCTGTATTACCAGCATTAAATGGTAAATCAGCTCACTGTCTGATTGCTTGGCGTAGGGAGTAAAGCATAAGAGCGCATGCTCGTGCACGGCCAACCTAAGGCAATCACGAAACATCTATGCGGCAGGCGCTATAAAATATTTGTGATGCAGCGGCATCACTATCACGCATTTAAAGTCTAGTAGGCTTGAAATTACTATATTTCTGCGCTAGCCTTCCTGCATGAGGCCGATGGCGCTGCACAACACAGCGATCACTGCGGTTGGTGAACCAGCACGACACATATATAAGCTGTGCGCTTCGTCATTGCTGCTTTGTTGGCCTGTATACAGCCATAATATATGAGAGGTATCGCATAAAAAGAATGCGATGGCTATTTCTGAGGACAAAATTTCCGTAATATGTGCGAGTGCGTCGCAGAGAACGAAACGAACGCAAGCGAAAAAAAAAATTCGGTTATCATCCTCTTTCTCGAAAAAGCAAGAGAAAACGGGCTAACGCCGCAATACGACCTCGCATAGTCACGTCGCACAACGTTTATAGATATATAACCGCTGAAGCCATATGCTTGGACCATGCGGTATATAGAACAAAGATATCTGTAATCCAGCACCTACCACTGCTTAGGACGCTCGCGCAGTTCGCAAACAGTCCCTTTGCTGGACAAGCTTAATTCAGACTGTAAGGTATGCTGCTATTACTTGCCAAAACTATTTTATTCATGGCCGGAAACCTCATCCATCCAACCAAGTAGTCACGCAATGTAACCTGCAGCGAACAGTTTGAACGCTTGTCAAAGCATAACATCACAGCTCCTATCGTAGCAGAATGGTACCCATGCTGTTACGATCGTCGCGTATGTTTCATGGCTCCTAAACCGCAGCTAGGAAATAGAGGATAATACTGCAATAAGGTCACATCAGTGAATGGAACATACAGAAATACACGACTGATCTCCGAGGCTGATTGTAGGCTCAAATATGCGCGCATACATCGCGCTGCGTGTTCCGTCCATCTCAACGCCAGCAGAAACTCCGGCCATGAGGCCTTAAACCACTTCAGCGCGTCTCACAGAACCTTTTACCACGTAGAAGACGCACGTCATACTAAACACACCGCACGACCGCGAAAACAAACGCCAGAACCTACTCCGCTTTCACCCAAGCCAGCGTGGCGCTGCTCATAGGCGGCGCCACTGCGTTCCCAATATGGCGGCGCCTACGAAAAAACGGTGTATAACTACAGAGGCTAGTATACCCACTCCGTTCGACGTCATCGTAGAAAGTCCTCGTGGTCGCCTTTGTGAGAAGGGGGTAGGTGTTTTACACACATGCCGCACAGGTTTCGGTGCTCTCTCCGAGGGACGACGACCTTTGCAGAGCAGTCGTCGTGTTATCCATTGTCTGGCGTCCCCGTAGTCAGGTGGTCACGCCCGACCCCAGCCGGCGCCTCTAAATTCCAGAGCTGCCTTTTTCCTCTAGTCGCCACGTGTGTAGGCAGAATGTGACGAATCCTGGGGCCCCGTACCACAAAGCACCCTTTTGCCAGGGGGGCTCCTCCTGCCGCACAGAGACCATGACGACCCGGCAAATTAACCAACAATGCACGGGGCGCTAAACGTGACCAGCCCTGCTGTCGTCACCGATCCTCCAAACGAGGTGCATGGTCGGTTAGCGTTGTCCTCGCTGGTTCTCTTCGGGGAAGATCGCAACGCTCGCAGCTGCAGCTGGCTGAGAAAACCTGCAGGTCCGCAACTCGGCAGGCCATTCCTAACAAGGCTGACTCGCCTCACTCATACGGGATCCAGTTCGACAGAGGCAGCGCCCGCCGCAACAGAAGATGCCTCGTCAAAGACAGAGCAAGCCTGGCACTGGACAATCATCCGCCATCACTCTCCGGTTCTGGTTCCTTGCGCGAAGCAACCAGCGATAATGCAGTCGACACCGAACGTTCCATCGCCCTACGTTACCTCTCACGGGAGACTGGGGGCCCTCCTGCACGGTTCCGTGACTGAAGGGATATGTATAGTGTTGCGCTTTAGTCACTTTAGTGTTAACAAGCGCCCTCTGCTCCAGGACAAGCAACGGCGTCCGGCCTCCAAGATGTCTTTCGGTTAATTGACGTGCGTCTCGGGATCGGTAGAGGCAGAGAGCGTTTATGTAGGTGACCTGTGACTGTGCGCCGGGCTCATGTGACTGGAAGCGACCGTTCGGAAGCGACCGTTCAAACTGCGCAGTGCCCGTAAGCTCCGGATTTCAGCGGTCTTCAAGAGCTGCGCCTTGCTCCACATTTCCATGTTTTGGCGAGCTTGAGCTGCGAGCTTCATCGGTGTATTGGTGCCCCACTTTCGCGCTAGTAAACTTGCAGAAAATAAGAATACTGCGTGTCGAACTGCTAATACAAGTTTTTTATTCTCATTTACGTCTATTTTAGCTCTTTTTAGGCGACAGCTTAAAGGTCTTGCTAAGTACACGCACGCACAATTAGCCATTCAGAGGCACCAACGGACATGGCCGATTCGAGCAACGACTACTTTTTACTCTATGGAAGCATGCGTCACCTGCGACAAACTTCACGTCAGAATTTTTTCCTAAAGAATCCTCCTCTTATCTTTGCTGCGAAAAAGGCTTCATTTGAGCATCCCAAACAAGCAGACACTGCGCAACTTGAGTGACGAACAGTTCGTTGAAGACAGCGCGAGACATTGCAAACTGGCAGCGGACGTCGTCTTCTACAACTGTCGTCTGCTAGAACCGTCCCCTTGAGCGGGCGAATTCTCCGCGCCGTCCGCACTTCGTCAACGCCCCTGTAACGTGATCTTATCGAGACTGCCCACAGGCGCTCCGCCATTGGTTGCCGCTCTCGCCGTTCGCGAATTTTCCCAATGTTTTGATCGTGATGCAGCGGCGCGCGCCGCTCGTAAAACTAGTCTTGGGAAATGAGACTTGCTCACGCGCCGGGCGTTGTTTCCGTAGCTCTCTTAATAGTTCTAGCTTGTCAGGTATTCTGGCAAACGCAGGCGGACTGGTCGTTTGGGCGGAGGCGTAAACGTGAGCGGCCTAGTGTTCCTGTATGTGGGAGCACATACAGAGACACTAGAGGCGGCGTGCATGGTGCAGCAACCTGGTGGTGCAGAGCTCAACCAGACAAACACAGCTAATATTGCAGTAGCGAAGTCTGTTTTACTTTGCTGCAGGTGTAAATTTTCTGCAGCAACAAGATTTCGCCACTCCACACCAACAGCGAAGTAGAATACACTTGGTTACTGCAATTATAGCTCTTTTTTGTCTGTCTGAGCTCTGCCTGCACTGTGCAGGCCGCTCACTTTTGCACTTTCACCCCAAACACCCAGTCCACCTGCATTTACCTAACAGACAAGCTAAAGCTCTCTCGTACGAGATGCTTCTTAAACTGTTTTACTGTAGCTGCACCCTACGTGTCTACAAAACTTGTCCGAACCATTTCAGGGATCCATTAAAGCTGCTGTAAAACAGCGCCTCACTAAAAAGGCAGCGTGACCATTGTTGCCGGACCTTTTAGTGTCATGCATGCAGTACTGGTCAACCTGCGTGATCAGTCTCTAGGATGCTGGTTAGGCAGCCAAATTCCTTAATTGTCGCATGTGCCCTTGCAGTTCCGAGACTAAGCCTAAATAGTTCCCAGCAGTATAGAGAAACAAATGTGTGTCCCAGACCGCAGCTTGCACAATCCCATGCTATTATTTACTGGAAGGTGCAACCGAGGTTTTACAACTAAGCTCCCAAACTCTCCTGAGGATCTGGATGCAAGTGTGGCGCTTGGCACATTCGGTTCTTAGCTGTACATGAACATTTGTTATTTTCAAGCTTGAAATATTTCTGGCATCCCATCTCTGATGGAAAGGTGAAATAGAAGGAAAAGGTGAAGGCAGGAGTTTCGCCCCAGAGTTTGACTATGTTCATGTCAAGAAGCAAATCGGAGCTTCATAGTGCAGTGACTTTAGGCATCCCTACAATGTATCCTCGTGTCAGGAATATTGTGACTGCACTTCCAAAGAGCGAAATTAAGTTTCAAGGCTGCAAGTTCTCCATGATTATAAACAGAGGTATTTATTTTTTTCTGAAAATGCATAAATGTTCATCCATGGTCTATATCACAAGTTTGTCTCCCGTACGATGAGCACAATCCTTTGTAAAGAGTACTACAACACCCTTTCTGAAAGAGAAGATAATCTGTCATGAGCGTCCAAGCCTAGATAGATTATTTTGTTGAGAAGTGTGTGTCTACAAATGCAACTGTATTTAGACAATTGCGGACATAGGCAGACAGACCTCTACCCCTACCGTGCTATCTACATGCTACACTCCCCCCCATCCCCCCCAAGAAATATTCCTGGCTAGGCCACTGACCTGGAAGAATTAAATGACTGGCAGGGATGAGATTAGTCGTGGGGCATGAGGAAATTTTTTTGTCTAGAGGTCAAATATTGAGGATTGTTTCCCCCCAGAGAAAGTTGTAATAGTAGCAGAACTGATAGTTGGGCGAGTTGGTACGAATTCATAGTGAAATATTTAGCGCGCACATTTGACAAGGACACAGTGAAGGGGGACACACGAGCGCTTACTCACACCTGTATTATTTTCGGAAAGATACAGAACATATATACCCCAGCTATCAGCGCTGAGCCATGTGCAACAAGTCGTCAGTATAAACAGAAACAGATTAGAAACAGATTAAGAAGGTTCAACCAGTATTTAAAAAAGCAAATTCATTTTCAGTGATTGCAACCAGTGGTTGGCTTATGCATATTTCAGCACACTTTTTGATATGAAACTATGTGATATGTGATTTCACATGTTAGTTTGTTTTAATCTGAAAACAAAATGTATGTATAAAAAAATACCGGATCACAGTGACATAGATTACAGTGGTTCGACAAGTACGAATAGTGTTCTTTACGGAGAGAAAGTTCATGTTCTTTTAGATGGGTGTTTATGCACCGACCGGTTTGGCCTATGTACATGTTGCCACAGGTTAACAGAAGCAGGTTCACAACACCTATTCTGCATTTTGTGAATTTGTGATCTTCTTTAAGACCGCAGCTGCATTTTTTTACCCTATTGTCAAACTTGTTTGAAATAGCCTGGCACAGTTCTTGCACCTTGTTAGGAGCGCTGAAAACCACTTCAACGCCATACCGGCTGGCAACATCCTTTAGCCCAAGGGAAAAATAATGGACGTAAGGTACCACCGCAAGGCGTTTTTTGTTCGTGCTAAGCCTGTTCCCTGAATCTGTGGGTTGTACACCCTTTACTATTTTTATTACCTTTTCGGCCGCTCCGACTATAATGTGTTCCGGGAATCCCACTGAAGCTAGTCTTGTTACTTGATTGGCAAAGCTTTCTTTTATTCGGTGGCAACAAGATTTTACTAAAGCAGCCCGAACGCAAGACACCGCAATTCCACTTTTTACAATCTTCGAACGTCCCGATTTGTACTGTAATATGGGCTTTTTTTGATCAAGGGCTGTACATCCAGCATGTGTGGTCGGGTAGCAATTGCAGAGACAAATCTAGAAACTGTACTCCATTTTCTTTGGCAATCTCATGGGTAAACTTAAGGCCTAGGCCACATTCATGGAACACCTTTCCCATCAAAAATAACAAAAAGAAATCATCAACAAATCGGACAATTTTTGCCAAGCTTCCTAAAGCACTGTGAATACTTTGGTCTACACGAGCTAGAAAAATGTCGCTTAGTATTGGGGCTACCTTGGAACCTATACATATACCCGATTTTTCGCACATACATAACTTCATTCTAACTGACAAAAGTAGAGCTAAGATAAAAGAATAGTACTTCCATAAAGCTTTCCACGGGTGCTCCGCTGTCATTTCTAAATTTTACTTCATCATTATCTTTGCAAATACACATTTTAACATTTTTTAACAGCTCTGTGTGGGGAATCGAGCAAAATAAATCTTGTACGTCAATGCTGAAGGCGCTGCATCCCTTTGTTTTGTCTTCCGTCACATATTGTACAACTAGAATTAGATTGCTGAAATCACTGAAAATGAATTTGCTTTTTTAAATACTGGTTGAACCTTTTTAATCTGTTTTTAATAAGTTTCTGTTTTACTGATGACACTTGTTGCACATGCTCAGCACTGATAGCTGGGGTATATATGTTCTGTATCTTTCCGAAAATAAAACAGTTGTGAGTAAGCACTCGTGTGTCCCCCTTCACTGTGTCCTTGTCAATTGTGTGCGCTGAATATTTGACCATGAAGGCATAGTAGGTTACCACCATGTGTAAAAATCACGAGCGAACTCTTATGGAACTGATTTATTTCTAACAGTTTTTCAAAGTACCTTTCATCAAAGTCGCTACACTTTCGAAACCATTTGCCACGTCAGCGCCTCCCACACTGTTCTTGCGCTCGGGTGTTTGTGCAGTGTGTTGTGAATTGCCAGTGCAAGCTTATACAAGGTCTCCTCTATGCAATCAATCAGCACTCATGTTGCAGAGCAGAAGTTATAGTGCAGTGCAAAGTTGCATGGTATTCCACTTTGAACCAGGACAGCATTGCAAGCGCATGTCAGTCAGTGTCTGACATGTAGGGCACATGTCAGTTCTAGTTGCAAGCAACTAAAATCTGGGGCTTGTACAGCAGGTACGTGCATGAAGTCATGACAACGCACTACTATATTGCAAAAGTTTTCTCGTATTCTTTGCACAAGTGCTGTGCATCCAGAAGCAACACGGAGCACACTATTGTCCCCTAGGTTTGCATTTCATGATCTGTATTTCATTTAGATTGAGGATTTCTACTTTGCTTATGCATCAAAACATTACTAACTGCACTTGCAGTATTGTTCTTTATTTTAAATTTGTCTTCTTTGCATGCCAAGTCCATGTTGCTCTAGCTGAAGAAGGTGACTGGTAAAAACAAGTCCAGCTCTTCTTTCTTTAAGTCCCATGCATTCTGTGCACTAGAAGTGAAGAAAGATTAGTCAAATTACAGAGGCACTGCTATTCTACATCTATTGAGGCTTATTATAATCAGCAACTTGGAAAAGGAGGCTTTACAGCCCATCTTTCACATACAACTTTGTACAGGGACATGCATGTTTCACTTACAATGTTCTAAAAAGATTTTGCACTTCCCATACTGTTATTGCTCAAATTTTGCAGAAACATTGCATGTTGGAGTCTACGTCGTTCAGTGTAACACTTGGCATGGCTCATTGCCTGGTTTTTAAAGAAAGAAGTGCAAAGTTGCCTTCGTTTATGTAGATGCAAGCTGCTGCCTCGATGGCACAAATACACTGTGTCGCTGCCTGCCGGTCATGGAGGGTTGCTTGGAGAGGAGCTGGCAACACGCAAGAACCCTCCGTGACTGGCTGCCTTCTGCAGCTGCCTGCAGGCAGAAACGTAAGTTTGTTTGCACTGTCATGGCAGCAGTTTGCAGCATGTTAAGCAAAATATGCACGTCCCTGTATTTTTGTATTCCTTACTGACCAAGCTGGTACTAGGGTGGTTGCTTGGGCTAGTTGGTAATTCATGACAAAAATGACATACAGCGTGAAGGACAACAACTGCGAGAGATGACAAACACTGCACTGTGTTTGTCGTCTCTCGCAGTCCTTGTCCTTCACGCTGTATGTTGTTCTTACCAAGTTGGCTCATATCACATTAACCCCCTCCCCCCTCCCTCAACTATGCATTTGTGTAAATTTTAGCACGGCTAGTAAAAAGAATGTCAAATTTGCATACTATGCATATCCAACCTGCCCTATTCTGCTGAGCAAGGCAAGTAATAAGTCAGTTTTGCTCAATGTATTGCCAAATGCAATACGATTTTGCTGAATCACACCCACAAGACAGCTCAACATGGCTGCAATTTTGTGAATAACCCTAGCCCTGCTGGACAGGCAAGAATTCTGCTGTTGCTAGTGCACTGAACATACTTTCTCCATCAGCTAGTACCAGTGGATGGACAGCATCTGCATTTAGTCAAGGATGCCACAAATTCCCGCAGCCATTCCTTCAAGGTGCCCGTGGAAAGTGATTAACACAGTAGAGGTGTATACCTTCGCAAGGAAAAGGGGCATTCAGTCGAGCTAATTAATGTAATGAACAAAGATACTTTTGTAATGTGATGGCAAAGATGTAAAACTGCTCACAAAGCTGGGCTAGTTGGTTATCCGACATAGTAAACGAGTTTTGCACCAAAACGACACACACAAGAAAGGAGACGACACGGTCACTTTCAACTGTTTAATGAGTGTAAAAGCATCCTACAAATATAGCCCTCCCAGACCTCGAGTGCATGCGTCACTTGTACAAGGCATCAAGTAGATTCGGGTAAAAAGCACGTTATCTGACTAAGTGTGAAAGAAATTTCTGCTCAGCCTCGTACAGAAAAACAGATGTGTCACTGACACAGTTTGGGCCACCTTTTCTAATGTAAAATTCTTCCAAGGTTTCACATGCCATTTGTTACCTACCTCTACTTGAATCTACTTGATGCCTTGTATGCGTGCACATGCACTCGGGGTCTGGGAGGGCTATATATGTAGGATGCTTTTACGCTCAGTAAACAGTTGAAGCACCCGTGTTGTCTCCTTTCTTGCGAGTTTGGTTCTGGTGCAAAACTCGTTTATTATGTGAATGTGCACACACTCAAACAAAGGGAAAGCAGTAAAGTCGTTAAGTCATGCTCTGCAAACAACAGTTCGGGGCTCACATTAATACAATTTGTTCAGCGTAATTTTTTGTTTGTAATTATACATTTCTTATCAAAGACCATTCCATCTGAATGGAAATGCATATACAAGTTGCTATGCTGAGATCACAAACTGGAAAATACAACATGTTTATGCCTCTGATTTTTTACTTTTCCTGATAC
Organism: Dermacentor variabilis; assembly: GCF_050947875.1. NCBI lineage: Eukaryota > Metazoa > Arthropoda > Arachnida > Ixodida > Ixodidae > Dermacentor > Dermacentor variabilis. Next base: position 5,111,204 of record NC_134572.1, on the reverse strand, counting down.
CTAAACCAAACACCATCAACATTAGAGATTTTTAGTCCCAAACATGGCATACACTTGGCATTCAAAATGCTAGTTCGATAACCATTGCACTTGACACTAGTGCATGTAATAGTTATAAAAAAAATTGCATGGACTTCACACTGATGGATTCAACTTACTGAAAAAGAAAGGTGATATTTATCCTGCAAGAATGCTTCTTACGTCTTTTTCTGTGATCTTTTAGTAAGGCTGGCCAACTATGTCTGTGGGCAATTCAGCTGAAGTGAATCTGGCAGGCATACAGATTTTGGAGTACTTCTATAATAATGCGCTGGGGAGGCCAACAATAACCACAGTCATGAAGCCCATACAGATAGCAATTGATACTAATGTGTTCCTTCATGCATGGTACGTTCACACTTATCCACTAGTTGCGACATAATGAATGATAACATTGCAACATAATGAGTGATAATGATAGCGCTATCAGTTCTAACATCGTGTGTTTATCCCTCTCTGGATATTTAACATGTTACTGTGAATAATGGAGCTGAATGCTGGATACCCAGACCTGTTGCAGGATTTATTTTGTAAAGTGAACTCTCACTTGAGGGAACTTCAAGGGACTCAAGGAAATAGTTCACTTAACTGAAAGTTCACTAAACTCAATATTCACTAGAATATGGAACAGCATAGGGCACAGCAGACATAGAGTCAAAAGTGTGAAATGCAATTTATGGAGTTATGTACATCATATATGAAGTACCAGTTACGGTGCTGCCTATCTCATTAAAAAAAAAAATCTAATTTTTATTTGCACTGGTGCTCTTAAAAGTGCAAGAAGTAACAAAGCTGTCCAGAGAGTCTATGTTTTTGTGCACTTCCTCTGGCACAGCTTTTTCTGAGACACGAAATCTTGCAACTTACCAAGGCATCCTACAGCTTTGGCTAGAGTTACAGGATTTGAATCTGCCTCTGCCATTGCATCTTCCTCGTCACACTGGAAACAATATCCAGATCTGATAGTTCAGCACAGGTAACGAGCTCACTGTCACGCTGCACATAGTCTTCAAACGAAGTATTGCTGTCAATATCCAGCTGGTGACAGACCTCAGTCCACATCCCAGGGTAGATCACCTCATTGCACTGTTCCTCTTGCTTGCTTTCACCACACAGGGGGGAGGCAAGATTTATGCCAGCAGTTTCTAATTGCAGCCGGTGTTACTGTTACGTGGCTGGAGGGCCAATTCGGGGCAGCGGGCATTGGCTATGACAGCGCTGCAGAGCGCAAAGCTTAATTGAACTGATTTCCAAAATGAGCCGGGGTCCACTGATCAAGTTCGTTCAACTGAAATAATCACTATCCAGAAATTCGTTCAACTGAAAGATTTTTGCTAGAATACATGCAAAAACCACCGGAGATTTTCTAAAAGTTCGTTATTCTGAAATGTTAATTGAACCAATGTCCACACAACTGAGAGTTTACTGTATTAAACCTTTTTTGCTAGTGCAAAGTCCCAAAAGCATGCAAGGAGGTTTCAAGTGTTTCAGAGTGCCAATGTGTGCGTGAACACTTTTGTATTACATATATCACGGCTGCCAATTTTGTCAAAGCATGCATTTCTGCACATCTTGAAACATTGCGCTACTGTTGAAAGCATGCATGTTTGTAAAAAAACTCGCATTCCTTGTCTCAGTTCACTGCAAGTGCACAAAAACACATTACCCTCTGGAAGAAGCAGGAATGAGCACTTCACAACTGTAACCTTAAGGAGGCAATAAGTCCATAAATGAAGTCAAGCTATTTTGAGAGATCAGTGTTCTAAACCAGCACATGTGCCACTGTTGCCAAGAGCAACGTTTATGCACATAAAATTTGCAAATGTGCTGCAAATGAGAGAGAAGAATGTTACCACCACTTTGGAAATGTGCAACTAGCTACAGCTGACAAACAATTCTGGTAGCATTTTGTCAAGAATAATCAATAATCTGTAAAACAAATGAAAATTCAGCACCAGCAGGTTGCCTCCATCGCCAACCACTACAAGGCCATGCTTGATGCCAATTCATCTCCTTTCGTGGGTGATTGAAATTGAAGAAGAGATGCAGTGTGTATAAATGCAATTTTCTCTATTATAGGCATTGGCACATAACAAATGCTGAGTGATCTTCCATAGGCTAATAAATCAATCAATTTTAGCCATCCTTTCGGTAAGTGGTGATCCCGGAAGTGCTACTCAAGTGAATGCTCGGATTGCACTCAATTGGCAAGACCTGGTGGAGGACAGAGCCCGCTAAGCTAAAGTGTGATGCGCCTTTGCTCTGACACAGGACAGGAGGTTGCAGCACCCCCTTGGCGGCAGTGGCCAAGGTGCACGGGCCAGCTGCTGTAGTTGCAGGCATGGCGCCACCACCGCACCAGCCCAGTTCACACCCCGTCGGACATTTGTGACGACGGCCCCCTGGTCTCAGGCACCCCTGGTTCAGCAGCCAGGCAGTCTGCCCGAGACCAGCACAGACCCATTCGAGCTGTCAAAGCAGGACCTGGCAGACATCTATGATGCCATCAAAAAGGTACATCCTAAAGGAGCCGCACAACATTTTTCATGAAAGATGTCTTATGTTAGAGGACAACTCCGCACACAATCTTTATAGATAAAAGATTTTGAGTGTGCTTTGTTTCAGCAGAGTTATTGGCAATCAAATGTTGCTGAATGCAATAGCCTCATGGCCTCTCATCACCATGAAAGCTGTGACCATCTTGACAACTTGATTGACATGACTGCACATGTGACCTTCAGAGGAGGCACCATTTAGTCATGGCATTTAAATAAATTCACCCAAATCTGTTGTCTACTCCTGCATAATAGCAAAAAAAAAAGCAAAATATGGTGTAGGTTTTTAAATTGAATAAAACAGGCAAGCAGCCTTTAGAGCGAAATTGTGTGCTCCCAGCTGCATGTACAAGGTAGCTTGGATTTTGATGTCGGAGCTTATGCCTATGGCCAGTCTTGCCCCCCCCCCCACCTCTCTCTCCCCTCGCACACTCGTACTGCTTGTTGACCTAATTGGTGCTTGCTAAAATACATGTTTTTTAACACACGAACGCACACACATGCATGCACGCACACTAAACGGCTTGCCACTACTTTGCTACCCCAGCAGTAGTGCCTATCAGCTATGCGAGTTTATTCACCAGTCCTTCCTTAAAAACAGACCTGTACAATGTATCAGTGTTGCCGTCGTTAAATGAATTATGTCAACTGTTGTGCAACAGCAGGATTTTCCACTGCTGCTCAATAACAAATCTTATGCCTGCCATGTCCTTCCTAATCCCTCCCTCCGCATTTGATGGCTGACCTCGTATTGCTGAACCACGTTTTATTGAAGTGAAGAAAGGTGTTTGAAGTGAAAATAGGCTATTTCAGAAATACTTTGCCACCAAAAGTACTTCAATGTGTTCAGCAGAAGTCGAGTTATTGGCAATCAAACACTGCCTCCGCTGTGCTCCCGTCCCGCCTTCAATGCCTTGCACTGCGAAGGCTACGGCGCAGTGGGGCATGCGCACAAAGCTCCTCCTTCTAGATGTCACCGTGGCATGCAGTTCTAATGTCATTTTGGATGTTAACGTAGACAAAAGATACGTTTTTGCCGCAAGTTAAAACACACACAAAAGGAAGACACGTGCCGCCCGTGTTATCTTTATGTGTCTTCCTTTTGTGTGTGTTTTAACTTGCAGCAAAAAACATGTTTTTCAGCAAGCACCAACTAGGCCAACAAGCAGTTCTCTTGTAACGTAGACATCATGACTTGCGCCTTTAGTGCCTATGGCGCGCTAAACATCAGCCAAACGCGGTTGTCCTCAGCGAGCCGCAGTGCGTGTAGCCAGTGGACTCGTGGCAGAACCCCGCAGCGGCTGTGGTATCTATGCTGTGTAGCCGACCGCAGCTTGATGTCAGCTATCAGCCAATAGCAGCCATCTGAGGGCATGACAAAACAGTGCATCTGATGATGAAACAGTAGGTCTAGAAAAGAGAGCGTTTGAGAAAAAGGTGACTTCGCAATCCGCTTGTGAGCTCCGCGCACTGCGTACGAAACCAAAACTTGGCTGAAATGTTCACAGCAACATATGTTACCCGCTGACTATGTTATTTCACCAAGCCTGAGGAGCGGTTCAGGGCCGCTTTAACATGCTACATGTCACACTACCTGGCCCAAGTACACCTTTTGGCTGGAATATCAAATGTTAGCATTGCAGCACATGTTCCTCTATGCTGCAACATTAAGCCTACACTACAATTATTTACATAATTTGTTGTACCAGCATTGCATTACAGTGCATTATTGTTTTCGTGTGGGACCAGGATGTTTAGACACTATGTGAAAAGCAAGCATACAGTCGTTGAATGACGCTACCAGATGTCCTTAACATGCACATAGCAGTGCCCCCACTAGAGTACAGTATGGCATGTTGCTGTTTCTGACCTACAAAGCATGAACGCACAGCACAACATAAACTGAAATTTGGGTAAGCACTAAGGAATTAAAAACCCTACGTAGCTTTTGTTGGAATGTACACCTTTTGTTGACATAAAATTGAAATGTATTTCATAAGTGGACATAATTAAAAATGTTTGTTTACCCTACCTACTAAGAAAATAGCAAGAATGGTGACAGCAGTTATGAGTTCCCAACTCATCAATATGTTCAGTCAACAATCAGATAGTGAACAAAGTGTTAGCGTGTCATCGTGACAACACTGTCGTCACTCCCATGCCATTTTTGTCATGCAGTTAGCTAGCAAAAGCTTATGCTCTCATTCAGCACATCACGCGACACATGCGATAAGGCATGGGGTGCATCAGTTGGTGCACTGTCCATATAGTCCAGTTCACTGTGCTTTAGCTTGGAGGCTCCCATTTAAATACATAGGAACAAATAAATCATATTTTTTGGTAATCAGTGCACTGATATTGATGATGTTTGTTGCATTTAAAATAAAAAGTTATAATTTGGTGATTGTAGAAAGTAGATTTTTTATTTAAGCCGTAGATGTCTTTGTAAAATTTTATAAAACAAATATCACAATTGCGTACACTGTACCTAATAATACATCTAAAGCAGACAAAATTTGAGGTATACACCACTCAAATGTACTGATCATTTGCGAGTAGGACTCTTTCAGTACTCTGGTAAACATTGTAAAAAATTCATAATATACCAAATTTGTCTGGTTTAAATGCTTCAACGGATGCAGTTAACAGAACTGCAATATCCATTTTTGGCGCAGAGTTACATGCAAACTTTGCGTTTTTTCGTTTTACTCACCAGTTTCCAGGAATTTCTGAAAACAATTTCAGGCCCTCAAATGTAATTCTGCTTCTAGAGTCACTAGAACTTTCCAGAAAAGCACTTCTGCATTTTACGTGTATATATTTGAATAGGGAAATCATAATTGGCGTCAAGCTAAATACTTAAAGGGTCCGTGAAATAGTTTGGACAATTTTTGTAGATACGTAGGGTACAGCTATAGTAAAACATAACCAGCGCCACAATTTAAGTGAAGTGTCTCATATTAAGAGAGCTACGGACGATTACAAGTTACCCTCCTCCCTAGGCATGCTTTCCCTCCTCAACTCGTTTGCCGAATGATTGGGGCTGCTCTGCATCAATGATGTGACGTAGTGTTATCTACTTCCTACTGTCTTGGAGCCAGCGCGCGAACCCTCTCCAACCTGGCTGTCAAGCAGCGAGCGTTGCATGTCTGGTGGTTGGGTGGAGGCGTAAACCAAAACCCCTCCATACTATTACCACTGTGATGAAGGGGCTTTATCGTAAACGCGAGCAGCCTGAGCAGCTTCCACAGTGTAGCCACCTGGTGGCACGGACTTCAACCAGCCAAACACAGAGCTGCTGTTGCTGCAACCAGGCATAAAACATTTTAAACGTTTAAAAAGATGGGTTTATAATTGCGCTCGTGCTGAAAACCTACACCAGCAACAAAGTTGAATACACTTGGTAACTACTACATTAGTAATGCAAAAAAAGGGTAAGGCGTGCAGGCACGAAAGAGAAGTGGACAACACGAAATCCGCGTTCTTGTCGCCCACTTCTTTTGTATCCGTGTCTGCACGCCTTACCCTTTTTTTGCATTATGAATCCTTACCAACTAGCTCAGCTTTCTGTCGTTCTGTGCTATATTAGCTCTGTGCCACCAGATGGCTGCATTATACAGGCTGTTCGCGTTTGCGCCTCCGCTCATCTGGTAAAACGCCCAGTGTGCTTGCATTTACCTGAATACCGGACATATCACCGACCACGTTTGCAGCCTGCAACACAATAAAGACGAACCATGGTGCTTGCGAAAAGAGATTGAGACTAACACTGACCACGCAGCTCGCGTCAAACAGAGCACGTTGCAACACAAGCAGACGACACTTGTTGTGTGCTGGAAATGCTTGAATGTGGTGATAAATTGTCATTTTGAATTCTCTTTCTATTATTCTTTCCATAGAAACAGGTGAACCAAGATTCCAAATATCACAAACAACATTTGTTCGTACCTTACTTTTTTTTTTTCTTGCCCGTGGTCTACTAGCATGCATACTAAGTTTTGTTTGCCGTTGTACTAATGAGTTAACCATTGTATAATGATGAACATAGTGTTTCTTGATGCTTTTGCCTCCCCCCCCCCTTATGTAATACCCTGAAAAGGGTCCTTAAGGGTCAATTGATGATGATGATGATAAACATGGAAAAATAGTTGATGGTGTGACCTGGGTAGCCAATCGGATAGCTTGTCCAACTGACGTCAGATAGGGCAGCTGAAAACCCAGGGGAGCAGCACTGCTGCAATCGGTAGTGATGTACATTATTAAAACCTTACAATAAATTACATGCTTTATGCCAAGCTTTTAAATGTGTCACTTAAAGATCAGAAGGACCTACCCTAATGACTCGGTACATTTGTACAAAATCATTTCAGGTTTAAGTGGCTGGACTGAACATACCGATGGAAACGATGCTGTTTTGTCATTGTTCTTTGTTTTCTTTTTTTTTTTTTTTTCATGCAGGAGTTATGGGTGTCAAAGCCTCAGCTGAACGAAATTGCCAGCTACTACTTTGATGGCCAGGGAAAAGCTTTTCGCCCGATGATCTGCACCTTGATGGCCAGAGCTGTGAACATTCATGTGCACAATAGAAATGTGTAAGTGGTGGATGTAGCAGCGGTTGCTGCTACTGTCTATCAACTGAAATGTGGATGCGTTCATTTTCACACTGAGTGTGACTGTTATAAATTGTGCCAAGGAAAATTGAGGGGCAACGAGATTCATTAGTAGCAGGCTGCATGCAGTTCTTATTAGTTATGCCTCATGGTGTGCGTTGCGTCAGCAAAATATGGCAGCTTTAATGGCTGTTGAGTCACGGTAACATGTATTTCTGCGTTTATACAGCTTTGGTGTGGCTGCAACATTGAATTTTCTTACATGTGTGTATGAAATGTCTTGGTCCTTTATGCAGACTTTTAGACTTTCAAAAGAAAGTGGCATTATTGTGCGAAATGATCCACACTGCCAGCCTTGTCCACGATGATGTCATTGACACCTCCGACACACGGCGAGGAAAGCCCAGTGTCAACGTGTTATGGGGGCAGAAAAAGGTGAGGATGATAACTGATGCATGTTCCCTGCATTTCTTTCACAGCAGAAAAGGAAAAAAATAAGTTTTACAGCAGGCTTTGATTGGCACAGTGTTTGGTGGGAAAAGACTTGCAAGGTCTGCTGCTACTGAAGGGCTTCCTGAAGCCACAGCGCTGGCTGGGAAAGTACAAGCTTTTGCCAGCGTTATCATGAAGTTTGAGTCCTGTTGCAAATAGCTGGGACAGTGATGTGGATAATTAGAATTACAGAACACAGGTTATTATTTGGGCCTGTATAGGATGTGCTCAGTGTGGACGACACTAAAATGAAATGGACACAGGAACAGAGACATGTGCTTAAAAAGTATAATGACAGTAAACAATTTGTCGTTGAGCTGGCCAAATAATTGTGTGACTAGCTCGAATTTCAATTCAGCATGTTTTCAAACCTAGCGTTCTCACTTCACTGGTCCTTTTGTTGGCCTCTACTGCTTCATTACTATTTGGTGTAGGTACAGGCAGGCCATTTGCCAAAATTGTGATAGAGATGCAATAAAGGCTTTGAACACAGACAGAACACAAGTCTTTGTGGAGAAACACTTTATGACACAGAAAATGTCCTTTCACAGGCAATTCTAGCGGGTGACTTCGTGCTCTCCCGAACAGCACAATTGCTTGCCAAGATTGGGAGCAATGACGTCAATAGCTTCCTGTCTCAGGCAAGTAGCATTCGTCACATGGCTCTACTGTATCATAGCAGTTTTGAACATACTGCATCAGGTAGCTTTGTTTATACATTGCACCAGTAGGCCTGTGCAAGAAGCTTAACTTTTCGCAGGGAGTGGTGCTTGCACAAGAAAGCATTCTGAGAGCAGTATTACAAGCCAGAGCTGGTAAACATGCTTCAGAATAGCTGCTCTTTTTTTTTCTCGCCCTCTCAGTCATCCCATGCACTTTTCTCACTGCTTCCAATGCCTGCAAAGATTACAGGTGTAAAAGAAAAAAAAATCAGGACAGTCCAGGCAGCATATGGATTCACCTGAGCTTGGATGTATTTCATCAAGCTCATGGGAGGGGACACAAAGGAAAACATTTGAGGCCAGCTAGCTGCATGTAAAGTGTGTATGTGTTGGCACCCAAGATCACTCATCCCTGTGCTGTTCAAACAGGTTCTTGTGGACTTAGTTCAAGGAGAATTCATGCAGCTGGGTTCCAAAGAAGACGAGGGAGAGCGATTCTCTCATTATATACAAAAAACATTCAAGAAGACTGCCAGCCTCATTGCCTTTGCCTGCAGATCCGTGAGTGCCCTCGAGGCTTTTTTTTTGGACAGCTCAACATCATGCACTGTTTGTAAGAGTAATGTCAAAAGGTGAGTTGGATAGTGATCAGATAATTTAACTGCTTGGCAGAGCACCACCACAAAGCAGCTGAACTGGTGCTATTGTACACAGTATTGTGCATGGTGCATTTAAAAACAAGATAGTAATGAGATATAGAGGACATCAAAAATGTAGTCAAATATTACACAGTGATTACATGATGCATTTAATGACCTTTCTTTCTATCTCCATGATCAAAACATCAAATCTTGCCACAACTTCCAGGATCAAACTTTGAGTGCAAAATATTTAGCTCTTTACTGAGGAATATCTATTGATATCGGTGCTCTTGCCCTGAAGGGTTTCTTTCTTCCATAAATTGATTCTCGCAACCAACCAGAAATCAGATGGGCCACAATGAGGAGACTGTAGGGGAAAACAGTCAAGAGCACCACATTGACCTTTTGCATAAATCATTTGAAGAGGGATGCCACCATATTCTTCTTGTCACCTTTATAATGGCTGCAATATGTAAGAGTTTTTTGACAGGTACATGGTTAGTAGTAAAATAAACACCTAAATGCACATAGTCCTGTGGGCATACAGGGTCTAAGGTGAACAGAAAGCTAGACATGGCTTTTTTGGATCTTCCTCGTCTAATACAATGAGAAGGCATCCAGCATGTGCAGCCATTTATGGAAGTATTAATAATGCCTGTCTCTTTAGGTATCCATACTTGGAGGTGGAGATGAGAAAATACAGGAGGCAGCCTACCAGTATGGCAGAAATGTTGGCATTGCATTTCAGGTTAGTCTACACAGCGCTTTACAACGGAAAAGCACTGATTATTGCACTGACTTTCAGTTGGTTGACGACCTCCTAGACTTTGTATCCAGCCAGTCTGACCTTGGCAAGCCTGCTGCTGCCGACCTCAGGCTAGGACTTGCCACTGCACCTGTCCTGTTTGCTTGTGACAAGGTACAGCGCTTTCCACAAACACACTGCTCAGACTTTGTGCAAGCCTTTCCTGCAGTGAATGGCCCATGTTTCTTTTTTTCCCCCAGTACCCAGAGCTGAATGCTATGATAATGCGACGCTTCTCAGAGCCTGGAGATGTGGAAAGGGCCTACGAGGCAGTTCTGAAGGTAACTAGACCAGCATTACTGCAATCTGAGAAAGCAGGCTTTCATTGCATCCAGCGCACAGCTAGTAACGAAATTCCTTGGCGTGTCTTGTCTTCTAGAGTGATGGCCTAGAGCACACGCGGATGCTGGCACAGAAGCACTGTAGCGAAGCGGTGCGGCACCTGGCACCATGGGTTGAGTCACCAGAAAAGCAGGCACTGATCAGCATCACCGAAAAAGTGCTCAACCGCAAGAAGTGACCGCATGCAGGCCCACGTCCATTCCACAAGACGAAACCGGCCTATACACAATAGGTGCAGAGGTTTAGACAAACTGTACATAAAACAAAGCCAATGCCTGCAGCCCTAAAACACTACCACCGCCCACGTGGAAGAGGAGCATATGCGTCGAGCAGTTTCACATATTTTGCCTGACAATCTGAAGGAATCTGACAAAGTGACCTTCACAAATGTGACGGCCATTGCGTGATTGAAAAAAAAAAAATAGTGCTACTGAACTTTGCGCATGCAGCAGACAACGAAGGCGCTGTCTTTCCGATGCTTACAATGGCGCCATTTGTTTGCCTGAATTTCATCTGCGAGTGCTCGTACCAGCACTGGACAGAAGTGGCAAGCAGAGCAAGAGACAACACGGGTGCTAGTTGTACATAAGACCTCACTCTGATTAATGTACATAAAAGTAATTAGCTTGGCCTTGAATATAAATAATAGACAAGAAAAAGCATTTCTGTGTGGGAAAGTTATGTTCACTGTACACTAAGATGGCGTACTTGCAATGACGAAAATTACTATTGTTTGAAAGAGTTTATAACACGACCTACCAGTTATACTTAATATTGCACGTTATTTATCTTCTGCAAGTTAGATGTGCTTGCAGAGTATACATACTACCCTAATAATGCTGTTAAAAAAATAACCTGTACATAGGAGTATATGACGTTTTGGGATGTACTATAAACATATTAAGCCTATTACTGTAATTGAAAATAAGAAAAAAAAAGGATTGTTTGGCCTCTTTGTTACAGTTACATAAGTCATTGATGTTTTAAGGCATTCATTTATAATGGAACACTAACAGATCTAAACAAAGCAAATAAAAATTAACAAGTGTCACCAGACTGTGTTCCTTTGGCATGGTTTTTTTTTTGTGTGTGTGTGTGCATCTTTGAACAGTGAAATCCACATTTTTCTTTCGTTGAAAATATAAGTACCATGTGGTCCTGGTTTCTCCTGAGAATATATTTTACATGATGCTTTCACAATGTAGCAAGGGTAAAGTAGTTGGTACATAAAAAAAAATTGCACAGAGCACAACATTAAAACACCCATTTCTGCAGCCTCTTGTAATTGAGAAAAGGGGTCTAGAACTGTATGCAATGTAAAAAAAAAATATTGTTACCGCCACTGGCAGTCGGCAAAAGATTTGCCACACCCGCAACATGACAAGCAGTAGAATGTCTCCGGGGAGCTGCATGCCCTATTTGGCACAGATAGGCGTGGCCCCATCAAGACTGAGAAGACCAATCGCAACAAGCACCGTACCTCGCAACATCAGCAGAAAGGTCCTTGAAACCCCTTTCATTAAGTGCTTGAATATTATTGAATTCCATTTTTGCCCACACTTGGCAGGGTTAATTTGTTTTGATATCAGTCAAACCAACCCAATCTGGTTAGCAGCTTTACAGCTGGAGGTCAAGGAGGCTATCGGTAGTGGTTTGCTTGCTAAGCCTTTTTTGGTTACCTACAAAAGTTCTCATTGTTTACAAAAAATGTTGCCTTAGTCCCCCAAGTGCTAGAATGTTGTGCACGAAAGCTGCAATGAGCCCTGGAGAGGGTGTCCAGCAAATGTTGACAAGCGAGCCTCGTATTATGTTTCCCATTCATCTGCACTAGTATTGGCAAACATTCTGTTGTCTGGCTTCAGTCAGTGTTGGGAAATTAATCTTTTTCGCACAATCCATTTGTTGTAGACTTTGATGCCTACCTCATAGCCACTCAGTTTGCTTCGCTTGGACCAATCTCATACTGATGAAGCAGTATACTATTGCCAGGCTGCTCAAGGCAGCTTACTCGTTACAATCTGCTGGTTGCTGCATAAAACTAATTTTTATCTTCTGCGAATTTTGGCTGCATAAAGCCATTAACCTTTTAGTGCATGGATTTTTATTTTGTGAAAAAATTTGCCAAGCCTTTGTTTAGGCCCAGTATACCTAGACAAGCATCACTTTTCCAAAGAACAGCTTGTATTTCCTATGTGATACACTGTGCAGTTACAGTTACATTTTATGACCTTGTATTGACCCTTCTCACGAAGCAGTTTGCTCTAGAGAAATGAGATGGCGCTTTAGGCAGCACACTGCACATTGCCTCAGCGAAAACGCACAAATACGGTATTATTGCCTTCTATGCCCTGCTTCCATGCGATCAGCTGTCGGAAATGCAACTGGGATTGTGCGAACACACTGTGCTCCAGCCACGTTGCAAAATATGGCGCGGTGGAGTGAAGACCCGTGCAGTAGTTGGCTGCAAAAATTGTGACTGGCATATTAAGGAATGGAATGAATCTGTGTGTTCACAGACCACTGCTACAGAAGGGCTGCCTGTGTTGCTGGCTCTTCACTCAAATTCACTAAAAAAAATTAACTTTACCAAGTTGGAAACGTGACAAGGTATTGCTTAAAAGTATTAGCTAAATAAAGAATGAAGAGCTAGACACAGTGATACTGATTCAATTCATAAGCGGAAAGTTAGTATAGCTTGGAATACATTTTTAGCCCCGCCCTTTACAAGCACCGTATACGCTGCTTGTGCCATTTGGAAAAAGCGTAAGAAGTTACGAAAGCGCTTGCATGTCCTTTGAAGCTGTAGCCAAAGTTTCACGTGTAGTCCACGAAGTGACCGTCTATGATATCTGCCGAAACAGAGGTTTGCAGAGCCGCAACAGCATCGTGCACATTCAATGTAAACACAGAGGCAACGGAGGCAGCCGAGGCAAGCAATGAATGCGTCCCCATGTGATTAAGCATGGCAGTGCCCACAAGATTGCCGTGAAAAGGGTCAATAAAGAGATTTAAAATGCAGGAAACTCGGACGAAATCTCAGAAACATCGAAAAAACATGAAACATTGCTTAAATAACTAGAGTGCATTTCTCGCAGCTCCAGCTAGTACAAGTTTCTTTAAAGCTTCACAACATCGTCATTGAATGACTAATTCATAGCTTCAATATCTAGGCCAGATCTTTAGACCTTAGTTTTTGTCAATGTTGCTTTGCAAAAATTCAAGGAGCTTTACACAAGCTGCAAATTAACTTGTTGCTGTTGCTATTAGCTCTTGGCACATGGCAGGTCCCATGCTATCTTCATCATAAACGTTGCTGGCATTTTACTTTTTTGACCTATTCATTACCAATAATTGTGCCAGGAAAGAGCATAGCCCGTACAAAGAATATATTGTGCCATCAAATTTGTTCTTTTGTGAGAAAACAAAGCTCTGCCCTCCTCCACAAAACAACCCATAAGCGAGTGTTGTAGCGTACATGATGTATCAACTAATGCTTGCCTCGCAGAACCACCCAAATATGTCTTGAGTGACTCAAAAAACCACCTCTCGTGAAATCATTTAAGAGGGAATAGGAATTCTTAAAGCAATCATAACAAACCAAATGCCAAACTGCAAGTTGCATGTACAAGGGCTCCAAAAATAAAAACAATGCAAGCAATTCCCCTGCAAGAGTTTCCGGTATAAAACTTTCGTGTGCCAGCAACACGTTTTGCCAAAGCAGTAAACACGCAACACTACCAATGTTCAAAAAGCTCGCCAACTATACCATTTAAAAGACTATTCTAGCTTTTGCCACTGAAATGTCTTGTTCCGCACTGAAGTGACGAAAGGCAAACTATGAACATTTTATTTCTTGCGGCAGAAAAGCATCCTCTGAGAACAGTGTACACATACATACACATTCAATGAATGTAGAGTTTCGAAATGCACTTAATACTCACAAAACTATTCATGCCACCCTAGTGAATGACAACACAGAATACCATTTCTATTCTTTTGGCTCTGAAATAATGAACAATGGATGATTTGTTGACACACCCCACAATATGACAATACATACAGCAGTGTGCTAAAAACCAAGGACAAAGTTACAAATGTACACCTTGTGCTGCCTACTTGCTACTGGCATCCCTTAGGCAGAACAGTTTATGCCGGCTCCTGTGGAACTTCACACCTTTCCAGCTTTAAAAAGCATTCAACATAACATGTGCTTGCCCTTCTGAGCAGGGCTTGTGCGATTGTGCTCTCCTCTGCATGTGTGTACATGATGGCACTGAAACCTTTCCAAGCCAATTAACACTCTGACAGAAAGTGAAAGCCAAGAAGTTTGGGAGCACCTGTTTTGATGGGATTCAGACTATTTGACACCATACTGCTTGTCTCGCCACTATTCTGTGAAGTGCAGCATAAGTTGCCCCCTCTTCGTTGTCCAATCACCTGTCTCTTAGAAAGTACAGAGGGATGTGTGCTGGTTGATCTGATCAAGAACTGCTGTCAAATGCAGGAGGGTTAGCAGCAGACCCTCATGTAGGGTTTAAACTCCTTTTGGATCAAGGCCACACATCACCTTCTTTGCCACACACGAGATTGGCAAGGCATGGTTGAGCAATAACCACTACCACCTCTGCAGCCAGGTGTTTCACCAGATACTAATGCTGGCAGTTTACCTTTTGCGAATCTGGGACAGGTCCTTCCCACTCAGCAGCTGCTTGACATCGTCTGCATCGAGAGTTTCATACTTGAGCAGTGCCTCTGCCAGCAGTTTGTGCTCTTTCTGGTGAGTCTTCAGGATTGCCTTGGCCCTTTCGTACGACTCCTGACATAGAGCAATAAGAGAGCACCATTTACAAACTTGGCGCAAAAGTTAAGCTATAAGAGGGAATATGAATACAGATGGAATAAATGACAGGTTGAGAGAACGCCATATGCAGGTGCGGGCATTGTCAGGATTGGGACATCTGGCAGATCATTATAAAAGATGCCTCTGCACATTTTTGTCTGGAGGCACAAGTGTTCTTGGTATGTAATGAAAACAATACACGAAGCCTCTTGCATTAAAAAAGAATGTGATAGCTGTGTGAGCACAGCATCAATCGCGCTGTCATGTAAAAAATTTTATTCATCTTTGTCAGTGGCTGCGCAATACGCATAAAGAATGACTTGTCGTGGGCATGCACACTGACTGTATGCTTGTGTCATCCCACGGGTTGTAATTAAAGATGGGCGAATATAAACTTTATCGAATATGAATAGTAAGTAATGAATATCGAATAGTGAGATGCAGACACATATATACAGTGGAACCAAGATTATATGACTTTCTCGGGACCGCAAGAAAAGCATTGTAAAATGTGAACATAAATTATGTACATAAAAAAATACTTATTTCGTGCGACGGATATACGAAAAATTTAGAAGCCCTGCAGAGTACTAACATACTCTGCAGGGCTTGGAAACCCAAATTACCAAAAGAGTAAGTGCGATAGGAATTAATGCTGCAGTAGGTACCAATCGTGCTTTATTCAAACGAACCCTTAAGGCACTCCACTGCCCACTGCCACGATTCTCGCCAACCGGTGCAAACTTTAAAAAAAGTTGGCAAGTTTCTTTTCGACCTTGTTTGATCCGTGAACCAAGAGCTCTTGCTCAAGTTGGGCAATGTACAAAAGGAGGTCCTCTGCGGCATCGCGTGAACAGATGAAGTTCCAGATGCCATCTATGTGCCGTAGCACCTTGGCGAACGTGGTAGGCACAGGCACGGCATTTGTGGCGTCGTCGTCCTCCTCATTCAATGTCGCAACGGTGTCGGCACTAGGCAAAGCCTCCTCAATGGCATCATCCAGCGACACCTCGCCGCAGATTACAACATTGTCGTCGGCCTCCACGTACTCAGTGAAGGTCGTGGCGAGGTTTAAACCCTCAAAATCGTCGTCAGCGAAGCCTGCATCGGCATCGAGCGGCATTGAGGTTGTTAAATCCCCAGCAGAGGAAGCAGTCTCTTGCTTAAAGCCACAGTGTTTGAACAAGTTAGATTTTGCTTTGCGACACTGCGTTCCATGAACTGGCAATAAAATGCATGGCGTCGAGCACAGTGATTTTTTTTCCGACTCGCTGCGCTCCATAGCCACCAACCGACGCTGCACTAACCGCTTCCGGTAGGTACCCTTGCTTGACACACTTAATGATGCCAGCATCCAGCGGCTACAGCCGGCTTGTGCAGTTGGGTGGAAAAAAACAACCTTTATGTTCCTCTGGTTAGACGTATCAGGTGAGTGGCATGGTGCGTTGGTCCACGAAAAGCAATATTTTCTTTGCCTTAGTACCCATTTTGTTATCCAGCTGCTGCAAAAAATTGCTTAAGAGTTAAGACGTCATCCACGCCTTTTCGTTGAAGTTGTAGCTGCACGGCAGCATCTTCAGGTTCTTAAAGCACCATGGCTTTGCAAACTTTCCAACAACAAGCACGGGCAGCCTCTCGGAACCATCCTCGTTAGCACAGGATAGTGCCGTCATACGCTCTTTACTACGCTTGCCACCATGACAGCTGTCACCCTTAAACACAAGGGTTTGCTCGGGCTGCATATGGTAAAAAATACCGCTCTCATCGGCATTGAAAACGTCGCAGGGCTTGTACACAGCAATCATCTCCGGCAGCGACTCCATCCACTCGTTCACCGTCGAAACGTCCACGAAAGTGCTTTCTCCGCAGCAGCGGCTGTACACAATCCTGTTTCGTTTTTTAAAGTGATCCAGCCATTTGTTCGATGCCTGAAAGTCGTCGATGCCCAGACGCAATGCCGCAAGGTCCACATTTTCTTTTAGAATGGCGCCATCAATGTTGATCGCAGAGCTCCGTGCTTGATGCAGCCACTTGACGAGAACTTTTTCTAACTTCTCATGCTGTCCTTCTTTTGCCGCTTCCTGCTTGAGCCCGAACTTGTTGGCATTCTGCAATATCACCGCTTTGTTTGCCAGGATCGTCTTAAGTGAAGATTCGGGTATCTTAAGGCCCCGGGCAATGCTGGCTTTCGTGGTTCCATGTCGCTTTTCCGCTTCTTCGATAATATTCAGCTTGTTGCCGAGCGACAGAACTGTCCGCTTTCGGGACATCGTCGTGTTGCTACACACAGCTCAAAAACTCCGCTGAACACTGGTCACTAGGATTACAACGAAGAACACGTGCGATAAACCTAGGCCTCTCCACGCTACCTTGTCAGCGATTTGCTGCTGGAAAACTAGGGAGAGAAACGCGTCCCCAACGCGACGAGAGGGAGAAAGTGATTGTGGAGAAGAAAAGGCGCTATTTCAGCACAGCGGGCGTCACGGGCGGGTGCTGGTGGGGGAGAGAGAAACGAACAATGAGACGAGGCAGGGTCGTCGTCTAGCGCAGGTCAGGCGTAAAATTATGTCAGATAACTGGGGTTTTTAATGCACTGCTTCTATGAGGACTTCGCCGGGACTGTGCTAATCTGCTGTAAGACCCAGGTTGTCGCGAAACCAGGGGACGTGGAACTGGGGTTCCACTGTATACAGCAGGAATATTTATTTTGGTGTAGTTATGTACTGGTGCCTGTACCAACTAGGTGGTGCAAAATAAGAGAGCTAACAGGAATGAAGGACCAGTTTCAAACACGATCACTAATTGTCATTCAAAGAACTAAACAAATAGCTTAGCACCACCTTTAGAGACTGGTTGCAAACAAGCTTTCCAAGAACGAATGGCTGCACTATGCATTTTGTTTCTGCATTGGTTCAAAAACATTTGTCCCACATCCAATAATTTATGATACTTCGTTTAGCTGATGGAGAACAGTAGCAAGACTTTAGTCGAGTGTTGCAAAACATTTGGTGAGCGTTCAATATTCTTTTCATATTTGAAATTTCTAATATTTGCCCACCCCCAGTTGTAATGTTTTTTTTTTTTTTTTTTTCAAGGTAAAGATCAGTTGAGGACTGGTGTTCTTTCAATGCTTGTGCCCTCAGATTTTTCTTTCCATGTGCTTTTTTGTCTGTCGAATATGTTCTGCTAGCCATTAAAGGGGGCCACTAAAGTGAAACATCGAATCAGTTTAAGTTGATAAGATACTCTCGAACTACTCCACTTTAGTTGACTTGGCAGTAACAGGTTGATTATTAGTAGAGAAAATGACGGTCAAAGTATCCTTGAATTTCATGCCGAAACCTGGGGGCCGGTACGTCAGTGTGACAGCACTGATTGCAAAGTACTTCTGCATTTCGGCCATTCTGGCTCTGCAAAAGTTCCGTCTTTTGGCTCTCTTGGAACACAGTGTGGCCCATTTTTACCAATAGAAGCTTGACTCAGCCCTAACAGACTGTGTCAAAATGCATGACATCACGGCAAGCTGGTGCGGGAATTTCAAGTTGGCATCTCTCTCACTCGTGCATCTCTTCTGGCGTACCAAGCATCTTGCGTTAAGAGTGGATTTTTGTAATTGTGGAAAAGTAGCTTACTAACACAGGTGGAATAATTTTTTCTCCTTAGCGTCCCCTTAAAGCACTGTAGGTTCCACCACATTATTCCACTGTTATTATGCTTTACTTTAACCTAAGAAACTGCTGGTATCCTCCACAGCTTAATTCTGCTCAGTTTTGTGGCTTCCAGTTTTATTCCCTCTACATTTGTCACCCCAGCCGAAGTGCAATAGGACATTAAAGACTTACGTGCAGGAGCCGCTTTATCTCGGAGTCGATAACTTCGGCTGTGTTTGGTGCTAGCTCATTAATAACTATCAGAGAGCTGTGATCTTCATCAAACGTCCTGACACCAACCTGCAACAAGTAAAGAAGTAGTGACTAATGACACTTGGATTTGAAATGTGAGCAGAAGGACAGCAAGCTTCAGTATAAGACACACAGCTATGTTATATCTAAATGCCTGGCCTTGTGATAGAGCTGACATGATTTTGCCATTATATCTTTAAAAGAGAGGTTCAGAGGAAGATGATGATGATGTAACTGATGGGCACTGTGATCGCTAACGTACGTAAAAACAAGTATTCATTCTAATACACAAATCTGCCTTTGTCCTAAGCTTACAGTAATCGCGCCCTCCGAAAATCCCTCTTATCAGCGTCTCAAGCATCAGTATCATGGGTCACTGTTGACGACAATCGTTTTCTGGTGCAGCACTGGCTGTCTTTGATTCTCGGTAGATGGGCAAGATGACATGAAACCTATATCTCCTACCCTGGGAAGTCTGCTAGCCCTTGCTACATACCAGTCATCTATCATCACCCCTATACTTGCTAGTGAGGCACCTGTTTTATAATTCTTGCCATTGTTGCCATTAGAACTGAGGACCCAAGAAAATTGGTTTATGAGTGCACTTGCACAGAAATAAAGGCAACTTCTGGGTTTGTGTTGACTCAAGATCCAAAATTAAAGAAAAAAGACGTATGGGTACCCAAGTCGCTTAGGGCTGTTCTTGTAGGGAATGACAACCACCATGATAGCCACGTTGGCCTAACGAGCTCAAGTCAGCCATAGCCAAAGTTTCCACTGTTTGCACATAATCAATAAACAAAGAACCGTGTGGCCAGTATGAGGCAAAAATCCCTCCACTGTGTATGACCAATATGACTTGATCACCCAGTTCATATGCGGCAAACTGGATGACTGGGAAAAGGAACTACCATATAAATGACACATATGCTCGTATGTTTATTCATTGTATGTTTAGGTATTCACCAGCTCTTCCGCATACAAGCGGCTGCATTCACAAGCTCGCGAGAGCTGCACTAAGCAGCATCTGACAGTGCCTCTTCTGTGGCACATCCAGCTAGAAGCTTCCATAAATTTTTGTTAAATGCTGTACTAGTACAGTTGAACCTCGATACATCAAATGTGGATATATTGAATGATTGCTTATACCAAACTCTTCCCATATCACATGAAAAATCACATGCATAATTAACTTTTTAAATCAAACGAGGACAGATGTAAAATAGATATATCAAACTCTGTCGTCCCAGATCACATGCCCTCTCATGACACGCGATAGGCTTTTCCGCAACACACACGAAGATATCGGTGGTGTGGTATGTGTCTCCGACTGCTACACGCTAGGCTACATGCATGTACTGATTGCGCCGGAAGCGCCACTTGACTGCATGTGCTCTGGCGACAGGCTTTCCCACAACACACTTCAAAGATAGTGGTGGCGTGGTGAACTTTTCCGACTGCTACACTAGCCTATATGTTCGCATGGATCGCATCAGAAGCAGCAGTCGAAGGTAGCAGCGCGCACAGGCGGCAGCTTGGCTCGTTTGAAAGTGCAGTGCATTTGATGCACTGACTCCTCAGTATGATCTGTGCTGCTGCGTATGGTGTTGCAATGGCTGAAACACGAAGAAGCAAATGTCACTGACATTTGTGGCAAAACCGGAGGTTATCCGGCGTGTCGAGAATGGAGACAAGAAGTCCATCGTTACCACGTAGTAGCACGGCTGAGTTGACGGACGCGGAGATTACCCTAGAGGTTACAGCCGAGCGGCATAAAAATGAAGCTGCTGAACATGATCCCACTAGCACTGATGTTGCCCTGCTCACAACTTTGAGTGAGGCTCTGGCTGCCTTGGTCCCTGTACGCTGCCACTATGGTGCTATATAAGCCGCTGGTCTGGCGCTCTTGGGTTATGTATTATGTAGAGGAGGCCATGGTTAGACATACGGTCACCAATAAGAAGCAAACTACATTGCAGTTATTTAAGCCAAAGAAATAAATTGCTTATTTCAGGCTTCAAATGAGTATTCACAGCGCTGTGAGTGATTTATTCATTAACTTGCACAGGACTCTGACATGTCTTTTATGTCACTTCCAATGTATAAATTCTGGCTACGTTGAACCATTTTGCTATCCCTGTGCTGCTCAATATATGTAATCGAGGTTCGACTGCGGCTGTAATATGCAAGGGATGCCGAGCGACACAGCTGTGCATTCTGCAAGGTTCAGAAAACGGGTGAAATACTGGCTTGTCTTCCCTTTTGTCAATGCACTTCTGTTGTTTTCAGTCCTCATAAGCAGATTTCCGCGTTTTTGTTTTGGCAGACATTCTTGTTTCCACCACGGAGGTGCACCAAGCAAACAGCAAAATGCCACTGCACTTGCTCCAATTCATAGAATCTCTTCCTTCTCTATGCCCCAACAGTGGCTAATGCAACACGGCTTGGGTCTCCTAAGGCTCTCCATTACATTGGTAGCTGCTGTGGGTTCTTTCAGCTGCTACATGTTCATCCCCAAATCATACCATGAAACTCGCACAGCCACACACACAGCTGCACAGCCTTTGCAGTTGCTGTGTGCATCTCCATGGAGGTTGCTTAACAACTCTTGTCACATACCAGAAGAACAGCAATAAAAATCTCAGTACTAGCATAGTTCTTTTCACCTGATATCGCTGTCATGACAAAAGAATGTTGAATGTTATAAGGGAACATCAACTGTAATGTTATGTGTACATTGCTGAAAACCACTTCGCAAACAAAACTACAAAGGCTTGTCAAAGTAGAACCCCTGCTGCCAGTTAAGGGCAGTAGCCTTTTACCCTGCCTTGCTTCTAGGTACTAATGACATTATAGCGAGGGGACAATAATACTGACAAACCACAGCAAGAAACCATAGTTTGGACAACCATCCCAGTTAACTGTGGCACTGGAGTTCTACTTGGATGGCCCTTTGTGAATTTTCTTTCGTAAATGTAATGCTCTTGCACACACAGCTTTTACTCCGAGGCACAGCAATGAAATTCAAAAAAAGAAATTGTGGCCTAATACAGTTGGCTTCTGTTAATTCGACTCTGGCTAATTAGGTATTTCAGTTAGTTAGATTCTGTCCAAAGGTCCTGGTCAGTGCCTACACATTTCTATAGGCCTAAACTTTAATTATTTCAATCCTAAAATAGGCCTGACGTAGTTCTGCGGAAACCCACTAGGTGGAAAGAAGTAATTAATAAAGAGAAAATCGGACATCCACCCGTTCGTAGCAATTGCTACAAAGGAAACCCATAAGGGTTCCTTGAAAGAAAAGCCTCAGAGTTGAAAAATTCGTCCTGGTCCCTGTACGCCACTTTTCCCACCGCCTTTCCAGGGCAGCCGCTCTACCGTCTGAGCTAACCAGGCGGCTAGCAGATGGAAGGACGAAGTCGAATTTGTCGACAACATGAAGCAAAGGCAAGTGTTTGACGTAGTATTTCTGCAGAAACCCGCAAGGTGGAGAGAAGTAATTAATAAAGGGAAAATCAGATATTCACCCGTTCGTAGCAATTGCTACAAAGGATTGCTACAACTGCTCTTGCGTTTGCTTCGAGTGGTTGACATCCTTTTGTCATCTTAGAGGGTGGATGTCTGATTTTCCCTTTATTAACTAAAATTGGCCTTCGCCAAATAATTCCAACTTGACCAATCAGTACACAAGCACCTGCCCCCTATGATGACCCCAATAGCGACCCCTTTAGTGGCAGCATCTGCTGTGGTGGAACTTAGGGGATAACGAATAACACGTCACCTCCTGTCGAAAATGTCTATTTTTGGCCTGCCCTAGAAAGATTTTCCAGCTATAAGTTCAGATTACGGTATTTGCCCAATTCTAAAGTGCGCCTTCATCCTTACCAAGAAAACTAAGTTGAAAATTGCCTGCGTGGTGCAATCAGATACAAAACCAAAACCGCCTTCACGGCATTCATGTGCTTTACTGCAAATTACAGATGTATTGTGGCGATGCTGACTTTAGGAAACTGGTAGCCACTAAACACATACAATGCCTCTTCTAACTACATGCCAGCCAGATGGCTCGCTCTCCCATTGTTGGCGTTCTGCCGCGAAGTTGTGTGCTTTCACCGAGGGGTGGTGCCACGCTCTAACACTGTCTCGCGCAGTGCTTCTATGCGTCGGGAACAGTCGTTCCAATGGGTGGGGCGCAGCAACGACTTCTCGTTCAACATTTCGGGCATTAAAATTTAAACACTTGCTGTGGCTGCTAGCAGATTATCACATGTAGATGTTAAAATATATTTCGCATCAGTGCCAAGTAAATCATCACGAACTTTCAGTACCGGCACGGCACCAAGCAGGAAGAAGAGCTATCGGTCTGGTTCGATAAACATGCAAAAATGAAGGACACCGCGTAGTAGAGACGCAAGTACACATATAAACTGTGTTTATTTCACCCTTACTGTGGGCAAGTAAAATGATTACGCATTGTCTACTTCCTCATGAAGAACAAGATCACAGCTTCACAGGGATGGCCAGCTATAGCTTCAAAACTTTGCAGGACAATGGTTCCCGCTCAAGAAGCTCATCATCTCAAGAATCATTTTTCTTTGCTTTTCGTCGCACTTTTCGCAACAGAGCACAGGAAGTTCCATGAGAGCCCAGACGCTTCTTTCAACGCAGACTTCTAACGGCCTAGCAATAGAGCTTCTGTTGTTGAGCACGATATCAGCAAATCTCCGAAGCCCTCTCAGAACATTTACCAGCTCCTCATTCGGGTAGTAAAGTTCTCCTCAGCCCTGGTGAGCGATGAGACCGTGTAGGGGATTGTTGCTTTTAGGCGCCTGCAGGAGCGAAACGCAATTTCCGCATGGGAACGATGAACCCTCCTGTTAAAGCTACACTGGCCACATCCGGGTTTGAAACGAGTGGAATTGTGCTGACGCACTGGTCATACAGTTTCTCCTCTGCTACATTGAGAAGCTTCTCCAGCGCTTCATTGAGCAGGTGGTAGTGCCGGTTAGCTGGAATGAACACGTTGCTATCACTCGAAGCAGCAACAATTCCCGTCTTGAGCATCTTCTCCAGCCCCTATACAGCACTTTTCACATCCAGCGCATCATTGCACCCGGCACTTCTGTGCAGGAATCCAAACAAGGATTCAATTGGGTCACTTGACATTTTTCTCGTCAACACAAACTTGAACTTTCTGACAAGAAGCAGATGTCAAATGCACTCGACATTTGACTTTGTTGTTGTCACGAGTGCATGGTAGGTTTCCTTTGTGAGAAAATTCTCAGGTTTGCTCTTCTGAGTTCCTCCGTGTAAGCAAGAAATCTGAATCCAAGCCATCTGTCTCTCATCATCAACTGATGTGAATTGACGTGCGTCAGGATCATTTCGATGAATGTGTTTTTGGCAGTTGCTCACATCCATGAGAGTAAACCACTTCTGTAGACTTTCATGAAGTATATTGTTGGCCCTGCTGTAGTGAACTCTGCATCACAAGTACAGCCAGCCTCGTCCGTCAGGTAGCCTAATGCTGCTGTTACTGGAGCACTGAACAATTGCACGGCTGACCACACATTCATTTTTTCAATGTCTGAGGGATACAAGTGCTTGCGCATAAGGTACCGTATCGGCCGTATTGTCGAGTGCTGTTTCATTCTGTACAATGTCTTCAAATACTTGGAAGATATTTCTTGCGAGCCACCTATATCTTTCGCCAGGAATTGCGATCTTATATTTTTCACAATGTGACTTTGGTGGAAGGCAAGGAATAGAGGTTTCGTGGTATTATAGGGATGAGGAGCAAGTGCTTTCACCTCCCGTTTGCATAATGTATCCATCGCAACGACATTGATCTGGTGGTTGTCGGTGACGAGACACACAACATCAAATCCCACATCTTCTACTCTTCGGATGACGTGGCGAGTGCAAGTGACGAGCTGCTCGCCGGTGCATCCCTTTGTAAAAAAGTAAGCAACTGGTATTTTTAATTTCCCATGCAGGCCGCAAAGCAGGAAGCACAAGAGAGAGTTAGCCAGAGTGCAGTTTTCTGATTCAGTAACAAGGTGCTGTAGGTCAGAACTGAACTTAACTTCCCCAACAAAAGCGTCTCTTTGCCTATGATATTCCAGCTTTTGTTGGATTCTCATTTCATCCAGAACAAGTCCAAATGTTTTAGCCTCCGGACTATGTAGCGATTCAAGTTCTGCTTGTAGCCGACAGCGCACCAATTCACTAAATCCGATTTCTCCAGATATTGTCCCAATATATTTCTGCAGGGTATTTCGACATGGAAGCTTCAGCAGCTCCTCGGACCTTGGTTGTTCATAGGCCTTGGCAGACAAGTTTCTTTGAATGATGCAATGTCTCACTGTTGGCTCTGAACATGCTGGCCGTTTCTTCTTGCAGTTTTTTATCTGGTCCAGAATAAACGTCGCCTTCATACTTCCCTGTTCCGCATCGGATGCAACTTCCAAAAATGTGTTCACGTAGCTTTGCTCTTTGAGTTTTTGAAGCTCTTTCTTGTAGGAATCTACAGTCCTCTGAAGCATTTCATTCCTTTTCTTGAGTGCGCACTTTTTTTTCCCGCCATCGTTTCCATTCGACAAAAACGCTTGGAGAGCATGCTGTCGTGGACGTCTGCACATCGTAGGAGCGCGTTGCATAAACTTTGGTCTGCAGCAGTTTCGTAAGACTTGAAAAATTAGCATCTGCCTCACCTGCGTCCTTGCAACTGCCTTGAGCGTGCACAGCGTCTGGAGTCGCCACGTTGAGTAAGGAACACCACGCTGCACTTTCATCTGCGTTGGTCAAGGCACACTCATATCCAACTTGCCTTCTGTTGTATGGAATATGTCCACTTTTGCTGCTTAGAGAGGCAATGCTTGATGTAGCCGTTCTGCTGGTACTCCCGTCGACCGAGCATAGCTTTGACGAACCGTCTGTTGAAGGCTCTCGCTTACATTTCCGAATGCTGGCATCACTTCTTGTGGTTGCGGGAGCCTTTCTCATGTACAAAGGGTAGCCAGAGAAAATGCTAGGCACAACGCCTGGTTTCGGCTGCCAGTTCTTGCAATTTATCTTTGAAGTTCGATGCGTTGAAACGCAGGCTGCACACTACTGAATAATTGGAAGTAGAATTTGGCTCCCAGTCCTTTCTGGAAATCGCTTTGAGTTGCCATGCATGTGCATCGAGGTTGGCGGGTATCTTGTGAAACGAGACGCCCGGCTCCTTTTTACGCTGACTCTGCGTGCACAATGGCACGCAGCGATACCGCATAATTGCAGCATTTAGTGCTAGAGAAGCCTCGAAAAGCTTGGAACAAGCAAGCGCACGCATGCACCACGCAGCACCACGAGGGAACATAGTGTCAGACCTCAGTGCCTCTAGTGGCCTCCCTGAGATGGTGGTAGGAAAGGGTTCAGCAGTGCTCTCGCCGCCCGTTTGACTGGCATATAGTTAGAGGAGGCGTTGACACATATTAGATTGTTGCCTACTTTTCTTGCTAAGAATTCAGGTGCGTGTTAGATTTCTACTTTGTTTAAGAGCTGCAATGTCATTTCTATGTTAGTTTTCGAGATCGGACATGTAGAAAGTGGACACGCATTTGATTCAAGGGCATGTTAAAACCTCAAAAATACTGCCAAATGAATTGGCGGTGTTCTGGCATTTTTTCTGTATCTTGCTTAATTCGACCCACCAGTTAATTCGATCAAGTTCTTCGATCCCATCAGGGTCCAATTAACGGTAGTCGACTGTACCAGAAAGTGGCTACCTAATGCTTTTGTTGCCACAGCAGTCAAGTTACAGATTTCCACTCTGTAGTGGTGCCTAGTGGCTGCATACTTTAAGTACAAATGGAAGAAATTACAGCGTCACCTCGCAATACATAAACACCTCATTAATGTGTCCTTGGTAGGAATGCACAATGACAACACAAATACTAACACTAACTGGTAAATACAAACTTGCACCTATTAGTTCAACGCCCCCTCCCCCTAAAAACAAAAACAACAACAACAACAAATTAAGTCTAAAAATGTGAACAGGAGCAGTTTCATGTTTGATCCAGATGCTAAAAGGAATTTTCGGCTCTTCTATACGACTTCGCGATTGAGAAAAGGCAATACCCAATAGGGGTATGCGAACATTTCAACCTTTCAAATAATGATTCAAATATTGCCCTATTCAATTCGGTCTTCAAATCTAATATTAATATTCATTAATACAAATAGAGTAAATCCTCATTATAATGATGTTGTAGGGGGAGCCAGAATTACTTTGTTATCTTCATTACTTTGTCATACAGTCTACACTCGTTACAACGCACCCACATACAACAGACTTTCGGATATAATGGACCATATTTCAGCCTTAGTTTGTTCTACCTATTTCATTAATGAAACAAAGTTCGCTTTTAATGGAGCGCGCTACAACAAACTGTCGGCTACAGCGGACGAAATTAGCGGCAATTTTTGTCAAAATCGAGCGTATAAAGCGGACTTTTGACTTCTCAACACGGTCTGGCAACTGACTTGAGAGAGTCAACCAACGATCGCGGCTCCATAACTTGCACGGGAGGGAGGGAGGGAGGGAGGAAGGAAAGCAGGCCGAAAGCGCGCAGTCTTTCTTGTGCGAGGCGCGGAGGGTGGAGGAGGCAAGGGAAAGAGGGGGAGGCGTTCTACTTCATATGCTTCATAACATGCAGCATAATGACAAACTTGATAACACTGTGAATATACTATGGTGAGAAGATCAATGATGAGGACAATAGTTAATTACCCAAAAACTATTAGAAAAGTATTCAATATTCAATTCACTTCTGGTACCATTTGATTCGTATTCAAGTCAGTCTCGTAAACTGCTATTTGCACACCCCTAACACCCAACATCCTCTTTAAAAATTAATTCTTCAAGCTTTGCCTGGTACATGTATCCATTTGTGCAGCGATACCAAGAATAAGAATCAGTGCACCTTTTTTAAACACAATGCCTGCCGCCCCATTACAGCGACTGTTTTATGTTGAAACTCTACGAAGGGCAGTTTCAAGTGAAAATGGCAAATCAGAATGTATGATTACTGTATTTACTTTATTCTAATGCAATTTTTTTTCTTTGAAGAAAACATGTGAAAATTGCCCACACATTACAATCAAACATGAAACTGCTTTTGCAACAATGGCAACA
Source organism: Dermacentor variabilis (assembly GCF_050947875.1). Taxonomy (NCBI): domain Eukaryota; kingdom Metazoa; phylum Arthropoda; class Arachnida; order Ixodida; family Ixodidae; genus Dermacentor; species Dermacentor variabilis. Next base: position 5,083,135 of record NC_134572.1, on the reverse strand, counting down.
GCCTACTGACAAAACCAGAATCATGGCCGTTGTCACCAGATGGTGACAGAACAAGTTTACAATCGGACATGAAACTGCTTCTGCAACAATGGCAACAGCCTACTGACAAAACCAGAATCATGGCCATTGTCACCAGATGTTGACAGAACAAGTTTACACGTAGGCTGGAGACAATGTGCCACTTATCAGACAAAACCTCATTTAACAGCGAGCAGTTACCTTACATGCTTAGCTAGAGGTAACATAGCTGCATCGTGTGTTTTATTTTTGGGGTATCAAACTCTTGTGCTGTATTACAAACTGGCAAAGCCGTCTTTCTCTGCACATTGTGTGTGTGTGTGTGTGTGTGTGTGTGTGTGTGCGTGTGTGTGTGTGTGTGTAGTATATATATATATATATATATATATATATATATATATATATATATAGAGTGAGAGAGAGAAAGCAATACAAGAGCTGTCCAAGAGTGGCAACAATGAATGTGAAGTGTAAATACATATCCAGTTAATGGAGGTAGACTCCACAGGTTTTATCTTTTTCCGATTGCCAGAATTAGAGGCACTTTATTAGTTAAAAAAAGGAGCGAACGTTAGATTTGGGTGCACAGTGCTTTCTACTTTGAACCCGTAAATCCAGCTGCAGATTTGATCCATGAGCATGCCAGATTCAGGTAAATACTGCAAAATAAAGCAGCGGTGTGCTCGAAGTATTTTTCTTTCTGCCTCTTCTATTAATTCAACCTGCCAGAAATTTAGATCAGCTCCATCGGCGACATCAAAGTTGAATTAACTGAAGTTGACTGTAATAAACCACACATGCATACCCTCAAATCATGCACTAGCACATTAATTTCATCAACTTAGTTACACAAATGAGGTTCACTATGAGGCAGCATACCTTTTCAGACATGCCCCACTCCTTGACCATGTTGGTGGCAAGAGCAGTTGCCTGCTTCAGGTCACTTGAAGCACCTGGCATAAATACGCAAAGCAAATGTTTACATGCACCATGTTAAGGTGCCTTGCTATGAAAGACTTCTCACCAACACCTCTCACCAGCTCAATAAATCTCTCCCTCATCACTGCAAACATGCACTTTCAGACTGGTGCAGTACATGCAACACTCGCAATACTCAGCCAGTGATCACGCTTCATCTCGGCCAATAAATGTACAGGCTTGTAAACACCGAATCAATGTTTCAGCGGATTCCACCATCTGCCTGTTTTACTGGACAAAGCGTGAGCAGTACTTGTGTCGACTAGTCACGTACCAAAGAAAGTCCTATTCGTATACATTAACTATGCACTCCCTCTAAGTTTGACTCGTATCATAACTCCCTCCACTGGTCAATAAACCCACCAGTGGTGGCTTTCATGTTTGATGATGGTACAGGGGAAACCATTTATAACAAACTCTGCGATAAGCAGTCGCATCAGTAGTTTGTTGTTGTGAAGTCACCCTGCAAAGTGCACAAAAATTTAGCTACGCTGAGGCTGGCGTTGGCAGTTACATTTCAACACCACTTTGGTACAAAAATCGGATTCTGAGTATCTTCATTCTTTTTTCCGGCACCTCCCCATATCTTCCCACATTTCCCAGCCCGTTCCGATCACCTGCCATTCCAAAACAACAAGTGCAGCAGTCACCATTTTTTTCTTCGAGTGTTTGATACATTTTACTATCGGTGGCGCACAAGTGGACTCTGCATATGATAGTGAAGCATTCTAGTTGGCTGCAAACTGAAACTATTCCAGGAGGCCAGCAATTTGCAAAGGTCATGCCATTACAGCTACAGCATCAAGGACACTCACCCCAAGAGCCACGCAGTTGCATTTTCTAGGTCACTTGGGCAGAGAAAGTATGAAGTTCGAAAGCCGTAACACCATCGTGAACTATTATCAGCAACGACAAACAAAACGACAACGAACCGTGATCGCCCAATAACAGCATAGTAACTACCAACTCTTTCCAACTTGACATGGCAGTGAGGCATCATGCCGCATTTATGCCAACGGGCCATGTGAATATCAACAGCAAGTATAATATAGCAAGGCTTGAGAGGCCGTTGTTCCAAACTGTGGTCCAAATCGTCCTAATAGGTGTAGCACAGGCAATGCCGCATGGAGAACTGCATAAATATAAGAGGAGCCTCCAAAATAGCACCGGCACTACGCTTTTCTTCTCACGCTTTCATTCCACCATCGACGAGAGCGGTCTTTCGTCGCGGTAAGATCGTGCCACCAGTGTCAGCGGCGACAACACCCAAGGGATTGTCACATCGACCCTTACTCATAGCAGCTTGCCATCACCCCTTGCAGGAACATCGACGCGGTCTGGCCTCTGCAGCTGACACTGCGGATGAGGACAGCCCTCCCCACTTCACACCACCCTGTCCCCCCTTCGGGAGCACAGATGAGATCACCTATGCGGTGGCGGATGCCGTGGCCACCGGCAACTGAGTGCATGCCCTGCCGTTTCCCCTCCACTCCTCCTCCAGTTTCCTCCTCACATGTTTTTCTTTTATCTACCGCTGTGCTCCGCATTCGCTTTCATCTTTCGCCTGTGCCTGTTCACTTGTTTATGAGGTATAATGCCACTGCTCAATGCAGGAACGGATGATTACGAGCTCGGCTCTAAAACTGTCATCCACTTGACAGTAGCACAAAATTAGCATCGCTACTCAACGCCCCGGAGAGGCGCTATTCCCAGTTTCAATCTCCAAACTGGGATGAATTTTTCTTCAACGCCAAATTTTTCTTTCTGAGGAACCCACAAGGTCTTCCTTCGGAGTTTCATGCTACTCTAGATGGGTGACAGTTTATTCCTTTCCCAAGTTGAACACTGTGGCAATAAAGACGACAACAGGAGAGCGCGTGCAGTAACGAAATCAAGCGCATACTAGAAGGGGGAGGGGAGCCTAGGCAAGCACGTGGTAATGTGCTAACTTCGGCTGGTCGGAACATGTCTGAAGAAAACGAGTAACAGCACAGGACAAGGGGATGTGACTTGAGACAGACAAAGCGCTTCGCCTGTTTCAGTCATGTCCTGTTGTCCCAGCACTGTTACTCGTTCTCTTCAAGAAGATAGGAAAGAAGGGCACGTGCCACTCTGCTTGCATCTCCCCTCGTCATTTTCACTGCACACGACAATACGGTAGTTAGCAACATGTCAAACCTTCGCCTCTGACGTGGGTTTGTGCAAAAGGTGGTTTGTGGAAGTGATAAATTTTCAATATACTAACCGTTGTACAGTTTTTGGAGCTCTAATTGGTGGAAGTGTTTCTCTATTCAAATACTTTGCTGGGACCAATTGAGCAGTTGGTTGGTGTCAACTAATTATCTGTAGATAAAATAAGAGATTTCGAATTATTGGGATTTCACTGTATTATGTGTTCTTGCATTAGTTTTGCACTGGCATGTCAGGATGAAACATGCCCACTGATATAACCTGGAACTGAAACAATTACGGTCAGCCCTAACATTGTGAAAGTCCAAGTATATAAATGATGATGCAGGGACTCTGCCCCTGCATCAGAATCCTCAGAAAATTTCAAGAATGACTTCTGGGGGTTTTCATTGGCTACAAACAAATGGCATCAAATGTTTATGGGCTGGGGAATCTGAGGAAAAATCTAAATCCCCACAAGACATCTGCTCTAGCCTGAAATTATGAGTTGCAGAGTGCAGTGGTCATATGATCAGCACACTGGTGCAATTTTTTGTAGTATTATACAGTCAAACTGACTTACAGTGATCCCAGATACAATGATCTATTGGTTATGATGACCACATTTCAGTGCATTTACAATTTTCCAACCCTGCCTATTGAAACTGCTTCCAGATATAAAGAATGTTTCTTAAATCGCCATACTGTTACAATGAACGCTCCAAACCCAGGCACGGTAAAAAGAAGATGCACGCGAGGTACCAAAGCACAAAACGGTGACCAAACTGGGTGCATGACAGCGTGTGCTCCACTCCAGTCCAACCGCGACAATAATACAGTCCCTGAGATGAACAAGCGACCGCTACGCGCAGATTTAGGAAGCAGCGAATAAGGTCACACAATGCCAAGGCATGCCGCCGGGACGGAGGCGTACAGCATAAACAGCATGTCCACCACTGTGATATCAGATGCCACAATGGCATCACTCTCATTTTTGCGCTATGGTCTGTGCGGCACCACATGCATTACGCCTGTTTCAATGACTTGAAACGACCATCTCTGTCATTCCATCATGGGAACAATGGCCGCTCAAGGGTTCCTCTTGACGCAGCACAGGTCGGTGAGAACACCGCACCATGCGCAATCACCACGCAATGTTGCAAAGGCTCAGCAGTTACTACGCTGTTATTAGGAGATTACAGTTCGGCGGTGCTTCGGTTGCACATGACCACGGTTCGTGGCGACATTTAACTTTTGAACATCGCATTTTCTTTTGCCTGAAGCGACAGAGATAACATAATTTTACGCTTCTTGTGTGGTTGATGCACAGTCGTAATGCCAAGACAATGATGTCCAAGACCTTTGCAGAATGCAGGCATGCTGCAGTAGTTCTCAAAGTTTACACTTCCAGACAATTCAATCGCTTCACTCTCTTGTGCACATTACAGCCATGTCGTGCTGGTAGTAAAATATATCACAGTAAAATATATCGCAAACCCTCAAATAAAACATGGTGGCTGCGCAGTTTCTAAATGTACGACACCACATTTCATTCTTTAGATGTTTCTAACGCAAGTTTGCAGCTAGGTGTGGGAATGCACCGGGAACAAAAATGACACTGAAAATCTGGTTTTTAGACTTAAGTGTGCCGAATTGCAACTGTTGCTGCCAGCTTCAATGCAGTTAATTTTTTAGTGTATTTAAGGGCGAGTCCATATATAATGACCCCTTTTCGCAGAACAATCAAGTTCTTTATAAACAAGTTCTACTGTAGTTTATATGCACAAAAACTGAGCCTTTGTGGAAAATTTACAACAGTGAGAGCTTACAACATGAAGCATAGTTATGGGTTTACACTGAAATCAGCAAAGTGCCACGAGACAGATTCTTGTTCTTGCCAGTGGCATAAAGTGAGTGCACATATTTTCTCTTATCTGATGTTGCCTGTGGTAAGTGCCGCAAAAAGACTGGCAATGCAACCAGTGTTACCTGAAGTGATTTTCTCGGAGCCAAACACAAGTTCCTCGGCTGCCCTGCCTCCCATGAGTGTGTCCATAGTGGCCATCATCTGGGCCTTGGTGACGTGATAGTGCTCCTTCTCAGGAATGTATGCAGTCTGCAAGGGAAAAGAGTGAGGAAGCCGTACTCAAAAGAAAGGCAAACATGTCAGAAGAGACTAATCTGCAAAGCACAAGTGACCCACCATGACAACGGTCTTCTTCTGCTGAGACATGCACCAGCAATTAAATACTGACAGTAATGAGCGTGCAGCGATCCGCACCCTTCCTCGTGTGCTTTGATGACACTTCTTCCCCCCCCCTCAAAGGATACCCCCCACCCATACGCATCAGCCACGAGGCTGAGTGTGCCGAGATCTGTAAAGTTACATTTTCTATGTTGCTTAAGCCTGAAAGATGGGTTAGAATGCCATTGCAAACCCCAACAAGCAGCGACGTAGACTGTCGCCAAACCATGATCTGTCAATACCCGCATAATAACCACTGACCTTTTCCAACTATGCTTGGCGGCTATGCACCGTGCCACATCTACACTGAATCAGGGAAAACTAATATCAACAGCAATGACAGCAAAGCTTGAGTGGCTGTTGGTCCAAATTGTACAAACAGGCGTAGTGCACGTGGTGCCTGCCGCAAGGAGAACTGTGCAAAAACTAGTTTCGCACAGACAATTTATGGCCCAATTTTCGTTGTTAAAAAATGGCTTGCATTATAATCGGGTAAATCGAGCTATGTTTATTGCCGGAAAATCTTCCTAGGGCAGGCCGAAAATAGGTGTTTTTGGTGAGAAATGACGTGTGCTTGATGCATACTCTGTCCCCTATCCAGACAACGCACAACATCCGACGAACATTAAAAAAAAAAAAAACGCCATCCCACGTCTCATGACAGATGTACTGCAGGCATACATGGGACGTAGGATTCAGCAAAGTCCCAACAATGAGCAATTGCAGACATTATCGGGATCTGTTGGAAGAGTTGGCCAGCAGCACGTTTGAATGCACACGAAACGGCCCATTAAGCTGTGCGCTTCATTGTTTTTATTTTTGCTACTAATCCAAAAATGCTGATGGGCCATATATTGGTTACATATGAAGTTTATGCACACCTTGAGGGCCAATTACTCCTGCACAAATTATAAATATCGCATTTCTTCCCTGTCAGGAATGTAACACGCAAATTTCGATGGATTGCGCCGGTTATTTCTCCTTTCTCGCCCTGCTAGCACTGCCAGTGGTGGTGTGGTCATGATACAACGTTCATATTTTCTTGGGGCCTGATGACTGTAAAATTCATGCACTTAAGCAGCCTGATGACAAGTTGTGCAAGTCTTATTGCTCCACTCATTTGAATGCGAAAAAGACCCAATCGGGATTTCCATGGGGCATCTTTTGGTGTTTCAGATGGGAGGTTCTCTGGATTAGCATAGGACACTTTAGGAACATTCCTGAGATCCTCAACACCCTTACAGGGACATCTATCAAACATCCTTAGGATGTCTGTGTTGTCTGGGAAAGCTCTTAAATGGGTCATTATCCCCTAGAGGTGTCACTATCGGGGTCACCATAAAGGTCAGTACATGTATGCTGAATGGTCAAGTTTGAATTATCTGGCAAATGCCAACGTTAGGACAAAAATAACAAAAGTTTGGGCTTATAGAAATGCATCAACGCTGTCCGGGACCTTTGAAAGGGATGGAATTAAAAAAAAATTTAATTACCTGGCATCAAAATAACGAATGTATTTTGTATAACTGATAGATGATTATAAGTGGGTTCGACTGTAATCATGTCTTTTGAATGGTGCATTTGACGGCCGTGATTGCACAGCAAACGAGAGAGCACTTCCAGCAGCACCACACTGACTACATCTGCATGCCTTGCACTGCTTCACTGATGTAGGTACTTTCTCTTTCTGCAGAAGGAAAGCCAGACGGACTAGTTGGATACTGTACATTGCAATAGTCAAATCTCAATATAACTAATCACGCGGGGCCGCCAAAAATTGTTCGTTATTCTGAAAGGTCGTTATAGTGAAAGTCCCAAAATTAACCATTCAGCCCATCAACCCATCAGTTCATAAGTTGTCACCATTTGAGCTATCCACAAAAACGTCGCTGTTGGCTCTCAGCATGTGCTGTTGCTATTTTCGATAGATTCCGCCGCTACGCACCACTGAAGCACCGTGAGTGAAGCGCGCAAAGCAGACGCTGATGTGAAGAAAACTGCCAGCAAAAAGGAAGCTACATGTCGCTTCCAAAGTGCAATGTTTGTTTGTTTTGACATTTCACTGCAACTGTCTCACTCGGGACGGACACCTTAAGTATGCAAAACGCAAGCAAACAACACCGTATGGAAAGTGCGACCTCGTGGCATCTCCACAAGTACAGAGGTTACATTTCTCCACATGCGTAGCTAAAACGGCAGCACAAAGAAGCACGAAAGACAGAGGCACGTGCAGAGAGAAGGGTGAAAGAAGGAATAGACACGCTTCCATAGCTAGGCCAGACTTGCCTGGGCGAAGCTTGTGCTCGCAAAACCTGATGCGTCATCGCCTCCGGAATAGATTTTAAAAAAAATTATCTCCCCCATTTTCTTTTTTAAGTTATTATTATTGAGCGCTGTCTCAGGTTTTCCAAACCCGTGCGCCGCGGTGTGCACTTTCTGCGCTTGTCGTCTGTCTGCTAGCCTACTGTTTCAGCTGCCGTGAAGGATACACGGGAATATAAGAATCCCCAGGTTTCGCAATATTAGTTCGTAGTACTGAGGCATAGTTAACATTTATTTATTTATTCAAGTTTCCCCTAATGGCCCTCTGCTTGAGGGTATTACATAGGGGGTCTGGTACAAATAAGTGTAGGCGTATGCAAGATTTATAAAAAAAAAAGCAATACAATAAAATATAATACAGTAAGAAATACATAGAAGGTGCAATAAATATAGTACCGAATAGTTACAAAAAAGAAGGTATAAATATTGCATATATATTTACATGTTACATGAACAACACATAAGTGTAATAACTCGAGTTATTGGTTGTTAAAGTACCAGAACAAATCAAGAACATAGTCATACATAGGTACAAAGTTCAGCAGCAATAAATGTACAGAGAAAATGTATAAAGTGAATTAAATTGAATAAAAGTGCAGAATACAAATAAACACATAGAAAAACAAACTAGGGAATTAATAAACACACTGTGTGAAGAACAAACTAGTGGAATGTTAATCAAGGATGGTTGCATGTACGTTATCATGAATGATGTCTTGAAATTTGCTGATGTTAGTTTCTGTAGCAATGTGTGATGGCAACTGGTTCCAATCCTTTGATGTGCGCAGTATGAAAGATGCAGCGCAGTGTTTTAAGCAGAACATTATCTGTTTTACTTTGTTAGGATGGTCCCGGTGAGGAAAGATGGCTGCTGGTTGCTGGAAAATGTTGTTGTGGAGGAATGTGTGATGATAAAGTTTATAAAAAGTGATAAGCGAGCAAGTTTATGCCGATGCGAAAGCTCTTGCAATTGAGCATGGTTTCTTAAAGCAGTGTCACTAGTAAAAGGTGAGTATTCCGAGTAGATGAAGTGAACAGCACGGTTTTAAAGGGTTTCCATGTCGTTAACAATGCAGTGTTTATAAAGGACCCAAATGGAAGACACATATTCAATTTTAGGTCGGATTAACGTGGGGTAAGCAAGTTTACGAAGGTGTATAGGCACTTGTCTAATGTTACATTTAAGATGGCCGAGAGAACGATTAGCAGAAGCAAGGACTGTGCTAATATAATAACCCCATGTTAAGTCAGATTGTAAATGGAGGCCAAGGTACTTGTGTGCTGACGTCAGTTCAATAGGGCTATCGTTTAATTTGTAAGACAAAGGTATGCGGCACACACGGTTTGTAAATAACACAGCCTTTGCTTTACCGTGTTAAGTGCGGAGGCTGCCCTCGGATACCAACTTTTTTGTTTATTGAGGTATCAATGAAATTTTCAGGATAGACTCATAGCAAAAGCATTAGTAGAACTGCAAAATTTTATGCAGTTATGTTCACTGGTTCTCAAGTTACAGCAATATGTCAGAATGGTGCACATGGTTTTCTCATTCCAGGCCTGGAGAACTTTCAAAAGGTGCTGCAGCTGTGAAATTCACTATGATAATTCCCAGATGGATACCTCAGGGCAAAACAGAGCCTTTTTTTTTTATTTCCTTGCTGAAAGATTTTAGCAGACCACCGAATTTAGTGTTGGTGATTAAGATTTTATCAATCAAATTTTCATTAAATATCACAAATCACAGACAATTTACTAGATACACAATAAAAAAAACTTCTGGAAATCTGATGAGCGGTTACAGAGATATGGCTGGAACAAGCAGCCTCACCAGCCAAAAAAGTCATTTTGAGAAAATGAGCTTTGAAAGTTTTGAGCACATATATTGGTCTAAAATAACCCTGCAGCGTAACTGGAGATGTCCTTAGGCACTCTCTTCTTTTGCCGCCTTTCCACCCTCTCTTGCAATTGCTTCTTGGCCTTATTTAAGCACAGAGAATCTTTCTTGGCTGCCTGTTGAATGGCCAGGTGGCCAGGTGTTAGCCCCACTGATGAACATAGCTCTTGGGTGGCCCTGTGGCAGCCAGCATTATATCTTAAAACTGTCTCATGCAGTACTGTCTCCACAGCAATCAGCGACGCATGCTGCTCTTTGGGCATCAGGTACCACAGCATGGAGGGAAATGATTCTGATGCATTCTACGTCTTTGCTCCCAGGCAGCGCTGCAGAAGAGAAGCCTGTGAGAGGTGCTCATAAACAGGTAGCAGTGCTTCTGCAACATAGCCTGGAAGATTATACCGATGCTTCGGAGGTGGCACACCACCACTCTTGCTGGCGTTATGACGACACCACGAGTCTGCACCCTCAGGGCACAAGTCGTGGTGAGGATCCTCGTCCGTCGATGTCATGTACGATGCCATCACTGCATGCTGCATTGCAGCCACATTGTTGGAATTGTTCCGTAGGGCCCAGCCATAATAGTCTTTCAACTTGTGGATGAGTGCCTTTGTCAGCCTGCCCTTCCCTACTAAGCCTTGTCACTTTTCTGCACAAGGTTGCGCAGTGCTGTTCCCATCCTCTTCTGGACGTGGTTCAGGCATTCCTCTTTCGAAATTAGGACCAGTCCATAAATATTTTCTTGCACAAGGGCAGAGAAGGTGGCACTATCTCTGTCAGACACGAACGTTGTGTAACGGAGGTTGTGCTTTGGCACTGAACGAGAGAAAAGTATGACAGCCGCCTCAACCTCCTCCTGCCAGCTTGCATAGCCTGGATCTCCAGGCTTTGGTCCTACTTGGCAACCAAGGCACTGGTTCGAAAAAACAATGGCATCCAAGATGAGGCCAGTATTATATTCAATTATTGCACCAACTCCAATATAAGACATGTGGCCACGCTTGTGCCATGTTCCATCAAAGTTTACTGTGATATCCCTGCTGAAATATGGATCCATTTCCTTGTAGGTGGTTTTTACAGCAGAAGCAGATTCTGCATAGAACTTGCCTATGCACTGTGCCTACGGTTCCCTGAATTTCTTCAAGTGCTTCTGAAAAGTCTTATGATGCTGGCCACGATGGGAAACATTCATCGCGGCCCAAAAGTCATTGAGGGCTGTTTGTCCCTTCCTTATCTGTTTTGTTGCCACAATGGCTCTTATATTCACGTCAAAGGCCATTGAGTCATTCTGACGAGCAGAACTCCACGAGCTTGCAACTACTCCACAATGTAAACATAGCAGCTCAAGCTTTGTTGCAAGTCTAAGTTGAGTGCCTCCTTGAACCTTCATCCCAGTCACGAAGCACCATTGGCACGGGGTCCCGGATAGCAGGTCGCCTAGGGCATCCATTTGCACAAGGAGAAATTTTTCGCCTTCACTTTTGCAGCTTCAGAACTGCGCTTCATTGCGTGAAATTTTCGCTCCATTGCTGACATAGCACCAAGTCCTCGTTGCACAGCAGCGCATTTTTTATCTGCCGCTTCTTTCTCCTCACACGTCAGGAAACGTGTTTTCAAGTACAGTGGACGACGCGATCGCACTTTCCGAGGCAGATGAAAGAGAGGATGTGGAAGCCGCTGTCGATGAGCACGAGACACCAGGCGCACTTGTCACGACAAATTCTTGTGCCGGTGGAGCAGGAATCGCGTTGCTAGAAGCGTCGACGCAACCATACTCTTGCGTAGATGAAGCAGAAGCTGCCCCACAGGAACTATCGGTGCGATCATCGTCAGCGCGCAGGCGAGCGGCGAGCTTTGCCATGCGGGCGAACTTCATAGAACGCTTCCTTGCACCGAACCCGTGTAGTATCTTGAGTTTCTTTGGGTGCATCGTGGCTAACCGCACAACAATCGGCAGGCTAAACGCAACAACGGTCTCATAAAGACAGTTGAAAATCGTCTCGTAAGGACGGTAGAAACTTTGAGAATATGCGAATGGATGCAAAGATAGACTATGGCGAGTGGAACACACAAAGGGTGCCGGCGATGGAGGAGCCAAAGCAGACGAGAGCCGGACGCATTATGCAGGACGCTATGTCATTGCACGCAGCAGCCAATGGGAGTCGCGGGCTCCCCCGAGTCCTTGACGAGCGCGCACTTCACCTAATCTCAGCTTCGCTCCTCGGCCGCGGGAAACTTGAAAACTCTCGCGAGCTCCCCAATCATGAGTGATTTACGCCTCTCCCACGCTGCCGCCGCCGCTGGTGGCAGGGAAAAATAAGCACAAGAATGCACGAACAAAACAATAGCAAAATGGCAGCGCCCGGGGGTGCGGTGGAGAAATAGCATTAGTGCCAAGTAGGGGTATTTCGAGCGCTCGCTCGCCGCTCGAGGGCTGCCGCGGCTAGTTATAAAGTTTATTTGAAATAGTTCTGCGATGAATTAGATGTTGATATGCAGAGAAATGGTAGTTTATAAGACATACTGCCCGAATATGTGGTTTCCCAAAAATAGACTTTTTTGCTATTTTTTGGTTTTCAATGGCTGTGTCCCCCCTTAAGTGTCATTAGCCAGAATATGCACCATGAACTTATCGTGTTAAGGTAGGATTGTAATGTCAGCTGGTTGGTGATGCAGGAAAAATTGCGATATATAATGCCGTCATCGGTGAAGAGTCTAATTCTGGATGAAAGTGAAGATGGAAGATCGTTAATATACATTAAAAATAGTAACGGTCAAATCACACTGCCCTGGGGTACATCAAAGGTGACATGTCCGAAAGAAGAGGTCATCATCATCACCACCACCATCATCATCATCAGCCTATTTTATGTCCACTGCAGGACGAAGGCCTCGCCCTGCAGTCTCCAACTACCCTGTCGTGCGCCAACCAATTCGAACTAGCACCCGCAAATTTCCTAATTTTGTCGCACCACTTAGTCTTCTGCTATCCTCTACTGCGCTTCCCTTCAATTGGTACCCATTCTGTCACCCTAATGGTCCAACAATTATCTAATCTGTGAATTACTTGACTTTCCCAGCACCATTTCTTTCTCTTGATGTCTATAGAATATCATCTATACCCGTTTCCTCTCTGATCCAAACCGCTCTCTTTCTGTCTCTTAATGTTATGCCTAGCAATCTTCATTCCATCCGTCTGTGCGCGGTCCTTAACTTGTTCTCAAGCTTCTTAGTCAGTCTCCAAGTCTCTGCGCCATATGTCAGCACTGGTAAAATGCACTGATTGTACACTTTCCTTTGCAATGATAATGGTAAGCTCCCAGTCAGGAGTGCACGGTGTCTGCCGTATGCAATCCAACCCATTTTTATTCTTCTGCGAATTTCCTTCTCATGGTCAGGGTTCCCTGTGATAAGTTGACATAGGTAAGCATACTCCATCACAGACTCCAGAGGCTGACTTGCGATCTTGAAATCTTGTTCCCTTGCCCGGTTATCTATCATTATCTTTGTCTTCTGCATATTAATCTTCAGCCCAACTCTTACGCTCTCCCTGTTAAGGCCCTGAACCATTTGTTGTAACTCGTCCGCAGTGTTGCAGAATACAACAATGTCATCGGCAAACCGAAGGTTGCTGAGGTATTCGCCGTCGATCCTTACTCCTAAACCTTCCCAGTTTAATAGCTTGAATACTTCTTCCAAGCACGCAGTGAATAGCATTGAAGAAATTGTGCCTCCTTGTCTGACCCCTTTCTTTATAAGTATCTCCCTAGTTTGCTTGTGTAGAACTAAGGTGGCTGTGGAATCTCTATAGATATTTTCCAGGGTATTTACATAAGCGGTCTGTACTCCTTGATTACACAATTCCTCTATGACCACTGGTATACCTACAGAATCAAATGCTTTTTCGTAATCTATGAAAGCCGTATAGAGAGGCTTATTTTACTCTGCAGATTTCTCGATAATGTGATTGATGACATGGATGCGATCCTTTGTAGAGTATCCCTTCCTGAAGCCAGCCTGTTCCCTTGGTTGACTAATGTCCAGTGTTGCACTTATTCGATTGGAGATTATTTTGGTAAATATTTTAAATAATACAGGGAGTAAGCTAATGGGCCTATAATTTTTCAGTTCTTTAACGTCACCCTTCTTGTGGATTAGTATAATGTTTGCATTCTTCCAGTTTTCTGGGACCCTTGCAGTCGATAGACACTTCGTATAGAGAGCCGCCAGTTTTCCTAGCATTACGTCTCCTCCATCTTTGATTAACTCGACTCTTGTTCCATCCTCTCCTGCCGCTTTTCCCCGTTTCATGCCTTGCAAGGCCCTTCTGACCTCATATCTAGTTATAGGAGGAGTTTCTGTATACTTTTCACTATTGTTTCGAATAGAGTACTCCTGAGTCCTCTGGGTATTGTACAGGTCAGTATAGAATCCTTCCGCTGCTTTTACTATACCTTCGAGATTGCTGATGATATTGCCCTGCTTATCTTTCAGTGCATACATCTTGGTTTGTCCTACGCCAAGTTTCTTTCTCACTGATTTCAGGCTGCGTCCATTTTTTACGCCTTCAAGGACTCGAGGCCGTCACCTAGGCTGGGGTGCTTATGGCCCCACCCCACCCAAATAGCCGGACATTTAGAATAAAGTTTTCACTCACTCACTCTTCAGTCTTTCTCATGTTATAGTTTCGAATATCGCTATTTTCACCTTGTTGATCAGTTTTGACAGTTCCGCAAATTCTATCTTCTCTCTTGAGTTGGACACTTTCATTTTTTGTCGTTTCTTTATTAGGTTCTTTGTTACTTGGGAGAGCGTGCTTACTGGTTGCCTTGGTGCCTTGCCTCCCACTTCAATTGCTACCTCTGAAGCCAGCCTCGTTATGGTTTCATTCATTACCTCTATGTCATCATCATCATCATCTCTCTGTTCTAAGGCTGCATATTTGTTTGCAAGTACCAGCCTAAATTTGTCTGCTTTTACCCTTACTGCCTCTAAGTTGACCTGTTTCTTCTTGACCAATTTTACTCTTTCTCTGTTCAAATTGAGCTGAATCCTAGCCCTCACTAACCCATGATCACTGCACTTTACCCTACCTATCACTTCTACATCCTGCACTATGCTGGGATTGGCAGAAAGTATGAAATCAATTTCATTTATTGTTTCACCATTAGGGCTTTTCCAGGTCCACTTCCTGTTGTCCTGAAAAGGGTGTTCATTATTCTCAGCTTATTCTTTCTGCGAATTCTACCAGCATCTCGCCTCTAGCGTTTCTAGAATCAACACCGTTGTTGCCAAGTGCCTGTTCACCCGCCTGCTTTTCCCCCACTTTTGCATTGAAGTCACCCATTACTACTGTATACCAAGTTTGCACTTTTCCCATCGCTAATTCAACATCTACATAGAGCTGATCTACTTCCTCATCATCGTGACTGGATGTTGGAGCGTAGGCTTGTACTACCTTTAATCTATACCTCTTATTAAGTTTGATTACGACTACTGCTACCCTCTCGTTAATGCAGTAGAATTCGTCAATGTTGCCCGCTATGTCCTTATGGATTAGGAATCCTACCCCGTATCGCTTCTTATCAGGGAGACCTCTATAGCAGAGGACATGGCCGTTATTTAGCAAAATGTAAGCCTCACCAGTTCTAATCTCACTAAGGCCGATAATATCCCAAACAATGTCTGATAGTTCCTCGAAGAGTCCTGCTAAGCTAGCCTCACTCAAGAGGGTTCGGGTGTTAAACGTTGCAAGGGTCAGTTTCTATTGGTGGCCTCTGTCCGGACCCAGAGATTCTTAGCACCCTCTGCTGCATTACAGGTCTGACCTCCACCTTAGTCAGATGCTCCGCAGCTGCTGGAGACTGAGGGCCATTGGTTAATTGCAGATATCATCAGGGAGGTCGTGGCCGAATACTGCACCAGGGAGGCCAATTCCTGTTCTAGTGAGGGAGAGCCTTTGTTTAACTTAGTGGGCCTTCCTAATTTGGTTGTACCTGGATTAGTATAGGAAGAAGTATTGTATAGGAAAGAAGAAGTAGTGTTATCAGAAGAGGTGAATTGCATGCGAGCTTATAAGAAATCTTTTATCTAAGCTAGAATGTTAGGGCGAATGTTAAGCTTTTCCAATTTGGTCAGTCACCGGTGGTGAGGGACACGATCAAAATTCTTTGAGTAGTCTAGAAATATTGCATCTAGTTGCAAACCCGCGTCTATGGAAGGATGAATATCATGGATGAAGCCGGCAAGTTGTGTGTCACAAAAATACCACATTTATGCACATAATTAACTTACGTAATGAACACAGCCCCCACTTTTCCAGTCAAGAAGTTTTTTTTTCTTTTTCTCGCATAATGATCACACCCTGAACTTGCTGCCATGAAGTAGGAGACACGATACGGTTTGGCATCTTATATGGCGCCCGGCGGGCGTGATTGTGTCCGATGCAGTGTAGGATGCCGCATTGTACTGTTTCTGCTACTTTTATTGCAATAGCAGTTATATGGACCCTCCATGTGCATTTTTGCCATCATCATCGTCGTTGCCGCGCGCCACATGGTGTAGGTATGAGTGAAAGTGCGTGAGGGAAGCCATCATCGCGGATCAATCTCGGCGTGTCTTTCGTCGTGCAATAGGCCCTGGTGGGGGGGGGGGGGGGTTTACTCTGGCAGAAATTGCGTATTGTACAACTGCGTCCGAGGGGCGCTGATGATCGCGATGCAATCCCCCACGTACAAGGGAGGAAAGCAGGGGAGGGGGGGGGGGGCAGTGTTTTACTCTGGCAGCAACTGCACATTGCGCTGCCGCGGGGAGCCCTATCTTGAAAGCAATCTGCATCAGGGGCTGAGTCAATGGCAGCTCACAACTTTGTGCGTGCTGCATTCTCGCCGCTTAGGTTGCATTGAAGTGAATGTTTGCAAGTTTATACAGCCAATAAAACTACCATCCTTACTTCATGTTGCAATCGATGGTACGCATTTCGGGCAAAACTGACTTATTTAGAGGTGGCAATGGAAAAGAAATCGCTCATAATTTTACCCCGCATAATGAACGCAACCCCCAACTTTGCGCATATTTTCCGGGAAAGAAAGTGTGTTCATTATGCAAGTAAATACTGTATTCTCTTTGAAAACCATGCTGGTATTTGAATATAATGTTATGTTCTTCGAGGTAGTTAATGACTTGAGAATGTATAATGTGTACTAGAAGTATACAGACAGTACTGTTCTGTTTCTATTCCAAAATGACCGACACCGCTCGCTCATTGGCCGAATTTTTTGAGGCCGCGCCCATTTTTCCTGCCTGTCAAGCGACGTCAGGAATGCCAAAAACCGCCACGTCAAAGTGACGCATTCATTATGCTAAATTATGCCGAACAAACCCGCCAAATTCGTGGAATAACCGGCGAGTGCCCTGTTCCGTTTGGAATAGACAATGGCGGCCTTCTTGATTGTGTTGGCGGCGGCAGCTCGTCAGCCCGGGCACGGGAGGAGGGAGCCCGAGGATGCGTTTGACATGCCAGATGATCTGTTTCGGCGGCACTTTCGCCTGAAGAAAGAAACTGTGCGGTGGCTGTGCGACAAAGTGGCGGAAGAACTCGGAGGCGTGAGAAAAACGGCGCTGTTGGTGGAGCGGCAAGTGTTGTGCGCGTTGCGATTCTTCGCAACGGGCAGCTTTCAAGCCTTGGTAGGGAGCGAGGAGACGATCGGCGTGACCCAGCCTGCGGTCAGCAAGTGTGTGCGACGCAGGCGAAGGCAATAGTCCACGCCGGGGCCCGCAAAAAGTGGGTCCATTTCCCGAGGACGTCGGAGGAGAAGGCGGCCGTGAAGGAACGGTTCCTTCGACGCGGCTCCATTCCCGGCATCATCGGATGCGTGGACGGCAGCCTTATAGCCAATATCGCACTGAAGGGCAAGCAGAAGGCGGCATTCATGTGCCGCAAAGCCTACTACGCCCTCAACACAATGTTCGTAAGTATCTTAATTTTTGTCTAATTTGACCGTCATAGCAATGCGTGGCTTATGCTGTGCGCGCTCTCGTCAGATCTGCGACGCAGGCATGCGGATCCTCGCGTCGACACTCTGCGACCGGGGTCAGACCACGACGCCCACGTCTGGAGAACTACGTGGTTGCATCGTCGGTTCCTGGAGGGGCATATTGCCAAGGCTGGAGAACACCTGCTCGGTGAGCAGCGGGAAAATTTTGTACAGTTGCAATTCTGGCAGCATGAAGCAAAGCATGCTCGCGCCGTAAGAGAATATTGAAGCCCGAACCCCTTATGTTATAGTCAGGTTATTAAGTACAGGTGAGATGTAGAAATTTTCCAATGGTATCTGCACGAAACAAAGTGACAACACACCTGCGCTGTACTTTAAACTAATTTTTAATGTGAGTGTACAGTGCACGCGTTGTCACATTCTTTTTTACACTGATAGTCATTTGTGAATGAAGACTACACAAAGAGCTGCCTTGCTGCAAATAGGGATGCTACTATGTCCCAGCTATCGTTATCTGTGATCACAGCTGCGTCAGGTTCTCAGCCTGTATATTCCTTTGTTGCAGCCTTTCTGTAGCAGGTGCATTTTACATGACCCATGCTTCGCCTACTAAACTTTGTGCAGATTTCATACCATGTTTTATGATCCTGCAGGTGACAGCGGCTACCCCCTGGAACCATGGCTCCTGACCCCAGTCACAGGCCACCCTCCCATACACACTGCAGAAGGCAGGTACAACACTGCACATGCTGCCATGCGGTCCGTAGTGGAGCGGTGCATTGGGCTTCTGAAGAGCCGCTTAACGCTGCCTTCAGCAGTACCGCGCCCTCCACTACGAACCAGACCATGCTGCCAACATCGTTGCAGCATGTGCAGTGTTGCACAACTTGTGTCTTGACGAAGGTGGCGTGTTGGATGATGTTAGTGATGACAGCAGCAGCAGCAGCAGTAGTGATGATGAAAGTGGCAACCCCTCCCCGCAGAGAGTTCCCCGAATGAGGGCAGCACGCATAATGTACTTGAAAGGCTGTGCTGCCCGGGATAATGTTATTAGCTCCTTCGGCACGACACGGTAGCAGCACCAGCACTACCTGAAAAGGATGCGAAGGCGGCTGCATCGACAGCAGCACCGAGAGCAGCAATAAACACGTGCCTGACACTGAAGGCAGATGTTTATTACTGCTGTCTACACACCTAATAGAGAGCAGGAACCAATGTGAAGAAATGTGTGCAATTAGTGGATAGCGTGCTGTTTTTTTATCGAATCTGCTCAATCATAACCAGCGTTTTCACGTGTCCTCTGCCAATGAGCTGTCACTACCAGAGATGATTGCATCATTCCACTGTGACACTACATGAGAGCCTTTCATTTAGTACCTGTGGATAGAACACTGTGTTCATAAGCAGAATGTTGTAGCCACTTCTTTGGGCAGCTGGGGTTTGCCAAATGATGTGCTGCTGCTGCTTCTGTCATCACCGACAATGTCACTGCCATCTGCACTGTGCATGGGAGGATATTGGTCTTCGTCTCCTTGCTTCCTATTTGGGCTGCTGCCAAGCACAACAATTCTCGCTCCACCATGTGTACTGTTCTCACGCACCTTGTAGGCCCTGCGCTGTTTTGCCACACAACCACCGCACAGTTCCTTGACATAAGGCCAAGTTATGTCGAAAACGATCACCTGGCATGTCAAGCGCGTTATTCTCCCTTGGGAGAGTGTACATATGTAAATAGTTCTGAAATTGAAGGAACACAAATTGTAAATATTCATTTCAAGTGCCACTTGCATTGTTTAAAATCGTTCATTTATATCCACATTTTAAATAAAACCATGAGATCCATCTTCAATGCCATCTTTCATCAAAGCAAATGACAGACAAGTACACAGAGCATGAATCCATGACGCCAAAATAGCCGTGTGATGTCCACTACATGGGACCCAGTACACTACTAATGGGCCATTGGTGGATGTTAAATTGCATAAATATGACACGAGCAAAATGATGTTTTTTTGAACTCGAGCACAACCATTTATCTTCATCCAGCAACTTAACAGCAAGAAAGATGTCTATTATGTAGTCAGCATGTTTGTAGCACGAAATAGTTTCTTTTCAATGACTAGTGCCGTAATAAGATCACAATATAAAACAGCCATCACATGCTTTTAAGGAACGGCAGGTGAGAAAATGCTTGGCACTTCAATGGTATTTCATATAACGGCTGCAAGAGCAGCCTGGCAGCGAATGTCAAAATAGTGGCCACATCGATGGCTCTATTACGTATGTCACAAACTGTGCTCAACTACAATGGGGACTAGATTGTATTGCTATCATAGGTAAGAACACCTGAAATATCACAATAACTATCATAAGTAACAGGCGCTTGGTGTTAAAAAAAATTCCAATTCGGCCATTTTGCATTGCGTAGGCACGAAAGGTTTGACATTGCAAACATGACATACATATGGCATGAAAATTCATTTCCAGTTATCACAGCACTGTAGTTAAGTGCACCTGTATGTGTGCGAGACAATGTCATAGTTGCCGTAAAAGTGATTGCATAGTGTATATCTTCCTTGGGAAAACGGTGCACATTGAAACATATAAGTAACAGCAAAACAAAAGTGAACAACACCTAACGAAAATATGGCAAAAATTCTACATATAAGTTATAACGCCTCACTTGGGCAAATAAAGATACACACGAAAAGAAATGAACTTGCGGAAAAAATACGATTAGGAACAGAAATGCGAAAATATTGCAAAAATTCTACATATAAGTCATAACGTCTCACTTGGACAAATAAAAATACACACGAAAAGAAATGAACTTGCGGAAAAAATACAATTAGGAACAGAAATGCGAAAATATGGCAAAAATTCTACATATACAGTCAACGACCGATTTTTCGCACCCTCTAGGGAACGTAAAAACGGCCGAAAATTCAGGCAGTCCGAAAAAATGAATGCATGCAAAAAACCGAACTTATTTCTTTTTTTTTTTTCTCGGATCTAGAGGTAAAGGGCGAAGTACCAATCTTCCGAAACCCTACCAAAGCATCAATGAAGGTGCTATAGAAAGAGGCGTTCAAAAACTCTGTATGCAGCCGACTGCCGGTTTATTATGTACATGTGCATCGTCGGGCAGCCAGTGTTATTGCTGCAGTGGCTTGAAGAACTTGTTGATTGTTGTTTGGACGGCGTTCCAGTTGCATGCGATCATATTCGCCTTGATCTGAGCAAGGGTCATGTCAGCACTGTACACCGATGAAAAAGTCAACAGTGCTCGTGTCAACTCGGCGGCGCAGGCATTGGCTCCTCATTTTCAACATCGGAGTCTTCTGAATCCCCCACAACCTGACGGACTATTCCCTCGTCAGTCAGTTCTGCACAGAAGTTGAGCTCGTTGTCAGCGTCAACAAACTGTTGAAAAGTTATTTCCGTGGGTACGGTACTGCTTTCCGCGCTTCAATGCCATCGGCGAGGACGATGAAGACGGAGTGGGGGCCATCGAAGGCAAGCGAAATCCTCAAGTTGCGAACAGTGGAGTTCGCTGGCAAGCGTCGAAGCACCTAGGCCTAGCGTCGCAGAGCACACTTGACACCAACGTAACGTTGCTTGACACAACAGCACAACTACACACCACGCTAGCCAAAACGTGGCTTGCGCAAACCACGACCTACTGTATACAGTAGGTCGTGGCGCAAACAAACGAAATAGCGCCGCTCCGGAAACTCCGCCGGAAGCGGAAGTGCGGCCATTTGCGGCTATGAACATAGCCAGCGTGGCCAGACCAAATCGGTGTGTGACGGCTAGATTCAGCTAGTTGTGGTTCAAAGCGGTGATATGCTTCGACTGCAAGTCGATTTCCTTCGCAAGGGCGCTGCGCGAGGAGCCAAAGGACCTTCCGTCGCGTCAAAAAGTCCGGAAAATTGGACGCCGGGGGGTTTGAGCGTCCGAAACTTCAGATGTCCTCATACATTGATTCTATGGGGCTCGTGGCGGTGTCGCGAAGGCGTCCGAAATATCAGGCATGTCCGAAAATTTGGACATCCGAAAATTCAGTCGTTGACTGTACTTTATATAACGCCTCACTTGGGCAAACTTGCACTGCAAATGAAAATACACAAAAAATTACCTTGCAAAAAAAAGTATGATTAGGGACAGAAATGTACGGAAAACAGTTCCCCCCCCCCATATCATCCTTTAGTGCTACATACCAAAAAAAAAAAAACATGCATTCGTGTTTTAAGTGACATCACAGCACTATCAGTTTTCATTGCCATGGTCACGCATGACCTGCACATCAGTTCACAAGGCTGGCTACAACTCGGCACAACAGCTTGCGAGGACGTATGGGCACCACCACCAAATGCTGCAGCGGTGATTTGAACGGAAAGATAGGCAACACTTGTACCTACTAGCACTAAAGGATGATAAGGGGGGGAAAAAAAACTGTCCCTCATGGCTGAGGCGGCTCGCAGAGGTGAGCCAGGGCAGCCAGGAGCTGGCGCAGCGTGGTTGTGATGAGGCCAGTGGCCTCTCGCAAACCACGCATCTCTGCTGCCAGCTGCTGCTGGACCTGCCGGGTCGCCCTCAGCTCCTCCACCAGCTGCTGGTGATGCTGCAAAACAAATTCACTTAGTTAGCTACAGGTTATGCAATGTAAATGCTTGATTCGCACTGTTTGCAAGTGCTGCAGTTTCAGCAAGGTTACTCTTGAGGGCAGCAAGATCATTTACACATGACATGACAAATGGCCGTGCAAACATATATGGTCTGTTATGTTAAGAACATGTGAAACGTAGCAAATCCTAACAAGCTGCCTCTGCCTGTCAGAAGACAGTATTGGTGACTAGTTGAATTGCTAAACAAAAGATGATCATGCTGTGGTGATACATGCAACCATGGAAACGTTTTGTAAGTTGCTATGTGTTAAAGAACACCTCAAAGGAGATGTATAAACGTGCATGAGCCGATGAGCCAAATGACTACAGATGCCTCTCATGTGTAATATGGTTGTAATGCACATTACCATGTGCACTAATCACCTCTTCAAAAAATGACCCGGCCTAGTTGTACGCACCTGCCTATTTTGCTGCAGCAACAGCTGGTGGAAGTTGGCGGCCTCCGCATTTGCTGCCTCAGCGAGCTGCCCCTGCAGCGCATACTCGGCGGCTGCTCTGCAGACCGCATCCTCCAGCGGCTGTTGGCGGGGTGGCCTGCAGGGCTGCTGCCGAGCTGATGGTCCTTAAATATAAAATCAGTAAACAGGATAAAAAAAAATTTTGCTCCGTCCTGCGTAGAGATTTTACTGGTTCATTGTCAGGTGGAAGCCCAGAAAAATAATTCCAGCAACACGCCGTTCACAAAATGAACAGTAAATTTGCACAAACAAAAAGGCACTACACCATCATAAAATACTACACTGATAATACTTTCAGCTTGTACGCTACACAAGCTGCATTACAAATGGTGTTAATAGTCAAACAGATTATTGTTCCATTTTGCAGTGACATTTAGACAAGCACTTCTTCTTTGCCATGTAAATAATATAAATACACAATTTCTGTTTAAAAGGTCTTAACAGATACTGCTTTGTTGCTTAAGGTGATGTGTTCGTATTGCAATAGCTGCTGAAGTGCCTTACGTGCAGTGCCACTTGTCCCCGGCTCCGTCCCGACGGAAACGTGGGCAGCTGCTGGTGGGGCAGGGGGCACTTGTGCCGGCTCCTCCTCACTGGAGGTGTCCTGCTGGAACAATAAAGTACAGGACATAATGTGATTAAGTTCCATCAACTGGTTGCAATATCTATTTCACTTATAGTTTTTAAATCAGAAAATTCTTAATCCAGCATGTGACATACTAGTGACTTAGAGCTTTGACAACCTCGTTGCTAATGCTTTACAGATTAACGAGCCATGAAATCCATCACAAGGTGTTTCTTAACAGCACTGCTTTAACAGCAGTGGGGCAGCATTTCCATTCTTGCAAAGTGCTGGCATGTGTGTTGAATTGTAAGAAAACACACACAAGCACACAACGGCAAAATATTCACCACGGTGTAACTGCCCGACATCGGTACACATAGCAACGAACATTGCTACGCACCTCGGCGTCATCCGCGAAGAAGGCCACCGGAGCGGAAGCTGGGCCGGTTCGGCCAAGCACGTCGAGCATGCGGCCCTCCAGGCTGCCCAGCTTCCCGCCTCCCGTCTTCCTGCAAATGCAAGAACACCATGAGCTTATACGTTCCTAAGATGTTGCTAGCCACGGGCTCACCTCTTCTCAGCGCCCACCTGCGCCGCGATCTTCCGGCAGTCATAGCATAGCCGGGCCCAATAGAGGCGCCAGCGCCGGGCTGCTTCGACTGCCGGACCGATCGCGTTCAGCGCCACGACAACCTCCTCCCACAGGGCTTTATTTTTAGCAGCACTCATACTTGGCGAGAGGCTTGTGGTGCCTCTCGCCAAGTATCGATTCTGCTCAATGAAGTCAATCAGCATAGCGGCCTGCGCCGCCAAAACTCGTGCGCTTTTAGCCGCCATTTTATCTTCACTCTCAATTTTCGCCAGACCGCAGCGAATTAATACCAGCAAATCGTTCCGTTTCAGATATCGCTATGCCATTGAAACATAACGATTACATTAATTTAATGTGTTGTTATTTTATCACGCCATAAGTGTTACGTTAAATTTAACACAATTGAACCACAAAAAAAAAAAACTTTTCTCGTGCAAGTTATATCCAGCATATCATATTGACCGCAAATAAAGACGGGGACAGAGCATGAGAAAAAGTTAACGAAAGATGAATTGGCGCACTTACCTGCGCACTGCAATGCCTGTCGCTGTGCACCTCTTTTTGAGGAGATAAAGATTCTGGGGAGAAGCCATGACCAGACTGCACGTGAACTGATGGAGGCTTATCACATAAAAAAGAAAGGCCAAGACTGTGTTAGTGATACCTCTATTAGGTTGTTTCAATCGGAAATAGATTTTTTTGATAATTGGTTGCCACGCTAAGCTGATGTGTTATTCTTGTTTGCTGCGATCTGCACATGTTCTATTTGCCTATATATGCCCACGGGCTTCAGTGAATAAAACAGTTGAAAGTTACCGCCCGTGCTGTTTATGTGTTCTCTTCCTCTGTCCCCGTCTTTATTTGCGGTCAATATGATATGCAGTAAATACCAACTAGGCCAAAGTGAAGTTCTTCTTATATCCAGCAGAAGTATCTGTACCGCCCGCACGGGGGAATGTATCACTGCACAGCAGTGTGTGGCAGAGAAAGAAAAAATGAGCCTCTGTTACAGACCACCTTCGATTTAAATCAGGACCTACATTCGGAGATAGTTGCGATCGTTCATAGAAAATGTTTACTTACGAGCTATCTGTTGAGATGCCTTCCAACCTTCATCGATTCTTCCATATCCTATGAGAATAAAAGCAAAAGTGAACACCATGCGATCACCGCAGATGTTCAGATGCTACTGCTCAGTTATTAAGCACAAGAAAGAATGATGTGTTTACTCACCAAGCACTACGCTTTCACAGTCTTCATGATGCTCACAGCTTCCAGAATTCTTCTTGGGCAAAAGTACCTCGTACGCCGAGATTTCATCTAATCAGGCAGCGTTACAGGCAAAAATGCACCAAGTGCGGCCCACAGAACCGATCAGCTGTTTTCACATAGCCGCCATCTTACGTGTGCGTAGCAAAATGGATTGGATGCGGATCTTGTGTCAAAAGATTACAAAACAATTTTACTCTCAGCGACATACAACTGTTCTTTTATCAGGCGTTTATATCTAAATGTCAATTGCTATACGGTCCCTTTGCAAATAAAAAGCAAGCAAAACATGCTTCCGGCAACGATGGAGGCTGCTGATTGGGCAGATTGAAAAACGTCGCTGGTTCCCGCCCCCAAGCACAGAAACTGTCGCATCATTTTGACGTCCGGAGTTTGGGACACTTTTCGTTTGGAATAGAGTTACATTATCGCGCCCCTGGTTAGTGAAATTTGACGATAGTTGGCAGGAGAACACCGATCACCGGACTTAAATATCAGGATAACTTTAGCTATCTTCCAGTCGTTGGGAATGGAACCAATTGCTAATGATTGTGAAAAAGGTGCACAGCAAAGCACAGCGGACATACACGAGGGGATATACTGTCCAGTAAATATTGACACAGAAACATAACACAGAAACTGAATAACAACCGCTATTCTGAAATGTTCTGTATACTGCAGTTCATAGTAGTAATGAAGTATTCTTGCATCGAAACCGAAAGATGTTAGCTGGGGATTTCTGAAAAGTTCAATAATCTGAAAATTTTGTTCATTTGGTGTTCATAGTAACGAGATTTCACTGTAATGAGATCTCAAACTGAAGAACAGCCAGTTTCCTTGTTCTGACAGAATCCAACCAATTACTATGTGATTACTACAATATGATGGTGTACATATATATGTGTTCGTGCTACTGTCAGGATTCAAAGTTGTTTTTCCACCTTGCTTTTTCATATGAAACCAAACTCACTGAAATTAAAAAAAGATTGTGCGTGCTGGAACGTGCACTCACATGTCCCAGCGAGGGGCCCCTGGGGATAATGGTGACCTTGTGCAGCGGATGGGCCTCCTTGGAGTAGTGCGCCACCAAGGCATGGCCACCTTCGTGGTAGGCAGTGATTAGGTTGGCCTCCTCATCGGGGATGCGTGACTTGCGCTCCGGCCCTGCCGACAGCACGGTTTGTAACAACAATGTTAATGACCACATGGCTCAGAGACCACCTCTAGCTATACGTAATGGCACTCTGCAAGAACATTTTCGGATTTCGGAAAAACTTCTCTTGTGAAACGCAATTATTAGAATTAACAACTGATTTGCGTACTAACAAAGAAGAGGATCTACAAACTGATTGTGCTTTTTCTAGACTTCAAAGGCGTTTGACCTCGTAGCACATTGCCGTTTGATTTTGAAATTATTTGCTCTTAAATTAGATTCGTGTACACTAACATGGATTCTTTCTAATCGTCAGTAATTCACAGCAGTTAATAATTCTTCCTCTCCTCTTTCGCACGTTACTTCAGGTGTACCACAAGGCAGCGTTCTTGGGCCATTGCAATTTCTGATATACATTAATGAGTTACTCAATAGCATTTCGTCACACGTGCACATTTTTGCAGACGATTGCATTCCTTATCGTCCTATCAAATGTGCTGATGATCATATAATTCACCAAAAAGATCTCGAACTTATTTCTCTTTGGTGTAACACTTGGTTAATGAAGCTGAACGTTTCTAAATGTAAAATTATTTCTTTTAGCCGCAAGCATACTAAATCTACGTTTATTTATCACATAAATAACATCACTATTTTTTTTTTTAATGCGACAGTAAATGCCTCCGGGCATACAGGGGTATGGGATGAGGATGAATAAGGGTGATTAAATGAATGAAAAAAGATTCGCCGACCTAATGAAGTCCAACAGGGATCGATAATGCGGACCCTGCGTCCAAGCAGTATTGCTCGGATTATGCGGCAAAAGTCCCGCTGCTGCGAGGTGCCGGAGCCTCGTCGGTTTCAGTGCAGGGCAAACCCACAGCAGGTGGTGGATGTCGGCTTCAGCATTTCGCGACTTGCAGAGTGGACACTCAGGACGAGGATATAACGGGTGAAAGTGCGGCCACTTCCTAGTCACGGCAGGAGTGAGGGCAACCCCGACCCGGATCCTCCGAAGCGCAACCTGCTCTCTACGGGTAAGACCGCGGGGGAGGTTTACCGCACATGGAGGTATGAGAACATGTGTGCGGCGCCGGAGGTGCTCCTTTCTTGTTAAAAGGAGGGTGGCATCATCTAGATGAAAGAGTTGCGGCAGTGACGATGGAGAGGTCGCTAGACGGGTCGCAGAATCCACACGGCTTTGGAAGCTTAGAAGGTCGCGTGGGATCCACTCGACAGATATTGGCTGTGGGATACGTGCCGCCAGAAGATGGATCTGTCGGCATATGTCAGGGCTGCGACTGACGCGTCGCAGAAGCCGCGTCGCCTGGAGGGCATCAGTGCGGATGACGATGCGGGCCATGGGGACCATGGGAACGGTGGCCACAGAGCACAACGCTTCTCGGACAGCAAGGAGCTCAGCACAAAAGGAGGAAGGAGGCTCTTGGATTTGAAACCGGGTCGTCTTATTAAGGGCAGGTGCGCATGGGCAATAAATTGCAGTGGTTGTTTCACAGTGCTGAATTCTTGCATCAACGTAAAGGACGATGGAGCCAAGCGGCAGGTGGGCATCTTGAGCTATAATTCGGTCACGAAGCGCCGCCGCCGCGTGAGTTGATGTCGGGCGATGTATATCAGTTGGCTTGTTATCACTCAGCTGTACAAAACTCCAGGGAGGAAGAACTGGCGATTGTGGAGGTAGAAAGGAGTTCGAGAAAGCGTAAGCCCTGAGAGCACACAATGCGTGTGAAAGGCTGGCCTTAGCCTGCGAGCATCACGTCGCTGCTGCACCAGCTCATCTAGTGTGTTGAGCTGTGCATTTTCTTGGAGAGCCATGATCGGTGTGATGTGGGGAAGGCAAGTGATGACCCTCATTGCCTCGCGATTAACAGCCTCAAGGCGATCCCATTGTGCCCTCGTCAAATGCTGGAATTGGGCTTGATAAACAAGGCGTGGTTGCACTACCGCCTTCACCAATTGTCGCGCAACATTTGCATCATCACTATTTTCCATGGTGATCACTATTTTGCCCTGTGCGTTTGCACGTGAAGCCACATCAACATCAACATCATTTCGGCGCTGTGCCAGAGAGTGTTGTGGCGTCGTGCAAGCAAGAACTCGCATCATGCCGAAACTCTGATATAGAAGGCGCCGGGTGCTCAGCATAGAAGAAAAATTAGACATCGTTTGTGCTATCGGACATGACACGAAGAAGTCGGCGCTGGCATGTGACAAGGATCTACTGCTGACTACGGTGTGTGGCATTTGGAATGCGAAGAAGTTGCTCGACAGCGCTGCTGCGACCACGAAAAGATGTCTGCTACGAGGTTAGACTTTTTGCATAGTTGCCTCTGTTGTTGCCGAAGTGTCGACTAGTGACAGTGATGAGGACGACACGGAAAGCGACAGCACAGGCGATTCAGGCCCGACAGTCGTCTTATTAAGGGCAGGTGCGCATGGGCAATAAATTGCAGTGGTTGTTTCACAGTGCTGAATTCTTGCATCAACGTAAAGGACGATGGAGCCAAGCGGCAGGTGGGCATCTTGAGCTATAATTCGGTCACGAAGCGCCGCCGCCGCGTGAGTTGATGTCGGGCGATGTATATCAGTTGGCTTGTTATCACTCAGCTGTACAAAACTCCAGGGAGGAAGAACTGGCGATTGTGGAGGTAGAAAGGAGTTCGAGAAAGCGTAAGCCCTGAGAGCACACAATGCGTGTGAAAGGCTGGCCTTAGCCTGCGAGCATCACGTCGCTGCTGCACCAGCTCATCTAGTGTGTTGAGCTGTGCATTTTCTTGGAGAGCCATGATCGGTGTGATGTGGGGAAGGCAAGTGATGACCCTCATTGCCTCGCGATTAACAGCCTCAAGGCGATCCCATTGTGCCCTCGTCAAATGCTGGAATTGGGCTTGATAAACAAGGCGTGGTTGCACTACCGCCTTCACCAATTGTCGCGCAACATTTGCATCATCACTATTTTCCATGGTGATCACTATTTTGCCCTGTGCGTTTGCACGTGAAGCCACATCAACATCAACATCATTTCGGCGCTGTGCCAGAGAGTGTTGTGGCGTCGTGCAAGCAAGAACTCGCATCATGCCGAAACTCTGATATAGAAGGCGCCGGGTGCTCAGCATAGAAGAAAAATTAGACATCGTTTGTGCTATCGGACATGACACGAAGAAGTCGGCGCTGGCATGTGACAAGGATCTACTGCTGACTACGGTGTGTGGCATTTGGAATGCGAAGAAGTTGCTCGACAGCGCTGCTGCGACCACGAAAAGATGTCTGCTACGAGGTTAGACTTTTTGCATAGTTGCCTCTGTTGTTGCCGAAGTGTCGACTAGTGACAGTGATGAGGACGACACGGAAAGCGACAGCACAGGCGATTCAGGCCCGACAGTCGTCTTATTAAGGGCAGGTGCGCATGGGCAATAAATTGCAGTGGTTGTTTCACAGTGCTGAATTCTTGCATCAACGTAAAGGACGATGGAGCCAAGCGGCAGGTGGGCATCTTGAGCTATAATTCGGTCACGAAGCGCCGCCGCCGCGTGAGTTGATGTCGGGCGATGTATATCAGTTGGCTTGTTATCACTCAGCTGTACAAAACTCCAGGGAGGAAGAACTGGCGATTGTGGAGGTAGAAAGGAGTTCGAGAAAGCGTAAGCCCTGAGAGCACACAATGCGTGTGAAAGGCTGGCCTTAGCCTGCGAGCATCACGTCGCTGCTGCACCAGCTCATCTAGTGTGTTGAGCTGTGCATTTTCTTGGAGAGCCATGATCGGTGTGATGTGGGGAAGGCAAGTGATGACCCTCATTGCCTCGCGATTAACAGCCTCAAGGCGATCCCATTGTGCCCTCGTCAAATGCTGGAATTGGGCTTGATAAACAAGGCGTGGTTGCACTACCGCCTTCACCAATTGTCGCGCAACATTTGCATCATCACTATTTTCCATGGTGATCACTATTTTGCCCTGTGCGTTTGCACGTGAAGCCACATCAACATCAACATCATTTCGGCGCTGTGCCAGAGAGTGTTGTGACGTCGTGCAAGCAAGAACTCGCATCATGCCGAAACTCTGATATAGAAGGCGCCGGGTGCTCAGCATAGAAGAAAAATTAGACATCGTTTGTGCTATCGGACATGACACGAAGAAGTCGGCGCTGGCATGTGACAAGGATCTACTGCTGACTACGGTGTGTGGCATTTGGAATGCGAAGAAGTTGCTCGACAGCGCTGCTGCGACCACGAAAAGATGTCTGCTACGAGGTTAGACTTTTTGCATAGTTGCCTCTGTTGTTGCCGAAGTGTCGACTAGTGACAGTGATGAGGACGACACGGAAAGCGACAGCACAGGCGATTCAGGCCCGACAGTGGCAGAAGCTGCGCGTTCAGTCAGCCTCATGAATGCAATCGTCAGGACGAGAACAGCACGCACCCCGCAACGAAAAAGGCGCCCCGCAACTTCAGCAACGCTACCGCCCGTGTGCACGGAGAACATGCAACGCCAATGAGGAATCTGCCGTACAAGTGTTTGCCGAGAAGAGGGGGCTGGCTGAAAAGCTGGCTGAAAAGCTTCATAGGTTTGAGGCTGCTGTCGTCGCTGCTAGGCCGCCGTGGCATCAAACAAAAATAACACTTTTGTCGTGCGAAGTGAATAAATACTGCATGTCTTTTTCCCCTTTCATCGCACTCTCTCTGAGTTCCGTTTTTAACAGGTAGGTGGGCGATCTCATGCTATTTCGGTTAAGCAGTACAACTGTTTAGTGCGTACTTTTTCCGAGCTACGGCCAACTACGGTTTAAGGAG
Source organism: Dermacentor variabilis (assembly GCF_050947875.1). Classification (NCBI taxonomy): domain Eukaryota; kingdom Metazoa; phylum Arthropoda; class Arachnida; order Ixodida; family Ixodidae; genus Dermacentor; species Dermacentor variabilis. Next base: position 5,051,978 of record NC_134572.1, on the reverse strand, counting down.
GTTTCACTGCATATGCGAGTGAAAGGGTGTAAGGGGAGCTGACAATCGCAGCTCAATCTCGCCTGCAGAAAGGGACAAGAGCAGGGAGGAAGTGCACCGCGTTTCATCACGCACGAGGCACCCAACGTTGCAAGGCACTAGGGGGAAGGGAGGGATGGGGGCAACATTCTACTCCGGCTGCAACTGCGTAAGCTACGGCTGCACATGGTCATGCGGCCATATCTTGAGAGCGATCTGCGTTGAGGGCAGTGTCTAGCTGCATCAACGGCTTATAGCTCTGTGCGTGCTGTGTTCTCGGCACTGAGTTTGAGTTGAAGCGATACACAGCACAAAGGTCACCTCGCTCGCTGATGATGCTGCGCTTGCTCCCACCAGCATTTCGACAGTGAGTGTCCGTGGTCATTGAGTGTGCTGTTTTCATGTTTGCTGTGCGTGCTGACACTGTGCTTGTTAATTTAGTTAGTAAGAGAATCTTTAGAAGTTGATACAGCCGATAAAAGTGCTATCCTTACTTCGTATGGCTGTGCCTGGTAATTTGCTATCACAATCGATACTTCACCTTTCTGGCGAAACTGCAAGTTTTTTAAGGCATCATGGAGCAGAGCCATCAAGTTCTCCAGAAAGCTCACCCATGAGGACCTTGTCTCGTGCACTTTCTAAGTAGCGCATGGACACAGCTGGCGCCGCATCAATGGCTGCTCTAAGTGCTGCCTGGTTGACTACATTCTCCAGGTCAGCGCCAGTGAAGCCTGTCGTGCCACGTGCAAGAACGTCGAGTGAGACGTCCGAAGCAACCTTGACCTTGCCGAGGTAGAGCTGCAGAATCTCCTTGCGACCCGCCAGGTCTGGCACAGGTACCTGGACTTCGACATCAAAGCGGCCAGGTCGCAGCAGTGCCCTGGGCAATATTTCAGAATCATCGTCAGCAGCAGTGTTCCACTGTAGGAGCAAGGCTCCTTAAATGGCCCTGCCCTGCATCAGCCAAACTTATCCTGTGCCTTTCATCATTTCATCTAGCCCTCTACTGAAACAACCTTAGCTACAGTCAGCAGTGAGGCTTACATATTAGTCAAATGGTTACGCACATGCACGCACATACACACGAAGAATAGAACAAGACAGGCACTGTCCTGTTGTTGTTCTCTTTGTCATGTTATATGTGTCATGCTGCTTTTTTCATGATAAACTAATATAGCAGTCATGGTGAGCACACTACGCAAAAACAGGACAAGAAGGTAATGAGAACAGAAAGTTTTGAATTTGAGAGATATTGCTTCAGTAACAAATAAAATTCCTGCTCATGTATTTCCAGCAAATCATTTTCATGAAAATGCAAGAAGAGGGAATCTAAGGTCCCAAAATTTTGAACTTGCCATTTTTAACAATACCTGCAGTATTGTGCCTAAGAGTGTAGGCACAAAACTGCATAGCCTAATGAATGATTATAACTGCATTAAATAAAACATGCTCGTTAAACAAGGTAACAAACTCCACAGTGCTCTTCTTCAACGAGAAATGTGTCAGTGAAGTGCCAACTTACTGAGTGGAGTTCGGCATTGTTTGTGCGGAAGGCTGCATGCAAGGGTCGCGCGGTGTGGTCAAAAGAGATGCGTGGTTCGACACCAAGACGGCGGCGATTTATAGCCATCGGGGGTGGGGGACCCGCGGTCTACGAAGAGCGCATAGGCGGGGTGACTGTGTGTCAGGCTTCCGCCAGTCGGTTCGCGGAAGCAGTGTCCTGGCCTTGAAGTCAACCCCTCATCACTGAACCGCACCATGCCGAGACATTCGCAAACTGTCCAGATGCCCCAACAGAGCGTGGAAGTGCTTTCTTCGGGGAAGTGTGACTTTTGCGATGTTGTGAGACAAAAGGGGACTCGTTGCACGGCAAAGGATTTGTGGCAACGGCCTGGACGTATTGGAACTCCCAATAGTGTCACCTTGGAGCCCCGTTGTGTGCACACTGCGCGCACCGCAGTGTGATTGGACGAACGATGGGGTGAGGGGGTTGCTGGGGATGCATTTAGGTACGTGCGGGGCCGTTGGAGGGGATTCGGTGGAGATTCAGCTAAGAAAGAAGACCAAAAATTCTAACATGTTACTCGTAGTGATGTCCATGTAAATACTTTCCTTTCTATTGCTTGCCTATTCTATGTTAATAAACAGTTAACCCCATTGCAATCAGCGTCACTGGCTTGCCCACTGTAATGTGACTTCGCGACATCCATAACATCTTCAAGTTTCCCCTCACTGACATTGAGGCGAACATCAACTTACTGGCAATTAATGTGTCGGTTGATTGCATTCCTGTACCAACTGTTGCCAATAAAACAGTATGGTGCTGCCTGACTACAAACCTTAAAAAAAAAACACTCAATGAGTTACTGCAAGCCATTAAGTGACATGTCATTCTGCAATAGCTTACACAATATTTTGATTCAACTGTACGGTTATCCAATACCCATACATAACAGTTTATTAAATAATGCCTTTGTTTAATCAGTTTTATGAAAGCCACAAAGTCATCACATTCCTATGTTGCTGTAGTCAACGTGATTTGAGATGGACTCCATCACATTTGATTGTGCTGGCATCAGATCTATTAAACAAGAAGCAAGTTCTTCCTTTAAAATTTATGAGACCATATGATATACACAAACAAGCACTGGCCTTTAGAGTATTATCTCCCTACCATATATTTCTGCCCTGTTATGTGAGGATCAAAAATTTAGTGCAGCACGAAGAGTAGGCCCAGTCAGGAGACAGATTGCCTCCTTTTGCCTCTATTCGTGGGCATTTTCTGAAATGTCCAAATAAAAACAAAACAAAAAAGTGTGCTTATCTGCATCTGACGCCACACACAACCCACACGATTGGATTCACTTGACAAGGACGTTGCAAGAACCCTGAGAAGGCACTTTTCTCATATTCCAGTAAAGATGTAAGCAGGGAACATGAAAAATTCCCATGCAGATAAGGAGCCCAAAGAACTTCGTCATCCTGTTGGCCACCTCTTAAAGGGGTCCTAAGCCAGCCCTTGGGCTTGGCGAAAAAAACACAGTCTCCAGATAGCATACACTGCTGTGAATATCTCAGCCAAATTAGCAGTCGTGCATGGCACGTCGAGCTCAAAAGTGGAGCACAAAGTCATTTTTTTCTCAAACACTCTTTTTTTAAAAGAAGCCTACTCCTCAGTCTTTACTAGTGCTATATTTCCCATTTGCAGCTGCTATCCACCAACAGCTGACATCGATCAAGAAGGGCATTTGGATCAGTGCACTTCTAATGTTATGGTGTGTATTTATATTGACACAGTTTAATAAACAGGCTGAAGTAAGCGAAAATCTTCTATCGAATTGCAATATAAATTACGTACTTCCTGAACTATGCACTCGAACTACACAAAACATAAGGTAAGACCACACGCACGCTTGCCAACGCACGCTCACTCCTAACTGCTTTGGGCTAGATGTCTTGGCAGACTTCACTTTGTATTGAACTATTGACAACGGTTCAAAATGTGCAACTTAGATGCAGCTACTATCCACCGGTCAAGCTGGAGCAGGACAAAGCTGGTTCCGCACCATGTAGCATGGCAAGACTGGAGCATACGAGCGCAAGTGTGCACTCAAGCCCTGTCGTGAACAAAGCATATGTACTACAGCTTCATGTAGCTGTGATTTGCTAGGCAGCGTAGATACCGTGGCCACCGCGGGGTGCCGTGACGAATCTGCTTGCTGAGCGCACTATGGCTCACTGAGGACAACCGTGTTTGGCAAGTCATAGGCGTCAAAGTCAGATATAGTAGAGACTATATAAGCATCCAAAATCAAATCTGAGAGTTGTGCGTACAGCCTGTTTCTCCGTAGTCTTCGCAGCGCAAGGCATTGAAAGGAGCGGGAGCACCGCCAAGGGGATCATAGGCGACCTTTGAATGTCAATAACTCTGCTCCTGCTGAATGCATTGAAGTACATTTTGTGACAAGGTATTTCTGAAATAGTTCATTATAACTTCCAAAGCATTTCTCAACTTCGATAAAAGGTGGTCCAGGGCCCCTTTAAGCCAGCTACTTCAGAGTATGCAGGCTTCTCCAAACTACACATCCCCATATAGTTCTTGTGTTTGCAGATTTTCTTGATCATTTTAGTGGTGAAATACATAGAAAAAAGTCAGTGGCTCGTAGAAAGTAATTTGTGTTACTTCAGAACGCCATGCTGGTATTGGCTCAACATAGCCATTTTGGGAAAAATTGCATACATCTTGCATAGTAACGTCCTTGACGTTCACTCGCATCCACCTAATGTTAACACACCGAGAATGAAAAATACTGCACCAGGGGTAAATCATGTGTTCATGCAAAAGCTTAGAAAAGTGATAAAAAGGCTCGCCATTTGCAACCTAAACTAACACACAGTTGTGTGAGGATGTTCCGGGCTAGTTGGTGTCAGCTTCACTACTAAGCTAACATCATCTTCGGATTCATTGCTAGTTCTTTCGTCAACAAAAGATTTATTAGATTAGTGCAGAGCATGGTGCTTTTGCAAACCAACACTCCACAGCTAGACCACTATGTTTTCGAGATGGGTATGTTTACGGCCACGAGAAAACGACCCCTTGCCACCAAAATAAATGCAACTGAAATACATTTAATGCAAAAAGAACCCGCAGACAAGGCCTATCCAAGCATCAACAGAAGACCAATGGGAGGCCCAGCTGACAAGCCCAAGACCTGAGGACCAGCTACGGCTGGTGAACAGGGCCAGGCTATCAGCACAGGTCCATGGCTACCTGGAATAGGGTGGCCACCCACCTTCGGGCATCAACAGCTTGGTCTCCGAAATAAATTTTATTTACCCATCTTTAGATGATGGATGGTACTATGAATTTGTGGGAAGCGTAAAATGTATCGTCTGTCAAAATACTACACATGCAACAAGCTTTTAGTCATATCAGCACACAGAAAACAAAAAGGCACAGTAAAAATAAATATGAAAAAAAAAAACACACACACCCACAGCACTAGGCTTAGCGAACAAGTACTCACTTGTCAAGGTCATCCCTACGGTTGGTAGCACCAAGGACAATCACTCCTTCATTTTGCCTGAAACTGCAAAACAAAAGAAAGGAAGAAGAAAAAGTTATGTAGATCCCATGCACTGTGGGAACTGACATAAGCGAAGCTTTCTGTACTGTCTGCTTTTATTGACAATAATCATTAGTGATGTTGATGGCAAATGTTTAATTTCTTCAGCATTTAGTGCAATACGAGAGCGGTGAGTTGATGGTAAATGCTACCTTGCGTGCGCACCACTGCTGTTTGTCTTCATAGTGCACAGAACACACAGTGAGACGTGTTTGCTTGAGGCATAATTGTGCACCATTGTTCATACTCTCTGAGAAGGTTAGTAGTCATTGCCTCCCACGGCACATCGCATCAGGCAGAAGTGTTAAACTTTACTTGAATTATGGGACTGTACATGCCAAAACCACAATCGGATTATGAGGCACACTACTGTAGCTAACTACACATTAATTTTGACCACCTGGGGTTCTTTAAAGGGACACTAAAGGCAAACACTAAGTCGATGTGGACAGTTTAAATACCATTTCAGAAACATCGCAACGCTTGTTTCGTGCCAAGAAAATACTTAGTTTACGTGAAAACTGCATCTGAATGGGGCGAATATCTTTGTCGAAATTCAAATCTCCCGCCACCCAACCGGGGGAGTGGTGATGTTGCATATGCCATCACCACCTTTTGCTGCCATCGGTGAGTAAAACGGTGCCCGACAGACGGCAGTACCGAGTCAAGACAGAGTGGCGGATTCGCCGCTGCAGCTGCTTTTTGGTCAAGTGGCGTGGACCGTTCGGGTGTCACGTGACATGATGTGGAAGTTGAATTATCTGCAACTTGCAGTTTGTGCGAGTTTCGCGAGCCAGCAAAACCAGCGCGGCACTACGCGATAACTACTGAAATGTGAAAGCGTAGATGGCGCGGAGTCGAACAAAAACGAAACCTTTCGTCTGCCTGCGTCATTGTCAGGGTTATTTCAATGAGTTCTTTTTTCTTAAGGTGAAGTAGAACTGGAACAAATATAACATAATGCTGTAGCTTCATAGATTTGCTCAAATAAATACACATGCAACACATTTTGTCTAATGAAGCAGCACATGAACAGGAGATATCATACCCATCCATTTCAGTCAACAACTGATTGATCGTCTGATTTGCATATGGATGCAGCACAGAGTTGGTTCTCTTGGCTCCCACTGAGTCTATTTCGTCAATGAATACCACACAAGGGGCTCGCATCTTCGCTGTACCTGGAAAAAAAAACAATTACAACTGTGTTTCAGAGCAAATAATAACAAGGTATTGGCACAGATACAACTACGAAGAGTGAATATGTGCATCTACTAATTACAAGCACTATTGGAACTGCTGAAACTCAGCAGTTGAGTGAAGAATATTTAAATTGCTGAAACATGTTTTCTCACTATGGCCCATAAGCAGTTCAGTGTTGCCTCAACTCAATAAAGGCAGTAGCTGTGCCACATCTTACAGACCAGCAGCATGACTACCACAGCCATCGTATGCCACCAACAGCAACTCAATGAAGACCCACCACATTGAAACGTAGTTAATTAAATGTTTCATCACTTCAGTTGAGACACACATACACAATTGCTTGCCGCTTCGTATGTGCTCTATGCCTCACATTCAAGTGAAGGTACAGTTTGTGAGGATGCTCAACTGTCACGCATCCCCTGATGTTGTTTTCGCTGCATGGCTCTCGAGTCTCGTGTAATCCGGCTTCTACGCGTAGCTTATGTTGAATTCCAATGGCGGAGTCGAAGCAAGTTTTTCTGCTCGTTTCGGAGCAAGTTTGTTCCAATGACAGAGTGAGGGCGGGAGTAAGGTGTTCCAATGAGAGAGTCGGAGTGGATTCAGAGCGGGAGTCACTCCGTGGAGCAGAAAAAGATGCTCCGCCAAAATCGGCGGAGTGGACCGGAACTCTGCGTGACGTATTTCCTTTACCACAATTGCCTGCTGGGAGGCGCCACCGGTCACGACTCGCTAGGAAGCAGAAGCTGCTGCACGCTTGGCGAGATATCCATTCCGCAGTTATAAAAAGGCAACAGGTGAACGGCGCTGAAGAGACAAGTAACCGGTGTGGCGGTGCTGGGAGCAAACAGCGGAAGGAAATGAAAACACGCAAGGTATCCTGGGTAACTTGGTGATAGAACTTCCGCTTCCGCCTTGCTCCGGCGGCGCAGGTTGTGTTCCACTCGCGGATCTGGAGGCGTTGCTCTGCGCCAGAGTCGAGTGCTCGCTCGCGGAGTCCGTCGGATGCTCCGACTCTGCCATTGGAATTCAACATTAGTGCCGTGAGAGGCCTGTGTGGTTGCAGCGTATTACGAGATGGCATGAATGTTGCACTGCTAATCAGACACGTACCAAGGATTTTCTTTCGGGGGTGGGGGGGGCTGATGTTTTTTTACTACTAGTACAAATGTGAATAATGCCTACCGTTCGCCATAAAGTCGCGTAAGCCCGCAAAAGCAAAATAAAATCAGATGTTTCTCACAGGTACTCCAGCGAGATACACCTCTCCTTTACTTGGCAAACAAGGAACCACATCACATGAACTCACGCAGGAAAGAAGCGCAGGAAGAACACTGCCAAGAACAAGTAAACGAGTAAACAAGCGAAAGTGTAAAATAAAGATTTCTAGTTGCTACAACGGGGGTGTTTGCCTAGCAGCACTAGTTCTAGGTTGTAGCGGTAGGCTTAAACAGGTCGAGCAGGTCGGTACTATGGCAAAACAGGGAAGCCAGCAATTCTCGTTGTCTTCACTTTCACAAGCACTGTGCCCACTGCCCAGTGCCTTCAGTACAATCACTCCCCGCCGAAAGAGGAGCCATCCCTGCGACCTAAGGGTAGGAGAACAGAGGGGAGTAATGGCACTGCTTGAGCCGGGAGACGTGGACAATTTCCTGGCCGCGACGACGCTGGTCGGAAGGCGGTTCCACTGGCTCGATAAGGTAGTTGACCGCAGATGTTTGTTTCAGTACCCGATAAGGACTGTGGTACTTGGAGAGCAGCTTGGAGGAAAGGCCTGGAGGGGTAGAGGGCACCCACAACCAGACCAGCAAGCCAGGAGCAAAGCACGTAGCCGTAGTGGATGAATCGTGGCGATGCTTTTGGCGCCACTGGTCCTGGGATGTGAATGAACGGGCGAGCTGGCGACATTTTTCGGCGTAAGCAGCCGCTCTAGAAACAGTCGTCCACTGCGAAGCGTCCGGCCGGTAAGGTAAAATCGTGTCCATAGTACATGAAGGTTCGTGTCCGTACAGGAGAAAAAAAGGAGAGAACCCGGTGGTGCTTTGCATGGCGGTATTGTAAGTGTAGGTGACGAAAGGCAGAATGCGATCCCAATTCGAGTGGTCAGATGAAATATACATGGACAACATGTCGCCAAGGGTGCGGTTGAAACGTTCTGCCATTCCATTAGTTTGAGGATGATATGCCGTGGTAGTGCGGTGAATGGTGCGACACTCCTTTAGCAATGCTGAAATGACGTCGGAGAGGAATACGCGACCACGGTCGCTCAGTAATTCTCGAGGTGCTCCATGGCGTAAAATCAAGTGTTCAAGGATAAAACTAGCTACGTCTTTTGCTGTGGCAGATGCAAGGGCTGAAGTTTCAGCGTACCGCCTAAGGTGGTCGATAGCAACAATAACCCAGCGATTGCTGCTTGGAGTGTTGGGAAGCGGACCGTATAAGTCAATGCCGACGCGGTCGAACGCGCGCGCGGGGCATGGTAAGGGTTGCAAAGGGCCAGAGGCATGTTGAGTTGGCGTCTTACGTCGTTGGCATATGAGGCATGACCGGACATACTGGCGAACGAAACGGTACATACCACGCCAGTAGTACCGAAGCTGGAGGCGAGAGTATGTCTTTAATACACCAGCGTGGCCGCATTGTGGGTCGTCGTGGAACATAGTGCAGATGTCAGAGCGGAGGTGTCAGGGTATAATAAGCAACCACTTGCGGCAGCTCGAATTGTAGCTGCGTCGGTACAGCAAGTTATCCCGAATGATGAAGTGCGCAGCTTGACGACGGAGCGTCCGAGAGATCGGCGGTGGCGACTGTCTAGACAGGAAGTCAATAAGTGAAGAGATCCATGGGTCCTTGCGCTGCTCTGATGGCATGTCGGAAATATTGAGGGCGAAGGCACCGCAGGTGGAAATAGACGAGTGGACAGGACCAGAGGGCAGGGGTGACCGGGATAGAGCGTCTGCGTCTGAATGCTTTCAGCCTGAGCGATAAACAACGCGGATGTTGTACTCTTGTAGGCGCAATGCCCAACGGGCGAGCCGACCCATTGGATCTTTGAGTGAAGATAACCAGCATAGGGCATGATGGTCGGTCACAATGTCAAATGGACGCCCGTACACATAAGGATGAAATTTTCCTATAGCCCAAATGATGGCCAGACATTCCTTCTCAGTAACCGAGTAGTTCGCCTTGGCTTTGGTAAGGGTGCGGCTGGCATACGCGACAACGTACTCTTCGAAGCCGTCGTTACATTGTACAAGAACAGCGCCGAGCCCGACACCGCTAGCGTCTGTATGGATTTCAGTTGGAGCAGAGGGATCGAAGTGTCGCAGTACTGGAGGAGAGGTGAGAACGCGTCGCAGTTCTTGGAATGCATCATCGCACGCCGGGTTCCAGGCTGACAGGTCAGAACTTCCGGTGAGAAGCTGCGTCAAGGGGGCGATGATAGAGGCAAAGTTACGGACGAAGCATCGGAAATATGAGCAAAGGCCAATGAAGCTGCAAAGCTCTTTCATGGTGGTTGGTTTAGGAAACTCGGATACGGCGCTAAGTTTCGTAGAGTCCAGGAGGCTACCATCCTTTGAAACTACGTGGCCAAGAATAGTAAGCGTGCGAGCGCCGAAGTGGCATTTCTTCAGATTTAGTTGCAAGCCTGCAGTGGAGAGGCACGCAAGGACTTGCTCAAGGCAGCTGAGCTGCAACGGAAAGTCGGTGGAAAAAACCACAATGTCATCTAAATAACAGAGGCACATTTTCCACTTTGGCCCTCGAAGAACGGTGTCCACCATTCGCTCGAAAGTGGCAGGCATGTTGCAGAGGCCGAACGGCATGACGGTAAATTTATATAGCCCATCAGGTGTTACAAAAGCTGTCTTTTGGCGATCGGCCTCGGCCATTGGCACTTACCAGTACCCGGAGCGCAGATCCAACGAGGAAAAGAATTCCGCTCCCTGCAGACTGTCCAAGGCATCGTCGATGCGCGGCAAAGGATAGACATCTTTGCGCGTTATTCTGTTAAGGCGGCGATAGTCGACGCAGAACCGAATGGAGCCATCTTTTTTTTTTAACGAGGACAACCGGAGATGCCCATGGACTGTTAGAGGGCTGGGTGATGCCATGCTCCAGCATGTCGTCAACGTGCTGGTCGATGATACAGCGTTCAGCAGCCGACACACGATATGGACGCTGGCGCAATGGTGTTTGTTAACCGGTGTCGATACGATGAACGACTGTGGACGCTCGACCCAAGAATGGTTGGTCAATGTCAAATGAGGCACAAAAACGCTGGAGGAGCTTGATGATTTCTGTGTGCTGCGCAGAGGTGAGTTCTGCGTCGACGGCACGAGCGAAGACGTCTACAGGGGCATCGGTCGCGGCGGGAGGAGTGACAGCACAAATCGGAAGTGATTCCGTATCACCAAACATGGTGGCCGAGAGAACGCAATCGAAAGGTTCAGAGGTACCCAGGCACTCGCCGCAGAGTAGGGATGATGCGCAGGCGGACGGATTGCACACGTAAAGGGCAGCAGTACCTTCGCAAAAAGTGACGACAGCAAACGGAAGCAGAAAGTTCCGGCGGCACGCACAAGTGGCCGACGGCGTAAACAGAACAGATGAGTTCGCAGCAGAGTTACATAACACAGGGACCAGAGCGGCGGAGAAAGGTTCGATATTGATGTCAGAGGCGGCAACAACTTTAGGAGAATAATGGTCGTCAGGGTCAAAGCACGATACTAATAACGTAAGTTCGGCACGACCGCAGTCGATAACAGCTTGATTGACAGATAGTAAATTCCATCCAAGGATAACGTCGTGCGAGGAACGAGGAAGGACGACAAATTCGATAACATACATAACGCTTTCAATGATGACCCGGGCTGTGCACGACGCTGAAGGCTGAATGCGATGCGAAGTTGCCGTATGCAGAGAAAGAGAGGTAAGGGGAATGGTCACTTTGTTCAAATTGCGGCAAAGCTTTTCACTTATAGTAGAAACGACGGCTCCGGTGTCAATAAGTGCGTGTACGGTGACGCCGTGTATGGACAGTTCAATTTCGTTCGCCGGGGCAGAATGAGGCCTTGAAATGTTCCACGTAAATGCAGTTCTTGCCTCTGGAACTGCGACTGTTAGTTTTCCTCTCGGGCTGGGCTGGGTCGGCGAACCATCGGGGAAATGGATCGTCGACACGGGGAAGGCGACCGGCGTGAATCGAAGGGGTGGCGACTGTAGGACGAGTCCGGAGGAAGGTTAGGTGGGTCCTGACGCGGAAGTCGAGCAGGCCTGTAGCTTGAGGCGCTCCCACCGTCATGTAAACTGTGGCTGCGACGGCGGCAGAATCGTGCTACGTGGCCTGGAAAATGGCAGTAATAGCATATTGGCCGGTTATCAGGTGTACGCCACGGGTTGGCAACAGGGGTTCCAGCGGCTGAGTAAGGGATGGCAATCGGACGCGAAGGTGGCGGCGGCACATGGAAAGTGCCGGTGGTCCTGTAGGCATCAGGAGCCGGAGGAACGTAAGACCGGGCGACAACGTCAGCGTAAGTTAGCGGTCCGGCTGCAGGCTGCGGAGGAGGGGCAGATGGTAGCGCCGCGGCAACTTGCGTCTCAATGATGTGACGAAGCGAAGGAGCCAAGGTTGTCGACGGCTCGGGTGCGCTATTCACCAGAGAGAGCTGGCATGCGACTTCCTGACGGATGAACTGCTTTATCTCTGGCATTAAAACAGAGATGTCGGCAGCATCGCAGCCGAAGTCCAACGGAGATAGATCCACGGAGTCCTACTGAGCAGCGCGTGTTGATGCACGCTGCTTGCGCAGCTCGTCGTACTGCTGACAGAGCTGTGTGACCTCGGCAATCGTCCGGGGACTCTTCACGACGAGCATCTGGAAGGCGTGGTCATCGATGCCTTTCATGACGTGCTTGATCTTGTCTGCTTCATCCATAGATGTGTTGACGCGCTTGCAAAGCGAGAGAACATCTTCAATATAACTGGTGAAAGTCTCGTCCTGGCGTTGAATTCGGCCACACAAGCGCTGCTCAGCGCGAAGCTGGCGAACGGCGGGACGGCCGAAGACCTCTGCCAAAGATGTCGTGAAAGCCAACCAGGTGGTAAAATCGGCTTCATGATTGCGGAACCATAGGTTTGCCACGTCAGTCAAGTAAAAGATGACATTTGTGGGCTTGGCGCGGTCGTCCCACTTGTTATAGGCGCTTACACGGTCATATTCGGCGAGCCAGACTTCCACGTCGTGGTCATCTGTGCCGCTAAATATGGCCAGATCGCGCTGCCGGATGACACCAGAGCAAACGATGGGCGGGGGCGCGGGAGCAGCAGCCTGGGACAATCCCGGTCCATCCATTGAAAGAGCTGGTGGTAGCGTCCGACTGCGGAGTTCCAGGATGTCGAAGAGAAACCCAGCAGCTCCACCAAATACAACGGGGGTGTTTGCCTAGCAGCACTACAGGTTTTTCCCGCTCAATTTAATCCAAGCGCCAGTCAATTTAATCTAAGAGTCAGTCAATTTAATCCAAGTGCCAGTGATTTTAATCCGAGCGCCAGTCAATTTAATCCAAACGCCACTCAATTTAATCCAAACGCCAGCCGAAATAATCCAAGCGCCAGTGAATTTAATCCAGGCACAACGGAATTCAAGAACCTTTGGATTTCAAGACTTCTGAAAATTTGCGAACATATTATGAGTTAACACCTTGAAAATGAAAGAGCGAGGTAGTAGACCAGTAGCTATCCTGCCACGGGACTAACGACAACTTTTGGACGTGTTGAAGCGAAAGGTTTCACTACGCTAAGTCAACACCACGCATCACGCGAGCCGGCGTATGTCGGAATTGGCTCCGTGAGCGTGTTCGGTGTCGAATTGGCTCCGTGAGCGCGTGCGGAGTTGAATTGGCTCCATAAGCATGTTGGGTGATTCTTCATCACTAGAGTGAATCAATCTTAGTATTTCCTATAGTTATCAAATTATATTTAGTGAATAGCCGTGTGAATTACATTTCATTTCATATCTATCACGCTATTCTGCATAAAAATTCGAGAACATCGCAGTGAGCGCATCACTAGGGATGAATAAAAACTCGGCGGTATCAGTTGGCAGTGGCAACGCAAAAGTACTCATCGTGCTACAGCTTCATTGATAGTACTGACGGCACCCACGAGGGAAAGCGGCCTCAGAGATAGTAAAATAGGTGAATAATATTCACCAGTGACTTAAGTATACGAGTGTATAGTAGGCATAGTGAGTCACTCGTTTCATCGTATTTCATTGGATGTATATGACATTATGTTGCACAAAACTCCAACAACCCCGAACTGCGCATTGTATTTCACTTGTGATCACTAGTGGCTTGACCATATCAGTTATGCAATTAAATGGTATTCATGACTGTTTTAGCGGTACCGATGAAAAGGTCTTTGATTGGAGGCTGCGGATATCGCAGTAGAATAGTGAATCGTATTCGCTAGCGACCGAAGCCTCCCAGCGAGGGCCTAATGATTATCATCGAATCAACCTTTATTGTATCGTTTGATAGCCATGACCAAATCGAATGTGTACCATTAACTCGACGTACTCATGCTGATGTTTTCTCTCAAATAATTCGGAGAATGTTCATCTTCTGTGCTGCTCTCATAGCAAAGTAGAAAATAAAAAAAATGGCTGGGGCTTAGCTAAGGTTAAGCCTGGATATCTCGAAGCGAAAAGGTTCGGTGATGCTTATGGTTTAGCTTATGGTTATGCTTTATGATTTAGCCTATGGTTATGCTTACGGTTTAGCTTATGGTTATGCTTTATGATTTAGCCTTGGATATGCTTACGGTTTAACTTATGGATATGCCTATGGTTTAAGTTATGGATATGCTTACGGTTCAGCTTATGGTTATGCTTTATGATTTAGCCTATGGTTATGCTTACGGTTTCACTTATGGATATGCTTTCGTTAGCTTATGGTTATGCTATACGTGTGCCTTGTGTAGTTATGCAAATTGATTATCAATGATATATACCATAAGTTATGCAGGATTATTAAACTTCTTTATTCATCACTGTTGGGCACATTGTCTTGCGATTTCTCCACAGCCATAAACACAGCTCTCTGTATCGGTAGCATCACTCTCTTCTCCTTCCACGTTGAATGCGCACGCCTATACTCTGGCAAGCGGTTATACAGTCGGCCTCCAGATAAACACGCGCTTGCGGCGAATGTCAAACGATGACCCATCACGCGGGGCAGTGGCCACCTGCGCCGACTCCGAACACGCTCACTGAGCCAATTCCGGCATACGCCGGCTCGCACGATGTTGACTATAGCGTAGTGAAGCTTTTCGCTTCAAAACCTCCAAAAGTTGTCGTTAGTGCCGTGGCAGGATAGTTACTGGTTTACTACCTCGCTCTTTCATTTTTCAAGGTGTTAACTCATAACATGTTCGCAAATTTTCAGAAGTCTTGAAATCTAAAGATTCTTGAATTCCGTTGTGTCTGGATTAAATTCACTGGCGTTTGGATTATTTCGGCTGGCGTTTGGATTAAATTGAGTGGCGCTCGGATTAAAATCACTGGCACTTGGATTAAATCGACTAGCGCTTAGATTAAATTGACTGGCGCTCGGATTAAATTGACTGGCGCTTGGATTAAATTGAGCGGGAAAACCTGTAGTTCTAATAATAATAATAATATTTGGGGTTTTACGTGCCAAAACCACTTTCTGATTATGAGGCACGCCGTAGTGGAGGACTCCGGAAATTTTGACCACCTGGTGTTCTTTAACGTGCACCTAAATCTAAGCACACGGGTGTTTTCGCATTTCGCCCCCATCGAAATGCGGCCGCCGTGGCCGGGATTCGATCCCGCGACCTCGTGCTCAGCAGCCCAACACCATAGCCACTGAGCAACCACGGCGGGTAACCTGTAGTTCTAGGTTGTAGCGGTAGGCTTAAGCAGGTTGAGCAGGTCGGTACTATGGCGAAACGGGGAAGCCAGCAATTCTCGTTGTCTTCACTTTCACAAGCACTGTGCCCACTGCCCAGTGCCTTCAGTACATTGCATTTTTCTGAATTAGCTCTGAAAGAATTGAAGAGAAATACATATTTGTGGAACAGTCACAATTCTTTTGGATCCCTCATTTTCAGCTTACCAAGTAAAGTGCCAAAACCGACTCGTATTGTTATTTGGGAAGTTGCGTAACGATGCGTGGCTACCATTCCTGTACAACTGCGTAGTGCGAAGGATGCCGCGGTTCTAGACATACAGCACCCACCACGGAAGGTTAAAAAAACACTTACATAAGCACAGCAGATAAGTGTCTTCGTCAGGCGGATCGACTGATAACTGTACAAGTGTCATTCAAAAAACACGGAATCATTCTCTAGTTTTGGCAGTGTTTTCTTTACTTCATTTTTAAATAAAATGATGTTGATCCATAAATTTTCACAAACAACGGTTATATTTGTTAATTTTTGCTTTTTCTTCCTGTTTGTCTGTTGCCTCGGCTCTATCCCTTAACCCTTTGAAGGTTTTTGCCGCACATGTACGGCGGTGGTTTTCTGTCCCGCAAGGTCTTTGTCGTACGGGTACGGTTTCGACCCTCCATTTGAAATTTCACGCCATAATGACGATGCGTGCTCACCGGGAGGTGCTGCCACCTCTTAGCACTTACAAGATGCATTTGAAATGTCTGCTACCTTCTTGGGGAGATGAACGGAACTGATTTCTAGCTTCAGCGCGTCGTGCAGACAGCGGCAACACCCCTTTTGCGGTTTTGGTTTCACCGTGTGATCGCAACGGAGGCACGTGAAACGTCATTTTTTTTTTGTCGGCACTCTGTTGCAGAGACGGTGGAAGTTGATTTCTATCTTGATTGGCGCTGCTCTTAGCTTGTTTATAACCGCCGCTCGTGAGGTATTCTTGCTCTCAGCGGCAACGCGCTTTTGCGGTTTCGGTTCCTCCGCGTGATTGCAGCGGAGCCGCGCGAAACGTGATTTTTCTCTCTGTCGTCACGCTATCGCAGGGGTGGCGGAAGTTGATTTTTATCTTGATTGGCGCTACTCTTAGCTTGTTTATCACCGCCGCTCACGAGGTATTCTCGCTCTCTGCGGCAACGCGCTTATGCGAGAGCGTGCCTCAGGCCTCTGCCCAAGGCAGCCGCACACACGCAGAGAAGATGTCATGTGTGCGCCAACACAACTCGTCGCTCCAAGAGAAGAACATACACGCATTTTAGGTGTGCGGACTGCGATAAGGCGCTGTGCGGAGACCCGTGTTTCAAGGAGTACCACACTCTGAAATACTATTGAACATTTTGCAGTTCTGAGTGATGCCGACACCAAAATACTGTTCCTATATTTTTTTTTACTATTTATTCCCGACTTTATACATCTTGTACATTCAAGATCCGCAATAAAGTAATTTGACCACCTGGGAAAGCTTTTTTCAAAATAATTCGACCCTCAAATGGTTAATTTCTCAACTCCTTGCGACTCTTGTTTCCAGGTGCCAATTTTGCATAAAAAGTGCTGTACAATTAGGGAGAAACCAGACGAGGTAACCGGAGACATTCATATTTCTTGTGGGTTTAACTATTTTTACAGGGTTTGATGATGGACGCTGTTTTGCATGATTTTATTTTGCACCTTATCTAACCGATATCACGGGTATATGATTCCGAGGATCTGCCAGCGTCGCGGCGGTCTGCCACTCGAGGTAATAATGAAGCAAAAGGAAAAGTTAAACGCAACTAATGTTTTCTCCGACCGCAACTCGTTCCACGAGCATACAGACCAGCTGACTACGAACTGAATTCCTTTCCTGGTCCCTGGATCAGTCTAAGCAAAGAAGGTTGAACTAATGAAGCTAGAGCGATGTGTGTGACCATTGCAATACATGACGGCAACTTAACGCACCTTGAGTTATATGCACGGGCACCGAATCGATGAGAAAACTGGCCTTCACACCCCAGGAGATTCCGATAACTACCGCCATCCAAAAGGCGTGAAAAAGGCAGCAAAATGTTAACCGTCAAATAGTTGTCAAGTCTCAAGATTAATTTGTAGCCGTTTTGGAATGTGGGCCCACCCTTGGGTACATTCCTGCTGCTAACACTACCTAATGGCAGGGTTACTGGGGTGCAAATAGGAGTGGGATCTCCCTCTTTGGCTCTCGGTCGATGAGCGGCGCGGAAGTTCCACGCATGCGCTAATCCATGCTTCTACGAGACTGTCTCGCGAGGCCTAGGAGAAGGACACCAGAATGGATGAACACGATCATTTGAACGTGCTACCTCTGCATGACTGCACATGCGAACGACCAGGCATTGGTGTCCAGCATCGGCGAGCATATTCGCTCAATATGCAGTCACAGTGAGTCAGACTTCTTAGATTTGCCGCATGCCATTTTGATTGTTTGCACTACTGTGTTGTCGTTCCTTTGTCCCAAGGGCATGGGCAAGACCCCACTTCTGGCTGCCCAATGTGCACCTCTTGGGGCATCGGACGATAGCTTTGACATTTTTGCTCAGTTTGAGACAACCTTTGTTTGAACCGATGCATAGGCCTAGCGTGGATTTTGATCGCTAGCATCGGCAGCGTTCTTTCTTGAGCAAGGCGATGGTGGCTATGGAGTGTTTGAACTTTTCGACATGCTAAGCCTTTCGCATGTATTTTGAGGAACATTCGTCGGTACAAGAGCCACGTGGTCTGCAACCTGGGAGAGCGAGGCCTAGCACCCGCAGTGCAATGGCGACCCTGAAGCGAATGAGCATGGAAGCCTCGTGCGTGGTCTGAATTTCTTATTTAGATAGCCTCTTCCATCTTTTTTAACTCTGGTAGTTGCAGCTGTGGGAGCCGGGTGGCCGCGGGTCACGGGTGCCGCTACGGTCTGTCCGGTATTGTGGCCTGGCACCGGGCACACCGACACCTTCTGGGACAGTGGGCACCGTCAACTCGGATGCTGTGTGCACCAAGTAGTGTAGGACCAAGCACTTCACAGAGCTGACGTCTCCTCGCGACTGCCTGTTTCGCACCAATTTTCGGTGTTCTTTTCGGATGCCAGTTGTTGTCAGAGTAGCGATTCATTAGGCCTAAGGCATTAAAAAGCTGCCTGTCGCACGTGGAAGGACACAACCTTATCAACTGTGGCGTTGAGGTGTCGCACTTTGCTTCCTTCATTCTAGTTAGCCTCGCACAAATTGAAATTACTTGTTCGACTCAAGAAAGTGAGCTTTGTTCACGTGTACTTAGCATCAGAGTGGTCACCTGACCTTTTGCTAGCCGAGTTAAACATTGTACCACGCGGGCGATGTGGATGCAGAATTCCTCTCCCTTGCACTACTTCAGTGTTTGTTGAGTGCATTGAGTGTACACAGCATGAGTGGAGTCACCCGTGGTTTGCTGTTACTTAGACACTGTTCGCACTGCTGCCCCGGACTATGATCGAGCCACCCCAGGCGATAGAGATGTCTGTGGCCTGTTCGGTGCAGCAACTTCGGCGGCTGCCTGTGTCTGGCTCACCACCTTTGGAGGCTGGGAAGAGTTGGCAGTCACCAATAGCTACTGCGGCTCTCCCCAGCAGGGCATGTCGGTGAGATTGATGCTTGCTCATGCCGACTAATACGTCGCTGTTTCCAGGATCCCGGCCTGGAGTTGTCTGCCAGACGGTACATGCAGAACGCTCTGGCAAGCGGCTACCACACTATACTAGTTAGTAGGCTTTGTGGATCTACTCCCTGACCTCACTCAAGCATCGTCTGTGAAAGCCCATTGCCAGGCCATAATAAATAAGCATGCGCATGAGACCACACACTGCGTCATTTGTACAGATTCTGTGCAATGGTGGCGGTAGCAGACTACGAGGGTGCGTGTCCGCTAACTTCACAAACTTCGAAAGTGCACTAGCTGCTTGTCAGGGTGTTCTGCGAGTACTCTGTGGCACGAGCTCCCGTGTTCACTCAAGATTGTGACTGTACACCGCTGGCATCCATTGGTCACAGAAAGCATTCGCAGTGCAGTGTAGTCAGGCACAAGTTCATGAAAAAAAAGATGAAGTTGTTGACTTGGGCCGATATGGACAAATCCGTGTTTATGTGGTTTTTGGACACATGGGCACGATACGTGCCCATAAGTGGTGCAATCTTGCTGCAGAAAGCGAAGGATTTTGTGTGCATTATGGGCCATGAAGATTTAAAAGCTAGCAACGGCTGGTTGCAAGGATTTAGGAGCCGAAACAGAGTCATCAGGAAAAACATTAGCGGCAAGTCTGCCTCTGCTGACAGCGATGCTTCTGCATTGTGGGTTGCTGAGAAGCTGCCTGCCGTTTTCAGCCTTTACAAGGCGGCTAACATCTACAATGCTGATGAGACGGCTCTGTTTTATCAGACGTTACAAAATCGCAAACTGGCGCTTAAAGGAGAAGACCGTCACGATGGCAAGCAAAGCAAACTCCGCATGACGGTTTTGCTTTAAGTCAACACTGATGGCAGTGACAAACAAATACCATTAGTTATCAGGAAAGTGCCCAGCCTGGATGCTTCAAGGGATCGAAGCGAATGCCAGTTATATGTGGCTAATTCTAAAGCGTGAATGTTGCGGACAATCTTTTATGACTGGTTGAAAAAGTTCAACGAAGACACCAAGCAACGAGGCTGCCAAATCTGCTTGCTGCTTAACAATTGCTCCACGCACCACATTGACGGCCTTCAGATGTCCAACATTGAGTTGACATATTTTCCTCCCAAGTGCACATCCCTGATAAGCCATTGGACAAAAGAATCATCAACAGCTTCAAATGCTGCTACCGCCGTCAGGTAATAAATAAGATCCTTCTGGACATCTGTTTTGAACAGCAGACGAAGATAAACATATATCAAACAATCGAGATGCTTGCTGCGTAATGGCAGGAAGTTGGAGCTCAGACGGTTTCAAATTGCTTCACCAAGGCCCAAATAAAGGTCTTTCAATATGGAACCTGCAACGTTGAAGAGGAGCTTGAAAGCCCAGCTTATGTACAGAAGCGGGGGATGCACTACGTGCGAATGGTGCAGTGCCTGACGATGCTGAACTTGGTGTATTATTGTATGCTGACAGTGGCACCGTATGTACTGAAGAAATGCAAGATGCAGCGCTTGTTGAAATTATGCAAGATCATGGTGACGATGAAGGTGCATCAGAGGCAGATCCGCTGTTTGCCGTGCCTGCGGCGAAAGAGGTGATGGACGTGTTGGACGTCTTGCATCGTTCCATCAGTGCACAGGATGATGAAGCCACATTGAATGATTTAGCTTCTTTGGAGCACCGCTTGATGTCATCAATCATGCGGAAGAAACAAGCTAAAATCATGCAGTTTTTTTCTCCTGAATAAATGTTGGAGAGGTGAGCTCGCCTGAAGTGAAATCCATCTCATTTTGGTTTTGTTTTTGCATGATACTTGCAGGTTTTCACGTGAAACTGCATGTAACAAAACCTGTATATAACGAAATATTGTGGACTTTCTTCAATTTTGTTACATCCAGGTTTAAAGGGGCCCTGAACCAACCCTCAGGCTTGGTGAAATAACATACTCCGCAGGTAGCATACGCTGCTGTGAACTTCTCAGCCAAGTTTTGTTGTTGTATGCGGTGCATGGAGTTCGCAAGCAGATCACAAAGTCCCCTTTCTCTCAAACACTCTCTTTTCAACAAAGGACCCTATCCTCATTCTCTTTTAGACACGCTATTTCATAACTCCCTTAGACAGCTGCTATTGGTCGATATCTGACATCAAGCTGCGGTCGGTCACACAGCGTAGATACTGTAGCCACCGTGGGGTTTCGCCACAAGTCTACTGGCTAAGCACAATGCGGCTCGCTGAGGACAACCACATTTGGCTGACGTTTAGCGCGCCGTAGGCACTAAAGGCGGAAGTCGCGACATCTACGTTAAAATCCAAAATGAAATTTGAACTGCGCGCCACGGCGACGTTTAGAAGGTGGGGTGTTATGGGCACGCCTCACTGCGCCGTAGCCTTCGCAGTGCAAGGCATTGAAGAAGGAATGGGAGCGCAGCGGAGGCCGTGTTTTATTGCCAATAACTCCACTTCTGCTGAATGCATTGAAGTACTTTTTGCAGCAAAGTATTTCTGAAAGGGCCTATTTTCACTTCAAATGCCTTTCTCCACTTCGAAAAAACATGGTTAAGGGCTCCTTTAACTGTATGTTGCTTGCTTGAAACTGTAGCACTTTGAATCACAGCACCTTGGATGTAGTACCTTCTGCAGCTACTGGCTGGCAGTAACACAAGTTTATGCTTGTGCCGTTGCAGCAGTAGCTCGTATCCCCATAAGGAAGACAACTTAGCAATTTTTTCCTAAAAACCAGGTAATTAACTGTGGCAATGGCACACTAATTGACACAGACTCCAAAATGTAATCTTTCTGCTAAGTTCTCACAAGAACAGTGCAGTGGTAAGTGCAAAATCTTTTTTCAAACATGCTAAGCGAAATATGCATGTCCCTGTACAGCATGATGCAAAGGGTGCTAATGAGATTGGTTGCTTGCTGTGCTAGTTGGTTCATTACAACTTTTGTAACAGTGCCATTTTTACTTGGTCTCTATCGTCCTCCCTTCCTTATTTTTTCGCGTTGTTACATAAGTTGCTAACGACATGCACCCAACACAGGCAACCCATCAAGATTTGTTCAGAAATGTGGAGAATACTAGTAGACTAGATTCCTCAATTATAAAGTCCTGAATCACTCAAATAATCTTAAATTGCAACATGAAACGTTTACAGCGAATTAACTCCTTCATGCGTAGAAGTTAGTTTCTATGAAAAAAACTGGTGTAGTGGTCGACTGGTGTGGTGGTTGACTGGTGTGGTGGTCGACGCATGCAACCAGCACGCCAGAAAGGCTTTCTGTGCTTCAAAACCAATTGATAAATTGATATCTTAACAGAGACACACTGTAGTTTTTGTATGCTGATGCTGCTCTTGGTGATATTTATTCAGTACATTCTATACCACCCAGGTGTATGAGATGCTACACAGCTGTTACCCGTCAAACCAAGGTTGTCAACAATACATCACCATGGGTTTCAAGCCACTCCTGTGCCTTTTCTCCAGGCATTTCTCCATTTTTATGAAAAATAAAGAAAATACTGTTCATACATCAAACATGTGGACTCACTGAATAGATCCCTGACCCTCCGTGCGCCCTGGCCAACCAAGATTTCGTCGAATTCAGGGCCCGCCGCATGGAAGAAGGGCACATTCGCCTCACCAGCTACAGCTCGAGCCAACAGGGTCTTGCCAGTGCCCGGAGGACCCACCAGCAGCACACCTGCAAGCCCAAGAAGATTTCTGAGAAAAACATGTCACGCTTATCTTATATTTCATACCCTAATGTAATGCCATTCCCGATTGTACGTTCGCTCAACTGAGCAGCTTCTGTATTATATATGGCTGCTTTCAGTTATCCGGTGCCCTATCACAAGAACAATAACAAAGCATTTAAAGAAACAGCATGCCTCACATACACATAGAGATATTTGCAGATCTGCTATGTTCGTTAAAGGGAAGCTGAAAGCTTTTCCAGAAAAAATGAGTGACGAGCAGTATGCTGTGGTTTTCAACCCTCTGAATTCGAATATCGCATCGAAATTGAGCGAAAGAAAGCGCAAACATATCTTATTTCGATGAAAAGTGCACCAGCAGACATGCCCAGCTCGCGCGCCTCGTTTCCGCCTGTGATTGGTTGGGCGCCTCGTGACGTCAACAATGGTGTTCGTCCGGACTGACTGCTGCCGCTACACACGAAGCACGGTGCAAAGTAGTTTGGTGGTGTTTAGCTGAGATGGTCATGGAAATTTTCGAGAGCTTGCATTTCTCTAAGGAGTTCGGCGTTAAGTCCAAACTCCACGAGCGCGATTTTGCGCGCGACGGTGACGGGCGACGGCTTCGAGCAACAAAACGGGCCGTCGCTTGAACAAATCACTCGGTGTTGTCGCTCGATCGCTCGTTTCTAGAAATCTAGAACTCATCGCTCGTCGCCCGGAAATGCTATGAGCGACTAGCCAATTGTGCGAAGCCGAAACTGGATGTACATAACTCAAATACTACTGTTTGTCGCACGGAACGGGCAAACTATTGAATTTTACACGTGCAAGAATAAGAACCTAGTGCAAGACCTTCAGAAATATTTTATGCTCCTTCTTCAGTAAAATACATCAACTTAAATTGATAAAGCATGCGTCACGCTAGTTTCGGCGCATATATTGCTGTCCTCATACCGGGAAGTCGTCGCTCAAAGCCGTCGCTCGCGTGGAGTTCGGCTTGCAGACGACGAGTGAACGCGACAGCCATCGCCTCGCTTGTAGCGCTGTCGCTGTCGCGTGCAAGATCACTTGTAAGGGGTTTATACTTGTACATACTATACGTACGTACATACTTGTACATACATGTACGAGACGATTGCGAAGAGCCGGCCTCCCCAGGAAGCAAAGAATGCTGGTGCAAGCAGCACTGCTTTCCACGCGAACGAAGGCGGTGTTAGCATCTCCTTGTGTTGGAAATGTTCTTTGGAGAGTATGTTTTTTGCTAAGCTGCATTCAGCGTTCCAGTGAGTACGTTTCCGGGCAAACAACCGTAGTGTTA
Source organism: Dermacentor variabilis (assembly GCF_050947875.1). Lineage (NCBI taxonomy): Eukaryota > Metazoa > Arthropoda > Arachnida > Ixodida > Ixodidae > Dermacentor > Dermacentor variabilis. The sequence continues at coordinate 5,028,003 of NC_134572.1, read as the reverse complement.
TGTTCCTGCATGCCTCCTCGTAGAACGTAAGCGGTGATGCGATCTTCAGCATTTGTGCGCTGCCCCAAAGTCGGCAATCCACACAGACGGCTTAAACGCGGGAAAAGTTTACCGGCTGTTGTAGCACGTGTAGTATAGAACCTTCATCAGCGCGCCATCCGCACGCTACTCGTAACCGGCGAATTCCGTCGGCTATGTGAGATGGTCGGTTTCTTATTTGTGCGAGAGAAGGGGGAGCGCAGCGTCTTGGCGTGAGCAGGCTTTCCAACATATGCAAACTTTACACTTGCACTGCGTTATGGTGGCTGCATGCAGTCTGTTTCACAACACACGTGCGAATAGAAAATTCGCGGCGCTTGGCGATGAAACCTGCGTCAAGGGTGGGCGATAAACATGCACCTTCCGTTCAGTGTGCTAACTATATTTTTTGGGGGGGGGGGAGAACCCAAAGCACGCATTATTGATAAACTCCGGTAGTAATCGTCACGGAAGTGGTTAGAGCACAACACTTGTTCTTGAGCGCTTGAAGTTGTTTCGCTTCACAGCAGCCTCCCACTTAGCTGATAGCTTCTTGTCTTGCAGGAACTAATGGAACATCGAAACATTGTCGCGGCCGCTGGTGTTCGTGCAAGCGCAGGCTGCACAGAACGCCGGCACGATCGGCCTACAAGTTCAATTGATGCTGTGCACGTCAACTACCACTCCTATATACACATAAATAAAGGAATGTAGGGTCGAGCGAAGCAGATTAGGATGGCACGCACGCAGAAATAAGCCTGGTCAGGCACGGTCATGGAGACTGCGAAGGAGCGGAACACCAGTGTTGACGTCACTAAGCCGCGGTTTCCGGTCTCCGCTCACATCGTCAGCGTCAGCAGCAGCGCGCGGTGCTCGACGGGGGGCGGAGCTACAGCGCAATTTTAACCGACGATTGCGTCGCTCCTAAGTGAAAAATCCCCCCCCCCCCAAATTTTACCTTCATGGTTTATAAGGTTCCCGCATCCGTATATGAGCGTCTTATTGAATTCGACAGACTCTTCAGTTTCCCTTTAAAGAAGATAAATGTGGTACCACATTGCGAACCCAGTTTTAATGGGTTGCAGTCTTGCAGACATGATGAAACTCTAAAAAAATTTTTTTTCCTTGTCTGAATCAAGTTTGCAGATTTACAGGCTGTCCCAAAATGGGGCGTTTATATTAAATGACAGCTAGGAACTTTTTCAGCAGAACCAATTAGCACTCAAGCATTAAAAAAACACTAAAGGCAAATATTAAGTCAAGCTAAAGTGACAGAATAGTGCTAGAGAATCTCTAAGGCGTCAATATTATCGCGAACAGAGCCTTAATAATCGAGAAATTGAGGTAAATGCAGGACATGATTAGAGACTTCCCCGGGACATTCAAGCACTTGCCCGATGACGAAAGCACTCCTCAGTTAAATTCTGTCACTAGTACTCAACTACTCGTTGTAAAAAACATCCTCATATTTTATTATAAGGTGAAATAAAATGCTACTTGTCCAGTTCCATTTCATGTTTAGAAAAAAGAACTCATTGAAATTTGCGTTGACAACGATGCGAGCGATCAAAAGGTTTCGTTTTCGCTCGACTCTGCGCCGCCCACGCTTTCGCGTTTCTATATTTCCCTGATCGCGTAGTGCTGCACTAGTTTTGCTGGTTCACGAAACTCACACAAACTGCACGTAGCAGAGAATTCAACTTCGATGTAATGTCGCGGGATGCCCGAACGGTCTATGCCACTTGACCAAAAAGCAGCTGCCGCGGTGAATCCGCCGCTCTGTCTTGGCTCGGTGGCGCCATCTGTCGGGTGTCGTTTTACTCACCGATGGAAGCACATGGCTGTGATGGCCTATGCAACGTCACCCCTCCACCGGTTGGTTAGTGGGAGATTTTAATTTCGAAAAAGGTATTTGAACCCTTCAGATAAAATTTTTTCATAAACTATGTCGCGAAACAAGCATTGCGAGGTTTCTGGAATGGTATTTAAACAGTCCATGTCAACTTAGTATTTGCCTTTAGCGGCCCTTTAATTTTCTCAGGAACTGGTGTGCCTCTGCGCAACAGCCACGATTCTCTAGAGCACAATCATTTTGAATAAGAGTCCTCACTTGCGTCGGCCCCTCACCATCAAGATTTAAAAAGTGCTGTTATTTGCTACGTTCGAACGCAAACGGCTCTTCAATAATTTTTAATGCTAAATTCTGAAGCAGAATACGATTTGAATAGCTAATACCACTAGATTAGACTATATGTTTCTACTTCATTTCGCATGCTGGCACGTTGAAGGAGATCGCCAGACAAGCCACGGAGATTACTTTGGTAAAGACTTCCCGGTCTCCTAGATTGTGTCTGAGTACATAGGCAATATCTTGTCCCTAAAACTGTTGTTCATATTAACATCCAATAATTGCCTTGACTATTTTTCTCGCACAGCCTATTGCTTCACCTGGGGCTAATGCAGCTTTGAAAAGAAATGCGCTTGTACCAGGCAGGAGTTCTCAATTTTTCAATCAGTGCATTTAGAATATTTTAATAATTTTTCTCTTGCATATATGTCATGGAGATATATGTCTATGTAACCTTAGATTTACCTAGTACATTGGTCATTTGCATCTCTTCGCGCCATGGAGTTAATAAACCTCGTTTATTTCACTATAATATTGTTTTCCTTGATCACTGTCCCTGATTAATATTCATCAACAAGGAGCGTGCGTAAAATGACATGATATCAATAAAATTTTCTTACGTAGCTTCATGTTGCAGATAGGCGGCTTCTGTGGCAAAAATAATGTGTTACTTTTAGAAAACAGTGTTAAAAATAGCAGTTTACCTGGCCAAAACTACAATTGATATCGACCGACAAGAGTCGCGGGCGCACCAATGCAAGTATAGCCCTAAAAAGTTTTACTGCATAGACTTCTTGCAAGAAAAACTGGCCATTAGTCACCAGCATCCGTGCAACGAACGCACGCTTGCTAGCAGACAATGCACTTGACAACGGCAGCAAAACTGAAGACGTCATGTTGTATAACCCATGCCTCAAATATGTATACGTAGCAAAAAGGTGTCACTATAATTTTGCAGTGGAAATAAAGCACTATTACAAGAGCATACGTGGGCAACTAGTCACGGGGCTCGCAGCTTAATTACATTGAATATGCCGCGAAGCGCGTTTCCGCCCCAATCCACTTCGCTCGCAGCGCCCTCACAAAATTTTTCCACATGCGGCGCCTCAGTGAGAGAGCGCCGTTCGGCCCACTCGGCCATTAATGTACAATACACTCTAGCTATATAGCGCACAGCAGTCGGAAACGCCCATTGCGCCACCGCTATCTTCGAGGGTGTTGCGGGAAAGCTCGCCGCCTGTCAATGGAGTCCACATCGTCTGGGGTGGCAGAGTTGATATATCCATTTTATGTCCAACCTTGTTTGAAATAAAAAATTTAAAATGCATGGAATTTTCCAGGTGATATAGAAAGTGTTCGATATATGCAATAATTCAATATGTCCATGTCCAATATATCGAGGTTTGACGTAACAGTTGGCTAATGCACTCGTGATAACACCACATTGTGAATAAATATTGCTTGTGTTTTGCAAGGTCCCTCTGACGTCACATCTAACATTTCTCACCGTCTGTCTGTTCAGTTTTCTAGCTATGCTTGAATGTTTGGAAACATGATGCACTGGCACGGGCTGCGAACCCCCCAAATCGAGGTCTGCAATAACGTTAGATTGAGGTGAAGCGACAAGTCAACCTGGCAATAACACTTTCTCAATAATAATGATGATTCCACAGCCTAAAAAAGATATTATTGTGTGGATCTCAATGCAAACATGGTATGTGCAATGTCACAATGACCATATCAGCAAATTACATTCCTCCTTTACTATTGAGGCAATGGATTTCATGGCACAGACATTAAGAGTCTTTATCAGTGTATCTACAGAACATTCAATAAAGGGCTAAGAAAGAAAAGGCGGGTGTGGAATTTTTTTAGCCGTTATGAAATTTCAAGTGTTTCTGCTTGATTCTCAGAGGACACAGCCAGCCATGCTCAGGCACCTTCACAAAAGCGTACTAGCAGCTAAGCAACTTTCGTGAGCAGATCACTGAACTTTGCAGTGCATCTATCAGTGAGCATGCCTACCTTTCGGCAGCTTGCCCCCTAGAGAGGAAAACTTCTCGGGGTTCCTGAGGAACTCCACTATTTCTTGCAGTTCTTGCTTGGCCTCGTCAACCTATGAATAAAAAGAATGAAGAAGATGCACAGGCAATGCAGAACACAAGGCCTGGTCAACAAGAGCTGAGAGCTGCACAAGTCTTCACATGCATGCACGACAAAGCAATGGTGCATGCATGTAATGGTGATTAAGACATTTTTGCAGAACAGAGATTTTACTTCCGATAAAATTCAAAATAGCAATAATGCTGCAAATTATGATAATGAGAGCTAAGTGCACACCAGCAGTGCACATCGAATGGCATACTTCTTAAAAATTGCAATGCCTTCGAATACAGTAGAACCTCGTTCACATTTTTTGGAAAAAAACGCAAGAAAAAGCACACTAACTGGGAAAACATACGATCTGAAGTAACAAAAAAGATTTGACAGACTCCCAGCTATTGTTGACATCTACGTAAAGCGAAGCGTCACGTGGATCTTTGCAACATGAGATGCCAATGCGCATCAAGCTGGTGGTGCTCCAGCAGCCTGAGGCGCATTTTGTTGTTTTCCTATTGCGTGGCGTTATAGGAGGGCGACGGGAAGCTGAAACGAAATCGAGCTAGTGGGCGACGCTAAACACCAGTGAAGCAAAATGTGGTGCCCACATCAGCAGCAGGGGACGGCTGTGCATTTGGAATATCGCCTACTAAACGCCTGCAGTACGCTACCAATGGCACTGTGCACGTGTTGTAAAAGAGATAGCGAAGATGCTTACTGCAATAGGTTTGGCGGCGATAGCTGTGAATGTGGCATGCGACAACCCAGGCAGAGATTTGCTGGTACCAGAATAAGAGACTGTGGGTGCCGTCATTTTTATGCGAGATGAGTGGCTATATACATGTACTGTTCTCGATCGTGCATGCCTCGTGCCTTTTCTTGTTCACATGGGATCTAGCAGCCATAAAATGCATACAATCGCAGTCTGCAGCAGGGAACGGTGGTGTGTTTCAGTTATCGCCTATTAAAAGCATGCACTACGCTTTCAACGGCACCACGCGCTGTGAAACAAATAGGCGAAGATGCTTATCGCAATAGGATTGGCGGCGATAGCTGTGAATGCCACGTGCGACGACCCTGAAGAAGATTTCCTGGTACCGAAATGAGAAACTGACTGCGCATGGCCATTTTCATGCGAGAGACTGGTGGGTGAGTATTGTGGTGAAGCTGTTGCGGCGGGCAGCTATATACTGTTCTCGACAGCGCGCACTTCACGCATTTTCCTGTTTACATGAGATCTAGTGGCCGGAAAACGTATCATGCGATCACAGTGCGGTGACGTACTGAACATAGGTGCTGAAAAATCTTGTTTTCTGAGAATGCATCAACCAATAAAAAATGAGTAACTCTATTAGGTCATTTTTTGTGCTCTCAATTGCGAATGTTGGCGCCTGGAAAACATACGTAACGGGAACTTATCAACGAAGTTCTAATATGCAAGCATATCTACAAAGCATTTCTAAGACTAAAAACAGCTATCACCGGGGCTGGTCTGTACAGAAAAAAATTAAGAAGAAACAGTGCAATGAGGAGAAATCACAACAGACATGTCTTCCTTAACCTTCCTTAACCAATCATCCACACAACCACCGAGTATAAATTGTGACCACACCACACACAAAAGCAACATGTCATCCTCAATAGCTGAAACAACATTGTGCGGTACAAACACAGCAGTAAACATGCTGTGCAAAATGTTTAACATTGTCCATTCATGGAAGCTACAAAAACTGTGAAGGGAATTGAAGGAAAATATGGCAAATGCATATCCAGTGGTTGGTTACTATATTTGCCCTAATGTAACACCCAGCTTTTTTTTTTTTTTTTTCTGAGAAAATGGGTCTGAAATTCGCCTCCATGTTACTATTGGACATGAAACTAAAATCGCATTCGCTGCATTGGCAACAGCCTACCGTCAGAGGCAGCATCATCGCCATCACAAGATGGCGACAGAGCATGTTTTCAGACAGGCTACTGTGTGTTCATTTTGTGCTCAACTATGATCTGGAGCGGTTTTCTAAGCCAATAACTTTTGCGAGTTTTCGCGTAGTTCATCAGCATATACAGCTGCCAGTGTTTCTGGCGATGTGCCAAGCTAACTATCTGTGCACAGTGCCAGAAACACTGTCAGTCGCATATTTTAACAAGTCCAGTACAGAGTCACGTAAAATCTCACAAAAATAATAATACCGTAGTATTTCTAACAGCGACTGCTGGAGAATACTGCCAATGTGTGGTTGTTATACATGGCCAGTGAAGCACAAATGGCGATGACGATGAGCCACTTTCATTATGAAAGCTCATTAAGAAGAAGTTTCCCTTCTGTGAAGGTGTATTCCGCACTTCTCGTTTCTTCTGATTGTGAATGTGGAGGGCATACTAGGCTTTAGAGAGCAGCTCTTAGGCCCCTGTTCCTGCCTTGAGCGTCGCTGTTCTTAGCGTAATCGAGCAAATGAGCGCATCGGATCAAAGAGCGAATGCGGAGCGCAGCGGGGGATGAAAAAAGTGGTGAGAGCGAATAGAGCATGAGGAGGAAAGCGAAGGAGGAGGGTATAGTGATAGCTTTAGAAGAAAAGTGTAGTGCTGCACAAGACACGCACTGTGGCGACGATGGCTATGAGATGGCACCAGAGTAGCGTGCGTCGTCTGGGAGGTCTGTCTGCCAATGGTGGCTGTGAAACCTGTCCAGACGTCACCCACACGCTGCTTCACGCAATCCCCTAATTAATCAAAGGTTCGACGAAACTTCGCCTGGTCAGGTATGGAATGAAGAGAATCACAGCCACTGCCAAAGTCTGGTGAAATATCCGACGTGTCGGAGCTGTGTATGGGTACCTTGTTCACAAAGTGTCACATGACCCATAACCAGCATGTGACGTAACAAGCATGCTAAACGGCAGGTATAGCCCCTGCTGTCCGGTTCATCATAGCTGGAGTTGACTGAATGATTAGCAATTTTAGCAGCCACCGGGATGACCTGTTCTTTGTTTTTCTTTTCCTTGGCGACAACAGTGGCCTTCTTAAGAAATTGAGTTTGGTCTAGTTGGTGTTTATTGCATATCATATTGACAGCAAACAAATACAGGGACAGTGGAAGGGCACACAAAAGCATCACGGGCGGCAACTTTCAACTGGTTTATTCATGGCAAGCCTTGACAACATATAGACAAATAGAACATGCGCAGAACGCAGCGACAAGAACACTGATCAGCGTAGCGGAGCAACCAATTATATAAAAAAATCTATCTCTGATTGAAACAACCTAATGGAAGTATCACTAACACAGTCTAGACCTTTTTTTTTTATTTGATATGCCTCCATCAGTTCACATGCAGTCTGGTCCTGGCTTCTCCCCAGAATCTTTATCTCCTTGAAAAGTGGTTTACAGGGGGCAGGCATTGCAGTACGCCAGGCAAGTGCACCAATTCATCTTTTGTTAACTTTTGTTCATGCTCCTTGGCTCGATCATTCAGGCACCATCCCGCCTGCCCTATGTAAGACTTGCCACATGCCAGGGGGATTTCGTACACAACTCCTACATTGCATTTGGCATACGGCTTGATATGGTGCACTTGCCTGCGCACTGCAATGCCTGCCCCAGTAAACCACTTTTCAAGGAGATAAAGATTCTGGGGAGACGCCAAGACCAGATGGCACGCGAACTGATGGAGGCATATCACGTAAAAAAGAAAGGCCAAGACTGCGCAAGTGATACTTCCATTAGGTTGTTCCAATCGGAGATAGATATTTTTTATAATTGGTTGCCCCGCTAGGCTGATGAATGTTCTTGTTTCTGCCCATTGGCATGTTTTGTGGATAGCAAGTCGGCTAGCAGGCATTGGTCTATGAAATGTGCAATAAATGCCCTTGTGATTGTTTGCACTACTGTGTTGTCATTCCTTTGTCCCAAGAGCATGGGCGAGAATCCCACAACGTCAATGTGGAAACGGCATTGACGCGACTCAGAACGTCGGCTGGAACATTGTCGGTGCCCTTGATATGGCGGAACGTTGTTGTAAACTCGGAGATGTAGGAAAGGTGTCGACTCTCGCGGGGCGAGTGACAGGACATCAAACGGTTCATTGCATGCACAAGGGGCTTGCGGTCAGTCAAGACAGTAAATGCGCGGCCTTCTATATGATGGCAGTGGGCATGCCTGGCTATGGGTGTCTGTAGATGCCTATTCAGTCCACTGAAGCACTTGTTTACGTTTGTTTACCAGCAGAGCGTCTAGCGGAGCCATAAGTCGTGCGCAATCGGGAATGAATCGGCTGTAGAAATTGACGAATCCGAGAAATTGGCGAAGCTCGGCGAGTGTGGTCGGTCGGGGAAGGTTTTCGATGACGCGAATCTTGGACGGCAGTGGTAGAATGCCGTTAGCGTCGACGGTATGACCGAGGAACTCGAGTTCAGGTGGACTGAATTCGCTCTTGGCAGCGTTGATGACAATTCCTTTACTGGCAAGGCATGAAAACAACAACCGCAAGTGGTGAAGATGTTCTTCTGCGGAAGAGCTTGCGACAAGAAGGTCGTTAATGTAAGTAAAAATGAAAGGCAAGCCTCGGATGACGGAATTGATGAAACGCTGAAAGGATTGGCCCGTGTTCCGTAAGCCGAAAGGCATGCGGAGAAATTCGAAAAGACTGAAGGGTGTTGTGATGGCGGTCTTGGGAATGTATTCTTCAGCGACCGGTAGGTGATAGGCGCGAATGAGATCGATCTTAGAAAAGATTGTCGCACTGTACAACGCTACCGTGAAGTCCTGAATGTTCGGTAGAGGGTAGCTATCAGGAACTGTAACGTTGTTTAGTGCCTGGTAATCGCCACATGGGCGCCAGTCTCCCGTCTTCTTAGACACCGTGTGAAGTGGTGATGCCCAGTTACTGCAGGAAGCGCCTCGAGGAAGGGCGGATGATGCCAAGTTGCAGCATGTGTTGGAATTCCACGTGAACAATCTTGAGTTTCTCCGGGGACAAACACCGGGGTCAGAAATAGACCGGTGGGCCGGAGGTGACGATGTGATGGCACACGTCATGTTGCACCGGTTGCATCCAGTCCAGCGGGTGCATCAAAGTGGGAAACTCGCGTAGGAGCGCGGCGAAAGGTTCGTCCAACATGGCAGAAATAGGCGCGATTGGCAATGTGTCTGACGATGGGACACCGGGAACAGATAGCTGGGTCACGGAGTCGATGAGACGGTGTCATTGGACGTCGACAAGGAGCACATAGTTGTGCAAGAAATCTGCGCCAATGACTGCACAACGGACGTCTGCAACCATGAAAATCCAGCGTAACGCTCGCCGAAGGCCAAGGTTTATCATGACGTAGCGTGAAGAGAAACTGGAATTCTGGTGCCGCTGACGGCTCGCAAAAACGACACAGGTGTCACTTTTCGGTCGGACTGGTGGGAGGGGAGAATGCTGAGGTCAGCTTCTGTGTCGACTAACAACCATTGTCCCGTAACTTTGTCCGTCACGTAGAAAAGGCAACTTGCGTGTTGGACCGGACCACTCATCGCCATTAGAGGTTGGCCGGCCTGTTTCCCTGCCAAGTGCAGGGATGCCAACAGTGACGAGAGTCGTTTCCAAAACAGCGGTGGAAGTAGCAAACGCCAGACATTGTAGTTGATGTCTTGTTGCGGGTGTCTATGCGCCTTGATTTGCTGTAACTACGGCTGCGTGGGCGACGAGATGACGTGCGGTGATGTTCCGCTCCACAGATTATGTGTTCCAGGCGCTCACACAAGGAGTCAAGCGGAGAGTGCGCTGCTGAAGAGCAGGGAAGGGTCTGAAGGGCGGTTGTATTGTCACCCAGAGACGATTGCTGCGATGGTTGGGGTGGCTACTTCCATGACTTTCTTGGCCAAAGCGGCAAGTCCAGTAAGGTCCATGGTGGAGGGTGTCGCCAGGACCATCTGCACATTAGCCGGGAGTCATTGCAAAAACAATTCGTGCAACAGCGCGTCGTCGATGGATCTCGCGTTGTTTCCGAGCAGCTGGCTCATTCGCCAAAGAAGTTGACTAGGGCGTCGGTCGCTGAGTTCTTCAGTGGACAGAAGCTGCTGGATGCGAGAACACTGTGAAGCTGCTGTGCGTTGTAGCAGGGCTGCCTTGAGATCGTCATAGGTGGCAGTAGACAATGGGGAGTTCAATAAATCTGCTACATCATCAATGGTGGTGGGCGAGAGCGCTGCGACGGCTTAATGAAACTTTGAGGCTTGAGAGCAGATACCAGCGACTTGAAATTGTGATTCGGCCTGAAGAAACCACACCGAAGGATGCTGGTCCCAGTACTGCGGAAGGCAGACAGCGACGGCCGAACAGGAGGGCTCACCGCGTTCCTCGGAAGTGTTCTCACCGTGAGTTCTCGTAGCATTGGTCTGGTCCATGGTCGTCTCTACCACAGGAGCGTACGGCAGGATCACATCCACGGTCACCAAACTGTGGCGACGTGCAACCACGTAGACTGGTAAAGTCTCGGGCTCTTGCGGGAGAGGAAAAACCGACACTCAATCTCTTGGTGTAGCATTCTTTTATATCCCTTTCGGAACGCCAGCCTGTGCCGGAGCGTGCCAGTCGCTAGTGCCTCGTGTGAACGTGAGCGTCTACGTAAATCTCAAGCAACACCGATGCTGCTACCACTACACTCCCTTAACTCTTGTCCCCAATTCTTCCCAATCCAGGTCTCTGAATACCTCCTGTAAACACACTGTGAATAGCATTGGAGAAATTGTATCTCCCTGGCTGACACCCTTTTTTATTGGAATTTTGTTGCTTTCTTTATGGAGGACTGCGGTGGCTGTAGAGCCGCTATAGATATCTTTCAGTGTTTATACATACGGCTCGTCTACACCCTGATTCCGTAACGCCTACATGACTGCTGAGGTTTCGACTTAATCAAATGCTTTCTCGTAATCAAGGAAGGCTATATATAAAGGTTGGTTATATTCCACACATTGCTCCATCACCTGATTGATAGTGTGAATATGGTCTATTGTTGAGTAGCTTTTACGAAATCCTGCCAGGTCTTTTGGTTGACAGAAGTCTAATGCCCCAACCACTGGCACGCGCCGGAAAGCTTCGGCGCGCGCCGAAGGGTCAAATGCGTCAAAGCGTCGGTCGGAAACGCGGCGAAGCGGAACGTCGCGCAGCGATTATGTCTACTGCCGATGCTAGAAGTTTGCCGACGCGCGGCGAAGCTGCGCCGGCGTGCACCAATGAGAGGCTGCGACGAGTCGCACGCGTCAACCAATCGAAGGCTGCGCAGCCTCCGGCTGCTATGCCTGTAATGGCCGCCCAAGCGGAGGCTCCGGCATCAACGATCGTCCGAGTTTTTTGGACGCACGACGCGCGCGACAGTGTTCCTAAAAGACAGTGTTGTAATAGTAGGCCGACAACGACACGACCGACCGACCGACGACAGTGGGTTGTGGCAGTGCGACGTGGATCCGAAGCGACTTCGAACGACGCCGACTAATCCAACCTGCCCACTGGGTTCCGCCGGGCTCAGTGCGATCGTCTGCTAAAACAGCCAACCGAATCACGATTACCGCAACGTCTCTGCTTGTTGTGTGTGTATTTTGTTGTGCCCAAAACGAATGGAAACATGTTTACGAGTTCCGAAGTCTGGATAATCAGCACTCGCCTATCGCCGATGTTGTTTACGTTACGTGTAGGCCTAGCGGGTCCATCGAGTTCGTAACTGACGAGTGAACGAGGCCAGCTAAGAAACTCTGTCGAAGGAAGTGAATTTTCAGGTCCGTTTGGTGCTGCAGTGATTTAAAATATGGCACTGCTGACTTCGTGTGATGTGTGATGTGGTGAATGAACCGTGTGGAAGTTGGGTTGGTCAACCGCGGCGTGTTTCGTGTGGTGTCGGTTGACTCAAGTGTCACGGCCAAGCTCTGCGCTGTTTCCAGTGGTAAAGATAACTTCCGAAAGCGAAATACACTAGTAGCCGAACTATTGGAAGTACTTACATAATCAGCCGTACCGCCTGTTTCAGCTGACACTGCGCTCTTCTATTCGGCATGTGAATCCAGTTCAGTACAAGTTCACTGTACTCATTCACTCACTTCTTTCTAGTGCGTCCGTCTTTTGGGCTAGTTGGGCATAAATCGCTCGTGTAGCAATCAAGAACACTGACGCACTGAAGCATACGTGACAATGCAGTCATGTTTGAGTCAGTGTGTCGTTATAGTTGAGCACTGCAAAAAGAAATTATCTGTTTGCAACGTGTACCCTGTGTGCAGTGCATAGCAGGACCTGCATCATGCAAGACCTATGCGTGTAGCAGCGTATACCACGATTGCTTCGATGCCCGCTTAAGAAGCAGCAAGTACTGAGTCAATGAAACTGTAATTGATTTTTTATCTCACTTTTTGCTTATGGAAAGTGTAGATGGTGTGAGTGCATTGTGGGGAAGGTGAAAAGGTGTCGTCAGTGTTTTGTGCAGTCAGTATGCTTAAACTGCTGGAATCCCTTCAGCTTCTACTAAAATGTTTCTTGCTGCGATACTATAAATTGTAGTCAGGACAAAGATCTACTCAAAACCAAGTTACTAATGCATCTGCGCAGAATGTGTTTGATTAACAAGTTAACGCTTCCACAACAACAATATGCCGATGCACAGCATATGTGCTTACAATAAATACATTCCGTAAAGGTGAACGACTGGGATCAAACTTTGTAGTAGCACCGTAAAAAGTGCTGCCATGCGTATCAGCCACAACGAAACTGCTGGACGTCCAACCTTCTTCCTTGGAGGCACTTCTATAAAGACTGTTCGGGCCCTTCCCATTCTGGGTGTAGCATTTAGCTGTTCTCTCAACTTTTCCGCATATGTCACCAGCACTGTATGTAAGCACCGGCCCTTTCTTGGGTTTGTGTCGCGTGTCTCCCTTCCCTGATGACCTAAGGTTTTCCGAGCAGTCTACACTTCTATCATTCTGTCACGACTTTAGTACTGCTCATCAGTATAGTTCCCGTACCAAACTAGCGACGCTAACAAACTCAAGCTTGTTCAGCACCGGACAATACGCACCCTTTACTCCCGTCTTTTCGGTTGTCACAAGCTCATGCCAGCCTTCTAGGATTGCCTCAAACCCCTCAAGTAGCACAACCTGCAATACCAGCGCAACATTGCACTAGTCTATACTGTAGGGTGCTTGACGACTCTCTGGACAGCACTAATATTTCTTCAGTTCGTCTGAACAAGTGGTCAGCACAGTCTGAGCCCTCATCGCGCCTCTATGGCCCGACACCACAACTCCATGATTATATCTGGCATGCAGAGCTTTCTCTCCACCCCCCTGGCGATTTGGATTCTCCTTCCTTGGAACCAGACTGAATTGGCACTCGTGTGTGTTGTGCACCTGTGAAATGTGTGCGTGTGTGCCGTGCTGTGTTATTGAGCAAGTGTGTGTGCACATGGAGAGGAAGGAAGTGTCTTCTGCATCCCAAATTCCTGCTCTAGATGGCTGGTTATCAGATGCTCTAACATACAGGCATCAGCCTTCTTTTTAGTCTAGTGTGCCAAGTTACCACTAAGATTATTATTGTTGTTATTATTATTATTGTTATTATTAGAATCATCACTTTGACCACGTTGATTGTGTTGAAGCCAGCGTGACACATAATTCAAAATATTTCTGGAGCTTTGTGGGCTCTCCCTTCTAAAAAGACTGCCAAAGATGTACGTCTTCTTCATGGAAATAGTGGTGTTGTCTCGAACACTGCTGATGCCTTTGCAGAACATTTCTGTTTGCTATATGGTGTGAAATATGCTTCAAGTAACCTTCCTTCTCAGTCTGGCGCAGTGTATGCTAACAGTCAATGAAAACCTCGTTTCCAAGTATATGAAGTGCCTTAAACTTTGCCTTAAACTTTCCCTTTCTTGTGGTGCTGATGGTATTTCCTCCGCAGAGCTTAACCCTTTGAGACGCTGTCTACACAATTGGGCACAGCAGGAGCGTGCATCAATAGCAAAAGCACTGATGAAAGTAATGGTATTTAAAATGTGTTTCATGCATCTTGAAACACTTATTATTGGAACTGTGCTGCAATTTTGAATAACGTGCAGAATGTTTTAACAAAATGAGTGGGAAGGTAGACGGCTGGGTGTTGTTACTCTGTGTCAGTACGTTGTATGTAGCGAGTTCACTTCTTTCATTGTTTTTTACAATGTCGTGCACCAGGCATAATTGTCAAGTGGCTGGATAAGTGCTTTTCAAGCTTTTCAAAACACGATATAGTACATGTTCTCATATTTTGTGTTCCTGTAGTGAGTTTTCGCATGGAGTCGAAATTTTGTAAACTTGACAAAACTCGCTAAACAATTGAAAATTCTTAATATTTGCTGCAACTGTACACTTTCTACGATTCTGAGTATGCAAGAGATGTGGTGAAAGCAACTTTTCAATCAACGGGATAAAGTGGTGTCTGAAAGGGTTAAGACGTATGGAAGCATACTTGTTCCTCATTCTCACAAGCATCTTCAATAGTTCCCTAAAGTCTAGTACCTCTTCTAGCACTCGGAAGGTAGCATGAGCATTGCCCATGCACAAATCAGGTGCTGGATGTGCAGTTACTAACTGCCGACCTATATCTATCCTCTTCAGTGCGTCAGGTGTTTGAATCGATATGGGATTTCTCGCTTTCTGTTAGTGCTGAGAGCATTTTAATAAATGAACAGCATGACTTTGTGTGCCGACAACTTAAAAACTATTTCAGACTGTCAACAGTGTTCACCACTGCATCGACTTCCAAAAAGACATTTTTTCACTCTCAAACTGGTGCAGAAAAAATAAGTATTCTTAAATGCTTCCAACACTATGGAATTAAGTTATATGCACAAAACGCACCATGTGAAATTTTGATACACCCTACGTGATGCACCACTCCTTAGGGTCCCTGTCAGAGGGAACCACCCAGGAATAAACCGCGCAACGGTTTCTGCAATAATAAAGTTTCTCCTCCTCCTCCTCCTCCTTAGGGTCGATGAAATGAAAGATCTTGGTGTGTACTTCGACAAAATGCTAAGCTTCTCTTCACATATATAATTACACAAGATGCCCTTCACGCTCTTGGAATTGCTTGCCGTATATTGCATGATTTCCACTCACCTGTTGTGTTTCTGAAATTCTGCTGTGTGCCTCCAACTACTAGAGTATGCCTCTGTAGGAGGGGGGTGCAATGAGCAAATCTAATTCTGACCTCATTGAACGCATCCAGAATAAAATGATGTCTATCTTCAAGCACCATTTTTGCCATTCTGGCAACCACAGTTGAGCCTTCTCAAATATACTTCAACTCGCACCTCTAGATTCAAGTCTTAATTAATCGCACCTTTTGTTCCTGTATAAGGTGGTCCATGACATTATACATTCCTTAAAGCTCGTTAAGTGCACCAGTACAAAGGCTCTCTAGCTGTTCCTGGGCACTACAATGAAAATTTGAATGATTGATTATTATCGTAGTATAAAATTGTGCTTTTTAAGTATGTACTAGTATACTATTTTAGTGCAGTAGCTTTTGTGCAATTAAAAAAAGGGCATGAATTAAGAAGAGAGAGAGAAAATGATAAATGAAAGGTAGGGAGGTTAGGAGGCACGATGGATGCTGACCTTGTTAGAGAAGGACGCCTGTGGTCGTCGTTCTGGCATGAATTAGGAAAGTGCAATAATATGCTATGTGCCTGATCATATGCATTGTGCTATTAATTTCTTCTGCGTTTTAATAATGGCTGGCTACTGTATGCAGTTTTGTGCAATAAAATATGCCACAGCAATTATTGCGTGCCTCGCAGAACAAATTGAATATATCTTTCTCAGTCAAGACATCATAGCAGGCTGAAAACAATAAACTGCAATTTTTCTTTTTGTGGTGATGAAGTGTATAAATTGTGAAAATAACCTGTTTATATATTTCTTATACTATGCAAATGAGCTGCTCCCACACATGCAAATAAGTGCTTCAATAGTACAACTTGGCAAAGGGCAACGAAAGACTCCTATTAAAACCCTCTAATTCTCAAGCTTGTATTATCTGATGGTATGTCATTTCATTAATGTAAAGAAAGGCAAACTTGATATGTGGAAACCAGTTACAATAGAACGTGGCCCTTACACTGTGAAAATGTTTTGTAGCAATAAACTCAATGTGAAGGCCTCCACATGCGGTGTTGATGCATCAAAACAACCTAGAATAATAGAGGTGCTCCATGGGCTAGATTTGGCAGAATCAAGAATTGGGGGGAGACAAGATGCGAATTACATACATTTTAGCTATTCTAGTTTTTTTTTTTTTTTTTTGAGTGCTACAGGTGTTTCAATTCTGTTTTGCTGATTTTCTCAGAAGCCACTTTTTCACGTTTCTCTCATGCACCAACAAGCATAATTATATTGACACGGATGCTTTATCTGTATCCGGTTACCGTATTTCACCGGCTAAAAAATGTTAAAACGTTATCGCTCGGTGCAGGATGCGCCTGAACGTATCGGAAGTTTCGCGAATGTTATCGATGGTTCTGTCTGTTGTCGACGAACCTTGCTAATCTGATTGCATACGCGACACGAATTGTGTTGTAGTTTCTGGAAGGCGCGCGGGCACCAGCGAATAGGCTGTAACTTTCGACGACTGACGTATGCAAGCCGACGCGCTTGACCAGCAGATGAGATTTTCTACGATTGCCGACATTGCTCGCCGCTATCGTTGCGATTGAGCCGGCACTATTTATTTACCGTCACTACTACGTGGCAATATTTCCAACACAGATTTTTTTCAGTTATACCATTGCACGCCTAATTCTTACATAGTTGGCTGTGCAATAAGCTACCAAAAAATGAAATGGTACAACAGTTTCTGATATATGGCATCGTCGTGCAGGTGTTTGCAAAGCGATCTTGCAGACAGACGACGCGCGAGCGCTGATGTCGATATTTTGTACACTATTGTTACTTCAAAAATAAAAACGAACTGTTGCGGCAGGTGTATATTCATTATGCAAACGTATTTTTTGTATCTAAAAGCACATACAGATCACAACCTTATTGTTTCAAGCTTAGTTTACAGCAGGCTGTTTTAGGCCGGACTTTGACGGATGAAGACGGAATAGTCCAGCAACAGTGCGCCGCAGCCGAGGAGCGAGCTTCGGCGCGCGTCGGAAGTTGTCTCCAGTGGTTGCGCGCCCTTTCCCTCCAGCCGAAGCGAAGCGACGCGTTCGCTTGCCAGCGCGCGCCGAAGCTTTCGGCGCGTGCCAGTGGTTGGGGCATAAGGTGTTCCCGATTCTATTTGCGATTACCTTAGTAAATACTTTGTAGGCAATGGACAGTAAGCTGATCGGTCTATAATTTTTCAAGTCTTTGGCATCCCCTTTATTATGGATTAAGATTATGTTGGCATTTTTCCAAGATTCCGATACGCTTGAAGTCATGAGGCATTGCGTATACAGGGTGGCCAGTTTTTCTAGAACAATCTGCCCACCATCCTTCAACAAATCTGCTGTTACCTGATCCTCCCCAGCTGCCTTCCCCCTTTGCATAGCTCCCAAAGCTTTCTTTATTTCGGCGTTACTAGCAGGATGTCAAATTCCTCTGAACTATTCCCTCTTCCATTATCGCCATGGGTGCCACTGGTATTGTATAAATCTCTACAGAACTCCTCAGCCACTTGAACTATCTTATCCACATTACTAATGATATTGCCAGCTTTGTCTCTTAACGCATACATCTGATTCTTGCCTGTTTCTAGTTTCTTCACTGCTTTTAGGCTTCCTCCGTTCCCGAGAGCATGCTCAATTCTATCTATATTACGCTTCCTTATGTCAGCTATCTTATGCTTGTTGATCAGCTTGGAAAGTTCTGGCAGTTCTATCCTAGCTGTAGGGTTAGAGGCTTTATTACATTGGCGTTTCTTGATCAGATCTTTCGTCTCCTGCGATAGCTTATTGGTATCCTGTCTAACGGAGTTGCCATCGACTTCTATTGCACACTCCTTAATGATGCCCATAAGATTGTCGTTCATTGCTTCAACACTAAGGTCCTCATTCTGAGTTAAAGCCGAATACCTGTTCTGTAGCTTCATCCGGAATACCTCTAGTTTCCCTCTTACCGCTAACTCATCGATTGGCTTCTTATGTACCAGTTTCTTCCGTTCCCTCCTCAAGTCTAGGCTAATTCGAGATCTTACCATCCTATGGTCACTGCAGCGCACCTTGCCGAGCATGTCCACATCTTGTATGATGCCAAGGTTAGCGCAAAGTATGAAGTCTGTTTCATTGCTAGTCTCGCCATTTGGGCTCCTCCACGTCCACTTCCGGTTATCCCGCTTGCAGAAGAAGGTATTCATTATCCGCAAACTCTACTAATAACTTTCCCCTGCTATTCCTATAACCTATGCCATATTCCTCCACTGGCTTGTCTCCAGCCTACTTCTTGCCTACCCTGGCATTGAAGTCACCCATCAGTATAGTGTATTTTGTTTTGACTTTACCTATCGCCGATTCCATGTCTTCATAGAAGCTTTCAACTTGCTAGTCATCATGACTGGATGTAGGTGCCTAGATTTGTATGACCTTCAATTTATACCTCTTATTAAGGGGGGACACTGTACTTCAAATAATGTCCATGACGTCTTCTATCAATATTCATGAAACTTTCTATTCTTGTTAAGACTTTTGTGCTGATTTCAAATATGTAATTATTTTTCCAATAGGCCATTTAGTTCTGAAGGTAAATGAAATTCATTGTTCATAATCTGCACAAACAATAGGGGAAAAAAAATGCGCTACAAAATTCATATTGGCACATGCCTGGGTACTAGAAAACATAAGGAACACAATGGTAGGAATACTATTTTGATACAACAAATATTAGTAATTTTATAGCAATTCAATCTTTACTGTTCGAATTGTGGCTACCCCACTATCTGATCTAAAGCAGAATTGAAAATTTTTAAAGCATAAATTCCAAAATCTGACCCTACCACTGTGTACCTTGCACACTCAGCTACAAGCCAAAACAAAAATTATGGCTCTATCTGCTTTGAAGGCAGAGATATCGCCGCGGCAAATCAGCAACAAGTCAAAAGTCGGTGTTTTGAGAAAACGAGAAAAAAGGAATACATTCACTTTTAATCAAAAGTACAGAAATAATTTTGCATTATTTTGCAGTGAAAGTGGCAAAAAGCCACCAGGAATATAGTCACTCTGACCACGGCCACCCAAATGCGGCAAAAACATCGTTATTTAGCGCCGTTCGCCGATTCCCGGTGGCTTGCATCGCGCGCGCGGCAAGGTTGTCGTTCACGCGGGTCGAGCTCCGCGCCGACGCGATATCGCCGCAACACGCGCAAGTGATAACGATCTTTATGGCGAGGCCAGATTACCGTTCGCTTTTGCCTCCTGCGACGCTGCCGCCGCACACCTTGCACTTGACAAACGACATCAGTGCATTCACGGAGTCCTACTGAGGATAGCGAAGCCTGCCTCGGCGTCGACTGGCGCGGCTGCAACGCCGTCGGCGCTAGTGAGCAAATCCGACACCCGCTTTGTTGCTGGCGTTGACGCAAGAACTCGAAGTTTTTTTGAGCATTCATCACCCTCTGCAACAAATCCGCACGCTGCAACATTGCAGTGTCACGCCGAACGCGGCCGCTGTCTGTAATGATTTCACTCATTTGTGAGCTGGCTAAGCCTACTTCGGCATCGTCCGCGGTTTCGGCATCATTTGCGGTTGGCGGCGAGCTACTCTCGATGCTTTCAGAAGGAATGGAGCGCTTTTGAAAGTTATAAGCTGATCGCTTCTTCTTTTTGCCGAACTTGTGCCTCGTGGCGAACTTTCCCGGTGGATCGGACATCGTTGGGCATGTGCCAACAAACCTACGAGACGCGCGGTCGCGTCGCCTCCGGAGTGGAGCAGACGATGGGAACCTCGCGCAGCCAACCACAGCACGCGTTTTTGGTCACGTGCGCTAGTCAACGACTCGGATCGCGCGTTCGGTATTTTTTCCTCCCCGGATTTCAACGTCACTGGCGTACCGACGGAGTCACTTTTGGCGGGAAATTAAAGAAGGAAGGCTCCTCTTTCCAACGAGACCAAGATGGCTGAGATCGCGCGCATAGAAAAAGAGCTACGCGCCGCGATAAAAAGGGCTGTTTTTGCGCGGAATTCAGCTCACAGTGATGTTATAAATTGATATTGCGGACGAAATACTCTTCCCTGAGATTCGAGACTTGGTGAATTAAAGGAATATTAGCTGTAGATATTGAAAATTTCATTTTCAAAAAATCGATTTTTTCGTGATTTTTTCGCCGCAAAGACCCGTGTCCCCCCTTAAGTTTCATAACAAGACCTGCCACTCTCTCATTAATGCTATCGAATTCCTGTATGTTACCACCTATATCCTTATTAATCAGGAATCCGACTCCTAGTTCTCGTCTCTCCACTAAGCCTCGGTAGCACAGGACGTGCCCGCTTCTTAGCACTGTATATGCTTCATTTGTCCTCCTAACCTCACTCAGCCCTATTATATCCCATTCAATGCCCGCTAATTCCTCTAATAGCACTGCTAGACTAGCCTCACTAGTTAACGTTCTAGCGTTAAACGTTGCCAGGTTCAGATTCCAATGGCAGCCTGTTCGGATCCAGATTCTTAGCACCCTCTGCTGCGTCACAGGTCTAATCGCCCCCATCGTCAGTCGCAGATGCTGGGAACCGAGGGCCGGGGTTTGAGTGCTGTATTCGTATAAGAGGTATAACATAAACGTAGCGACACGCAAAGGCTACTGCAACATTATATTTGCTGCTAATCCAGCCATCTGTCGCATAAACCATGAAATAACGAAGGCAACCACCACTGCCCCTACCGAGGCGTTGTTGAGTCGGCTGTTCCGTGAATGGGCTTGTCATGCAGCCTCGTCAAAATAAAGATAGGGATGTGATCATGACACCTAGATGTTTTAACACGGTAGGTTTAGAGAGCGCACTCGAAGGAAAACTCATTTATGTCAAGATTAGAAAAGAATGACCGCTTTATTACTCATTTAATTCAGAAAAAATTCGTTAAATTGAGTTCGGCCAAGTTTGTTTCGTTAAATCAGGTTGATGATAACACTGAACTCTATGGGTACCTGCCGGGGAACGTTAATTTCTTCGTTAGATCGGGAACTTCATAAAACCAGGTTTCGTTAGATCGAGTTTTAACTGTATTTCATCAGACTTGGTCAGTGACGGTGATTCTCTCTTTATTCCCCCAATTAGTGAGGCAGTTGCACCACACTTCGCTCTGTCTGCACCATGCCACACAAAGACAGATTGTCTGCGCCAGAATATCTCGCAAAATGAAAAGATGTACAGTAGAACCCCGCTGTTACGTTCCTCACTGCTGCGTTTTCCCGGCTGCTACGTCGTTTTCATCCGGTCCCGGCATAGCTTCCATAGGATCCAATGTATAAGGAACCCCTCTGTTATGTAGTAGCTGTGAAAACGTTCCCGCATGATGTGTCGCAACCCGAACCCGCCTGGGCTAAAGTAGGCAACGCGCTCCAACCACTACTTTGGTTTTTGACGAGTTTTGACCGGGCTTGGCTATGGAACTGGCTGTAAGAAGCCGCACGCCAGTTCGAGAGGCCGCCAATAGATGGCCATACGTGAAAAATGCTCTCACTATCACTGTGATTACGGTCACCGCATGGTTTGTTGGACGGGTCGGCTCATGGAGGAAGGAAACTCAGGAGAGGCCCTGACGTCACTCTTTGTGAAGCTATAGCTAAAGGGAAGCCGGAAGTTGGCGTTGCTCATGGTGTTGCTCCGCCTATCGGGCCAGCTCTCCTCTCTTTTTTACATTTCTCGCGAAACCACGCCGCGCTGCGCGCAACCGGGCTGCTCGGTCGCGCGCGCTCCGCAGCAATACTAAACAATCGTTAGCACATTAGCATGATTACGCCAAAGAGGGCAAAATTTCCCGCGGATATTCCTTCGTCCGTTGCCATTGCCGTGGCGCGGTGACGACAAGGAGCACGAGCCGCATGATGCCGGGGAGTTGCCAAATCCTAGCTTAGCAGAAGCCGTCGCGGCTCTGGACCTCCTCCACAGGTACGTCGCACCTCACAGCGACGCTGACAGCAATGCGGCCTTCCAGGCTATTGAGAAACGTGTGGTGATTTCTAGCGAGCGAAAGAAACGGCAAGTAACCATTCTAGACTTTTTAAAGTTCTAAACGCACTCTGTGGAAATAAATTGTCTATAGTTGAAGCTGCACTTTTTTCATTCATTTTCGGAGCTTTCCTCACTGTTGCGTTTTCCCGGCTGTTACGTTTTTTTTCCTCGGTCCGGTGAAAAACGTATGAACGGGGTTCCACTGTATACAGCTGTGCTCAAAATTCACATTAGGGAGTATTGCAATCGTTAGTTACATTTTTTTTTCTTTTATAAATCGGGGGCACATTAGGTTCAGGTGCACTTTTATTTTCTTACATTTAATTCGAAAAAATTGGGTACACGTTAGAATCAGGTAAATATGGTACTCATGTGGCATAGGGCAAGCAGGCAGTTGGTCAACACCAAGATCCTGCTCAACTCAACCCTACTGTAATGCCTATGACTCTTGCTAGTCTAAAAGCAGCAGAACTTTGGTCCTGTAGGGACGCGAAATGTGAAGATATGCACACTACAGATTATTGTCTAGCACCATTGTGTCGAGACACCTTTGCAGCAAAGGATGGGGACAAGCAATCAGCTTCATTACTATGAATACACATTTAAAAAAATGCAGCTCATGACGCCATGCTGCTGTACTAACAAAGCACAAATGAGCCTTATACACAAAGATCTCAAGTACTCACCCCCTTGACGTCATCAAAAGTGACGTCAATGTCCTCAGGCATCACTTCATTCGTTGTGCCAATCAAAACTCTCCTAAAAGGACCCCCTGGAAAGGAAAAAAACAAGAAACTACAAATTGATGCTGCAACACAGTGTATGTATGTAGAATTCTAACACTGCAAAACATAGCTACTGCAGTCCACTGTTATACAGTCGACTCCTATTAATTCGACGCTTGCAGGACCACAAGGTTTGGTCAAACCATCCGAAAGGTCGACTTAACAAACAGCGGCAAAAAGAACAAACTCAAATACTTTTTATCGCTCAAAGTAGATTGTATTGTATTTCTGCTTTTTGCTTTCAAAGAGTGAGTGAAGACTTACGCAATGACGAGTGCCAACATGCTTAAATGCCGACTCAGCATTGCACTGAAGGTAAAAGTTAAGTACAACAGCTTCCCGCCTAGGCCAGCAGCACTGCCTGCTAAATTTCTTGTCTTCAACTCTCAGCAACTGCTACACTCACGCGGTGACGCGGGTGGGGGTCGAATTAACGAAAGTGGTATGCTTTCACATTCAAGCTAAACAAAATTTTCTTTCGTCGCAATGCATGTTTCTCGCCGGAAGATTCAAATTAAGCAAAAAGTCAAACTAACCATGGCCAACTTAACAAGGGTCAACTGTATTAAGTACGCAACAATTTATAATTGTCACTTCCTCTTGTCCTGCCATCTATACGCCGTTTTTCTATTTAACCGACAGCTTGAACCACCTGTGTTAAGCGCCCAAGTCTATGAACCCTGAATAAAAACAGTTCCACTTCTGCTTTCAACTCAGCTGGTCCCGTGCCCAACATTCTCCAACAACAATGCAACGTAACACCGACAAGATTACAAGACTTCAGCCTCAAAGTTACCACTCATCGCAAACAACGGCGAGCAAACTCAATAGATTTGGTCAAAAATGAATTGTGCATAATTTAGCAAAGCTAGCGATTAAATTGTTTCATGCCTGTACCAAAATTGCATGCACATGGTTTGGACTGTGTGAAATTAGCATATTCATTTTTAACTATGGACTTTCCCTTCTGGTTTTCTTTTTCTCTGCAGGCACTTCTAATGAAAATGGTGAACTTGGTTTGTTTTGTAATAATTGATAGCAATGTTTAGATGTTAACTATTTAACCCTTTCAGGGTCGACTTTTTTAATTGCAGATTTAAATTCTTCAGAGGGACCTGTTTCGAAAAAATTCATCTTAATTTTTCTAGAGTGACTGTAAAGTGAGAAAAAGTATTTTGCATTGGTATATATGTACTGGTTATTCATGAATAACAACAATAACAAAAGAAAATAAACTTATAAGAATTAAAAATTTGATGTATTGTTATACGCATAGTTCAAGGCTTAGAAAATGAGCACATGAGAATATTTCGCTACTCTCAAATGTTCCTGCTCTTACATTAATATTTACGTTCACAGCATAATCGAACTACGTATGTGAGTGCACTCAAGAAAACTGTGTGGTTGCGTGCCCGTCAAAGAAGCAAAATGTGTGTCAAACTTCCACTGATCTTCGTGTTATCACGAACCAGGGGTGACTAGTTTTCAGGAGTCTAAAAAAAGAAAGAAAGGAGACGCATGCACGGCGGCGTTTTTCGTATGCGCACCCCTGCGAGCAATCAACGAGCGAATAACAGGCGGTCACCCTTTGAGCGATTAGGAACGAGATAGCCATCAGTTTTGCAAGCGCAAGAAGTCGAAACCACCCATACAACAAAACCCAAACTAATCGCCACCCACCCCGGCATGCGCCAATGCGCAAGCGGTAGTATGTAGACACGCTGGAGCATGCATACTAGCTCGAAAACAAACCATGCAACGAAAAACAAGCGAGGGAGGAGCGAGAAAAAAATTTTCTGTATTCCCGCATAGAGGCAGCACATGCCAGGAAAGAAAAAATTAGAAAATTGGCGTGCTTTTTAAACATACGGACGGTGCCGTAAATATACGGCATCAACCATTTTGGACTTGTTCACAGCGCCGTATATTTAAGTCATTGACCCTGAAAGGGTTAAGAAATGTATTTTCATTGTTCAATATTCAAAACGAACTGATCATTCAAGTGCAAAAAAAAAAAAATCTCTTTTCTTGTAGGCGAATTTGCTGCACAACTATTGCTGTTTCTGTGCTGCTCGTGTCATGTGCTGCTAGAGATTGAGCCAGGCTACTTGCTTTTGCATCGGCGCCATGACAACAATGTACAGTCGATTGAGGATATATCAAACTCGAAGGACATTGTAAGACAGTTTGTTATACAGTCGAACCCGTTTATAATGAACTCTATAGTTCCGCAAAAAGTGGTCGTTATATCAGTAGAACTTCACTTTGGCCTAGTTGGTATTTACTGCATATCATATTGACTGCAAATAAAGACGGGGACAGAGGGAGAGAACACATAAACACTGTTTATGTGTTCTCTCCCTCTGTCCCTGCCTTCTTTTGCGGTCAATATGATATGCAGTTATATCAGTAGTTCATTATGAATTCTCCCTTAAAAACGCTCAAGAATTAACCGCATTGAAACTGGTGTCAGCAGTTACGATTCAGCAGCACTTTGGTCTGAAAACCAGTTATTTTTGTTCCCAGTGCATTCCCACACCTAGCTGCAAGCTTCCGTCAGAAAAGTGCATCTAGGGAACAAAATGCAGCGTCGTATAGCTCTTTTAAAATGGCACCCAGTTCCGATCACCTGTCACTTCGAAACTGCAAGCGCAGCCGCCATTTTTTATTCGAGAGCTTGTGATACATTTTACTAATAACGGGACATGACTGTATTCTGCAGAAGAGAGTGAAGCGTCTGAGTTGGTCGGAAGTGTAAACTTCGGTAACTACTGAGGCATGGCGCCACTCTGCAAAGGTATCGAAGATACCGTTTCAGCATTGCGAGTGCGCGTCAGCCACACAAGAGCCCGCATCCCATGCCCGGCACCATTCAGTGAAAAGATTGAGTATCATCCGTGCTTTCTTGTGGAACACGTTTCGCACCAGGAGGTGTTCTGCGTTCTTGAAGCAGAGTGGCAATCTGCTCCTGCCGATAACAAATGCCTACAGTTCGCAGGAGCCATCCATGTGCGCAGCAGGCAGAACAGCTCATCTTTTCTCTATAGCATGTACTGCCTTTCAGATTCAATCTTTTTTTTGTTAGCGTTTGCTAAAACAGTGCAGTTTAATTCAAATTTGTCGGCACCAAACGGTTCAGTCAACACGAGAAATGATAGCGTCTCAGTAAGGAGAAGTGTTCTTGCAGGAGCATGGCACAGCTCCAGCGCTCAATATACTACTTATTGAATGTGGCGCTGAACAGGAGTTTGATGTACACGTAGTACATTGCTACCATACCTTTGCATGGATTTTCAAGGAGATTTTACAACTGTTCGATATTGACAATTACTCAATATATCAGCCTGATATATCCAGGATCAACTGTATTGTCAAATAAAGAAATAAAGACTTTCAACGCCATGACTTGATGCAGTTTATGTAGCCTGAAGCCGCAACCAAATGCATCTTTCCTATGTGTCCTCAGCATGCCACTCCCCATCATCAGTTTCTCCATTTTATACTGCGCAATGAGTGTGGCCGCCTACTTTCAGCCAAACCTAAAGTTTATATATGGTTAACAAATACTGTTGATTATGCATCACAAGCATTTCGGGCTATGAGGAACCAATGAATAAATTTTATGTGGGAAGGGATGCCTCTGTGGCTCATGCTGTAGTGCAAGAAGATGAAGGAGTCGTGGGGGTCTCAAACATGCTCCTGGGACAAAGGAATAACAACACAGTAGTGCAGACAATCACAAGGGCATTTATTGCACCTTTTATTCACCAATCTATAGCCAGCCGAATTGCCAATAGAACAAGCCAATGGGGACAACTAATCTAGGAAGTCCGACTCACTGCAATTAGATATCGATCGAATATGTTTGTCCCCATGCTGGACACCAACGCCTAGTCGTTCGCGTATATGTTCATACATACGGTGGCATGTTCGAACGAGGCCTCGCAAGACGGTCTCACAGAAGCATGAATCAGTGCACGCACAGAATGTCCGCGCCACCTTCCGACCCCGAGCCAAAGAGGAGCAGACTTCTCCCTTATGCTCTCACGTAACCCCACCGTTAGGTGGCGTTAGCAACGTAACACTCGCGCCAGCTCTCATAGTACTCTGCAACCACACCGACCGCCGCCGTAAAGCCATGCACTGATGC
Organism: Dermacentor variabilis; assembly: GCF_050947875.1. Lineage (NCBI taxonomy): Eukaryota > Metazoa > Arthropoda > Arachnida > Ixodida > Ixodidae > Dermacentor > Dermacentor variabilis. Next base: position 5,000,668 of record NC_134572.1, on the reverse strand, counting down.
CAGATTACAGGAGACAGGAGCCATGCGGGGAAGACCACATCAAGGGACGTGTGAGAGTCCCCACAGGGTATAGGTGGCTATAGTACTAAGTGTCATTACTGCAGGGCACGAAATGGATGGTGTTGGTACCGGAGTGTCGGTACTGTGTCGGAGTTGCATTGCAGAATGTGGTGAGCCTAGTATGCCTAGACATTCCTGTCTACACTGCCAGTGTGATATGCAGGACAATAAATCACACACATTCTAGCAGGGCGCTAGAATGTGTGTGAAGCAGGGCGCTAGCAGGACACAAATTGAAAAAAAATAACTAAGTTGTTAATTCTGCAGCAACTAACCCCCAAGTGAAATTACTGGGGTAAATAACCAAAATGCTCCCAAAAATATATATGGTTACAGGATCATACGTATCTTGTACATCAAGCTTTATGCCCAATAGCAGATAAAAAAAGAAAGAAAACTTTCCCTAGCATGACTTTTTCTTCCGTCATGGCTGCATCAAAGTACTGCATTCAGATGCATCCTCTAAAGCAACATGCAACTAATTTTCATGGTCAGCTGAAAAAATTTTAATGCAACAGTATAAACCGTAGCACATACCCTTTGACTTGCTATTGAACATTCATCCTTTATGCTTGCATGAGCTAATAGGCATAGATTCTAGTGTATCCCAAAAAATCTCAAGTTAAGTGGCTTGACAAACTGCACTTTCACTGGCTGCAAAAAAAAAAAAAGAAGCAGCGAATGAAAAGAAAGAAAAGAGAAGTGTTTTCCTGGTACCAGAGAGCTCACCCATGAAGGAAAAAAGGATTGCCAGGATCAAGATGATGCCCAACAGGTCACGAAAGATGTTGAACACTCGGAGCTTGGTGCTTGTGCGGGCCTTGGGGTCGCACGCCATATAGCCCTCAGCAAAGGCAACCTGCACAGAATTCACTCCATCGCAATTTCCTCTCCTCCATTTTGTGGCTTCAATGAACCATACACCAGCTGCTAAACTAACAGTATAAACATATGCAGGCTACTGAAAAGTTAGCCGATCTCGGCTATGACCATGTGATAATAGGTAGTATTCAACCAGAGTAAGCAAAATCAATAATAGATAAATTTCAAAAGCTGGCTTTCTTTGCAATCTATTTTTCCCTTTAACCATGTAGTTGCAAGGCAAGATGTGAAAACATGAAAAGCGGATGAATAAAGTACCCACCCTAAGTCTCTGCTGCTCCTCCTGGGTCAGGTTTTCATCGGACAGAAGCGTCTTCAGACGCTCATTGTGCTCAGCTTCTGAGTGAACTTTCTGCTTGTCCTGCCAACAATGAAACAGGACTTCAGTAGATTGAAATAACACAGACCTAGGAAAATGTTAATATCATCCGAAATCTGTACAATTCAGAACAGTGCCAAAGTGAAGGGAGGATATTTGTGTTTACTTATGATGGTTGCTTTGAGCTAAAAATGTCCTTGATGGTTTACTGGACCTTTATTCCGTAATTATTGTAGACAACACCCTTATGGAAATCAGAAAACTTCTTGTTCTTTTATTTCCCTATGCCCCCAGTGCTCAGTGCACGGCACACAGTGTCAAAGGCAATTCGGGTTTTGGTCATCAGTGACACTCGCACTGAGGTCGTTCTACAACCTCAGTAAGGTGCGGTGTGTGGTGTGGAAGGCTGCTCGGCTAGTTGGAAAGGTCCCTGCTGTTTCCCCTGCCAAGAAGGGGTGTTTTGTAATGTCACAGCAAAAACTCAGACCCACGTGAAGTCTACATCAGCCCCTTTGGCCCCAACAAGATGTTATATTGTCGTCACGTAAAGCAAACTTCTTGCAGCGGTGGCGCAGAGGTAGAACACCCGCCTCGCGTGCAAGAGGTCCGTGGTTCGAATCCCGGTGCCGGCAATTTTCCACCGGATTAAAAAAAAAAATCTGCGTGTTGATAAAATTGCACAAACAGGCCTGGAGTGTGGCCTGATCCCGGTGACCAGAACCGGTAACGCACTCCCTCACCAGAGCAGGATTGGCCACCCTGGTGCAGTACTTGGCCACAACCTCCTATATGAACACAACAATCAAACCCCCGGCCCTCAGTCCCCAGCAGCTGCGAAGCAACTGACCACGGCGGCGGTCACACCTCCGACGCAGCAGAGGGTGCTAAGAATCACTGGCTCTGGACAGGCCGCCATTGGAATATGAACCTGGCAACGTTTAACGCTAGAACGTTATCTAGTGAGGAGAGTCTAGCAGTGCTATTGGAGGAATTAGAGAGCAGTAAATGGGATATAATAGGGCTCAGTGAAGTTAGGAGGCCGAAAGAAGCCTATACAGTGCTAAAAAGCGGGCATGTCCTGTGCTAACGGGGCTTAGCGGAGAGAAGAGAACTAGGAGTTGGATTCCTGATTAATAAGAATATAGCTGGTAACATACAGGAATTCTATAGCATTAACGAGAGGGTGGCAGGTCTTGTTGTGAAACTTAATAAGAGGTACAAAATGAAGATTGTACAGGTCTACGCCCCTACATCCAGTCATGATGACCAGGAAGTCGAAAGCTTCTATGAAGATGTGGAATCGGCGATGGGTAGAGTGAAAACTAAATACACTATACTAATGGGCGACTTTAATGCCAAGGTAGGCAAGAAGCAGGCTGGAGACAAGGCAGTGGGGGAATATGGCATAGGCACTAGGAATAGCAGGGGAGAGTTATTAGTAGAGTTTGCGGAACAGAATAATATGAGGATAATGAATACCTTCTTCCGCAAGCGGGACAGCCGAAAGTGGACCTGGAGGAGCCCGAACGGCGAGACTAGAAATGAAATAGACCTCATACTCTGCGCTAACCCTGGCATCATACAAGATGTGGACGTGCTCGGCAAGGTGCGCTGCAGTGACCACAGGATGGTAAGAACTCGAATTAGTCTAGACCTGAGGAGGGAACGGAAGAAACTGGTACATAAGAAGCCGATTAATGAGTTAGCGGTAAGAGGGAAAATAGAGGAATTCCAGATCAAGCTACAGAACAGGTATTCGGCTTTAACTCCGGAAGAGGACCTTAGTGTTGAAGCAATGAACGACAATCTTGTGGGCATCATTAAGGAGTGTGCAATGGAAGTCAGTGGTAACTCCGTTAGGCAGGATACCAGCAAACTATCGCAGGAGACGAAAGATCTGATCAAGAAACGCCATTGTATGAAAGCATCTAACCCTACAGCTAGAATAGAACTGGCAGAACTTTCGAAGTTAATCAACAAGAGTAAGACAGCTGACATAAGGAAGTATAATATGGATAGAATTGAACATGCTCTCAGGAACGGAGGAAGCCTAAAAACGGTGAAGAAGAAACTAGGAATTGGCAAGAATCAGATGTATACATTAAGAGACAAAGCCAGCAATATCATTACTAATATAGATGAGATAGCTCAAGTGGCTGAGGAGTTCTATAGAGATTTATACAGTACCAGTGGCACCCTCGACGATAATGGAAGAGAAATTAGTCCAGAGGAATTCGAAATCCCAAAGGTAACGCCGGAAGAAGTAAAGAAAGCCTTGGGAGATATGCAAAGGGGGAAGGCAGCTGGGGAGGATCAGGTAACAACAGATTTGTTGAAGGATGGTGGACAGATTGTTCTAGAGAAACTGGCCACCCTGTATACGCAATGCCTCATGACCTCGAGCGTACCGGAATCTTGGAAGAACGCTAACATAATCCTAATCCATAAGAAAGGGGACGCCAAAGACTTGAAAAATTATAGACCGATCAGCTTACTATCCGTTGCCTACAAACTATTTACTAAGGTAATCGCAAATAGAATCAGGAACACCTTAGACTTCTGTCAAGCAAAGTACCAGGCAGGATTCCGTAAGGGCTACTCAACAATGGATCATATTCACACTATCAATCAGGTGATAGAGAAATGTGCGGAATATAACCAACCCTTATATATAGCTTTCATTGATTACGAGAAAGCGTTTGATTCTGTCGAAACCTCAGCAGTCATAGAGGCATTACGAAATCAGGGTGTAGACGAGCCGTATGTAAAAATACTGAAAGATATCTATAGCGGCTCCACAGCCACCGTAGTCCTCCATACAGCAAGCAACAAAATCCCAAAAAAGAAAGGCGACGGGCAGGGAGATACGATATCTCCAATGCTATTCACAGCGTGTTTACAGGAGGTATTCAGAGACCTGGATTGGGAAGAATTGGGGATAAAAGTTAATGGAGAATGCCTTAGTAACTTGCGATTCGCTGATTATATTGCCTTGCTTAGTAACTCAGGGGACCAATTGCAATGCATGCTCACTGACCTGGAGAGGCAATGCAGAAGAGTGGGTCTAAAAATTAACCTGCAGAAAACTAAAGTAATGCTTAACAGTCTCGGAAGAGAACAGCAATTTACAATAGGCAGCGAGGCACTGGAAGTCGTAAGGGAATACATCTACTTAGGGCAGGTAGTGACGGCGGATCCGGATCATGAGACGGAAATAATCAGAAGAATAAGAATGGGCTGGGGTGCGTTTGGCAGGCATTCTCAGATCATGAACAGCAGGTTGCCATTATCCCTCAACAGAAAAGTATATAATAGCTGTGTCTTACCAGTACTCACCTACGGGGCAGAAACCTGGAGGCTTACGAAAAGGGTTCTACTCAAATTGAGGACGACGCAACGAGCTATGGAAAAAAGAATGATAGGTGTAACGTTAAGGGATAAGACAAAAGCAGATTGGGTGAGGGAACAAACGCGAGTTAATGACATCTTAGTTGAAATCAAGAAAAAGAAATGGGCATGGGCAGGACATGTAATGAGGAGGGAAGATAACCGATGGTCATTAAGGGTTACGGACTGGATCCCAAGGGAAGGGAAGCGTAGCAGGGGGCGGCAGAAAGTTAGGTGGGCGGATGAGATTAAGAAGTTTGCAGGCATGGCATGGCCACAATTAGTACATGACCGGGGTTGTTGGAGAAGTATGGGAGAGGCCTTTGCCCTGCAGTGGGCGTAACCAGGCTGATGATGATGATGACACTCGCTCATGGCACTCGTGGGTGCTTTTTTCAAATTTCAGTGTCAGGATGAGAAATTTAGATCAACCACCACCACAGATCTTCCCAAAATGGAATGCGCTGCACCTAATATATTCTGGCCAAGACAGTTTCAGAATTCACATCCTCCCAAACCTGATACTATGATACTGAAGTACTAAAGCGCCAAAGAGACGACACAAGAAGAGACACCGACGAGCGCTCATCTGTGTCTCTTCTTGTGTCGTCTGTTTGGCGCTTTAGTACTTCAGTAACATGCACCAACTAGCCCAACAAAAAGTGCTGCCTGGTACTATGATGTGGAATACGAGGGCCCAGTGACCAGTTGCCTGCTCCTAAGATCACACATATGTGACACCAATTGTTGGAAGGATGTTCAGCATTCACCACCATGGCCATAAGTGGTGCTCGCTAACACTCCCGGGACTAATCTACACATACAAAAGTACCCAAGTTGACGAGAGGATGGTTGCCGCAGTTGCCTAAAAAGCACCAGGCGGCCATCGAAGGCACCCGCGGCGCGCTGGCGAACAGCGCCGTGAATGGCAGCAGTAAGAGCCCTGGCATGTGAAGCTGGTGATGGGGAAAAGGCACACACAGCACTTCCAGTGATTTCGCACTGCGGTTTTGAAGGCCTGACATAGCAGAAAATGAATTTTCTTGTGTCTGCTCTTCAGAAAGGTCACCACTTGTATAAGGCTGGTTAGATTCATGGCATCAGGTAGTATATAAAGCAGAAAACGAGTACAAATTGCGATACAAGTGCACCCAGCAAACAGAGCTCACCAAGGCAAGCGAAGACGTGGCACTCCAGCAGTTATTTTCCAGGTATTATTTTGCTGTGCATGTTAACATTGTGGCATATTTAATCATGTAAATTGGCGATGCAGCACAAAAATTACTGACAGAAAAGAGAGACATACACCTCTCTTTTCTGCTTCTTGCGCTGCTTGACCAACTGCACATGTGTCATTAAGTTCCCATTCCTGGTCTGTTGTAATTTTTTTCTTTTTTGCGCCGCTTCGCCTATATTAATCTTATAAACTAGCCTAATTACAGTCTTGGTCTAGTTCACATAGCTTAGCGCAGCAAAAGCCGTCTATGGTGGTTGGTGCACGTGTAATACCGGCATTTTCAGCCAGCCTGTACAGCCCGTTGCGTTTGCATTCGCCGTCGATGCACAACAAACAGAATCGTGCACCAGACGCAACCATAGTTGGGAAGCACAGTGAAGGAAATGTACCCTAAAAGAAAATGACTAAGCCACTGAGAGGATGGCAAAATGACGACTACAAATCTGAGTGTTCGCCTTTGGTGCCCAAGCTGCGGAGCCGTTGCACGTGTGGAGATGAATACATACAATTCACATGGAACAGTAAGCACTTGCATATGAACAGCTCCTTTATTAATGTAGAAGAACTAGACAAAACCAAAGCAGCTTTGGAAATGTGCAGTGCTAAGCGATTGAAACGTGATACTATGAGCGCGCAACTGCCGCTGCTTTTCTCTGCCACCGGTGAGTGCTGGGTGATCACTGACAGACCAAATGCAGTTACAATGCATCACCTTAATCGCATACCTCGCTTAATTAGCTCGGTGTCCCCCAGCACTCACAGTCAGCGCAGAAAGCGCCAATGGTGATCCGTGCCGAGTACAGTCGAACCCGACTATATCGAACCCGTTTACATCGAATTATTCTATATATCGAACAATTTCTGGACACGATATAGTTACAATGAGTATATATCGCAAAAGTTACGCTTACATCGAACAAAAATAGCAGCGACACCCGATATATCGAACGTCAAGCGGCGGAAAGTGCCCCCGGAAGTTGGCTTTCCCTCGCTGCAGCGGAGAAAACCCGGCTGCGCGGCTCCATCCAACCGCTCTCCCCATAGAGTTTCTCACTACATTACCTAGAGGGAAATCTGGCGCTGCTGCGCTGTGGTATGCATGGGAATGCCGGTATATTGTGGATTCGGATTGGCATCGTTCTCGTAGAGACAGGACACCATGAAGACGCGCTTGGCAAGTACCGTTCCGTCTGTCACAATTATTCACTTTCTACTAAAACAGCACGTGAAAAGCTGTTTTAGCTTTATTATTACGCGAAAAGATGTTTTGTTTAACTACGAGAACTTGTTATTGTGTGTACGACTACGTTACGTAAAAAGTATCAGCGGGCCGCTAAAGTTGGAGGACAGACGACAAGGTTCGCGCTCGCTTTGAAACAGTTGGTCGTCTGTTCTTGCTTTTCTTCGCTTGGTCATGCATCGTGGGTGAGTAAAGATGTAATATGCGTGAATGGAAACTCTATGGCTCTCCCCATAGAGTTTCTCACTATAACACCTAGAGGGAAATCTGGCGCCACCGTCTATGGGAGTTTCTTAAGGGGGCACCGTGCCGTCATGGGAATGACGGTATATGTGTCTGCGAGGTTCGTGTTGGCTGGTGTTGTAAGAGGCTTCGTCTAAAACGTGGATATGGCTACGCAAATAACGCATTCTCAAAGTAAAATCTTCATAAAATGTTTCCATTCACGCATATTACATCTTTACTCACCCACGATGCATGACCAAGCGAAGAAAAGCAAGAACAGACGACCAACTGTTTCAAAGCGAGCGTGAACCTTGTCATCTGTCCTCCAACTTTAGCGGCCCGCTGATACTTTTTACGTAACATATAATCGTACACGCTATAACAAGTTCTCATAGTTAAACAAAACATGTTTTCGCGTAATAATAAAGCTAAAACAGCTTTTCACGTGCTGTTCTAGTAGAAAATGAATCATTGTGACAGACGGAACGGTACTTGCCAAACGCGTCTTCAAGGCGTCCTGCCTCTACGAGAGCGATGCCAATCCGAATCCACAACATACCGGCATTCCCATGCATACCACAGCGCAGCAGCGCCAGATTTCCCTCTAGGTAATGTAGTGAGAAACTCTATGGCTCTCCCTACCGTGACCGCGCCCGATCTCGCTGCCTCGGACGAGCCGTCGGCACCCCCCCTGCAAAAAAAATGATCCTGGCCCGCCCACAGCGCTTGCTCAGACAGCCAATCAGATGCTCTTGTGCCTTCATCGTGCATGATGGCGAAAGTGCGACTTGTCTCGCTGTTTTTGTGTGCGCCTTGTAGGCCTTCTCCCGCAGTGTTGCCGTGATGAAGCGGCAGAATTTGCCTTTCGTCGTGAAGCTCGCAATCATAAATCGTGTCGAACGCGGTGAGAAGTCGGATGTCCCCGCAGAGCACAAGATTCCGAGGAGCACTCTCGGCACGATCTTGAAGAATAAGGGGGAGATTAGGGCTAAAGCGTCCAAACTCGCGACCCGGTGCCCGTGGCGCCCGACCCGTACGCACGGCCGTGTACGAGTGGTTAATCTGAAATTGCTTCAGCCGTGCCGACTTCCGCGTGCTCGGTGATGACCGTAAATTCTGATGAATGCGACGAAGCCGTTGCCAGTGTTGCCGAAGTTTGGAGCGAACTGTCAGAATTTCCGGAAGCTGTTGACGAATCAACGGTGGATGAGTTTGTGAGCGCAAATGATGTGTCGCGACCCCGGGAGAGCCCGAAAACGAAGACTACATTGCCAACATCGTACTGAGCACAAGTGAAAGTGGGCACAATGAGGAAAGCAACGACGGTCCTTGGCCCACATCCTCCGAAGTGATTGGTGCGCTCGCACTAGTCCGGTGCTTCTGCGTGAATGCGGAAAGTTGCGGCCTCAGCTGCTCCGACTCCTTAATGTGGAAAAGTATGTGCGTCGCAGGCAGCGAAATTGCCAAAGCAGAAGAAAATGCAGGACTATATCGTGCGAAACTAAGCTAGTTTAATCAATAAAGTGATTTTATAAATGGTATGTGCTTTTATGACATCCAATTATTTAGCAGGCTTATATCGAATTATGCTCTATATCAAACTGATAGGCGTTTTTTTGCGAGTTCGATATAGCCGGGTTCGACTGTATTGCATTTCAATTGCTGAGCACTGTACAGTTAGCCACAAACGTTAGTGGAATCTGCAATGCATGGTTAAGCATCGCAGAACTGCATCGCTGCATCATCTGCCATCACACGGTGCAGTGTCGAGGCTGCCGGCACTTCTGCGCCAGGCGCAGTTTGCGCATGCGTGGCCTTCGCTATCGAGCATGTCTCGCCATGTCGCTTCCCATGATGCGCTTTTGATACTATGATTGAATAAATTACATCAGCAGCGGTCACATTTTTGTGACTGTGGAACGTGAAAAGAAGCCCTGTGCCGTGTTATGAGAGGAAATGGCAATAAATTAATGACTCGTGTCACTGCAGACCGCTGCCATGAGCCTCCGCACAATGAGAGGGGAAACTCAGAACTGTTACGTTCATTGTAAATATTATCACAGCTCGTTTAGGCTTTATATGTAATAACTGGAAGGTGCACTTGTTGTAAATGGTGGCACACACACTGGAGCTAAGCTGAAAAGAAATGACAATTAATTTTAATGCTCACCCGGTACATCACTTGTAAGGTAACATTTATTCAGACAACCCTGTGTGCAGCGCAAAAGACTCTCAGGAGCTCCGTCATCCATGCATCAGCCGAAGCAGACATGTGGCGATACTGACCCGGCACTTCAGCGGCTGCCATAAGTATCAAAAGCACATCACAGGGAAGCGAGCGGCAAGACATGCCCGATACCGAAGAAAGGGCACGCATGCGCAAAGCATGCCTGGCACACAAGTGCCGGGAGCCTTGACACCATGCTGTGTGACAGCAGACGGCACAGCAATGCAGTTTTGTGTCGCTCCACCAAGCATTGCAGATCTTGCAAACTTTTGCAGCTGACTGTACATAGCTACCGTTGCCTACAGACCACAGTTATCCAGGCTTCCTGCCGTTCCATGCAGTGAAGCCGCAATGAAAACTGTTTGAACTGAATGGCCTCACCAGCTTCAGCAATGTTTCACTAACGGTTCATGCACCCAAAAATGATACACGTTTGTCAAATTTACTTCCACATGGTATTTCAGCAGCACAAAATAGAAGAAACAATGGAACACATTCAACCAACATAGCTAGCGGCAGTGCCTGCTGCGGCCGACCTAGCCGCCCCAAGCCATTACATTCACGGCGCGAGCGCATGAAGGTGCCACCGGTCCAAACTCATCCCGCGCGTGGTGCCCATAGTGTCATATTGTGACACTATAGGCACCGGGCGCTGATGGTGACGAACCAGGCAGCAGCAAAACTGCAATGAAAACAAACTCCTTACGGAGCAACTCGTGCCCAGACGAAAAAGTAGCACTTGCAGCACAATGATAGCGAGCACAGTCATCGATCATCAAAATCTTATCAAAATGTGAGGAAGAGGCCAAGTGTGTCAGCTATTTATACATGAGTAATCATACATCCCGGCATAATTGCCGGTGCTCGCAAAAAAGTTCCAGAACATACGCCACTCATTGTGTTTTGTACGTGATCTGATCAGGCAAGATTCTTCCACCATAGAATCAGTGACAACATTCTAGAAAGCTCTGATACATGAAGGCGCCTCTTGTGCTAAGCGATAACCCTGTCAGCTGATAGCCGGTGAAAAACGAGGTCACCAGAAAAAGATAAGCCATGTACTCATGCCAATACTAAAGCACCGCATGCGGTGGATGTGGGTTCTGCTCCCATGTACTTGTGCCAAGTTGTTTCAGAGCGCAGGTCTTTGGCGCCTGTTCCTGCGGCAAGCGTTGGCGTCATGCCTCAGCAACCTCGTAACCAAGTGACCGAGCACAGCAAAGGATGAAATAGCAAACGCAGAGCGTGGATGAAAGATGGTGATAGTGAAGAGAGCGGCAGGAGGAAAGCGGAGGAGTGTGCAGTGGAACCATGAGCCAGAAAGCGGAGGAGGAGGGTATGGCAAAAGCGTGACAAGTGTAGTGTCGCACAAGATGGGCGTTGCCGCAACGATGGCTACAAGATGGCGCCAGAGTAGCGTGTGCCATGCATTCACCGATGACACTACCGATACCATATGTAGAAACAAGGTGCTGCATGAGCAGAGGTCAGCCTGCGGCAGCTGCTATGAATTGCGTCCACGCATCACCTTTGCAGTGCCTCTCATGATCTACAGATTAGCAAGGCAGTCGCACCAAGCTTCACTCCGTTTGCAACGTGTCGCATGAGACAGATTGTCCGCGTCAGTCGATATATTGAGAAATGAAAACACGTATACAGTTGCGCTCAAACTATGCATTAGGGAGTATCGTAATCATCTGTAAATTTTCTTTTTTTTGTCCACTTTCAATTTATCTTTCCTCTTCATTTCCAGATCTCGAATAAGAATATCAGTACTATGCTTTCACTGGCTGCATGTGGTAACCAAAAATCGAGCTTCTGAGTTTCCCTCGTTCATTACAGTGAGGCAAGCACCACACCTGCGTAGATTGCTTGACTCACTCTACATTTCCAGTCACATCTGAGCCATGAAGGTCAGTGCAACAGGTTGCTTTACGCTTCAGCAAGCTGAAATTGATTACTTCATATGTACCAAGATGTGTAAGCATGAACATTATTGTAAGAAGCAAAGTGACGAGTTCCACTTGTTACTAACAACTGGGGCTTTATGTCCAAAAGCTGCACAGTAGGCTGAGCTAACTTTGATTACCTGGGGTTATTTAACATGCACACAAATCCATTGTTATGCAGCACCTTAAACCAGAAATAAAACCCAGAATGTCATGTTCAGCAGCAGAACATCCACCTAACGCCAAAAGTGAATTTGTGATTTTTGCCAGGGCAACTTCTCTCATCTAAACATATTAGTATTAGGATATTATCGCAAAATGCTCAAAGGACGAGCCGCCGCGAGAACGACGAAGTGGGTCTGTGCCCTTGGCGCGAGCGAATGTCGTCCTGGCTCTCTGGCTCCAGTGTAAATAGCCTGTAAATAGCCTCTTTCGTCTGTGTCTTTCCACACGTAACAATATTACTGTGACACATACTTTTGCCTTGGTGAGCCATTGACTGCAGTGCATGTTTGTATTTGAAAATTTTATCAGAAATGAAGATACTAATACTGTAAAAGCTTCTACTGCCACTTCAGTGAAAAGGAAAACTAACTGATGATAATGACCTGTTGTTGACCTTTTTCTCTGAATGCTTTTAAAAAGTTCACCTATCTCTCAGATGTTTGCATAAATATAACCACCCAGGCGTCTTGTTTGTCTCGTTTTGCGCACAGCATGATTTTGCGCTCTACACGAGAACCCCTGATTACTAGTTTAAGTCAGTGCCACAGTCATGAGCACTGAAGCAGAGGCAAGTGGATCAAAGAGCACAATCACACACTGGAACCTAATAGAAAATTGCAGATAGTTTCATTTTCCGCGCCTGCAACTACACGACATGGGAACAAGTAGATAAAATGGAAGCACGTACCCCTTGCTATGGCACAGAGTAAAACAATGACTTCCAGACATATTGTTTGCACGTTTTATATAATTTCTCCAAACTTTAAGTTGTCTATTGAAGCAACAGATCAAACAAATAACTAATGCTGCCTTGTATAATTCTCAAAGTCACATGTCACTGTGAGTAAGCCACAGCATTGCAATTTATGTAGGCACATCTGCGCAATTGACATCGATTCTTCGGCTGGGAGCACGGTGCCCACGAGGAGACGGGTGCATGGCATTTTGTTTGAAAATTCGTCTTCTTGCGGCGCCTAGCAGTGTAATACTTTGCAGACACGTTCGTTAATGCGCATTGCATGCACTGCACTTGTCAGCTCAAAATGGCCAGACCTGGTGAGAGGCCTTTAAATTCAAATGACCCACATCTTCAAATAGATTTCTTGGATGAAATTTTGAGTTTGTTCTGGGCTACTTTTGCACAAGGTGTGTGTGGTCATCTGAAAGCACCTGAATTCACCTGGTCACTTTGACGGACAGCTTACTTCATGCTCAGCCACTGCAGAGGCCTCACACTAAAGGAGAACATTTCAACCATGTCATGCGTACCTTGTCCTTTCTTGTTCTGAGAGCCAAAAACCGCTCATTCAAGTCTGGAGCCTTCATCACAAGAGCCGAATGGACATCCCCTACTTGCCTACTCCTCGTCTTGAATCCTCGAATTTGGTAAGGTGTGTACACTGCAAGACAGAAAGAAAGCAGGTAACAGATAAGGGGGCAGTATCAAAAAGGCAACACCTTATTGCCTTCTGTTTGCCATACAAATAGGAAAAATGGAATTCACATGACACAATGTTTTATCATTGGTATCATTGGTGTCATTAATGTCGGGAGACAGCACTATATATAGTATGTGAAATTATTTTGTGGACAAGAAAAAAAAACATGTAGTCTCGGGTTCTCTTAAGCCGCTTTTGTGCATAAGGCTTAGGTTTGACAGTCAACTCCCTTTTGCTCACCTTCTACAGTCAGGCTTCGGCGGTACCAGGACAAGCAGAAAACACAACACACAGTAATAACAAGTAAAACAATGTTTATTGGTCCAGGGGATTCATGTGGAAGCAGGCTAGTTCCGACCACGACATTTGCCGGGGTCGATCATGGGGCAAACAAAGGCAGGGCACGACAAAGAATAGGAACGAGATGTTTACCTGAGATCCTTCCTTTATCGTGGCTCGCAGTCCTCTCTGCTTTCCAGCATTTGCCGCATGCCGGTCGCACCAATTTCAGCACCCCCTGCCGTGTTACTTGTGTGGTCAAATGGGCACGCGGCTCCACAGCCACATGACCGTTACGCTTGCACCCGGTTTGCAAGAGGGCAGCGACATCAGCAGAGGAAAGCCGTCTGGCTCCCCACACAGGAAGAGGGGAAGAAGACGTCTACTCTCCTCACTTCCATAGCATGGCAGGAAAATATTAGCTTTCATAATTACCACATCCCTCTCCCTCTAAGACCGAAAGCACCCTTGGCTCCAGTGGTGCAATGTTATGGCGGTCTCGCCACAACTGACCTACTCAGTGTTGTGGCTTCTGCAATGTAGTCGGTGGTCTCAATGTTTTGTGGACACCCTTTCAACAGAGCATATTTTCCCTCGAAGTCGGCCACACCAGTGTCGGCTGGAGAGGGCATGGCTCACTTCTTGGATTGTCCATCGTCTGCCTGGTTGGCCTACGTGCCCTTGGATGACAGGGACCTGGTTCTGCAGACCCCTGACTGGAAGACAAGTGCAGCTCCAGCCCAGCAGTAGCACGGCACAGGAACCAAAGTACACTGCTTAAGGTGAACCCCCGCTCCGTAGGTTGGCTCCCCGTGCTGGCACTCATCTCCTGTATCCAGCGGACTAGGGAGTGCACCAGCGCAGTTACCTGCGGGAAAGCTGATTGGTGGCCTGGCTTCTTGATCAATTGAGGTGCAACCATGATTCCATGCCATATGCCCTCAGCTCTCGGTGACTACCATGGCCAGCTTTAGCTGCTGCTCCGTAGGTGCTGGTTCTGCTGCTTCGAGTGGGTCTGGACTCACTGCGGTCTGTTTCACTGACTGCGGGTGTTGTAGAGGTGCGCCACCGGGGTCGATGGACAATCGCTTGCCTTCCTATGAGTTTGTGGTGCAGGCGTCGCAGCTTCCACGGTGCCTTCCCTTCGGAAGTACTGCTTCAGCTCACCGACGTGGATTGGGTCGCTGATACAACCTGTGTTCAGATCCCTCAGTTTGTAGTTCAGTCATGAGAGCTTCTCAGCAACTTCAAAGGGCCCCACTAATTTGGGTGCTAAACCCACTGCAAACCCTAAGCTCGCGTCGCTGAGTGTATGGTTGCGTTTCACGACCAGGTCTCCCACTTGGAATTCCATGTCCCATTGCAGTCGGTCGTAGGCAGCCTTTTGACTCACCCTTGGCCCTGCGCAGTTGCGATTCGCTTTGACCGCGGCATTTGTCAGGCAATCACGCAAACGCCATGCATAGCCGGCGATTGCCATTTTTGCACCATTTTTGTAGTTTTTTTTTACTAACAATGGAAATGCACTATCATATTTGCTTTTTACTAACTCAACGAAGATATTGTACGTGATACTAGGATTTTTTTCATAGTGAACATCGCTCCATTCAATGTTTTCAATCATAGCTCTAAACATAGCCAGATTATCTTGATTGAAACTTCGGTATACGATTTGTTGAGCTGGCAGTTTTTTTTCGTTACCTTATTAACCGGGGAAAAATACAGAAAGTAGGTAAGTGGTTGCTTAAATCAAATGTGAGAATACCAGATAGAACACTAGACAACTCATGGTTTGTGACACACAAATCTATTAATGTGTCGCTTTCTAAGGTTATTCTGGTTGGTGACTGGATAACATTGGTGCGGTGAAATGTATCAATGGCTTCACAAAAAAACGTCGTGGGGAGCTGTTTGTCAACATATCAATATTGAAATCTCCCACTATAACAACAGGCATATTCAGGATACAAGCATATTCAAGCAGATCGCATACAAACTGAACAAATTCGACAATATCACTAGATGGGGGTCGATAAATACAGGCAACCAGGGTTCCACAACATTTCACAGCAATCGATTCGTAATGCGTACGAACAAAAGAAAAATCTGACAAAAATTCATACTGAAGATTTTCCTTAACGCACAATGCTACGCCACCGCCTCTACGGTATTCTCTGAACACCCCTTCAAATTTGTACCCAGGGAAGGATAAAACATCATTTTCACTGGTGAACCATGTTTCTGTGTATGCAAGTACATCAAATCTATGATTTAGGTAACCCAAGGCCGTCTGTATTTCAAAGTGCTTATTTTTTAGGCTTCTAGTATTCACGTGAAAAACTGACATCCTGTCATTTTCGTGAAAAAGCGAACTGCACACAGCAGAATTAAAGGATAAAGCATCATAGTAAAAGGGCCTAGTTTGTGATGCCATGAAAAAAGAAAAGGAAGGCGAATAGATAAACAAGACACAGGAACAGCGGCATCTGTTAGATTATCTTTTCTAGGTCGGCATCACATGCAATCTGTATTGCCGGTTCACCGTTGCACTTGCACACCAACAGCTTCCCATTACTATACCATGCATATGCATACTGCTTCTCTGTAGCCTTTGTCCTCATCATCCACATGAGCTTTTTGTTCTGCGGTGTTAAATTATCAAGAAAGTATACATAAGGAGGAAGATCACATTTGAAGGCCACTTTGGACGAGTTGGTTTTTACTAACAGGCTTGCATGGTGTTACTGCAAGTGAATGTTGACCGTGAACACAATCTGAAACGCTTAACTTTCAACTTTTGTCATTAAGCCATCTGCCGCAAATGTAGCCAGTGGGTGCAGAGAAAATCGTACACGCTGTAGCGGCGCGACTGTCGCCTCCAAAGCAGGCAAAGATGAAGATGGGCTCACGTGCAGTTACTGCGAGAATAGAACATGCTAGCGTGCTCGACCTGAGCGGACACCATGTCGGCCGCTCCCGAGATCTCGCAGCACCATGGCTGGCCGGCCTAAATAAATCATTGCTACAATGGCTACCTTTTCACGCCGCCTCCCACAAATTGATGACACCGGACGACCGAAGCCAGCCTTCCCACAAATTAGTGACCCAGACGACCGAGCCCAGTCATGCCAGCATCAGCGCACCGACTCCACCAAGGCGAGTGACATGGCCTCACGCGGTCCGACAGATGTACCGTGGTTGTAGGGTGTCCAGGCTGTGGCTGCGTTCCAGGCTCTTGCTGTCACGCCCAGCCGCGACTTCTACGACAACTTGCCAGCAGCCGTCTTTGCTTAATATGTCACCTCGAGCGCTCAGTCACAACCGCTCTCGCCACTGGAACCGTCACATCATTCCGCATCTTGTCCTCCCACATTGCCTGTGTCCACCAGTGCCGATCGTCAGCATGCGCTGGCCCCAGCATCAGACCTCTACTCGGTTTGCGAGCCTCTACCCCAGCTCAAAGGCAGCTGCATGACAATTCTTTTTAAGGAATTCACTGGGCCAAATGTCAGCGCTTTCGGCTATTCTATGGCCCACCGCTCTCCTTCCTTGGACGTTCCCACAAGCTGTCCGCTTTCCATTCGGGGGCACCTCACTCAACGCCGATACAGAGGCCCTCCCATTGGCTCTACTAGGCACAAATTTCACTCTCGCAGGCATGGCAATGCCATAAGCAGAACCTTCACAATCCATTCAGAGACCACTGTAAACCTGATGCTATCAGCATTTGAGATTACACCGCAAGCAGCAGCAGGTGAGCCTTCTGGTGTTCTGAATGAATGTCGTCCTGAGGAATGGACTTGCTCAGTACATTTCTGACATCGTCATCAGAGAAACGATGGATTGTAGTAGCGACGGATTACCTAACCCAATATGCCAAGACATCCCCTCTAATTAGTGCAACGGCCATTGAAGTGGTTGAATTCTTTGTCACCAACGTAGTACTAAGACATGGTGCCCCTGCAGTTGTTATCGCAGACTAAGAAACTGCATTCACGGCCAATTTGATGCAATCCATTATGGAACTCACCCATACTAGCCACAGGAAAACAACTGCCCATCACCCTCAAACAAAATGGGCTAACCGAGCAATTGAACAGGACGCTGACCAATATGTAATCAATTTACGTAGACCTAAAGCACCGTACATGGGACAAGATACTACCCTATGCAACATTCGCTTACAATACCAGATAGCAAGAGACCACTCAAGTAACGCCATTCCAGCTTGTCTTTGGCCGAACTGTTACCACACTCTTGGATGAAATGCTGCCTGTCAGCGACAGTGCAGAACAGAACCCTGACATCAGCGACTTCACACAGAGGGCCGAAGAAGCACATCAGCTGGTTGACATCGCATTCAACTAAGGCAGCGCATCGAAGTGGATCGATACAACTAGCAGCGAAGGGAAGTCGAGTGTGCACCAGGCAACCAAGTGTGGGTGTGCACTCCAGTGCGGACGTGCGGCCTGTCCGAAAAGCTTTTTTGCCATTATTTCGGCCCTTACCGAGTACTTCACCGCATCAGACCTTTAAACTAAAAAGTTACGCCGGAAGGACGAGTGAGCTCATCACGATGCCGACGTCGCACAGAAACTGTGCATGTGGTCAGAATGAAGCCATATAGTGACAGACAGTGAACATTCAACCAAACACATCTAATTCTGTACCATATACCACCTTAGTATGGGCTTAACAATTTCGTCGATTTACACACCGGGACGATGCGTTCTTGGAGGGGAGATAATGAAATAAGACAAACTATCTTTAAACAAGGCGCGCAGGTTCGTGCGCCCTCTAAGAGGACAACGGCGTATTGGTGAAAAAGATGAAGACACAATGGCATGTGCATTCGCCGCACACACTCGCATCGTAGATGACTGTTGTCGGGGAATACGAGAAAAAGAGGTGGAAGCGACACTCGAGAGAGAAAGAGAAGAAGGCATTCCTATCTCCTGTCCGGAACGCAGCAGTCGTCTTTCTATTTACTCCCTGGGCATGAGTTCGCCCACAATAACTAGTTGTGTCTGAACCACTTGAACTGTTGATTACAATATATATTCAAAATTTTATAATGATCAGCAGACATCGAAAAATCACCGGAGTTGCCCTTTAACGTCAAATGTTTCTGGCACTCCCTTTGAAGAGCCTTGTCCTTGTTCAATGCGAAAAAGTGCAGCCTAGTTAACACCACAAGCTGGATCATTTTTGCCGTGAGCTCTTTGTGATGGAGCTCACATTCCATTTGGCGGAGTGTTAAACTGCTCAAGAACTGCATAAAATCATACACACTGAAAGCATAAAGCTTCTCTGTTGAAAAAAACTAATGTGAATGCATCCTCTAGCACTTTAATAAAGTGTGGCTAACTCATCTCCAGGGTACAATAGGCCTGTCAAATTTTTGTGTGCACATACTGTCTGCATTGCATTCAGTTGCTTCTCTGGTTACTATTTCCCCTTTTATCACGTGCCGAAAGGACCTTTCAATGTACTTCAAGTCAAAGTGACCTTCAATTAGCACATTTGATGTTTCACGACCACAATTCACGCCGAGCTGAGTCTTTAGGCGGTCTAAAAAGGGAGGCCCCCCTTGGCTTTCATCATCATCATTTATTGTCCCTTAAAGGACCCTGTCGGGGTATTACATAAGGGGGAGCGTATACAAGGTAGATAATAAAAACAAAGGTCATAAAAATATAACTATGCACATTCTGCACCCGTTCTGCACCTGGGTACAAAACATGTTCGCGCTTTCGACGCCCTTAGGGCACGCCGCGTTATCTAATACATAACACATGAACAGCACAATATCACGTACTACGCACTGCAAAGTAATACAGCAACACATGTGCAATGCTTCCCAGCTTCCCAGTGATCACGATCGGTGTGCAAACAAGTACGGTCTACATGCCTACGCTTGCCCGGCAGACCTCACTGGCACTACACTGGCAAGGGCCACGCCATGGCTTGTCCTTGCACATCAGCGCGCTTCAGCACCCCTAGTAGCAGTGGGAAATTTCATCATGCATCGCACCTCTCCTTTGCACGGCGCAGATATGCCGCCCGTCAGACTGCCCTCTCCTGGCCACCGTAGTTTGGCCAAGATTGTATCCATAAGAATCTGGAGGTCTCTCCCAAACATCAGGAAAGCTGGCGTGAAACCCATCGAACGTTTTTTCCTCGTTCTTAGTGCAAAGGAGACTGCATCTAGATGCTCGTCCCAATTGTTGTGCACTTCGGTGTATGCCCCAAGTAGTGGCTTCACATCTTGATTTTGGCGCTCCATCACATTCAACAGAGGATGGCAGTATGTTGTCATCACCTACCGGACACCCATCACTGCACACGTATCTCCGAAGGTTATCGACATAAAATGCAATGCACTGTCGGTGATCAGTCGCTCTGGGAACCTATAGCAGCAAAAAGTCTCTGACAGTTTTTTCAGCACCTCCTTCGTTGTCGCTGCTCGTAGTGGGTACAGTTCAGCAGTTCCGCTGAAGTGACAAGTGATCACAAGCACAAATTAGTGCCCTCTCTTACTGCGCGGTACCAGCCTGATCAAATCGCAAGCCACAAATACCCATGGCTTTGTGCTCGCAATCGATTGCAGCAAACCTGGCGGCTTCCCACCTCTCGGCTTTCTTGCTAGGCAGACGTGGCAGGTTTGTACATATTTGCATACATCACGCTTCATGCCAGGCCAGGTAGCAAACCGACTCAGTTTCTTCCATGTCTTTGGTGTGCTCCCGTGGCCATCTATCTCGTGGTAATGCTGCAATGCTGCTCATCTGAGCTGGTGCAGGATGACAGCTTTGAGTCTCTCATTTGAGTCTTCTCTGCCTGGCATGTATTTCAGCAAAGCTCTGTCCGCATCAAGCAGATAGTCTCTTCCCTGAGATTTGCAACGAAGTATTGACAATGAGCGTCATCCTTTTGAGCCCTGATGAGCCGATTTCTGTTGAAAGCAATCTTGAGGGGCAGGCTCACCCCAACGAGATGCACATGCTCTTGGGGTTGCACCGGCAGGGCTTTCCCTTCTCCCTGGTTTCCCTGTGATGAGAGCGGCTCGGCTGCCCCCTCCTCGTCGTTGTGACTGGCCGGTGGGGTGTCATCCACCGGCACCCATTACAGCGCATCGGTGACCACATTTGTGGTTCCTTTGCGATAGCGGACCTCGAACTCGAAGCGATGTAAGGTCGGGGCCCAATGCACAAGCCTCCCGCTAGGCTCACGGAGGCGGGTCTGCTACGTCAAGGCCACGTGATCAGTCTCGATCATGAATCTTGTTCCCTCTACATACATCTAGAATTTTCAGAGCGCATAGATTACTGCCAAATATTTCTTCTTCATCACTAAGTAGTTGCTCTCTGCCATTGTCATCGCTCGGCTTGCGAATGCCGCCGGACGCAGCTCAGTCCCTTCTGCCTGAAGGAGCACTGCGCCAATTCCAAAATCACACGTGTCTGTCTGGATAACGAAATGCCTGTTGAGGTCCGGCAATTTCAGTGAGGCTGTGCCTGCGATCGCCTGAGCGAGATGGCGGAAGCTTTCCCGTTGCTCTTGCCCCCATTTTCAAGCTATGCTTTTCTTCAACAGTTTTGTCAATGGGGCTTGCATGCGTACAAAGCTGGGAATGAACAGTCGGACTTTGTTATGGCTTGCAGTCCTGTCTGCTCTCCGGCGTACGCCGGTCGCACCGATTTAGGCGCCCCCTGCCGTGTTCTTTGCATGGTCCAATGGGCGCGCCTCCATGGCCACATGACCATTACATTTGCAACTGATTTGCAAGAGGGTTGCACTACCACGAGAAAAGCTGTCTGGCTCCCCGCACGAGAAGATGGGAAGAAGGCATCTGCTTTCCTCACTTTCGTAGCGTGTGTAGGAGCGTGGGAAAATATGAACTTTCATAATTCCCACAACCGTTACAACTGCAGAATTACATTCAGGAAAAAAGCAGTACACTCTTGTAACCCCTGCTAACAAGCTGTGCTATATAGGAAAGCAAAAAAAAAACAAATGTCAAGCAGATCAACAGCAGTTGTAGGCTGCTTTAAATCACATGTAGTCAATAAGCAAGAATGCAGCCAGGTACAACATTGTGGATCAGTCACTTTCCAAATATTGCTTCCAGTGCATGTTGACTGGCTAAGCCAGCAAACAGAATGCTGGGCTACTATCCCTTCAGCGAGGTGTTGCACCAGATGATACATTACGTTAAAGTGAAGCAATGCCTGAAAGTAATCAACTGAGAGTACAGTCCCAGAAAAAGCTCTTCAAATTCAGGAAATCCAAAATTCATCTGCTCACTCTCCCCAATCAACTCTTTCTGGCATGCCTGAAAGGAAACTCCCATGTCACTGGACAGCCGGCATGTCTGAGCATTGCAATACACATGCTTCACACAAAGGTGCACAAATGTTCTGTAATTTGCACCAAAGCTCATTTTATAGGCATTTTCAGTGCATGAGCTATTCACATAAGCTTCAGGATGCACACAGACTACTAGGAGCACAGACATAGCTACATCCCCTGTTCTGCAAGCAAAGTAAAATACCTCCTGATGTGCTGGCACAAGTGTAGCACTACAATGTACAGAGGCACAGTACTTACACGGCCTCACTTCCAGCGATGATGCGAATCTATACAAAGAAGTGCCTGTGCCCAAGAACAGACAAGACAGCACAGGAACACTCCTCCTGAGCTGCTGTCTCGTGAAGCCTGAGAAGGGGGAAAAAGAAAGAAGAAAAATGGGGATTAAAAAACGCAAATGATTTTCCACAAATTTTGCCTCGTGCACCATTGTGGCACAATGCTCTTAACACTGCTGCCAGCATCCCTCATCACACCAACATTGCGAGACGCCTGGTATCTGCCAAGGCACTGCTCCTGCTGCTCAGCAGCAGTTGCCTTGCGTGCTGCATCGTGCCATGTCACCTTTCAACATGACACATTGTTAGAACACCACACAAGGAGCTTGAGTGCAATGATAAAACTTACTATCCTGTTCTATGCACCCCCTTTGGGTGAAACTGCAAATATTTCATGTGTTTTCAAATAAACTTGATGTTTTAAACTTTATGTGAGGAAAGATGCAGCATTTGCAACTTGACCATATTCTCTTCGCCAGAACATCCTACAAGCAAGAAAATATAGTTATGACAATGCAGTACCTGCCAATATCTGTCAACAGTAAACCTGTGAACTATTATAATGTTAGCAGAAAGACTTCTTAATGTACTTTCAATCAATGAATGTGTTGAAACTACTGCCATCAATAGCAGTCTGGCTTTTTAGCATACAATCAAGAGCCTGATGTGCCACACTGAATTTACTGCTGCAATACACACTAGATGTGGAAATCTTGAGCTGTTGATAGCAGCTTTTATCTGGCAAACCTCTCCAGAAAGTTTTCTTTCTTCTTTCTTTTCTCTCCTCACTTTCTGAGAAATAAAGCGAATTTAATTCAAACATGCTTCAGGCAGCAGAGGGAATTGCACATTGAAGTGTAATGATTGCACAAATAAGCAGAGCTCTCCGAACCCTAAATACTGCTCTAGCCTAAATAAATGGAGTCAGGCTGGCTTCACAAACACAGGCAATCAGTGTCCTCTGGTAGGGTGCACGTCACAGCTGCTCGCAATGTCCATCTTACAGCTCCTAACAATGTCGGCTCTCATCAGATGACGGCACAAATGCATGCTGCTGAGTACTGCAGAGGAGATAAAGAACACCCTACCACTTCCCCATCGCCAGTCACTACGCAGCTGACCTTTTCCACTGAACGCACACTTGAGAGCAGCACGATACCACTGCGCAAGCACTCAGTCACATGGCTTTCTTCATATTTCGCGGGCTTTATTTGCAACCCAGAAAAAAGGACTACGTGAGACGTATCACACAGAAAACTCGATCAGTGGTTTCTGATGGTGCTCTAGAAATCTGCGTGTCATACTTGGGATCCTCAGCCAATAATTAAAAGTTGGGTAATTACACTTAATTAATTAACGAGTGTCTCATTTTCTCTTTATTAAAGACTTGCTCCGTTACTATAGCCCAGTGCAAATAGTATGCATTTGGTTCAAATCACTTCCGCAGCGCCTTTCATTCTTAAAATTTTGGCTCAAATTACATGGCACACCATGTATACTGGTAATACAGTCTACGCTCGTTACAATGGACCCGCATACAACAGACTTTCGGATATAATGGACCATATTTCAGCCTTAGTTTGTTCTACCTGTTTTATTAATGCAACGAAGTTCACTTTTAACAGACCATGCTACAAATGACTATCGGCTACAGCAAACGAAATTAGAGGCAAATTTTTTTAATCGGACGCAGAAAACGCACTTTTGCGGTGTCGACACAGGCTGACAACTGACTTGCGAGGGTCAGCCCACGATCGCGGTTGAATATCGCGCACACGAAGGAGGAAGGAGGGGTGGAAACGCGCCGTCACATTGGGGGGGGGGGGAGGATAGTGGCGCGAGAGGAGGATTCTACTCCCGCGTCTGCTGCTTACGGCGCGGCCGCCATATCTTGAAAACGATCTGCAATGTGGACAAAGTGCTCGCCCGCACGGGCGCCGCATCTTGAAAGCGATCAGCGATGTGGACAAAGTGCACGCCAGTGCGGGTGCCGTATTTTAAAAGCGATCAGCGATGTGGACAAAGTGCGCGCATGCGCAGGCACCGTGTCTTGAAAGCAATCAGCGATGTGGACAAAGTGTGTGCCTTCGCAGGTGCTGTATCTTGATAGCGATCTGCGATATGGACAAAGTGCTCGCCCGCGCGGGCGCCGTATCTTGAAAGCAATCAGTGACGTGGACAAAGTGCGCACCAGCGCGGGCGCCGTATTTTGAAAGCGATCTGCGATGTGGACAAAGTGTGTGCCTGCGCAGGCGCCGTATTCTGAAATCGATCTGCGGTATGGGCAAAGTGCACACCAGCGCGGCCGCCATATCTTGAAAGTGATCAGCGATGTGGACAAAGTGCGCGCTTGCGCGGGTGCCGTATCTTGAAAGCGATCTGCGATGTGAACAAACTGTGCGTCCACGCGGGCCTCATCTTCAAAGCGATCTGCAATGTGCACAAACTGAGCCCAGTGCTGCTAGCTTCGTACGGGCTGTGCTTTCGACGTTTAGTTCGCGTTGAAGCGAGACACACCACGAGGCTAAATTTACTCGCTGCTGCTGCTGCGCTTATCTTGCTTAATTTGCTATCGCGATCGATGCTTCACCTTTCGAGTGAAACTGCGACTTTCTTTTTTTGTTTTTTACTTTGGATGTTCCTCACTCACTCTTTCCAATAAGGGTGTTAGAAATCACGACGAAAATTTCGGAAGTAAGGCGCTTCGGATATTATGGACTTCGGATAAAACGGGATGTTTTTTGTAGGATTATCACGGTCCGTTGTAACCAGAGTCGACTGTATACGCACACATGTTCCTTTCAGGAATTCTCTTTTTGGCCATGCAGGGGCAATTAAGTGAGACAGTCTTATATTTTAGCAGCGCATAATCAACAGCAAAAGACCTGCTACTAGGACAATCATCATAAAGATTGCGATGTCTACACTCGCAGACCTTTTTTGCTATAAAATAAAGGCTACAGAACCAATGCGCACTTCTTTCACTGCTGCTGGAAGTAGTCCCGCAGTTTTTTTACATTTTCTTATGTGGGAAATAAAAAACTATCTTTTTTTTTTGTTTTTTACAGAATCTAATTGAAACGATATGTAACATTCAGCAGTCAGCTACTGATGTTTTATCGTACTTTCAGTTTGCTCTTTCGAGTTTTCACATACCTGAGAACGTCACATGTTTTACGCATTCCTCAAGGGCAAAATGGCATCCGCACTTGCACCAACTTCAGCAACAAAAGACTCTCGAAGCACACAACACAAGTGTTTGCCACGTCTACGTGGAAACCAAGCAAATCTATCTGGAAATCGCAGCTGTCTGTATGTACTGGGTCCAAAATATTTTGCTGCGCGTGTTCGAAAAAAGGTTTTGCGCTCACTGCTGCACTGTTCTTGCTCAAATTTTGCAGAACGGTCTCATTTTGGCGTCGCCTTCGTTTAGTATAACACTTGGCACAGTTAATTGCCTGGTTTTCAAGAAACAGCAGCGTTTCAAGGGAGGCCTGCCGCGTGTTGCCCGCTCCTGGAATAGGTGACTGCCCTCCCTGAAATGCTGCTTTTTGCAGCTGACGGCAGGCAGAGACACAAGTTTATTGTTGCGCTGTCGTGGCGGCAGCATGCATACCAATAAGCACAAGTAAATTTGCCCTCTTCTCTTGAAAACGAGGCAATTAAGTGTGCCAAGGATTATAATAAACAAAGTCGACGCCAAAATGTGATCATTCTGCAAAATTTGAGCAAGAACAGTGCAGCAGTGAGCACAATATCTTTTTTTGGACACGCACAGCGAAATATTCAGGACCCTGTACGAACAAGTGAGCAAGCTGACTGCTGCATCAGCTTCTGGTCATGAAACTTCTCCACAACTTTTATATAGAGACTGAAGCTGGCACCAGAGGTGCTGGTGTAAGTAGAAGGTTAGGGGGCCTCGATGTTGTCTTTGACCTCCACTCCATAAAGGGTGGAGACAACTGCGGCATCTACTACGGCATTGAGCACGCAAATGGCGGACACCATAGAGATGCATAGCTGGCACTCGTGTGTATCTGCCATTCGCGTGCTCGACACTGTAGTAGACACCGCCGTTGTCTCCACCCTGTACAGAATGACAGCTGAGAAGGACATCAAGGCACTCTATAGAAGGTGAGCAATCCACCGCGCCCATAGGCGTATCTACCAGGGGGGCAAGGAGTGCACTTGCCCCCCCCCCTGCCCCACTGTCCAAAGTGTGTGTGTGTGGGGGGGGGGGCAAAGTATGTCATTTGCCCCCCACTTTTCAAAGCTGGAACTTTCGGCCGCATGCTGAAAGTCCAACAAAAGCACAGCTGAAGCTAAATTTTCTTTCTTAATAGAGTGACCACATAATTAATGCCTTTCTTTACTACGCATCCCCTATCTGAACAGCGAGGAATGTCTTTTATGCTTTCTCGGAACGCCCTGTAGCAGACGACGCGCAGGATTCGCCGTACTCTTGCATTTGAGAATACGCCTGGCACTGGGCAGTTCCCGCCGTAAGAAATGTCCGCTTGTGCAACTTGAATCATGCCCAGTTTATTGGGACTGCTATATCCATATTCGAATCAACTTGCTACATTTCAATCAATTCATTTCTGCACTTTATACATTAGAAATGCAAGGAACAGGTACACAAAGCTTTGTCAATCAACAAGCTTGACAGGATCCTTATACCCTTAACCTCCAGGCGAGGGGAGGTCCAGATAAAGTATTATAATAGAGTTTTAGAATAGGGGCCCCAATAGTTTGGAGCCCCCAAAGAGCTTTGCGGGTGTCAGCGTTGGGGCACGCAGGAGGGAAGAGCTTTAGAATAGGGTTTTGTGTTTGCGGATAGCGTCTTGCGCTGACAGCGCCACTACGGTGTCGAAGAAAAGCTATTAGAAATACTAATTAAATAAAATATACCATTTTACGATAGGAATAGTAATTTTGACTTGCGTGTATTTGTGTTTAATTACCAGTTAGAGGTTATTCTGTAAGCAGCAAACAATTAGTTGCCCTTAGTTTTGAGCAAACCAACTTTACGTGCCTTCACCAGCCAAACTTAGCCGTGTTAGGCCTACGAGCCATAAAATCCACAATCGAATTCGAAATCAGCGGCCTCTAATGAATCAATCTTCATAACACACGCTAGTTGAGAGAAAGCGATAACCGCATGTAGTCACTTCTCCTAGCTTGCGAACTTCACACGTTACCACGAATCGAACCCAGTTTGGTGCTAGGTTAGAGCCGTCGCTTCAATGGGTGCCGCCATGTTTGCCGACGCAAAGCTTTTGGGGCCGCTATTTGGGCTCCCACTAAATCGGTGAAATAGCGTTCCCAACGCAAAACCCAAACGCAGTTTGCGTCTCGCGCATGCGCAGTGGCTTCAACGCAATTTTTTGGGGGCCCCAAGACGTTTGGGGCCCCTATTCTAAAACTCTCTAATCAGCCACGCCCAACGATTGGTGTTCCTTCTGGTATATCGTTGGATTATCAAATGCTGGAACTCTTTATCTCTGTCCAGAGATAGGCTACATAGAGTTGCTCAGTATCTACTCAATATATTATCAGCATCAAAAATCTGATCAAACCACTTACAGGTCTAACTGTCGAATTTCTTTGTGTAATCACGACTTATCGTAGATATGCTCGTGAAAATGACCTCGGTCGAACGTGCATAGCCATTTCAATACCAATAAAACACTTACTTGATTTTTTTTCTAAAGGCATGTATCACTTCTGACTTTGACAATTTCATTTTCAGGCCGTTTCTAAATAAGAGCTACACTATTGCGTTTCTTGGCAGTAGGAAAAATAGCATAATTTCGTATTTTGAAAAAATGAAGGTCACTTTTTGGTGACGTGTACTAGAAACTTGCACTATAGATTGCTTATGTGCTCTGACAACAGTTACTGAATAGTCACTTTCTCCCAAAATTTATGCATTATACACGCCATTTAGTTTGTTTTCCCCCAGTATCTTTGGTAAAATATGTGGGGCATGGTGTATATATTTATTCGAAGTACGAAGCAATGTTCCGAGCCACCAGTGAGATATGCTTATTCTGTGTAGGTTCATTACAGCCTTTGTAGAAAGTTACATATTGAAGTGTTCCAGAGTGTCATACTGGTGCTAATCGAAATGTTTCCCAGACTCCTAAAACAACAGCATGAGAGACGGTTGAAATCCTGTGACAATAGAGATACTTTCAAGCGATGCATTGGCATCGATGCATTCCGAACAGCGTTCCTGGAACAATGCCGGGTACACTGTCTTAGCACTATTGGCACAGTGACAGGAACACTGTCACCTGTAGATGCCAAATGTGTACAGCACTAGTCACCTGATAGTTGCGAAAGTGACAGTAACTCCGCTAGTAGTCATCCAATAATGCCACCCCTAACTAGCCGCCAGCAGCCACAAAAATTATCTTCCAAGCACTTCATTATAGCATGATTACCATTCACATTAACCAATCTTACAGTACACGTCTAACCAGAAGCACCTTTAGATGCAAGTTACAGGTTTCAAAAGTCAATTTTTGTTAGTGGCTGCATCTTCAGGTGATAACTTCGTTCATGTATTTTCAGACACAGTGCAACACGGAGCTAAGAATTCACAAAGTATTGATGCCTGAATGTCACCTTTATGAAACCGAAATATTGTGAACTGTGCTAGGCAGAGCTACAAAGCAAGCTGATGCAGAATTACAGAAGCTGAAAAAAATTTGTCCAAACCCAGGGATCTAGCCCAAGTCCAATGGCTTTCCAGGGCTCTTGCTTCACCACCCGAGATAAACAGAAGGCTAGTAGATGGCAGTGCAATGCCAAACCATCTGACAAATCAAAGTTCACTAACATTAGATAAGCAAATATATTATGCAGAAATTCACAGGAAGTTTCATGAAAAGAAAAATTGTCATTCACTGATATGCAGCACAAAGCTATGGATATAGTGAAGGGTTCTGGATTAATTTTAACTACTTGGAGCTCTTTACAAGCAAGCGCTGAAATCCAAGAATCCAAGCGTTTTTTCACCCTTAATTAAATGTGGTCACCATAGCCAAGACTTTGTGCTCAACAGTAACTGCAGCAGGTTGCAGAATAGATTCGCTTATTCATTGTCACCAGTGTGTGCCATGAGGCACAGTGCAATCCATGTAGAAAGGTGCTGGGCTGGTTGAAACATATTGTAAACACATGAGTTGGTAGAGCAGAGAACACACCGTGATTCATGCGAGTAAAGGACTTGCCATTCTTGTTCTCAAAAAATGTGTCTGCAGAACACCCAGAAACATGCCAGGAAGGCCTGTGTTGCCTATGTCCAGTTCCGATACTTGAGAGTGCTAGATGTTTGAACTGCATTTCTGTCAAGGAAAGTCTTGCAAGATCCTGCAAACTGGACTTGGAAAGCCAGGAGAGAACCTATGAAACAAAAATATATACATTTATATATATTTCACGCACAAGCCACAAGCTTGAATAAATTTACCAACTTTACTCGTTCTGTGACAAAAAAGTTATTTACATGCCCTTATAACAAAAAGGGTGGTAATTTTCTATAATAATTATGATGTGTTAAGTTCAATGAATATACACAGCCTAATGTGCCATTTATATGGAAACAACACATATTCTGAACAAATTGATTAATTAGTGGTACAAGATACCATGCAAACGCCCCCAATTTTGCAAGCATCCTACGTTTGTTTTTGACAAATTTTTCACTTCTGAAACTACCAACCAAGCAAATGTATTTTGAGCTCTCGATTTCAAAGAGCCGGGCATAAATCACGCTGCCAGAGCACTCTAGAACACTCGAAAGTGTCCAGCCAAATGTACCGTGAAGTTTCGTACATAGTGTACTGAGAGTACTGTTACCTATGGTGGCCAAGTTGGCCTTTAGAAACGCGATAAACAGCAATGATCAGGTTAGTGTGCATATCTATAAAAACAAGTGACACCAGCAATACCACATACAGTACCACCACACCACAAACATTGCGGCCTACCAGCTCTCACTACCGCAGTAGGGCCGAGAATAATGTGTTGTTATAGGTCTCCTCGATTTGGCTGCACTTTTTGCACTAGTTCAGAAAAGTGTCGTGCCAGTGCAGCGCCAGTTCTTCAAGTGTAAGCATAGCGCGACACTAGCGCTCTCAGTGCAGCGGTCAAATCGAGGACAAAAGTGCAAGAACGTACAGGCTTTCGTCTGCTGCGACTGGGCAGCTGTGGCTTTTCTTTTGTTGGTGTGTGCCGCTAGCTTAAACGTGTGCGCAATGGCCTTTTTGGTCCTGTGGAAAGAATTTATGTATTAGTACCTAGAAATTAGTTCAACTTCGGCATCATTATTCAGAAAGCATGACCGAGCGCGGTTTCCACACATTTCTGAATCATATATGGCACAACGTTTCAAACGACTGACCGATGTGGTTTTTAACGTCGAGGTAGCGGTAAGCTCGTGAAAATTAATACAAACGACTGTGACCTGAGGGAAAATCCCGGCCTTCGGTGCACTTAGCAGCAGCTGAACCCGGAAAGCGCCCTTAACAAGATGCTGCGTACACATCCTGAAGAAAACTGGCGTCCGTGCTGCGTTACTAATAACAGGCGCCGTCGATGCCTTCTACCAACACCCGCATGGCCACGGAGGCGCATGTGTCGTCTGCTATCAAAAGCCTTGCACTACGTGCACGAGAAAAGAACTTGCGGAGAATCTAGTGCCGAAGTGTACATGAACTCGTGCAGCACGACGTCAAATCGAGTGCCGAAGTGCAGGTGGCGCTAGCTGCACTGGCAAATCGAGTGCTAGAGTGTTGCACTCCCTGAACTAGTGCAGAAAGTGCAGCCAAATCGAGACCTTATAACTACAAATACTCATTCTGAGCACAAGAGACAAGGTGCAAAACACAACTGCATACTGCATGTTAGCACTAAGTACTGTGTGGTGTGTACTTAGTACGCACCATACACCAGTCAGGAAAATGATAGTATACCATAAAGAGGCAAAAGAAACTGAGGAAATCTTGCAGAAAGATGAAGCTGTCATACGTCCTGGAACAGCAAGGAGCTACAATGGATAGAGAAGTTTTGCCGTTGAAATCCTGGTTTAGAGATTGAATCTGGCACTACCGCCTCACTGAGGAGCAATTTCCCTACCATCTGAGTTAACCAGGTGGCTACGAGACTGCATGACTGCTCTGGAAAGCTGCCGGTTCCAGTATGGGTTTTTCAGCAGCTCCATGCTGCTCGTGGCTTTTCGTGGAAGTACCTTACTTGACAGAAATGCCAGTGCATGTCAGAGACAATAGACAATAACATTTCCCTAGATCAACTGAGCATTACATTAAAGGGCCTCTCACTAGGGCTGTCAGAAATTTTGGTTATACACTAAAAATTATAAGGGCCACCTAGTGTGTGTTCTACTGCAAGCATCTCCAATGCAAAGCATTCTTGGTGAATGTAGACACGTTTTTTCCTGACATTTTTGCAGGCCAGTATTAAAGGCAGTGCAGTCTATCGCAGCATCCTAAACCGTGACCTAGGACTGAATTTGAAGTGCGCAGCTGTTAACAAATGCCCAGATAGGGCCCAATGCGACTTTCAGACCTGGTAGGGCACCTATAAAATCACTTATTGTTTGACACAGCCCCTCTCAGACTCTAGGCATAGCGTGCCTGGGTTCTTCCCCAAGTGTGCGTTATCATCTATAATGATGCACGTTGGGCACACTAACTGGTAGATCCACCAGTGATGTCACCAGCTAAGACAAGGTCAAAACAACAATCAGTCAACCAATGGACATTCAGTAAATATATCAAGTGATGTGCATACATATAATTTCACACAGTCTAAGAACACCAAGCTGTAAAACTGCACATACACCAACGTCTCTAACAATGCAATGTCAAATAAACATTTCATCTTCACCACATGAGGTGTAAGTTTTGCTTCAGAAAACTACCACGGTTTGCAAGTGTCCTTTTACTACCAAACAACAATGCTTTGCCTTACATAGCACTCAGCTGTAATTATGGCTTCCAAATTCTTATAATGGCCAAGACAGGAGCAAATGAAGTGTCATAAAGCAACGGTGCATAGAGAACTTGCCCAAACAGAGGCTCTGTCAAGCTGCCTCAGCAAGCGTGCAACATGCTGCGTCCTGCTCCATCAGAAGTAAGGAATCACATACTCCACATGCTCATCAGGGCAGCAGTTGCAAAAGCATTTGCTCCATAATACAAAGAAGGGGTAAGGCGTGCAGACACAGACACAACAGGAGAGAAGTGGACAACATGAACGCCGACTATCAGCTGAAGGAAGCACCGAGGCTAAAAAAAGAACGAAGACACAAAACTCATCTGCGCATGCTCTTGAAAGGTAGCACCACGTGTCAATCGGGTGCACTTGCCGGTCTTTGTGAGAGGTAACTGTTAAGGAATTTGATCTCTTCCTTATGTAAAGTAATCGAAGGCTGACTCACACATGATTCCGGCATTATTAATATGCCATGCCTCAAGCATAAGTCGCGTATCTTCCTTCCTATGCCTGTACAATATTGCGCATTCATCTAACTTAGGTGTGCAGTTACAATCTTGGCAATGCAAGGAAAGATTCTTCTTTTCAGATTCCCTTCTTTACATTATGAATCCTTACCAACTAGCTCAGCTTTCTGTTGTTCTAAGCTTCACTTGCTCCCCTGATGAAGAACAGTTCCCTTGTCAAAACGTTGGCTTCAGCAACATTCCTTGTTATACCACAGGAAGCACCATGCATGTGATGTCATCTTGCTTGCAGCTCATGTGATCTCCTCAAGAGCATTAAGTACAAACGCCATGCAAGCGATCTTGCACGCAACAGCGACAAGAGACGCAATGGAGATGGCTGTCGCGTTCGCTCGTCATCTACAAGTTGTACGCCATGCGAGCGATGACTTCAAGCGACGTCTCCCCAGTGTTGCCAATATGAGGGCAGCAATATAGGTGCCAAAGCTAGCATGACGCGTGCTTTATTAACTTAAGTTGATGTGTTTTACTGTAAAAAGCAGCATAAAATATTTCTGAGTCTTGCAGTAGGTTTTTATCCTTGCACGTTTAAAAATTCAATCGTTTGCTCGTTCCGTGTGACAATCGGAAGTACTTGAGTTATGTACATCCAGTTCCGGCTTCACACTATTGGCTAGCCGCTCATAGCACTTCCGGGCAACGACCGACGCATTCTAGATCTGCAGAACCAAGCGATCTGTTCACGCGACTGTCGCTCAAAGCCGTCGCTCATCGCTATCGCACACAAAATCGCGCTCACGGGGTTTAGCCTTTAAGGTTGTTTGAGTTTTCAGCAGTTTTCACGGCGTATACCGCACAGTACTCTGCAGACACGATTGTCACCACAGGATCTCTACAATGCGACAGTCTGCAATGCCCATACCTAGTGAGGATTCCTCACGTGCAAGCACAATCATATTTTTACCCAGCAAAAGAGAGAATTAAAAAATTTAAATTATGGGATTTTACGCGCCAAAACCACTTTCTGATTATGAGGCACGCCATAGTGGGGGACTCCAGAAATTTAGACCACCTGGGGATCTTTAACTTGCACCTAAATCTAAGTACACGGGTGTTTTCACATTTCACTCCCATCGAAATGCGACCCCCGGGGCTGGGATTCGATCCCGTGACCTCGTGCTTAGCAGTCCAACACCATAGCTGAATTAACACGCCAACCTGGGCGAGTAGGTGATTGAACATGTTCCTATGGGTGGGCAGCGCAACCCACCATAGCCACTAAGCAACCATGGCGGGTGAAAGAGTGAAATGGTCTCCGTGGCTGGCTTAAGTGCGAAAATAAATGCTTATATAAGCATCAAGCCTGTGAAGTAGCTACATGTCAACAATATAACATTAAAGACAGGCTTTCTGATCACCACCACACTTTCCTAGAATGCAAGGTGCTGGTAAGCAAGAGCAGCACATTATGGTTCACACTACTCAATCCATTACTCACACTGCAAAAGCTTTCAGAGCACAAGACGTCACTCTGAGGGTCTTGCTTCCCATGCCGCTGGCAATTTTTGGCACTGCGGTTGGTACGACCCGTGTTTTTTTTTGCAACCAACGATGCAACATGGCTCAGCGGGAACAGGACCTAAAGAAACAAGGAGCGAACTTAGGGAGCTGCATTTCAATTTCAGTTTGGCTAAACTGGTTATGAATGAGTTGTTCCTACCACTGAAGCAATCTTGGCAAAGCCTCCAAACAGGACATAAGCAGACGACGTGAGCACTTGGTGGTTAGCAGCTATGACATGTCCCAGCAAATTACTTCAAAGATTTTTCAGTCTACATGCAGCTGCAGGCACCACCTAATCTTAGAGGTCATGACATTAGAAATGCGCATTCTAGGTCATGCGTCACTTCCACCGAGTGTTAAGAGCAGCATTTTTTTTTTAGTTTCTGCATCAAAAACAGCAAGCTTTTTGTGATGCTTTCACTCGTATTTCAAATGTAAAATTTTGCATGGAGACTTCTCTATATCTACACTATCTTTAACTATGATTTTTACATACCTTAAAATTTGTGGCAGTTAGCCTTTAAATTTGGCGATTGTGTTGGACTATTATATGCACAAAGCAATTAGTTAACAATTTGTGGAAACAGTGTGCCAGAAAAAGATGTCCGACTCATTTAGTCTCCCGAAACTGATCTGCCGGCCATGTCATGCTTGTGAGCATGCCACGAATGCAGCTTTATTTTCATCACTTTCTTACGCTAGTTAATCTCGACACCACATTGATCTGCCTGAAGATAGTGCTGCAGGGTCCCCTTTTTAAACAGAACTACAAAATAGACACGGTAATGATGCGATGCCAAGCTGATGGTACAAGGTGTGCTGATGATTATATTGTTACGTGTAGCTGACGTACGAGTCTACAATATATTTACACGTAGATAAGCGGTGGCAATGATGGCGACGCTATATCAAGCGGTGGCCACACTGTGGCGGCTGTTCCGTAGCATCACCCCCGGCAGTAGAAGCGCCGTCCCGGTGCTTAATCTACACATCCGCGGCGAAAGGTGTGTGATATGGCTTGAGTCTCGCCACGTGAACGATGTCACTTGCAGCCGACGATGACGCTGAGAGGCTGGCGGGGATGACTTCATACGTGACATCGGTCACTTGTCGCACAACACGGTATGGGCCAGTGTAGCGGGACAGCAGCTTTTCGGAAAGGCCCACACGTCGAATGGGGGACCAGAGAAGCACCAGAGAACCCGGAGTAAATTGTACGTCGCGATGGTGGCAATCATAGAGGCGTCTCTGATGCTCCTGCGAGGCCTCGAGACGGGTGCGGGCGAGCTGGCGCGCGTGGTCGGCGTGTGCGATCGCGTCGCGGGCGTATTCAGTGGTTGAACGTGTGGCCGAGGGCAACAATGTGTCCAAGGGCAACGCGGGTTCTCGGCCATATAGGAGATAGAATGGTGAATAGCCGGCGGTGTCGTGACGCGATGAATTATACGCGAACGTCACATATGGTAAGTGAAGATCCCAGTCGTGGTGGTCGGTCGCGACGTACTTGGATAGCATGTCGGTGATGGTCCGGTTGAGGCGCTCCGTGAGGCCGTTGGTCTGTGGGTGGTAGGACGTGCTGAACTTGTGCTTAGTCGAGCAGGAGCGGAGGATGTCCTCGACGACTGCCGACAGAAAGCTGCGGCCACGGTCAGTGAGTAATTGGCGCGGGGCACCGTGCACTAAAATGATGTCA
Source organism: Dermacentor variabilis (assembly GCF_050947875.1). Taxonomy (NCBI): domain Eukaryota; kingdom Metazoa; phylum Arthropoda; class Arachnida; order Ixodida; family Ixodidae; genus Dermacentor; species Dermacentor variabilis. Next base: position 4,964,802 of record NC_134572.1, on the reverse strand, counting down.
TAGAGCAGAAAGTCAGCAACGTCAGTAGCACAACTTGTCGGGAGGGCTCTGGTGATTGCGTACCGCGTAGCATAATCAGTAGCGACGGCGACCCATTTATTTCCGGAGCCCGAGAGAGGGAACGGTCCAAGAAGGTCTAGACCAACACGGAAAAAGGGTTCCGGTGGGATGCCGATCGGCTGAAGACATCCAGCTGGAGGTGTGGAGGGCTTCTTCCGGCGCTGACAGGGCTCACAAGCGGCAACGTAGCGCCGCACGGAGCGAGCGAGACCCGGCCAAAAGAAGCGACGGCGTACACGGTCGTATGTGCGCGAGACGCCCAAGTGTCCAGCCACGGGAGCGTCGTGAAGTTGTTGGAGGACAGTCGACCGCAAGTGGGATGGAATTACGAGCAGAAGGTCACGGCCGTGTGGATCGAGATTGCGGCGGTATAGTGTCCCTTCCTTAAGGAGAAACATCCGGAGAGAGGCGTCGCCAGGCGTTGACTCCAGATGGTCGATGAGGGCTCGTAAGGAAGGATCGCGGCGTTGCTCATTGCCAATTTCGAGCAACTTGGACACAGAGAAAACGCAAGTGATGGTGTCCGCATCAGCCGGGTCGTCGACGGGGTAGCGGGACAAACAATCGGCATCCTGGTGCAAGCGTCCCGTCTTGTATACCACGGAGAAGGTATATTCTTGCAGGCGTAACGCCCAGCGAGCGAGTCGTCCCGAGGGGTCCTTGAGCGAGGATAGCCAGCAGAGCGCGTGGTGATCAGTGATGACACAGAAGGGGCGTCCATACAAGTATGGGCGAAACTTGGCAACAGCCCACACAAGAGCGAGGCACTCGCGCTCTGTGATTGAATAATTGCGCTCGGCGGGTGATAGAAGTCGGCTGGCATAGGCTATAACGCGATCATGTCCACGCTGGTGTTGTGCTAATACTGCTCCTATGCCGTGACCACTGGCATCAGTGCGAACTTCCGTTGAAGCAGACGGGTCAAAATGGGCCAGAATTGGAGGCGTGGTAAGGAGAGTAGTGAGCTGCGAAAAAGATGCGGCATGGTCAGGTCCCCAAGAAAATAGGGCGTCTTTCTTCAAGAGGTCGGTAAGGGGACGGGCGATGGTCGCAAAATCCTTCACAAAGCGTCGGAAATATGAGCACAGCCCTACGAAACTACGAACGTCCTTGGTAGACTTCGGAACAGGAAAGTTCGTAACGGCGCGAATCTTGTCCGGGTCAGGTCGCACGCCTCTGGCGTCCACGAGGTGTCCAAGGACGGTGATTTGGCGGCGAGCGAAGTGACATTTTGACGAGTTCAACTGGAGACCGGCGTGGCGGAACACGTCAAGAATCGCTGAAAGGCGGTCTAGATGCGTGTAAAATGTGGGTGAGTAAACGATGACGTCGTCCAAATAGCACAAACAGGTGGACCACTTGAACCCCTGAAGCAAAGAGTCCATCATTCGTTCGAAGGTGGCGGGCGCGTTACAGAGACCGAAAGGCATCACCTTGAACTGATAAAGGCCGTCAGGGGTAACAAATGCAGTCTTCTCTCTGTCCATGTCGTCGACGGATATCTGCCAGTATCCGGACCGTAAGTCAATAGAAGAAAAATAAGTGGCACCGTACAGGCAGTCTAGAGCGTCATCAATACGTGGCGAAGGGTACACGTCCTTTTTTGTGATTTTGTTCAGGTGGCGATAATCTACACAAAAACGCCACGTTCCATCCTTCTTTTTGACAAGTACGACGGGAGAAGCCCAGGGACTACAAGAAGGCTCGATAATGTCCTTGGCAAGCATCTTTTTGACTTCCTGTTGGATAACAGCTCGTTCTGACGCAGAAACGCGATATGGACGACGGTGAATAGGGTTCGCATCGCCAGTGTTTATGCGATGGGTCACGACGGACGTTTGACCTAAGGGTCGATTGTCAAAGTCAAAAATGTCACGATAGCCTTCAAGAACGCGGCAAAGGGCTGCAGCTTGAGCAGGTGTAAGGTCAGAGGAGACCATCTTCTTCATGTCGACGTCAGTACTGTGCGATGACGTCACGGTATGGGCTGAGCTGTAACGATCTTCCACTGTGAATGGCTCGACCTCATCATCCTGCAAAGCGCGAATTATAGCCAAGGAGAGCCCCTGAGGCAGAACTTGCGCGGTTAGCGCGAAATTGACGAGTGGAAGGCAGGTGCGGTTACCAGTAATTTTCAGCACAGTGTGCGGCACGATAACACCATGTGTAAGCATAACGGCCGGAATTGGTGCGGCCACGTAATGGCCGTCAGGTACAGCTGGTGAGGACAACAAGTCTACGTGTGTCATAGAGTGAGGTGGTAGGCGAATAAAATCTATGCAGCTCAGATGGCTGGGAGGCGGGTCCACAGGGTCGGCAAGAAGAGGCAAGTCAAGGCGAAGTGAGCCGGCCGAACAGTCAATGAGGGCAGAATGATGGGCAAGAAAATCCAGACCGAGAATGAGTTCGTGAGGGCAATGCTCGATGACGGTGAAGAGAACGACGATGTGTCTCTCAGCAATGGTGAGTCGGGCAGAGCACATGCCAACAATAGCGACAGTCCCTCCATCGGCGACTTGTACGAATCGGTTCGGGGCAGGCGTCAGAACTTTCTTGAGCCGACGGCGAAGAGCAGCACTCATAATGGACACATGCGCCCCGGTGTCAATCAACGCGCACACAGGAACATTGTCGACGAGAACGTCCAAAAGATTCTTGTTCGTCGGTAAGGTGAAGCGAGGATTTTGAGCCAATATCGTCTTTGCAGCTTCACCTCCAGAAGCTGCGCTGTCTAGTTTTCCGGTCGGGGGTGCGGCAAGTAGGTCGGAGAAGGAGCACGGCGAGACGGGGGCGAGCGAGATTGACGACGGGAGGGAGAAGGCGAGCGGGAGTAGCGGGGTCGTGTCAAAGGCGTCGCAGGGTCAGATGATGGGGTGGGCATAGAAGGGGCGAAGGAAAAGGACGCACTAGAGAGGCGAGGGTGGTAATTAGGAGAATAGCGTGTGGGGGAAGTCCAGCGGCTGCGGCAGTGGCGAGCGACATGTCCAATGCGTCGGCAGTTAAAACAGATCGGCTTGTCGTCCACGGTTCGCCATTCGGAGGGGTTGCGCTGTCCATAAGAGTAAGAAGGGCGCGGTGGGGCCGTGCGTGGAGAGAGAGGTTCCGAGCGTGCGGAACGAATGGAGTGCAGGCCGACGTTGGATAACTCTTGACGGACGATGGCCTGGATCAAGGAGATTGTCACCGGAGAATGATCAGGTGACGGAAATGAAGGGGCCGCCGGTTGTGCCGCTTCGACCTCACGACGAATAATGCGGGTCAAGTCACATCGCGACGGCTGGTGGAAGAGGTCGTCACAGGATGACGTAGCAGCTGTGTTGGGAAGTCGCGTGATGTGCTGGGATAACCGGCGGCTTTTAGCATGCTCAAGACGGCAGCACTCCTTGAGGATCGTATCGATGCTGGTGAGGTTGGTAAACACCAGTAAATTGAAGGCGTCGTCAGCAATCCCTTTGAGGACGTGATTTACCTTATCGTCCTCAGACATGGTCGGGTCAGCCTTGGCACAAAGGGCCAAGACATCGAGAATGTAGGACACGTAGGACTCGGTCGACGTCTGTACACGTGTGGCTAGGGCTTTCTTGGCATTGACTTGACGACCGAAGGGATTGCCAAAAAGGTCGCGGAGCTTCTCTTTGAAGAGATCCCAGCTCGAGATCTCCTCTTCGTGAGTCTGGAACCATGCAAGTGGAGCTCCGTCGAGGTAGAAAACAACGTTCGCGAGCATAATAGTCGAATCCCACCTGTGACTGGTGCTGACACGTTCGTATAAGCGGAGCCAGTCAACATCAGGACTGCCGACTCCGTTGAAAACACCAGGATCCCGAGGTGGGGAAATGGCGACGTAGGTCGGGGCTGCAGCCGTAGACGGTTGCGTAGAGGAAGTGCCGCCAGCAGGAGCCGAAGTTGCACTGTCGCCGTTGCGACCGCTGCGAAGCTCCATGACGGGTACGGGGAACGTCCACCTCCACCAAATTAATGTTACGTGTAGCTGACGTACGAGTCTACAATATATTTACACGTAGATAAGCGGTGGCAATGATGGCGACGCTATATCAAGCGGTGGCCACACTGTGGCGGCTGTTCCATAGCAATATCGGACATAGGATGTATTGTTTGGCAACCTTCTGACAGCTGCAACTGTCAAATAATGTTCTATGCGCAGCACATGTGGCTCCATTCCCTGACATGACACCAGGCAAGGTAAGCAGGTGACATCCACAAGTATGATGGAGCGCCTCTGGGTAGGCCAATTTTCGGCGATGCAGACTGTTGACCTCATCACGACTATCCTGAAGAATGGTAACCGAGCTGGCTGCTCATTGAAGGATGCAAAACAGCCTGCAGCAGGCCGATATCGAAGGCACTTTGGCGGCATCACACACCCAAAAAAGAGACAGAGTTAGGGTGCACAAAGCTGTGAAGGTGGTCTGAGTTAGGAGAGATTGCGGCACAACCATTACGTAGTCTTGGAGGTAGAGATATCGTTGTGGCCAGTGCAGTGTGTCCTTTGAAGAAAATTAACCAGGGAGCTGCAACGGCACACGAAAAACAAGGTTGGCCACCAAGCAGCCCCCAATGTTTCAATAGGCTGCTTCCGGGCTGAGAAGAACTATGGGCGAGTGGTTCACCCAGAGTTCCCTGTTGAAGCATTCTGTAAGGCATTCATCAGAAGCAACTGCTTATCAGCACAGCTAATAGCTGTAAACCATGGTGTAGCAGTGATTTGCAACTATAATACAGGTTAGGGACAGTATTACGCCAGTTGATCTCAATGCCTTTGTGATTTGCCAGAGGAGGGTGCTGAAAATCTCTTGGTAAACTGTGTTACATTTGTGAACTTGAGTGTTTATTCCGTGATTTTACATTATAAATCATAGAAGGGTCATCTTTGGAACTCAGACAAATTGTAACTAAGCTCATTAACGGAAGTGCAGCTTAGGTAATACAGTCGACTGCCATTCATCCAAGCACCTTGAGGCTACAGAAGATTTTTGTTTACAGTTGTCATAGCGAAACATAATGCAAATGGGACAAGCACACAAGGAAAGAACATTGACAGAGTGCTTGTCTGTCCTTTCTTTCTGTCCTTGTCCCGTTGGTGCTCTTTCACTGTGACAGCTTAAAGACTTGCCCCGCTAATGATCCTTCTGTTATCCAAAGTAGAACAAAATGTGGACTGAACTAGCCGTAAGTCTAGATATGCCCAATATATGAGAGTGAATGAGCAGATTCAATTAAGGAGACAAGGGTGAGAGCACTTACTACAGTGAGGATATCACAAGCACAAACATGTGATAAGGTTGGTGGTATCAAATCACAGTCACACTACTCAATGTACACAGCTTTCTGGATGCCAAAACAACATGGCCCTTGGCTAGTTGGTGTGAACAAAACACTAAAAAGATGAGGACAGACAACAGAGCAATCAACCACACTCAACGTGTTCAATTGAAAATATACAATTTTGAGGATCTTCTCAATAATCATCACCCTATCAGCCTTTTCTGGCAGAAAGTGTGAAACAACAAAAAGCTTTGCTTGAATTATGCAGCTCCAAATATATTAAAAACATGGCTTGTATGCTTGTATTATAGTGAAAAGCACAACCTGGCGTGTCCCGGACGGACAAACCTAGGCTTATGTATTTTATCATCTATATCAGGGCTGCACAACTCCAAATCAGTGAGGGCCAAAAGTAGCATCTCTGGGAACCTCACAGGCTGCACTTTTATGCACATCCTTGTGGAAAGGCATTCTGTTAGCTGTAATTGCTGTTGTCCTCAGCAGTGACAAATCAAAAAGGGGACATGGGGCTCAGGCTATAACTGACTCTGCAGTAAACCTCGTCTCCCAGTTCTCTGTATGTTTTGATGAGCCCCTCCACCTAACGCTGACATGGATCAGCACCTGGTCTGAAGCACACCTTGTAATGCATGCCATGCCAGTTCTTGAAGATAGAAGGCAGCTCTTGTACAGAGTTATCAAAAGAAAACTGGGTCTCCCAGACTTAGGGAATTACAAAAAGAGGCAACAATTTCAAGGCATTGTTAGCTATGTTTCCATATTAGATTTGTTTTTATTAAGCTTCCTATAAAACTGAAGCAGGGGTTGGTTACTCGGTACGCCTTCTTGGTCCGGCGAACACTGCAGGTTGATGCAGCTCTAGCTGCACTGTATAGCCGCAATATACCGGCGTCACTAAGGAAGGATCACCAAGAAAGTGGTCACTCTGTTTTTCAACTCTGAATGACATGGAATGCTGTCGGAACTGTGCTGGTAGGTTGTCAACACATTCTAAAGATTTCCCACATGAATTAAATTTATCCTTGAACTGAACAAAAAACATCCAATGTTGACAGTTATTAAAAAAGAAGCAATTCACATCTCAGATTTTAAGTTTCAAGCATGACACAGACATAAAAATGTTGCAGCTTTTGTCATTATAATGGAAGAGAAGATGTGTTCATCATAGCCATATGTTTAGGACAGGCTGCATATAAAAAATATCAACCTTGGTCACTTTATTATGAGCTCCTTAAGATGTGCCAATGAAGAGCCCCATGTTATATGCATGACTCTGTAGAAAGCCTCAACAAGTGTCATTGCAGCCAATGTTAATAGATCCAAGCAACCTTGACTGAAGCTTACTTGAGTGGTGCTCGCCGAAATGTGAGGAAATTATTGCCAAGATAGAAAAATAGAGCAAACACAGCAAACAAAACTCATCTATTTGCATTCAATACCATTTGCAATCATTCAATCAAAACTTGTTCGGAAAGCGTATGTTAGATTCAATTATGGATGCTGCAGGAGTAATGTGGTCAATGCCTTTGTAACTTGATGAACAAGTTCAGTGGTCGTGTGCCATTCTATCTGCTCCTAACAACAGATCACAAGCTCCAACACCTTTTTTGTTTTAATGTGCCAGTTGCCGCCACCGGTTAATGTCTTCGCTTTCGTGTGACAAAAAAAATACCATTTTTCTCATCATAAAGTTTTTCTCCAATTGCAACACCACCCAACCATAGTTGTCGGAACTCCAAGTTGTGTAGCCCCGATTTAGAAAAAGTGCAGACACCTAGTCAGAACAGCCTACTACGGCGATTACATTGTCAATACTGCAAAATATGTGCCGAAACTGTCATGGTATCAGGCCAGGCAGAATAACAGAAGCATTATGACTAATTCCACATCACATTATTTGCTTCACAGTAGTCCATGGCTCATACTACATATTAACATATTGGCCTTACTCCAAAACACATCAAATGAAATGTGGTAAATAAAATGTACAATTTTGTTGAGAAGACATCAGTTCATATCTGACCAATTCAGAGAATAATTAGTCGTTAGACGTGACTAGAAATCAACGAGTAGCGATACCATATATCATTATCAAAAAATTTGCCACAGAAAAACACACACAAAAAAGAAATAAAAACGAAGGTGCTCAAATCACATAGGCAACGATATGTGTACCGAGCAAGCTGTAAGAGTGAAGTGTACGTCATTTCATCATCTCAAGCGAGGCATTGTCTTAAGAAACTGACCCTCTCGTTTAGTCTTGCAAAAATTCCGTTACATTTCAAACCAATGGTAGTTGTCCCGGAGCATGCACATTGTGTTTAACTACACTGCACTTAGATATTTTTACAGTCTGACAAAACACAGGCAATATATCTACGTTTTAAATAAAACACATAAAAGACTAGCACGCACGTGCACAACGCACGCTGGTGCACTCGGTTTCGACCTGGCAGCATATCACGCAAATAATGATGTTCCCCGTGGGCGCACAGTTCTGGCAACGGGAGCACACATGCAGCCGCGCCTGAAGACGCCGAATAACGTAACACACAGCTTATTCCACAAACGGCAGACCACACGGTTTCAGAGTGTATGTAATACACGAGCTTCCAGTAATCGTGCCCCGATGCTAATCCCGTCCCTACATATGTTTGTGAAGTGTACGCGCGAGTGGCATCTTTTCTTTTTTTTTCCCTTTCAATTGAACCTATTCAGAGAACGAACAGCACTCAAATGAATGCGCTGAGAGCGCCCAACATTGGTTTCAGTGCGACACCATCCGCTAAAGCCACTACTCACCTGACCTTGCAGGCCTACAGCGTGGCACATGGAAAGCATTGCGGGTGCTTGTTACAAGTTTCAGTCAAAGAGGCGCTACGTACGATCCCTTATACAACACACCTTAATAAATAACAGTAGGCTAAGGAAAATTTGGCAAAATCGTGCGGTTTCATCTGGAGGCAACCCGAATACCGGCATTTAATGACTGCAGCGCCATCTTAAGAGCCTGAACGTCTTGCTAGGCTCGCCGTGCGTTATAGAGCAAGTTTACAAATTATTGGCGCTAGTAATTGCTTCATAGGCTAACGAGTATGGTCTCTTTCGCATCATACATATCTTGAGGTACTGCTATCCTTTAATTATAATATGTATAACCAAAGCAGACAAGTATTTTGGACTAATTTGTTTAAAATGGTCTAAGATCTTTCTTTTTGCTGCTGCGTACACCGTGCGCTAAGTTATGGTAATTAATGTCCGTTCCCGTGCCAAATTTTATACTGTTTATACACAGAGAATATGTGGTGCAACTACCACAGATTGGAAATGCCCGAGACGACACAAAAAGATACACACGCCCACGGTGCACACGCCCCTAGTCCAAATAAATGTGTCCGCCAATCAGCCAGGTTTAAAAACACGTCATCGCGTACGGGCCACTGGGTACAGTGTACTAGAATAGGGGCAGTGTGTTCGGGAATTGATTGATTGAAACATTTATTAGAAGGGATGGCCCGTGGCCTAAGGTAGGGTTGAGTGGTTGGGTGAAAGGAAGGATGCCTGCCTCCTTCGCAAAGGAGAGCAAAGCGTTGATTCTTCTGGTGGCATCTGCTTGAGGTGCGACCCAGTCTTCGTACGATGCCACCTTTAGAGGTCGGGTGTGCTTGTCCCTAAGGGTGGCTGTGGCAGGACAGGACCAGATCATATGTTTAAGATCGACGTTGATCGCAGGGCAGCTGGGGCATTCCACTTCTGTTCTTCTCCACTTGCTCAGGACATCCGGTGTAATAGATGCCTTAGCTCTTGCTTTGTGGATGAGGAACTGGGCTGTTCTAGGAAGGCGAGTGGGAATGGGAGGAATGATGCTAGGAATGGAGTCCCGTAGAGAGCCTTCCTCTCGTGTTTCAACCGGGCAATCTGTTGATCTGGTACAACGACGGATGACGGGGAGCTATAGGTATGGTCCAGCAGGGCTCACTTCACGGCTGCGATGGCGGTCTTCTCTAATTTTCTCGCCTGCAGCTTCATGGGCCGCCCTGTTCCCCGCTCCCCTCATGTCGTGACCAGGTGTCCAGTGTACGAAAATGCGTGCATGTCTATTGTCCCGCAGGTGGCGGCAGGCTTGTTTTATGCGGTGCGCTATGGTAGTCGTGTAGGATCGGGAGTTCAGTTGCTTGACGGCCTCTTGACTGTCGGTGTAGATGTGAACCGTGTCTTCGGTGCGCGCCTCGCAGAGTTGAATGGCTTCTTCGATGGCCAGTAGTTCAAGATCGGTGGCTGTCCAGGAAGCATAGCCGCTGTGGCTCACGGCGTGTGCTTGCCCGTTTTCTCTGTAAAAAGCGGTAGCAGCATACATTTTTCCTGAATGTTCATCGTATTGTAACGCAGCATCAGTATATATTTTTGTTCCTTCATGCTTTTGTTCCGCGTCTAGTACACTTTGTTGTCGGTGTGCCCTGCCTTCACCTTTGGTGTTCTTAGGTAGTGGTCTGGATTCCGTATAACCCTTATTTCATCCCATGGTGGAAGGAGGTGGTCCAGCTCTGGCAGGTGCAGGTTGGTGCCATGTAGTGCAGATAGTAGTCGCTGACCATTCCACGTGTTCTTCAGCCTCGTTTCATGGTTATCCTTGTGGGTTTTAACCAATGCTTCCACCGTCGGGAGGCCGGAGTATCTGTGCAGGTCTTCTATTTTTGCGTGTATTGGTAGGCCGGTGATTGCCCTCATAGCCATGTTGTGTAGCTTGTCAAGTTGCTTGTAGTTTGCGGCCGTCAGGTCGTAATGTGGCGCTCCGTACCTTATCTTGGCGATGAGAACAGCTACCGTAAGCCGCCATGCAAACTCTGTTCCTGCCCCTCCGCTGTGGTGGGTTAGCCTCCTAAAAGGTGCACCATCGGTTTCCATTGCTGCTTCAAATGTTGCAGCCATGTACTTGCCGTGCCGTCCTTGTTGATTGGGACGCCTAATATTCTGAGGTATCCCTCTTCCGATTGGCGAATTTGGTGGCCATCGAAGTAAAGGGTTACATCGAAACTTCCATGTTTGTCATGTATCGTGATGTAGTGCGTCTTCTCCGGCGAGGGCCTCATGCCTGTTGGTTTCAGCTCCTGATCAATTATGTCCAGTGCATTTTGTAGCGTTGTTACTTGTTCAGCTGAACTGAGCCTATAGGTCGTCCACAGGGTTATATCATCAGCGTACATTGTAAACCAAAGGTTTTCAACTGCGTTTAACTTCCACGCTTCCACGCGATCGTAGCGCTCGCCGCTGAGGCGCTTCATGTAGATAGCACGAGATGGCGCTGTAGGAACATGGGTTGAAGCCAAGGACGGCCTGTTACAGAAACTCGCAGCCAGGACAGGTGTACTGCGGACTAAAACGTACCGAGCCAGATACCAGGAGATAGATTTGGTTAAAGCCCCTCCATCCACGCGCCACCGCCACTTTCTTAAGTAGCGACAACCTTTGTTGTGCGCCGCCTTTTCCCCTCACACCAAATCCGGTTCCGGTATTTCCGGTTCCGGCATTTCCGGTTTAAAAAATTTCCGGTTCCGGCGTTTCCGCTTCCTGGAGTTGCACTGCGGGAATTTCTGCTTTGACTGCTGTTAGACGATATGGTGAGACGCCCGCGCGTGCTTAGCAGAGCTGTGGCAGTCACCATAAGAAGAATGCAAAGGGGACAAGCTGTGTATTCCGCGGAAGTAGTAGTTCGCGGTCGCTGTTTTCCGAATGCACGAAAAACGACAGTGGTCTCCAAGCGCCCAGGCACTACATTCCACTGTACGTTGTCGCTCGTGCCACAACCCGTCGCAGGTTGACGCGAAGCAGTGAACACGAGCAGATCGCTGGTCACAGTAGGTGGTGGTTCTTGGATGAAATCGCATTCACAGTTTCAACTGCAGCTCGTGCAATTAAAGCCTCTCCAGCGACGCGAAAGTAAACAACGCTAAAATACAAAGCGTCACTTCCACTCAGAACAGGAAGCTGCAGCTACGTAAGTTCCGCTTGACGCCGGAAGCTAAGGGGGGTGAGTGGGAGAGGGGCGTGGAGGAGGAGGGCAGGTTGGCGGTACTTAACCTGGTCGGCGGAAACATGTATGGAGGGGCTTTAGATTTGGTGTGCGAGGCGTGTGGAGAGGAGGAGGAAACGGCTGAACACCTGATACTTGCTTGTAAACAACTTCACCCTGCAGTTGAATCTAACGGGGAACTATTCCAAGCTTTGGGTTTTAAAGACAGTGAAAGTAGAATAGACTTTGAACAGGTAGAAATAACTAAACGGAGACTATCTGATTGGTGGATAATATCAACGCAAAAGTAAAGGAGTAAATACATAGGTATGCATGCATATAGAACCATTAAAGGCTAGGTGGCGCGCGCCGCCGCCGCCGCCCGATTCAAAGGGCTGAGCCTCAATCATCCATCCACCCATCCAATCATCCTGTAAAGCCCCATGGGCTGTACGGAATGTACGGCAATATCGTTTTCTGTTGCAATCAAATAGATGTGCAAATGCTCGGCGGATGTTAAGATGCATCCCCGAAACTCGCTACATATAAGAGATTAATTGTATGTGCACTCCTAGCGCATCTCAACGCCCATTAGACGCATTTATTCACCTGACAGCAAAGGTTTTGCAGACACAGAAGTAATGGCGTAAAGCCGTTAAATTTGTTTTGAGCCACATTGCCACGTAACCAGAAATCATTCGAACGGAAAAGTCGGCTGCAAATAACGCCGTAGTAAAGGACATCGAATTGATTTAAACCAACTCGGATTCCAGGTGCACACATTCAGTTCGTATTCATAAAAAAGCGGCCGCGGCATCCGCTACCCAACGTCAAGCGTTTAGTTCCTCAACCGCTGTTGTAGAAGAGAAAGCAAAACAACATGCACGTACATAGCCCAAAGCCAAAGAGCTTCCCTGCTTGGCATTTACCTTCTTTCGCGATAAACATTTGTCCCTCGTTCTGTTTCGCGAGCCCCCCGCAACTACATAAGTTTATTCGTGATTTTTCTTTATTTACATCGTGAAGTGTTCCTGAACATCAGGCCCATGTGCGAGTATGAGACACACAGACATCCTACATTTCTATGGAAGGAATAAAACAGGTAGGAAAGACGCTAAGTAAAAGGCATCTCTGCAAAACTACACACAGTATGCCAAAACACAGAAAAACAGTGCAAGTACATTCCTACCCAAACAATGGAGACCTACAGTGGAATTAATATGCGCAAATAAATTACTTCACTCATGTTTAATTATATTAACAAAATTAGCTTTTTGAATGCACCAGAAAAGGTTGTGCATTCAGATGAAAAAGACAAAAAAGGGTCAGCATACATATGTTGCACCAGCCTGCTAAGAACAGTATAGCTAACTTTAAAGTGCAATTTCTTTTTTCGTCATGCTTCTATTCACTGATAAACACTTTTTACGGAAAAGTGCAGCCTTGTTAGGACATAAAAACGCACAACTGCTGATGTGAAATCATCAGCATGTAATTTGCAGCATATATGGCATAGCCAAATTTAAAGCTTTCACTAGAATCATGACATCAACTATGCTGTCGCTACAAAGCTCCTCTGTGCGGAAGAAGGTTGTAAATATATTCCCTCAAGTTTCTTTATTGCTTCGAAAAGCAACTTGGACGGATACAGCAATCCTCCCCTGTCACAAATTTCGTGAATTTTGAGACTGCTACTGACACTAGAGTTCTGCAAAAGAAGAGAGTGGCAGTCCTCACATTTCTTGCGAGCAAAAAATTTCTGCGCGACATACCCTGCCATATATAACGGATGAGGCGGTCACCGCTCCTTTCCTCCACATAAGCCCGGTGCTCTGCCGGAGTATTGTTTAGCCTTTGCTCTACCAGCGTAAGATTTCCAGCTACAACTAACTCGTCAATTGTGACGCAACGTCCCCTTCCTTGTCAGAATTATCAGTTGAGTGAAGTAGCGATACCAAATGTTTACTGACCTCCGTGTTCCCTGTTTACATTGCCTTCGCCAAGATATAAAAAGGCAATTCACAACAATCAAAAATTGAGGCGGCGTTGGGTGATCGTTGGATCTGCACGACTACCTCACAAGAAGTTCTCCAACTTTTATTGACTTAGTCTAGATGTCAATAAGTATTTAAAACCCTCTCCTTCCAAGTATTTTAACAGAGCCAAAGTGACGTACAATGTCACACGGAGCCAATCTGCCGTCGACTGGCTCAAGCCGCACAAAGTCCTTTTGCAATGGAAAGCATATTTAGCGCCAGCGAACAAGGACATAAGGGAGACGACACCACAATGCGCTACCTTCAACAACTTGATTTTCAGGAAACACCCACCTATTTAACCCATGCACAGTTAAATAGGCGGGTGTTTCCTGAAAATCAAGTTGAAGTTAGCGCATTGTAGTGTCGTCTCCCTTCTGTCCTAGTTCGCTGGCGCTAAACATGCTTTCCAACTCAGTCTACCAACACGCCCAACAAATGGCAATCCTTTTGCATGTGACTCCCAACGAGACAGAAACTCGAGGAATTCCTTCAGAGCAAGCACGTGGCAAGCACGCTGCAACTGGCCGCAACACACGGAGAATGCGTCCGTACAACCCGTGCGACTGCAGCGCCGCCGCATACATCCGGGACCTGTCTGCGCTCCCGGCTTCAAAGCGGTGTGCGGCGAGCTCCGCCATCTGAACACACTGCCCCTATCTAGTACACTGTACACTGGGATGTGGAATCCATAGTTTGTTACAATAGTAGTGGAATCATCGTGTGAAGTATTAAAGCGTTATATACACGGTTATACATTGCGCGATAACGATCGTACCTGCAAAGTATTACATCTCTACGCGCCGCGGAAAGATCTGAAAATTCAAGCCGAACGCTGTTTTCCCTTGTCCTCGTGGCCGCCGCGCTCCAAGCCGGAGGATGACGTGCACGTGCCATGTACACGTGTTATAGTATGGTGTTCTAGTTCACTATAGACTCTATGCGTCCGCACGCCAAGTTTCATCCTAAGGTCCCTAGACGTACAGTGTACTAGTACACTTTACCTAGACGACATCCTAGACGACAGCGCTCGTTTCTCCCCTGGCGGAACGATTTCACTTCCCACGGGTGTATACGCATGGTATACGTTTCCGCGGCCGCTTCCCTTCAAGGCCGCGCCCGCGCTTCTCGTTTGCGACGGCGTTGTTGCTCATCGGACACTCAGAGCCTGTGTTATGGAGAGTGAACAAAACATATCGCGATGTTTATTCGCGGAGCGAATAAACGTCATGACGATACACAGCATCATGACGAGACACAGCATCAGATGCCACAGTGTGAACTTGCATAATAACAAAAAACCTCCACTCACACCTTTCACCAATGAATGCAATGCACTCTAGGTCACACAAAATTTGAAGTGAAGTGCACGCCACACTTTAAACAAGCACGCAAGAAAAAAAAACTGATGAAACCGCCGCGTTCAAGTGAGCAACACCATTACGCATGACATAATAAAGAGAAATTAAATTATGGAACTTTATGTTCTAAAACCACGATCTGATTATGAGGCACGCCGCAGTGGGGGACTCCGGATATTTGGACCACCTGGGGTTCTTTAACGTGCATTAAAATCTAAGTACACGGGCGTTTTCGCATTTCACCCCCATCAAAATGTGGCCGGGATCACGACACAATAGCTTGTTCTTGTTCTTGTTCCCTAGTGAAATGGCGCAACCAAGGCATAAAGTTTCCTGCAATTATTGTATGAAACTCTATAGGTGAAAGAACCAGTGTGATTTGCACCGTCTTGCCGAGTCTTGCACCAGAATCACGGGTTGGTAGGGGTCACCAAGAATGAACTAGTAAATTGGGAAATAGAAAAAAATTAACATTTACTGTTTTAATACAGCAAAAATATTTGAATCAGAATATTTGCTCGCATAACAGTATTCTGATTAACAATTTTCAAACATTTTTTTCACATCGCTAGGTTTTCTAGTTTCAGTGTTTGCCCCCCCCCCCCTATCACCTACTTGCGCTTCAATCGTGCACCACTAACTGATATCTCTGACGATAGGTTTCAGCATGCTTTTTCTTCCAAACTTTGTAACCTATTTAGATGGACCTTGATGTAATGTTGACAGAAAACTGTCATCATCTATGGTTCATACCCCTCAATACAACCACTCGGCAAAGTGGACAGTGCATACATTCTTTGGAATCCCGCATACAACAGAAGAGCATACAGAACACCATCCGTTTCAATAAAGAACAAGCTCAAAACAAGCATCTGAACAACATAATTGATCGCCTACATGCAATGCAAACCACGCAGCGCTCTCCACATACGTTTCCTGGTAAAGATTACTGGTACGCAAGCTGCCGCAGCGAAGGCAGCTTGACTGTAGCATACAAAGCAGGGAGTGATGTAACAACACTTTCGTACATAAAGAAAGAACCTGTCTGTGGGAAGGCCACATATAGTGAGGACTCCTGAATAGCAGTGTGCATACGAGGCACGACAAATTTCTCTTCTCCCTGGTCCACCCTTCATAGGTGCACCAAGTAGCAGCGCTAATTGTTTGTTGCAGACCATCAAAACGTCTTAAGCTAATAATTAGCTAAAGTATATGTGAATGTCGCCACACCAATAATTTCAATGACAGAAAGCTGAGCTATACTCCGTTTCAGACATCAGGTGCAACGCTGTGGAAGCTACGCAAGAAGTTCGGTGACGAAAATGTATCACTCTGCGCATTCTGTCCATGCCTCGCTGCATGCCAAAGGTGTATGCTCGCGCGAGCGTGCACGTGAGGCTGCCGCATGGGGCTGCCAATAAAAACCCCAAAAAGAAACGCAATTAAAAACAAATTGACCTAGAACAATGCATTAGATAACCGTATACCACAGTTTGTTTGTTTCGAAGTATTAAAACGTTTTTCATTGAATACTGCGCCTCTTTAATGAACAGTTTCGCACAATTGGGATCAAGAACATCAAACTATTTCTCAGTGGGCACTTAGCCACTGTAAAAAGTCCCCCTAGCCTCCACAGCATTGCACCTGATGTCTGAAACGGAGTATAGTTGGCAAGGATTCATAATGCAAAAAAGGGGTAAGGCATGCACACAGGGACAGAAGAGAAGTGGACAACACGAACGCTGAAGGAAGCACTGAGACGAAAAAGCACTGAGGCATTCGCGTTGTCCACTTCTCTTCTCTGCTGTCCGTGTCTGCACGCCTTACCCCTTTTGCATTATGAATAATTTCAACCTACGCCGCAAAGGGTATACATTCTAGTTGTTTAGAGCTTCACTATCCAACAATATATATAGATGGAACATTCTCATTTTTTCCGGTGGTGGGGGGTGGGCAACCAGCTTTTCGACCCCCCCCCACATATATATATATATATATATATATATATATATATATATATATATATATATATATATATATATATATATATATATATATATATATATATATATATATATATATAACTTTAGTAACAGTTGCCCTTCAATAAACTTCGTGTCACATTGAAAAAAGTGCAACCTTGACGAATTTGTGCCATTTGTCCCTTCACTTGTTAGATTTGAACGCAAAATATCTGACGTCATTTTTTTTCCAGAATGCCACTCCTGTAATAGCCCTATGTAAGGGCTAACAGTATCTGTAAACAAATAAAAATATAAATAAGTGTTTGCCGAAGTGACGGCCTTATATGAGTATATACAAGACCTCATAGTAGGAGAAAGTTCAATTTCACAACCCGAGTCCTCTCGAACCATCTGGCTTCTCTTGGTGGCGTAATCTTCCTTCGTGTAATTGTCTTACATTTTGCTATCGCTAATACTGCTTCACCTTTCGAGCAAAACATGCAGCCCCTCCTTTTCTTTTTCTTTCTTCTGCTGCGAGTTTGAGTATAAGTGTTGCTGTACATGACTGTTATTGATTCTGATTTCGAGTGAATCCGGCTTGGCCTCATTTCGGTTACTGAGTGAAATATATATATATATATTTGTGAGCTCCGCATGCAAGTGGGAATGTTTCCGTCCCTAATAAATGTTGTAAATTATTAGAAGAGTTGTTAATTTTTTCATGAGTCAGCATTGCTTAATACTGGAAGCAGATGCAATAATGAGACTCATATTCACGTGGATTTCACACATTGATAAAAGACTGCCAAAGGGGTCACTTAAGTCTGCATGTTTCTTTCAGGGTAAAAAAAACATGCAAAGCAATCTGAAGGGATGTGAACATACACTAACATGTTAATTCTCTAGGCATAGGCTATCCATACCAATAGAAATAATTGTTACTTACATGGCTACCTCCTTCTCTTTAAAAAATAAACTTTGTCCTTCATATATATTTAAATATACTGTGTCTATGCCTGGCATTTATCACATGCTGGCAGCTTTCCTGCTGATTGCCTCCAAGTGTTACTTGAGGTCGGTTCAATGCAGCCACATAGGTGCACTTTTCAGGCTCATTAGGAATAGCGGCGTTGACCATTTGCATTGGCTCAATAACTTCTCTTGTCGGTTCGAGATGCAGGAAATTACATGCGTACTCCATTTCCATACCAATTAGTTGTGGCACACTGGATGTCTTCTTTGTGTTCGATGGTGTGCTTGCATTCTTTCAACCCAAGACGAACATCTTATTCCTTTGCTGAGCAGCTGTCCAGCAGGAAATCAGCTGTAACTGGCTGGGTTGTCGCCGCCGCAGTTAGCACACACAAACTTTTCTACACTTGTACATGTCTTAATGTCATGACTGAGAACCCCCACAGCCACTTACATCTCTGTTCCCCACGACAGTGCTTAGCTCGTGTCTGGTAAAGCCAATCTTATTTTATTATAGTGCAAGCTGAATGACAAGGACAACAGAAAGGCACATCTGACACACACTGCACATGTGTTGTCCTTCGTTCAGCTTGCACTACAATAAAATAAGATATGCCACACGAACAAACCCCTATAGCTATCCTCATGGTAAAGCCAAGGTTAATTGTCTCTGGGCATTCAGAATTGGGATCAAATGTGAGAACTACTGCGTTGGTAAGCCTTGACTCCCATTCAGATGCGAGTAACATGATTGACTGATGCTGAGTTTCAGAGGCCATCCAATTTGTTGTTCAACTGCTGTTTGTTTCTTGGGCATCACCATCTACACCAACCTACTGTGGCGATGCACGGTTGAAAGTGTTGTGGCTGCACCAGTGCAAAGAGTCAACGCACTTCATCGCATGGCAGGTGTACGTTGGGGAAGCAATCCTATGTCTATACTTAAACTGAATGCTGCACTGCTAACAAGCTGCATTATTTATCAGTTGCCGCTGATATCAGCATCATTGAGTAAATTCAAGCACTTGGAGGCAGTACACAGAAAGGAACTTCACTTGGCAATGGGAGTTCCTCGGGCAGCCTCAAACAAGATTATTAATGAAGCAAAGTCTCTTCCACTTCGCCTTTTGGCACCTCAGGCCTTGTGGATGCAGCTATTAAGGCTGGGTGAGTCCCCCGCGGGCATGACGCTTATCTGGAGGAAGAGCAAGAACTCACTCCCATTTCCATGTGGGTCTGAATATCTTCCTATTAGGATTGGAATAGCTTAAACTGAGTTGTCTCGACCCACCATAGTCTTTTCCGGACGTTACCTGCAGTCTCAGCCCAGATACCTGCAGCTTGGGTAGCTGGGGTCTGCACCAACAATAATGCAGTAAGCAATTAGCTACAACAAAATTTTTATTGAAAACGTAGAAGCAACTCAAAAGAAACCTCAAATGATGTGGGTAACACAAGTCTGGTAATGACACTTAAGCCCGGGGGGGGGGGGGGGGAGGGGGGGTCAGCCCCTCCTATACTCGGCACCTATGGCGACACACATAAGACGTTCACAAAAAAAGAAAAAAAAGAGTACCTACCAGGCCACAAATGACAAAAAGCCTTCCCATGAAATGGGAGCAGACACAGCAGCACACTCTTCACAGATCACCCCTCATTTTGCAAATATACAGGCATGTCTTGGTTTTACTGGCATCAGTTAAACACAAATATTTACAAGAAATGCTCATTTAAACATGGCAAATGATCTGCAAAAGTGTGCTGAGAATTTTAAAAATCCTTGAACATATGATCACAAGTGCAAACATGAGCTTGACCTGCATGCAGTCTGGCAAAGTCAATTTAGGTGACCTCAGAGAAACCACCTGACAAAACAAAGCAAGTAGAGGGGTAATCCAATTGATATTAGAGTTTTAGCACAGCACTTACGGTCCGCTCCGCTCAGACCGGCCTATCATAACCATTTGTACACAGCTGCTGAGCAGAACGCTACCAGGAACACTGACGCGCATGCGCACAGCACACATAGTGGCAACAGAACGTGGAACGCTGACCATATTCCACTAGGAACCTGATTTAGTGGAGCATCATGGTGCATCTAGTTGCTTTCATAATCGTTTTACAGCCAAGCGGAGAGCACATCAGTGGCGTCTCTGGTGGACGCTCTTGTTAGATAAGCGAAATCAATGCATTCTATGCCGCCACCGGTGTACGTGAAATGAGTGCAGAGCGGAGCGTAAGCAATGCTCCGCTAAAACTGTTTATTAGTCTAAAGCTTCTATAATTAGTCCCATATCTCCGAGGCCACTCAACTAGTCTAAGAACAAACTGTGTATAGACACAGAGGCAATTTTTAATTTGTTTGCCCAATTCTCAAGCCACACCGAGGGAAACTGCATCAAGTCCATGATGCACAAAGAGGTGCAAGAAATGAAAATGCTTTCATCAAACGATATCGCTTTTGACCAAATTATTTCCAAAGCATTGTCCTTACCAGCAAAAGCAGACTAAGAATCAGACTTGTCAACAGCTATTGTCCCATCAAGCCTGCTCTATGATTTACAATGCAAAAAGATGGAGAAAAGAAAGGGCAGGGATGACTTGAGCATGCTTTTTGCACTTTCCAATCGTGAATCTTTCCATGAATCACGAATATTTCCAATCAGCCAGGACTCCGTTGTTATCAAACCTGCTTTAGGATCTTTAGCAATATACTTTAGCAGGGAGAGAAACATGCACTGAAAAAATAAGT
Organism: Dermacentor variabilis; assembly: GCF_050947875.1. NCBI lineage: Eukaryota > Metazoa > Arthropoda > Arachnida > Ixodida > Ixodidae > Dermacentor > Dermacentor variabilis. The sequence continues at coordinate 4,944,340 of NC_134572.1, read as the reverse complement.
CAACCTTGAAACTGGTGCAAAACAGTTCAGTAACTGATAATGTAGCTCCAGGGTCTTGAATGATTTGTGATGCATACTGTGGCCTGTCCAAATGTATAAATGATAACTGCCCCCCTCATTTTTACAACATTAATTCTTCGAGTACCAAAGAAAACGACGCAATCTGCTAGCATCGACTAATGAACAGGTTGGCTTGTTGCCAAGAAAGGACTTGCCTAGAGGCGATATCAGAGCTCCACGACACATAGCAATACAAAGGAGCCCTTTGGCAAAGGGCCCATGTCATTGTTCAAGCCTTTTGTAGAATAGTTACCATGTTTCCTTGTGAAGCTGTTGCTTCTGAATTCTTGGCAAGGACTTGTTCTGACAGCGCGGGGCTAACAGCACAGTGATGGTGCGAGACAGTCCATGACTGTAGTCCTGGGAGTGGTGGTTGGCAGCATTACTTATACCCAATCAAGCTTGTCACCACACTTTACCTGTTGTGCTCTGGTACTTAAAGAGTCAACTACAGGAATCACCATACAACAGAGAAGGGCTTGTGTACTGTGAATTAAAGTGGAGGACATTAGTGCCATTTAGGTAATTTACGAGCAGAGATGCATGGATTGTCCCGCAGAATACTCGCAATGGCTGTTAACACATTCAAACATATAGCAACTCCATCTAATTTATCTAATTAAGCACAAGTTTTCAGACTCTTTCCACTACTTTGTACTCGGTCATTTGACCATAGCTCTCCATTCATATGACTGCACTTTGCTTACCTTTTATTTAAATTATGTCTGTCCTTGCTGTCCCATAAAACTGTTACCATTTTTTATCAATACTCATAGGTTTACATATGTCTACTCTTGCTATTTCATTTCCCTGCATAGTGACTGCCATATCACTGCATTAGGCACTGTATTATTAGGCCCTAAGAAACTGACTTTCTTTTAACTCACTATCCCAGAGGTCCAAAGCAGGCCTACCTTGAGCCATCTTTTCTTCATGATGACTGGAGCTTAAGCATTGGAAAAATTTGATATTTCAACGAACAGCACAGCACAGTTGTCCAGACTAAAATTGTCTCCATGACCTACTGCAATCAATGCTTAAGGTCTAGCCATCTGAGCAAGTGAGTAATTGTTGGACTTCAGTAACTTGGACCCAGTGCAGTATCCATGGCGGTGCACAACATTGGCTGCTATCTGTGCTCCTAGTCCATGTTGCCCTGGCATCCTACGCATTACCGGGAGAACATCCACAGGTCACCATGGGGGCATTTTGTGTTGTAATACTAGGTAAATCACAGCACGTTTAGACAAGGAGTGACTGTATAAATGGGACACGCAGGGCGCTTACTTCCAAACTGATTTATTGGTGCAGGAAACACTAATAAGGCTCACGTTGTACAGCATGAAAAAGAGAAAACAATACAATGTCCTTAACGCTTGAGCAGAAAAGCAATTTCTCTGTCTAGTAAGGAAATGGCAGGGCTACTGACACATTGTTGTGCTACTAGGTCTATCATATCTGCTTCAATTATCTGTCTCGTAAGTTGTGTCTTTGCCCTGCTTCTAATGCTGCACTTGTCATACAACGGAACGCAACCACAATGTGTGTAATGATAGGATGTTTCCTTGCTTAGCCCAATGAAGCGCAGACCATTTGGGCAGAGCCCGAGTCATTTTGACCTACCACAGAGGGCTAATGGCAGATTTGGAATGAAAACAGATTGGAATAGCTTTACGTTATCCTGGCCCAGCTATCTGAGAAAGTGACTAATCGTTGCATTTCAGTAGCTTCAGCAGGGCAGCTATTACCATCTTATAGTTGATGTCCTCAGCTTCAAGCTCATAAAAACACGCTGGCACTGAATTTTTATTTGCACTGCAACTGAAGCTTCTCGGCTAAATAACTAAAGTACTGCAATATTGCATTGCTTTGATCCTGTGGTGGGAAGTGAAGTAATGCTCGACTCCGACGTAGGCAGAGAGGTGTCCAAGGTTCACAGCTGGTAGTGAATGCAAGTTGATACTGTTCCCAGGTCAGTCATAGAACCCATCAGGCTGGAGGCTGGAACCCTTCAACGCAGCCTTACACTTGGCACATTTTAACTGATATTCACTGGAGTAAGTGCGGCCTCTTCCCTGGCTTCTTGGCAGATGGCTCAGCTGCAGAGCATATTGCTGGACCCTTCTTGGAGCCTGTTGTAAGCCCTGAACGATGTCTGGCAATGCTGCTTGGTTGCACCCATATTGGATGCCATGGGCGCCTTCTCGCTAAAGCAGTTGTATTGAAAGCCAGCATGAGCACAGTTGCATCGCCTCTGCCCTTGTACATGGTACAGCTCATCTTGAGGCACCGCAGGATCTCAATATATGCAGGATTGTGTTCATTCATGACATGCTAGTGCCACAGGCATCTTCACGAGCCTGCGCAAGAAGGTTTTAAAACAACACAAATTATCCCCAGTATCATTCTCACCTACAGGAACTGCACATTTCTTTTGGACGCAGGCATGGATTCAGGCATGGAGGTAAGCTGAAGCAATGAGGAATTCCTTTTTAATGTGAAAAAAATATATGGTTCATAAAGCGGAAAATTTGTCGGCGTGGCTGGAGATGTACAAAAAATCACATGGTCACAGAGACGTGCTCGTGCCACTGCTCGCGCATTTGTCGTCATATCCTTTCACAGCTGGCTCCAATGCCGCTCGTCAGGCCAGCGTTGCCATACTGTCGCTCCCTCTGTGAAGGCACTGGTGGCGCTGGCCCACTGCCAGTCGGTGGCATGGCGGCAAGTTCTGTTGTGTGCTCCAATGGACGAACCTTCGACTTCTCAGTCAGCAGCTGTGCCCAGCTCCTTTGCACGTTCACACAAGTACGCAAATGAGGACGGGGCAAGCGATGTGATAAATGATACACGGCAATGTGAAAATAAAAATTATGGGGTTTTAGGTGCCAAAACCACTTTCTGATTATGAGGCACGCCGTAGTGGAGGACTCCAGAAATTTCGACCACCTTGGGTTCTTTAACATGCACCTAAATCTAAGTACACGGGTTCCTTCGCATTTTGCCCCCACCGAAATGCGGCCGCCGTGGCCGGGATTCGATCCAGTGACCTCGTGCTCAGCAGCCCAACACCATAGCCACTGAGCAACCACGGCGGGTAATGTGAAAACAATATCATTATGTTTAGTAAAACGAGTCGCCATTGGGAAAATGTCCCAATGTTTTTGCATTCATCCACATAAATATACCCAAGTACCCTTGACTTTTGTCTTTTCTGCACAGTTATGGCTCAGGAACAGTCAACTTTCACCAAGAAAAGAATTTCGCTTAGAGCTGCACAAGATTCACACTGTGAATGCACACCATTCACAGCCATATGTTCAAGCAAAAAAAGCTGGAACCTACCTCCAAAAAGCAAAAGGCTCAAATTTCCAAACAAACAAATCTTATTAAACAGTATAAGTCACTGGAAGAGTAACATTTCTCACTGCTAGGCACTGTGAAATGAAGAAAATAAAGGAAAAAATGAGACATCCACCCAAACGTGGCTGATTGCTACAAAGGCAACCCATGCGGGTTCTCCGAAAGAAAAGCGTCACAGTTGAAAAAAAAAAAAAAATTCGTCCTAGTCCAGCACTCAAACCCGGGACCACTAACTTTCTAATTTTTCTTCTCTCCACTTTGGGGTTTCCGCAGAACAATTACGTCAAACTCTTGCCTTTGCTTCGAGTTGTTGATGAATTTGACTTCGCCCTACCATCTCCTAGCTGCCTGGTTAGCTCAGATGGTAGAGCGGCTGCCCCGGAAAGACGGTGGGCCCGTTTTCGAGTCCCGGACCAGGGCGAATTTTTCTTCAACTGCGACGTTTTCTTTTGAGGAACCCATATGGGTTTCCTTTATAGCAATTGCTATGTTTGGGTGGATGTCTCATTTTCCCTTTATTAGTTACTCCTCTCCACCTTGCCAATTCTCGGCAAGCTCTTGCAGATCATTCGCCTTGTTTAAATAAACATTCTTAAAATAAAAATTTGTGTTTGATGCCAGTAAAACCAATATGTGCTTTTATATTTACAAAACGAGGGGTGATCTGTGAGGAGTCTTCTGTTTCCGTGCCCATTTTATGGGATGCTTTTTGTCATTTCTGGTGTGGTAGGCATCTTTTTTTTTTGACGAGGTTCCTATATGCGTTGCATAATGGTTGTGCTTCAGTAAGCTTCGTCACAATACAGAAATGTATTGCAGTGAGACCATTTTAATTTTATTTCACCATCTTATATTTACATGATAGCCAAGGAGCTCCCAGTAAAGCCTTCTCTCGATAGCATGACACAGTGAAGGACACCTATAGAACCTTGGCGGCATTCAAGCATGCAAAAATAAAATTTTGCCGGCAGACAAAGGCCTCAGTAGAGCATCCGAGATTATAACCGGGGGATCAAAGTTGGAACCACAAACCAGCCCACGTTTGTTTTACTGTCCTGGAGACGCCACCAAAGTGTACTAAATAATAGAGAGGTTTAGCTGGTCCGGTATTCCGGTAAAACGCAGGCGGACAGGACGTCGGGGCAAAGGTGTAAACGTGAGCGGTCTGAATGGTGCAGCCACCTGGTGGTGCAGTGCTCAAACATACAGAAACAGCCAATATTGCAGTAACCAAACGTATTTTACTTTGTTGCGGGTGTAAATTTTTGCAGCAACACGATTACGCCAGTGCCGAAAATTTACACCAGCAGCGAGGAAGAATGTGCTCGGTCAATGCAATATTAGCTGTTTCTGTCTGCTTGAGCGCTGCACCTCCAGGTGGCTGCACCATGCAGACGACTCACATTTATGCCTCCTCCCTAATGGCCCGTCCGCCTGCGTTTTACCAGAATACCGGACAAGCTAAACCTCTCTAATGACACTTTGCTTACAGACAGTATTCGTGTAAATTCTCACTTCACTGCAATACACTGCATTTGCTTGACCGCATAACAAAGCTGTATTGTGGTGGAAAGCCATCATAAAAAAAAAACCTTACAAAATTCTTGTATTTCTTTTTGTTTTCGTAATACACAAGGCTCCATGTTTTAGTCGCATTTCTTTCTTGTTCTACGTCAATTCCAATAAGAGGCCCAAATACCCTGTTGTGGCCGCAGGCTTAACGCTAGCGCATCCTTGTGTTCCTTAAATGTGAATGCAACACCTTGAGTTTTTAAGTGGCAGCACAATATTTTGTTTGTAGGCTTATGGGTGCACCACTGCTAACATGCGTGCTACTCATTTCGCATTGGATGCACAGAATAATTTTTTTCGCATAGCGCAGAATAATTTTGTGCAAGTTCTGTGCAAATAACCAAAGCGAGTGTATGCCTGTAACGTTGGTGACCGTACTGACATTCTCAGAAATGTGAATTTCATTTCTGCATTTCAAAACTGCAACAAAGACTTAACAACTTACTGCCTCATCGTTAATGTTGCAGCTTGAACGCATGGCTCCATTGTCCTGCCAGGCTCTTTCTTTTCGTTGTGGCTGTGTTGACTTTCTCGCGTTGTTGGAAACGAAGCATTGCGGCTTTCAGTAGCGAATCGTAGCTCAGATAAATGCGTGTGCATAGTGTTTCTTGAAGCATTACAAGTTTCTTCATGTACCTCGGATTTACTGCAGTACAAGCGATCTGTAGCCCTATCACCAAATGGCCCCAGTGCCAACTGCTTCACCACGTATACGCAGTGTCAGAGCACAAACGAATGTGTGCGATCTTGGTGGTCGGAAGTCGTGGTCCTGGGTGCTGCCATGCTGGTGCAAGTGTCTTGCGTCGAGAACCAAGGAACCAAGAGGCATGCAGTGCCCAAGCCGCAGTGCTCTCTGAGAAAATGCAGGGGACAGGATTTTTTTATAAGCTGCCTGGCTGCCTCGAGATAGCACTGTTAGTCGAGAGATATTAAGGATTTCGGGAATGATACTGCAATTATCCTAATAAGTGACATGAATGCTCACATACAGGATTTAGATGGCTATACCGACAACAACGGGAAGTCAATGCTTGACCTTTGTGAGCAACATTACCTCGTTATCGTGAATACAGGGCCTAAGTTTGAAGGGCAGATCACATGGGAAGTGGCAAACCAGCAATCAACCATTGATTACTGTCTGATGACAGAAGGAATTCATGATAAGTTAAGAGAAACGGTCATTAATGAGAAAGGAGCGACCATAAACGCATCATTTTGAAAATGGGATATGTAGTTGGGAAAGAGAGCAAGGAATGCAAAATGGCCAGTACTAATTTGAACGCTGAACAAATAACAAATATAGTCACTAGAGTCGAGGAAGAACTTCGCAAATGGCCAAGTGAAGAGTGGGAATATAGTGAGCTTCTAAGTGTAATAACCACAGAAACACTGAAAGAGAAACAACATGTTCGTTCGAAAGGAAAAAAGAAACCGGAAAGCTGGTGGAACAGGGAGATAAGAGAAGTGATCGCCGAACGACAGAAAGCATCCTGAGAACACAGGCAGGCAAAGAAGGCACAGTTGCCGCAGGATGAAGTAGCCAGTAAATGGGAAATATACCGGGAGAAAAAGGTCTATGGTTCAAATACTGGTGCAAGCAAAGATAAATGATGAAAGTGAACGTTAGTTGTCAGAAATATGTGAGAAAAACAAGGCCACACCTAGAATATTTTGGAACCACATAATATTATTAGGCAAGAAGTCAACAACAATACAACAACATATCCTAGCTGAAAATGGAAACAAACTGGATGGGGAAGCGGCAATAAATTACATCTGAAAAATAATAGCCGAATCTTTCAAAGGCAATGACGAGGTTGTATTTGAAGAAAAAATGAGCATGAAAGAGACCCAGGTGGAAAAGGAGCTGGTGCTGACAAATTTCAACTGGAAGAAAGCCAAAGAGAAAATTCCTAAGTGCACAGCCACGGGGCTAGACGAGGTTCCCGTTAGGCTGATTAGTAAACTAGGTCAAAAAAGTAACGAAGCTCTGTTGAAAGCAGTAGAAAAAGTCTAAAAGATAGACGAACATCAGACAGTTGGCGACAAAGTAGAATGAATTTAATTTATAAAGGTAAGGGGGAGAAAGACAGAATTCACTCGTATAGACCGTTCGCCATTACATCTGTAATATACAGGCTAGCAATGCAGGCAAGCAAATTAAAGCTTCAAGCATGGGCAGAGAATAATGACATTTTGGGAGAACTTCAGAATAGGTAGGCGTTTAGATGATAACTTATTTGTTCTTAGTCTATTGAAATATCAAAAGTAGAAAGCAGACCGCTATATGTGGCCTTTTTAGACATTACAGGAGCCTATGACAACGTAGACCGCAACATTTTGTGGGATATTCTGGAAGGGGAAGGCTTAGGTGACTACTGTCTACAGCTTTTGAGAGAGATTTACCAAGAAAATACCGTTTGCGTTGAAGGGGAAGGGATGAGGACCGAGGAGAAAGTTGATATCAACAAGGAACTGAGGTAGGGGTGCCCTTTATCCCCACTGCTGTTTATGATGTACATGGTGAGGATGGAGAGGGTGCTAGAAGGAAGCAATATCGGCTTTAATCTCTAATACAAAATGGCGAGTACAGCAGTAGAGCAGCAGCTTCCAGGTTCCTTTTATGCAGATGACATAGTGTTGCTAGCTAACAAGCAAAGTGATTTTCAACGTCTGGCTAATATCTGTGGACAGGAAGGCAATAATTTAGGTTTGAAATTTCGTGTTAGAAAATCAGGTGTTATGGTATTCAATGAAAACAGTGAACAGACAGTGGCAATACAGGGCCAAGAAATACCTTGGTACAGAAAACTCTCAGTTGTACGAACGTCGATTTATCGAATATTTCAGAATAACGAACTTCTTAAAGATCCCCGGCAGTTTTCTTATAGATTCTATGCAAAAATGTTTCACTTAAACGGATTTCGGAACAGTCAATATTTCAATTTAACGAACTCGCTCGAAGGACCAAGGCTTGCACTGCACTGCACTGCAGGCGCAACCGATGCCCGCCCTCATCAAACCGCTGCTCCAGCGGCAATGTAACGTCGCTGGCGCTACAGCACTCCTGGGGCAAAGCGGCAGCGCGGAAAACGAACGGCAATGAGGCATGCCCTCCGAGATCACCCGCACCAAACGAGCAAGCATGTAATCTCGGAGGCCATGAACAAAGTAGCATCGCTGGCGCTTACAACGCCGCCAGAGCAAAGCGGCGATCTGTCATACCACAAACCACGTGGTGTGTGTTTTTTTCCGACCAGCTAGTCGTGGCATGGTCATAGTCTCTTTCTTTCCAGTCTCATCGGTTCCGCGTGTGCACACAAACAACCCACGTGGTGCGTTTTTCATTGATATGTACAAATTCCATTTCACACATTTCTAACACTATGGATGCCATGACTTTTGCTCCATGAATTGCATTTCAAACTTTTGTCCCTGTATGCCATGTCTTATGCTGGTCTAGTGAATATTCAATTAAGTGAACTATTTCCTTTGGTCCCTTGAAGTTCACTCACATGAGAGTTCACGGTATATGGATAAACGAAGGCAATAGATATTTGTAAACACAGGAAAAAAACATTAACAGTGAAGCGGAAGAGAAATGCAGCCATAATGAAGCACAGAGCGCTATGGGGATACAATAGGTACAAGGTCCTCCGAGGTATGTGGAAAGGTGTAATGCTTCCAGGACTTAGTTTTGGAAATGCAGTTGTTTGCTTTAAATCAGGGGTACAATCAGGACCTAATGGCAACCAAAGGTCAGTGGGATGCCTTGCATTGGGCCCTCACAGGAAGACTACCAATGAAGCTATGCAGGGTGATATGGGCTGGACAAGCCTTGAAGTGGGGGAAGCTGGCAGTAAAATTGAGTGTGAAGAACGACTGAAGAATATGGAAGAAAGTAAATGGGCTGGGAGAGTGTTGAGGTATCTGTACAGGAAAAAATTTCTTCACAGTGGAGGAAAAGAACTATGAAGCTTACCAGAAAGTACGCGGCCTGTAAGGTGGGCAACACAGCAACAAAGAATGTCAAGCGGAAAGTCAGAGAGGCCGAAATAATCTCATGGATAGCGGAAATGGAAAAGAAACCCGCCATGAGTAACTACTCAAGAGGAAAAAACGAAATAAGGAAAGAAACAATTTATGATAACTCAAAGGTAAGCTGATTTACTTTTCAAAGCGAGATCAGGATGCCTTAGAACATGCACCTATAAAGCAAGACATAAGAAGGAAGAAGAAGCATGTGCTTGCAGTGGTAAAGCTGGGGAAACGATGGAGCATGTTTTATTAGAATGTGAAGATATCTGCCGAGCGGTCAATTTAGGCACCACTGGCCTCCTTGAAGCCCTTGGGTTAAGCGAGAGGAGGGGAAAAGTAAACATGTCCGCAACAGAGATTACTAAGAGGCGATTGGAAGATTGGTGGAAGAAAAATAGGGAAACAACAAAAAACGGAGACGTACAAAAGCAAAGTTCGCAGTAGAAGATCAGAAAATTTGATTGTGGGAGTTCATGGTGTTTTTTTCTTTTCTTTTTCTTTTTTAACCTAGGTAGGAAATTAAGCAGTATAATAGCAAGAGCTTGGTAGCGCAACCCACTGCCCAGTTTCAAAGGGGACGCTCATAACATCCATCCATACATCCATCTGGTGCCCGTGGAGGTGGCTGTAGAAGGCAGACAGCGCGAGATCTCAACGTGCGCATTGGCTCTATTCTCACGTGTGTGAATATTTTTACAGGATGTGTACCAGGTAATCTTTCAGCTATGCCTCGTGCTTTACCTGGAACATTTTGCCATCTCTACCATTCAATCCTCTTGTGCTATTTTTTTCTGTACCTTTATATATCCTTTGTGTATGTGTGTATATAAATATATGTATCGATTTTGTAGTATCTCTAGTTCGTAGTTAAGTTTATTAATTTTTCTCAATAAATCGTGTGGGATCACACACTATTCAATGTGTGAGCGCGTAGCTTAACGTAGATGGCAGTTTAACTGCCTGCTTAGCTATCCTTCTTCATTTTGCATTGGTGTGATTCGGCAATCGATACAACAATGTTCGAATTTGTACACAATTCTGGGGTGCAATGAAGTTCATGTAATAATTACCAATACCTTAATGTGGATACGTGTTCCTGTTTTTAGTTTCATGCTGTGTTCTATTGCATTGTGCAAATAATGCTTTAATTATGTGATGCTTTGCATTTGTTTTTACTTGTTGAATAAAGCATCTTACCTTCATGTAACCATACCCCCTCCCCCATACCTCCCAGAAGGCATGTAAGGTGCTCAGAAATAAATACGGTTGAAACTCGATTTAAAGAAGCGATGGCGGCTCAAATTATTTCGTTAAATCGGGAAGTTCATAAAATTGAGAAAGAAATTTTTCTGTCTTTCAAAATCTACAATTGTAATGTAGTGACATGCAAAGGCTACAGCGGCATTGTATTTGCCACTAATCCAGCCATCTGTCACATAATATGTGTAATGAAAGCAACCACCGCCGCCCCTACCAAGGCGGTATTGAGTCGGCTGGTTCGTGCATAAGTGCAATGTGCAGCCTCATGAAAATAAGGCTAGGGATGTGAACATGGCGCCTAGATGTTTTAACGTGATAGTTTTAGAGTGCAAGCTTGAAGAAGAGCCCGTCTGTGTCAAAATTCAAAATAAATCACCGCTTTTCTTACTCACTTCAGGAAAAACTTCGTCAATTCAAGTTTGGCCAAGTTTGTTTCATTAATTTGGGTTGATGATAACACTGAACCCTATGGGTACCTACTCAGATGTTTAAGGCACTTGTTAATTTCAGCTACAACACAAATGGAATGCTTCATTTGCACAGCCTCTAGGTGCAAAACAACAAACAACTCATCTCTTCCCTGCATTTTTTCCACAAATGCTCTAATCATCTATCTGGACTGCTGACCAATTAATCCATCCACCTTCTTCGAATCTCGATGCTTCGGGAAAGTGGACACTCCCTATGGGCCTCGTTGGGCGTATAGCTTGCCATTACATTACATGCTGGACTGTTTCTGGGCTTCTTTGAGAGCACAGCGCTTAGGTGCCCATTTCTGCGTCGGTGTCCTCGGCGTAACCGAGCAAACAAGCACAGAAAAGGACGAAAGAGCAAATGCGGAGCGCAGCGGCTGATGAAAGACGGTGATAGCGAAGAGAGCGCGAGTAGGAAAGCAGAGGAAGAGGGTATAGCGAAAGTGCGAGAAGTGTAGTGCCACGCAATATGGGCGCTGATGGCTACGAGATTGCGCCAGGGGCTACCCTGGCGCATGGGGAACCTCTGCCACGATGCCTGCTTCGTGTGACAAAATGTGCGGAAAAGCCCAGCAAGGTAAACGTATCAAGGCAAGCCTGGGAAACATTTATTTCTGTTATCACAAATACGTCTACAAAGTTAGCTGTCAATTCAGCCGGAAATTTAAATTCGTCCCAGTATTTATGCAGACTTCGAATATTAACACTCGCAATGGTAAAGTCCTCATCAGAACTGCACGAAAATTCTGTTTTAAATGAACTGAAGTCCGGTAGTTCACTGAAAGAAAAATGCATGTTGGCTAAGCAATGTTTCCAGGTATGCTTGTTCACCAATTCGAACAAGAGATGCCGTTTCATTCTAATTCATGAAGATCTTGCCTCCTTTCGTCTAACAAAACCAATAACCCTCCTCCTTTGTCTTTGTTCTCGCTTTCCAGAAGAGATGACGGTTAACTTCGGTCAAGTTATCATTGATATAGATCTTTCAAAATGTTGCACCTTCACGTAGTTTCTTCAGCTTTCCCCACGCTTTGAACCATTTTTCCTTCCAAATTAGATTTAAAGTGCACCAGGACCACAGGTGTACCACCGACTGACTTTTAAGCGATGTACGGCTGCAGTATCATCAGACGAATACCCCGACAGGTCCAGATTTGCTGCCATTTGCGTGATTTTTTGTGTTAGGCTTTCATTACTTTTCACTGGCAAACCATGGCACGTTGTCTGTTCACCGATGATGCCACCGATACCATAATGGAAACAAAGCACTGTATGAGTGGAGGTCTGTCTGCAGCGACTGCTGTGGATTGTGCCCACGTGTCACCCATGCACTGCCTCTCGCGATCTCTCGATTAGCGAGGCAGTTGTGCCACACTTTGCTTCGTTTGCAATGTGCCCCACAAGATGGACTGTTCGCACCAGCCATTATATCGCTAAACGAAAATACTTATAGAGCTGCGCTAAAATTTTGCATTAGGGAGTAATCATTGGTGAATTTTTTCAGCACACATATGCCTCGACCTGCGGTGCATATTTGCCCCGGCATGTTTTTGTCCTTAGGCAGCCAGCTTGGGAATCAAATAGCAAGACACTCCCCTTCAAGTTATCATACAGAAATGCAAAAGGGAGCTCCGTTATTACAGCAATGCTGATTTAGTGGCATCTCGTTTGATATGGCGCAGTGAAAAATTGTCACCTAGCCCCCTTGAGCTAATCAGGTATGCTATACATGTTCTTTGTGAACCTTGCTGGGCTTCGTGACCGTGGGAGCTGCGTGGCTTTTCCGTCGCCGGATAGGCCAACAAATCGCAATGAAGCACATGTGCTGCCGGGTTCCTTGCAGCATCACCAGATGGTGGTCACCTCTGCGCATCTGCAGCGCCAGCCGTGCAGAGGAAAGAAAGGAACCAGAAAGCTTGCATCCACCGCTGCATGGTAATGACCAAGTAAATGCTTTTTGCGGATAGAATTGCTACATACATATGTGCATGCTGCCTCTGTAACCATGATGCGTTCAAGGCATCTGTCGTACTCGCTAGTGGTCATCAAATCTGCTTAACAAAAGGCTTGGTATAATTTGCGTGCACCCGCGCTTTTGTGCGCTTGAGTGTGTGCATGCAAATACTCATGCTTCCCCAACTCTTTATGCACTCGAACAAAAGTTCGCTCAACAACTCGAACTCGAATGCACTCGAACAAAAGTTGGATATACATCCAACTCATTGGATCTACTGCATTTTTTTTTCTGGAAGTGAATACAAAATACTCAGATCCCAGATACATTAAATCCATCTGAGGTCAACTAAGATGATCTTGCCTTAAAAAAGGTGGTTCGGACGCACGGCTAAGCTGTAAAACAGGTACCAGTAGGCAAGACGTTTACAAGCAGCCCCCCGGCCAGCCGTCCAGCTCAAGGGGTGTGTTGCCTGGGAGAGTTTCATACAGACCACTATGCCTCCTGTAGAACCAAACAAACGAAAAACCACACAAATCTAATCATGGTATCTACCATTAAAATAGGCACATGCCCACTCCCCAGCCTGCTGTTTGGCCATTTTCGTGGGACCTCAATGCTTGGGAAGGAGATTCACCTGTTGGGATATTGCTGCATGAGACCAGAATTCTTTTTTTTAATCTCTATGGCACCCCCTTTCAAGGTGAGAACCACAATAAGAAGCCAAACACCAGACCGGGGGAATTCTCTACCTATTAGGAAAACAGTGATACTGGTATTCAAACCCAACCTCATTTTCTCAGTCTTTACGTGCCAAACAACACACAACTCATTTCATTCATTTGCTCTTGTTTTTTACTTGCCAAATGAACAGCACACGAGACTTGCTTAACTACAACTGTAATTATCAGGCCAACAGCATTGTTCTTCACAAAACCACAAGGCATGACCTTTTTCAAAGAGGATTGGGTTGCAAATGGCAGTCTCTCATGAAGGATACAGCTCTTAAAAAAAGAAAAACGAGAACAAGGGCCAGGCAAGAATTTAACCAACTATGGCATTGTAAAATGTGGCTCAAACTTTTTTTTCATTGACCAATTTAGAAAAACTCTCAGAACTCTAAACGTCCCTGCTGAATATCAGCCAATAACTGTACGCTCTCCACTGTGGAAGAACAGAAAAAAAAGGGAAAAAAAGGGAGTGAAGGAATAGTCATAATGAGGAAAAATCTGTAATCGATGAGGAATAGTAATGTAAATAATCCTAACACTTAGCTCCTCTTTCTCTTGGATGCCTATTACTCTATGTACATATATTTTACCTTGACACAACTTTTGCCGTTTAACTACCTGAGGGGCATATTAGAAATGCACAAGAGAAGCCAAATTAAAATTTTTCGGACAAGGATTGGGAAAGCACGCCATCATGCTTTCATTTAGGCTTCCTTCCTGACAGGGTTCCAAAACATCCTGACAATTACTTGTATATTTTCCATATTACCCATAAGGCAATTTAAATTCCATATCAGTTCCACACTTATTGCATTTAAATACGGAATACAAATTGACTCCTGAGGATGCCAATGGTCTTCAGTGGGTCATAGCCTGATTGAAGATCACTCGATTCTGATAAGCTCTTCAGCTAAAATAACAAGGCACATTTACATTACTTTAAATATTAAACGCCACATTCTAATTCAGTACATGACCTACAGCCTTAAACAAAGCATGCAACAGTGTCAAGGTGTAAAGGAAATGATAGCTAGCATCTTTCACCACACGTGACTAGCATAGCAGTGAACAAATCTGGCCATAAAGGCTTTCACACAAATAAAAATTTACTGCAGAGCCACTAAGTCGGATACAATACACAAGATTTCTTAATGTAAACACCTCAAAAAGAATTTTGGTTTACAGTGCCACAACAAGTGATGCGAACTTCCCTGCCATTCTCTTTGCAAAACTTGCACATAATATTGCAGAATAGTTTAGATGAAAGAAAGGTCACTGCATAACATGAATCACTGAGTGCCATTTACCTTGGACCTCTGAATATTATGTGACTTTCAAGCATATGTACAAATGTTTTGAGAGATTTAGTTGAAATAGTAACACAGGTGTCTGTCTTCAAAGCCGCAATTTTACAAACTATCGATATAGAACAAAGCGGCAAAAAGGTTATCGCTATGCCAACATAGCAAAATATTGCATTACTTACAAGGTTAGCCCAAATGATGACATCTGTGCAACTACAATTAATTTACTGATTTACAAATCACCACACACTCCTAGGCAACGCTTGGTGCATAAAACCAGTTTTGTACAGCTCATCATATTCTGTCACATACACGCACTCATCTTTTGTTTTTCCTAACTGAGGCTGGAAATTGGACCAAAGGCAAGCAAAAGTCTTGTGTGTCTAATCAGGCAATCAAGTCTATGGTACAGCATGATGACTGTGTATATATATATATTATATATGTACAAGAATATACACATGCGCGCACACTCTACAGGAAAAGGTACAAGTTACAACAAAACGACGACAGAGAGAGAAAGAGAAAAAAGAACAACAAGCCAAAAAAAAAAAAAAAGTGTTTCTGTGGCAGGTCACCGATGTCACTCGGCTTCATCTGACAGCCACAAGTGTGGACTGCAGATTTCATCTCGGCACACGCGCACACACACAGACCCCGTGCATTGTGGAGTCCCACATGCACACACGCACACACACGTCCAGCAATTGTTTGCACTTTGCTGATATCCCATCACACTGCAGTGCGAGAGGGAAAGAGCTTGGGCCACACACAGCCCCCCTTCGATGCCCTCAGGAAATGAGAAAAGCCGCTTTGGTCTATTATCTCTTGGTCAGCTTGAGAACCAAATTCTCTCTCGTCTCAGATGTCCACTCTGGATCGTCATTCGGCACAGACGCAACACTCGAGCACTCAACCGGTGAAATTGGAGGTTCAGGATGCACCCCTTCCTTAGGTACCAAATAAGCGTCAGGGTCAAAGGTCAAGCCACCAGGGTCTGGCTCAACTGCTGGCTCTGGATTTGGCTGTGGCTCCGGAGGCTCGAGAGGTGCAGCCTCTAGAGGTGGTGGAGAACCATCCCTGTCGGCAGGTGGTGGAGATGAAGCTGGCGAAGGCAGCAAATGTGGCGACTCTGCCACCATTCCTTCGTACTCCTCGTCGGCCAATGGGAAAGTACGTGGCTCGTAAGGGTCCACCTCGCACGGGGCCCAGCAGGACAAGCCAGTGGGTGGTGGCGACATGGAGCACTCTATGGAGTCGTACAGCTGCCGGTGGCAGGGTGTCGCATTACTGCCGTGATGGGGTGGAGCTTGGGGGCCCCCAGATGCTGGCTGCACCTTTGCCTGGCTGCCACTCAGCACCGCCTTGGACAGGAGACCAGCAAAGCGCTGCTTCTCCTCCTCCTCACACACCTGGTGCCGAGCCTCAAATGCCTCGTCAGTCATGTCCTCCACCTGGGAGTGGGCACATCAGTCGGCACACAAGAGGTCCGTTTTACATGCCCGTGTACAGCCAATCACAAAGATCTAAAGGTCATCCGGCCACTGCCATCAATGGCCAAGTGACCTTCACATTTTTGTGATAAGATGTATCCAAGTTGCCAAGTACACATTGACAAGAGGAAGGAAAGCTTAGGAGTCCCTGGTGAGCCTGACTGCAACAAAGAAGTTGCACATCTTTTTCACAAGGAGGCACTGTGACTGATGGTCTGAACAGTCACACTGTAATAGCAACCATGGCTCGGTTGCCAAATTCTACATAATGAGCAATTGTGGGCTGCATTGATGACCACTGTTTGGCCATCAGCATGTCTGTGCTTGCACAGTGCACAGAACTGACCAAGCAATGGGTGCAATGCATTGTTCACAGAACTTTTGAAATTCGATGCTGTGTGCTGCAATGCTGGCTCAATCTCTGTAGTTTGTCACACCTGAGAAGAAAGGATAGAACGAGGAGGAGTATGGCCCACCGAAGCAGCATGAAAAAAAAAAGGGGGGGGGGGATCGCTCCTCAGACATTGCCGCCATTCCCTGTCCTCTCGTGCAATCCTACCTAGTAAATGCTTCCCCTTTCTTTTCCTGCAGACACTGCTGCTCAATCTCTGTGATACAAGTGCACTGCAAGGCAGGTTTCATGCGTCAGGATCAAAGAGCTTGTTGGGACATTGATGGCACAGTCAGCTACATCTTGAGAATGCAGGGAACAATGGGGCTCAAGAGTGATCCTGCACAATCACTGACAGAACCTGCTGTATGCATGCAAGCTGCTCTTAGGCCCCAATGCTTGTTGCAGTGATGATTCTGTCCTTTACATACTTTTGTCATGATGGCGTTTGTTGTTTACAATTTATCCATGCATAGTAGATTAGTTGAGAAGCAAGACACAGACACCATGAAACTAATGAAAACTGTTTGCAATGCCATCACAGCAGGCTGCTTTAGACAAAGCCAATAGTGTCCCCCATACCCTTGCCAGTGCCTTTGCTTTACATCAGGGTGTCTACCAAGTTGACATTTCCAAATTCCCTGATTTTTCCAGGTTTTCCCTGAGCACCTTTGCAAAATTCCCTGAATGAGCCAGAACTTTGTTTTATGTCAAGACAGGCTGACACCATGTTGCACGTTGCTGTCACTCTCTAGTAAGCATGCTGAAAAAAAAATGACAATCCAATTTGAATAGTAAGAAGTAATATCTATTTTATTTAAAAACAAAACAGAAGGACGGTGTTAGTAAAATGCACAGCAAAAGAAATTCCAAAAACCCATTCCAAATTGAGTCTAACATTTTCAAATACGAATGAAAAGAAGACACATAGATGAGTAAATATTTTTGAATATGAGATATTTCTATCAACTGATAGCAAGCTCATTGGTATGAGGCCTGAACTTTGTCACAATTAAGATTCTCTCTCTGCAGCTGGGAAGTCAACCTCGACAGTCCTGACATACTCTCAGCCCGTACACAACATCTCAGTGTTGGGTTTCACTGCTTTAAAGAGTTTATTCTGGTTTGGATGAGGGACACTTGCATCTCGGCATCAGCTAACACTGTTTTTTGAGCTCAACCTCCTTCAAAAAGGCGACAGCACGCTTCCTTTCCCATTAATATTCCTTAGTGCGTCAGTCCTTTCGGTTCTCATCCTCCTTGTGCCACCACCCTTTCACCCCATGGATCATTTGAAGCATCCTCTTGGTCAGTTGTACAGTCAACATCCCATTTTCGGACTCGCTAGGGGCAGCAAAAACATCTGAAAAATATGGCTATACGAAAAAAAAAAAAAATGAATGCATGTCTTTAACTGCCCTTAAGGGCTAAAATTGCCACAAGCACATCCGAAAAAACTCTTAAAGTCTGTCAGCACACTTATTAGGCATATCGGTGCTCGCACTTTGACATGAGATGGGGGTGCATGCGTGTATAATTAAGGAATGCATACTGTGTCCCGTGACAATTGCCCCTTCCCATCCTTGTTATGCTTCACCGCCTAGCACTACTGTATTGAGGCGAAACTAACTTTCAGTGACTGGCATTACGCAACGCACTGTGCTCTGCGAGCTTCGAAGCCAATCGCAAGGATTACAAAGGCGGAGTCGGTGCCATTGCTGACAGCGGCGAATCCTTTCAATGAAAAACATGGCACCGCACGGCAAGAAGCTTAATAGCGAACGTAGAAGCAGCTAGGCTTAACGTTGCCGCAGTAGTGGCTACGGCTGCCAGCGGATCTGTGTGCGAGAGTGCTGGTTCGAGGCGGCGAGATAATCAAAATGGCGGCGGTGGTGGTGGCTTTGATTAATGCCATTTCAGACCTGCAGTCAGGGCAATATACATCGTCTATATGGAGTACGTGGTGGTGCCGCAAAGTCGTGCGAATTATTGGGCATGTCCGAAAAATCGGGCGTCTGGAAAATCGGTCGTCAACTACTCTGGCAATACATCGTGCCGATGACACTGCGTCAATTACGATTCTTTGCGATTCCTCTTTTACTGGAGCCAGCATTAACACGACTTTCGTTTCCTTCCACTAAAGTTACAGGTAATTTTCCCTGATAGAAGCACAAATTCCCTGAGTTTTCCCTGAATATTTCCAGACTATTCAAATTCCCTGAGAATTCCCGGTTTTCCCGGTTTCCCCGGTCAGTAGACACCCTGTATATGTGATGGTAGTCATCCCATTAGAGTGCAAGGCCACAGGCTGAGAAGAGCGAGTTAGGCATGGGTGTCTTACTTCATCTTTCAAGTCGTCGCCACAGTCTTGGAGCGCTCCACTGAGCTCCTCTTCTGTTAATGCACGCCACCTGAAACCAAACAAGATTTTTCAAGCATTCTGTTTCACAAAATAAGCATTTGGCAGCAGTACATGGCAGAAAAAACTGTAATCAAACAATTACCAAGCCCACATTTGCAAGACTGTTAGTAGTGCATGACAGCAGTTTGTACTACAGAAACATTAATTATTTCACCACCAGTTTTTTATCCCAACTCCAAGTCCTGGCTTGTGCCAATACAGTAGAACTTCGCTGATATGCTTCCGTTTTGTATTATGATTTCCCTGTGCCAACACTCACAGACAACAACATGAACAATGATGCAACACTGTTATGCTTATTTTTTTACCTGTTAATACATTCTAAAAAAATGCTATCCTTCAGCACTAATATTCAGAACATCGCCAAACTGTGATCATATGATACTTTTTCGGCCACTAGATTTCATGTGAACAAGATAAAAGAGCAAGGCATGTGCGACAGAGAGGAGTAGATGCCTGCTACAGCAGCTTCCCTGCAAAACTTGCCCGTCCATGTTACATGAATATGATTGCATGCACACAGTTTCCTCTTCTGGTACCAACAAGTCTTGTTGCAGTCGTCACATGCCACATAAACAACTACTGCCGCCAACCCCATTGCGATAAGCGCCTTTACCTATCTGTTTCACAATGCACATGGCATAGTGCCGTTGGTAGTGTACTGCACACTTTTAATAAGCAATAACCCAAATGCACCGGCGTTCACTGCTGCAAGTGGCATCACATTTCACTTTGGCAGCATTGTATTCTGATGTGGCCCACCAGCTCGATTTTATTCGGGTTTCCTGTCGCTATCTCAAAACACTACACAAGAGGAAAACAATGCAGCATGCCTTGGGTCCAGGTCGCCTGAGCAATTCCCACCAGTTTGATGCGCGCGTCGGCATCTCATAAAACTTCCTGCCACACAGGCACCTGGCTCCAATTGCGACTCCAATGGCTGCAGCTTTTTTCGCAGTGAATGCGTCGAAGGCACCTTCTCTCCCAATGATAACGCAGATTTCCAACCTGACTTTGGCAGATTTTGAAGCAAGAATTGCAAATCATGATGAAAGGTTACCGTATTGGTATACCCAATTCTAATGCGCACCTCTTTATTTTATTTTTTTCCAAAGAGTAATCCAAAAATTGCCTCCTTATTATGATTAAACACGAAATCGGAACCTTGTTTGCAGTGTTGGCCACAGCCTACCGTCAAAGCCAGTGTCACTGCCATTGTTATCACAAAGTGGTGGCAGAACGAGTAATTGCATAGGATGGCAACATCTTGCCACTTTCAGGCCTTAATAGACGATATGCAAAAATTGCAAGTGCTCTTCTCCACAACCTTTCTTTGAAAGCAACAAAAATGGCGCACCTTGGGCTAGAGTTGTAATAGAAGTGTCGACATGCGCGTCGGAGACATTATTCTTGCAACCGTCCATTTCCATTAACATCCAAGGTTTCAAAATGTTTCTCAGGGTTAACAGTTCTACTAGCACGAACAGGGCCATCTAGGTTCAAGAAAGTTAGTTTTGTGGGAAAGCCTGCTTATGCACTTTTGCACATTGCCTATTATGAAAGCTGATTCAGAACACACTAGTCTTTCCTTAATTCAACTCCGGCTAATTCAATTTTTCGGTTAATTTGATCCTAACCAAGAGTCCCAGCAAGCTAATATTCTTCTCTATGGGTTCAAACTTTTGTTATTTCTATCCTAAAATTGGTCTTTGCCAGATCATTCGAACTTGACCAGTCGGCATGCACGTACTTGACCTTTATGGAGACCCCAATAGCGACTCCTTTAATGGCAGCATGTATCAGCGTAACTTTGTGGACAGTGAATGCATTGAACAAGTCATCCCCCGCCAAAAGTGCCTATTTACGGCATGCCCTAGTAAGATTTTTAAGTAATAACGCTAGCTCACAATGTGTGATTACACTTTACCAGATTCTAACTTGCGCCCTTTTTTAGGATTGAGCCAAGAATTGGCTGCGTCACACAAATGGATACGAAACCAAAACCCCCTCCACAATGTTCTTATGTTTTACTACATAACACAGCTGTATTACGATGAAGTTGACTTCAAAAACCTTGCAGCAAAGCTGACTTTAGGAAACCAGCCGCCTTTATAAAAATTAGGGTCTGTATTAGATTTCTACTTTGTCTAGGACCTTTTATGTTATTTTTACATTAGTTTTCTACTTTGGACACTAAGAAAATGGACACGCATTTGATTCAGGGGCGGGTTAGAATGTTAGAGGGTGTTTGAATAAAACCTGCACAATTTGCTGGGACCAGAAGAGGAAACTAAATGCGTGCTGGCATTTTTATGTGAACTAAGTGGGAAAGTACTGCAAGAAAGCTGCCAATATTGTTGTGGCGAGTGGCTGCTATTCTCCATCGCACGCAACTGGCACCTTTTCTTGTTCGCATGGAATCTAATGCCCGGAAATGATCACAGTTCGTCAATGTAATGAACTATGGCACCAAAAGATCATGTTTTCTGGGAACATATTAACAGGTAAAAGAAAAGAGCAACTGTGTTAGGTCATTTCTCTCTCACTTTTTTTTTCCGGGGGGGGGTCTCCATTGCAAACATTGGTGCCGGAAAATCGTACTAAACAGAATCGTACCGACGAGGTTCTACTGTATGTAGAAAAAAGGGAACATTAAGCACTAGCACTGACAAAGACAATGCAAAAGAGACAATTCTCACATGAAAAGGAAAGGGCACAACATTATCGCTGATGCAGATTAGGTAACAGCGAGGTGGATTTAAACTTTATCATGCAATACTTGACTCTTCGTGAGCGCAGGGTCAACATCATTACTTATTGACACTGCATAATCTCAGGAGAGCATGTGGGGGGACTGACTTTGGTGTGAGGATCTCCTTGTAAGGCAGCCTTTCCACTCGTGTAGCCGAGGCGATGCTGTAGGGAATCACAATGTTGTTGATGTCAAAGGCATTTTCACCTCTACGTTTGCGCAAGACCTCTTGAAGGATAGACCGGCTTTGTGCTGCACCTCCACCTGGAAAATACATATGATCACAGTGGGATGGAGAGCCCATCAATTATGAGTCGTTCACTTGATGCAAGCCACAAGTGCTAAAGAACTGTCTGCACCTGCTGGGATTACAATAAGCTCAATCCTCGAAGGGTGTGCACTGATTGTGCCTGTTTACCAATGCGACAAACAGTTATTGGAAATACTTTCCTCACTTTCCCGGTAGGTGCTCATATAGAATTCGTATAGAATTCATATAGAATATATACAGCCAGCGCCTTGCTGGGGTCATATTTTCTGATGACTGGCCTCAATTTTCATTCTTCTTGCCCTATGTAATTGGCTTGGACATAGCTTGGATGTTGTGGTTGTCAGTGGGACATGGCACAAGCACTGACAAAAATGAAACATGATCGCAGTGTGGGCTCCGGTTGTTTCAAATCTATTTTGAGGTTAAAAATAGGTTGTGCCAACTTTTAAATATATGCAGAAGAATATTTATTACATTTTATCTAGTACTATGCAAATAGCAAAATCTTGGGTGCGAAACGAATTGAATTTTTTTTAGTACTTCCAAGTTAAATTACAAAAAAAAAATGCACTGCAACATATGAAAAACAAAAACAAATTTATTGCATAACTAGTGTACTCCCACATAGTTGTTCCCGGAAAAAAGAACAGTCCAATGCAGCTGTTCAAGAGAATGGATTGCTACAGGTTGAATCACTGAATGTTGTCATGGAGGAAAATGAGCTGCTCAACATGTCCCAGAAGCAGACATGCTCTCCTGCTAGTAACAACTGCACTGGACACTGAGAACAGGCGCTCACTAGACACGCTTGGGGCTGGTCATCATCATCATCATCAGCAGCAGCAGCAGCAGCAGCAGCAGCAGCAGCAGCCTGGTTACGCCCACTGCAGGGCAAAGGCCTCTCCCATACTTCTCCAACTACACCGGTCATGTACTAATTGTGGCCATGTTGTCCCTGCAAACTTCTTAATCTCATCCGCCCACCTTACTTTCTGCCGCCCTCTGCTACGCTTCCCTTCCCTTGGAATCCATTCCGTAACTCTTAATGACCATCGATTATCTTCCGTCCTCATTACATGTCCTGCCCATGTCCATTTCCTTTTCTTGATTTCAACTAAGATATCATTAACTCGCGTTTGTTCCCTCACCCAATCTGCTCTTTTCTTATCCCTTAACATTACACCTATCATTCTTCTTTCCATAGCTCGTTGCGTCGTCCTCAATTTAAGTAGAACCCTTTTCGTAAGCCTCCAGGTTTCTGCTCCGTACGTGAGTACTGGTAAGACACAGCTGGTTATAAACTTTTCTCTTGAGGGATAATGGCAACCTGCTGTTCATGATCTGAGTATGCCTGCCAAACGCACCCCAACCCATTCTTATTCTTCTGATTATTTCAGTCTCATGATCCGGATCCGCAGTCACTACCTGTCCTAAGTAGATGTATTCCCTTACCACGTCCAGTGCCTCACTACCTATCGTAAACTGCTGTTCTCTTCCTAGACTGCTAAACATTACGTTAGTTTTCTGCAGATTAATTTTTAGACCCACCCTTCGGCTTTGCCTCTCCAGGTCAGTGAGCATGCATTGCAGTTGGTCCCCTGAGTTACTAAGCAAGGCAATATCATCAGCGAATCGCAAGTTACTAAGGTATTCTCCATTAACTCTTATGCCCAATTCTTCCCAATCCAGGTCTCTGAATACTTCCTGTAAACACGCTGTGAATAGCATTGGAGAGATCGTATCTCCCAGCCTGACGCCTTTCTTTATTGGGATTTTGTTGCTTTCTTTATGGAGGACTACGGTGGCTGTGGAGTCGCTATATTTATCTTTCAGTATTTTTACATACGGCTCGTCTACACCCTGATTCCGCAATGCCTCCATGACTGCTGACCTTTCGACTCAATCAAACGCTTCAATCATCTTGCAAGCTATTGCCTTGCAAGATGAGCCACCAAAGGGTAAGCTCTTGCACCTTGCTTGCGCCACCAGTAACACAGGTCTTCCTTTTGGTGCAGAGCCACATCATGCAAGTACCTTTCTACTTCTGTATGTGGCTGTGAATGCTAATGCTGGCTTAAAAGGGTGTCAAAATTCTTTCACAATGCTGAGGTGGATTGGATCTTTTCCTGGGCCATAAACACATGGGATACTTGTATGCTCTTTCCTGCATTAGAATTCTCTTGTGCACCTTCAACTACTAAGTTTCAGAGCCAGCTGCCCATTGTTGTATCATCATGGTATACTGAAAACTTGAAACGAGGGTCCAAGAATATTGCCAAGCTTGCTGCTTTATCATGTTTGTAGTCAGGAAATCTTGTTTCCAGGCACGTGGTCACATCAGCAGAAAATACAGATGTTGCAAACTGTTGAGTCATAGCATTGCTCAGGTGTCAGGCAAGCATTAAAGGACTGGTATGGCAGCTGAAAGTGTTGGGTAGCTATCAGCTTCAACTGTAGTTGGAGCTGATAGTTCAACTGAAAGCAGCAACATACTCATTAATTTCTCTCCATTCTGTTGCAGAAGAGTTTTCAATGTGTAAAGAGGAAAAGAACCGCGACTTCAGACGGAACGTAAGACGAAGATGTGGACAGGACGAGCGGTACGAGATCTTCGTCTGAAGTCGTGGTTTTTTTCCTCTTTAAACATGTCAGACCAACTGGCCCAAAGTTCTCCCCTCCTGAACATTCAAGAGAGAGAGAGAAAAGAATACAGAAAGAGGCAGGGAGGTTAACCAGAGGTAGTTCCAGTTGGCTACCCTGCATGGGGGGAAGAGCTAAGGGAGATAAAAAGAGAAAGAGAGTAGAAAGGGGTAGATAGAGAGAAAGACAGACGAGCACGAACAAAGTGCGTACACTATAGAGTGGTAGGGGGCAGGAACCGTAGACCCCAGGAACCTCCATTACGTGAGTAAGGCCTTCAATTGAGCTTTCAATGCACTCATCTTCAGAAGCAAGATTGATCGTTATTGCCTCCCTCAGCTTTACAAGCCTGGGACTGAAATTTCACTATTCCACCTCCTTTTGACATATTGCACAACTCGAAGAGACGGCTTGTTTATTATTATTTTTTCTTACAACATTTGGGGTTTTCATGTGCCTTCGGGCTGTGCTTGTAACGTCCAACAATGCCTCTTGCTTTCTTACAAAGCACAGAAAAGCCTGGAGTCATTTCCTTGAAATCACTGATAGCCAGCTGCAAGGTGTGTGCAAAACAAGTTCTTTCAAACCAAAGAAGAGCATTAGTGACTGGCCTGATGTTGCGCACATTGTCTGTCACAACATAAACAGGAAATATGTTTTCTGGGATTTCCCATTTAGCAAGAAGCTCTTCAAGGACCAGAGTGATTCTACTTGCTGCGTGCTTTCCCGGCAAGTGTCTAGTGCTCAGGTTGCGCAGGGTCAGCTTGAACTGAGTGTCCAGGAAGTGGCACGCCAGGCTGACGTAACTTTCATTTGCTGGTGATGTCCAAATGTCAGAGGTCAATGCAAGCGATGCCACGCCATCAATGAACACGTTGTGTAGCTCCAGATGAACCCACTCTCTGGTGTCATCGCACAACTTTGCCACCAGCGTACAAGACAGCATGGTTCCTGATGGTGGCCGATAATGAGGAATTGCCTCATTCAAAAGGCCCGTAAAACCACGACTTCTGTCGATCACGTACGACTGCAAGTGGAGTGCTATTATTCTAGCAATCTTTAGGTGCCAAAGCCTCCTGTTTCTAATCAGGTAATGCCACTTTTCTTTTCAACATGTCGGCGACGCTTGGTTGACTGGCATCCACCTTTGAAGCTTGAAATTCAGCATACAAAGTTTTGTGCCGCTTCAAATGGTTCATGAGAGTGGTGGTCGTTGATGATTATGAATGTAGTGTTTTGTGGCACAAGGGCCAAGAACGATCATAGAGCTCCAGGTCAGTGTTTAAGAGTTCGAAGTTAAACGATGAATTACGAGCAGTGGATTTACAGGGCTGTAAAGGGGCCTGAAAGATGGTCGCTGTAAAGTGTGTAAAACCTACACGTAATAAAATTATGGCAATTGCTATGAAGTGTGCTAAGGACACGAAAGATACATTGTGAAAAAATATGCCGCAGGCAAAAATTTTCAAAAAGCACTACAGTCGGACCCGGCTATATCGAACTTGCAAAAAAACACCTATCAGTTCGATATAGAGCATAATTCGATATAAGCCTGCTGAATAATTTGATGTCATAAAAGCACATACTATTTATAAAATCACTTTATTGATGAAACTAGCTTAGTTTCGCATGAAATAGTCCTGCATTTCTTTCTGCTCGGGCAATTTCGCTGCCTGCTACGCACGCATTTCTCCACATTGTCTAAGGAGTCGGGAGCAGCTGAGGCCGCAACCTTCCGCATTCGCGCAGAAGCACCGGACTAGTGCGAGCGCACCAATTACTTCGAAGGATGTAGGCAGAGGACCATTGTTGCTTTCCTCGTTGTACCCACTTTCACTTGTGCTCGGTACGACGTCGGCAATGGAGTCTTCGTTTTCGGGCTCTCCCGCGGTCGCGACACCATCATTTGCACTCACAAACTTGTCCACTGTTGATTCGTCAATAGCTTCCGAAAATTCTGACAGCTCGCTCCAAGTTTCGGCAACACCGGCAACGGCTGCGTCGCATTCATCAGAATTTACAGTCATCACTGAGCACGCGGAAGCCTGCACAGCTGAAGCAATTTCGGATGAACCACTTGTACACGGCCGTGCGCACGTGTCGGGCGCCACGGGCACTGGGGTGAGAGAGTGGCCGCTTTAGCCCTAATTTCCTCCTTATTCTTCAGGATCGTTGTGAGAGTGTCACTCGGAATCATTCATGCTGCGGGGATACATCCGACCTCTCACCGCGTTCGACCCGATTTACGATTTCGAGCTTCACGACAAAAGGCAAATTCTGCCGCTTCATCACGGCAACACTGCGGGAGAAAGCCCACAAGGCACACACACAATGGACTAGAAAAGCACCGAGACAACTCGCACTTTCGCCATTTTGCACGA
Organism: Dermacentor variabilis; assembly: GCF_050947875.1. NCBI lineage: Eukaryota > Metazoa > Arthropoda > Arachnida > Ixodida > Ixodidae > Dermacentor > Dermacentor variabilis. The sequence continues at coordinate 4,917,235 of NC_134572.1, read as the reverse complement.
CCTCTGATTGGCTGTCTGAGCAAGCGCTGCGGGCGGGCCAGGATAATTTTTTGCAGGGGGGTGTCAACGGCTCGTCCTCAGCAGCGCTGTCACGGTAGGGAGAGCGGTTGGATTGACCCGCGCCGTCGGGTTTCCATGTAACCGCGAGGGAAAGCCAACTTCTGGGGGCACTATTCCGCAGCTCGACGTTCGATATATCGGGAGTCGCTGCTATTTTTGTTTGATGTAAACGTAATTTTTGCTATATATACTCATTGGAACTATACCGTGCCCAGAAATTGTTCGATATATAGAATAATTCGATGCAAAGGGTTCGATATAGTCGGGTTCGACTGTACTGCCTTCACAGAGCCCTCGAAACGCAAGGAACTGAAGGTATGCACTATACAAGAACTACTATCACAGCTCCATACTCTGGAGAGAGGATGTCCTACAAAATTGTTGGGCAAGTAACATGCAAGGCCACAACATAGGACAGCTTTGGTGTTAAAAAGCGGTTCTTCACCAAGAAACATAGCGGGATGAAGAGACACAATAGCGTTAGGCTAGAAGAAAATATTTCTCTCTCTTTCGGCTTTCCAACACTCCATTAGGATGTGGAGGACAATGAGCCTTTCACCACATCTACCACAGGTTGGAGTATCCTTACCAGTCAACAGAAAATTGTTTATGTGTATCCTATTTTGTGACGACAGAATAGAACATCAGTTCGTCATGTTTTTGTAGTGGAGGGCCAGAAACTGTGGCTTAATCAAGTGAAGCTTATTATTCGTTTCGGTGTCCCTGAAGCTTTGCCAGTCGCTTCGCAATTTCTGTTGCAAAAAAAAAAAGGGGGGGCGGGGGGGCTCGAGATATGTGGCAGGAATAGCAGCAGTAGGATTAATAGCTTGCGATGTAATTGTTATGGCCATTTGGTCTGCCAGCACATTACCCTCGAGGCATCTATGTCCAGGAACCCAGCACATTGTCACATGTCTATGAGATGAATAAATATTGCACAAGTACGAGAGAAGCTCAATGAGAACAGGATTTTTTTGTTTTCTTAAGGGCATTAGTGCTTTTACAATTACTTTTAATTTCTTTATATTGACACATGTACTTGTCTTTATCGGGCGACACGTTCTGCCGCCTAAACAAATGTTATCGCACAGCGCGGGACGCGCCTGCATGTATCCGAAGTTTCTGGAAAGTTATCTATGCTTCTATCCGCTGTCTGTTATCGCCGAACCTTGTGTTATCTGATTTCATCGCTTGACGCGAATGGTGTAGAACCTTGTAGAAGGCATGCGGGTCCCAACAATTAGTCTGGAACATTCGATGACTGCTGTATAAAAGCCGACGCGCTTAACCCGCTGATCAGATCTTTCGACGATCGCCGACTGTGTTCGCCGCTCTCGTTGTGCTATAAGTGTAGCCTGTTTTGTGGGCACAGGTTCGCCCAATAAAATCCAGTTTTGCCTTTCACAGTATTGCTACTGTGTTCTTAACGTCACCACCACGTGACATCTGGTGGAGGTGCTTTTCGTTCATGTACCGGATGCCCCCGACAAGCCGTGATCCAAGCCTGGAACGCAAAGACAACACCAACGTAGTCCCGGACCATCGAGCAAGCCGCCGTCTTCAACAACTGCCCCCAGAGCACGGACTTTTGCCTGAGACGACCAGGAAGATCGCCACAAAGTCCACCCCAATGGCAGCCCCAGCGTCCCCCATCGAGCTGCAGCAGCCCAGAGAACCACCGACGTTCCGCAGTTCCACATTTGAGGACCTGGAAAGCTGGCTGGAAACGTATGAGAGGGTCGCTACGTTTCACAGCTGGGCAAACGAGGACAAGCTGCGACATGTTTATTTCGCATTGGAGGACGCCGCCAGGACGTGGTTCGAGAACCGAGAAGCCACCTTAACGACCTGGGAGCTGTTCCGAAGCGGCTTCCTGCAGACATTCGCAAGCGTCGTACGCCGAAAAAGAGCCCAAGCGCTATTAGAAACCCGGGTGCAACTACCAAATGAGACCACAGCGATTTTTACAGAAGAAATGAGCCGCCTATTCCGCCATGCCGACCCGGAAATGTCCGAGGAGAAGAAAGTCCGCCTACTGATGCGTGGTGTAAAGGAGGAACTTTTAGCCGGAATGGTACGGAGCCCACCGCAGACCGTCGAGGAGTTTCTTCGCGAAGCCACCAGCATCGAGAAGACACTGTCAATGCGGAACCGGCAATTCAACCGCCGCTCTAACTCGACAAACTACGCCGGAGTTCAGTCACTGGCCACCGACGACCTGGGCGAGACTATCCGAGCGGTCGTGCGGGAGGAGCTGCAAAAGCTGTTCCCGTCATCACAGCCTCAAGTGGCGTCGGAGAGCCGGAGAGCCCTCGTAGTCGCCACGCCTTGAGTGTGCTCGAAGATCAAGCGAGAATCCCGCCTCGCTCCAGCATTGTCATTTCGGTCGGCACCGAAACACCCGCTGACGTAGAAGGCGTCATCGAAGGCGACAGACGTCTACTGCTCGACCGTGAAATTTGCGTCGCAAGAGGGATCGCTCGATTGCACGGAGGAAACACGAAGGTGTTGCTGACAAACTTCAGCCAGGAGTTCAAGCACATCAACAAGGGCACGACGATCGCATACATCGAGGAAATTCAGGAAACCAGCGATGCGTTTGTCCTCTCGGATTCTGTCGCATCTACCCCGAAGCCCGTAGTTCCAGAGAAAGACTTCGACATAAATCCAAGTCTCCCCGTGATTAAGCAGCAACAGCTCAGAAGTCTGCTTCGACGATACAAAGACTGCTTTTCGACGTCATCGAGGATTCGACAAACACAAGTCGCAAAGCATCGCATAATAACCGAAGAGTGCGCTCGACCACTCCGCCAGAGCCCTTACCGAGTCTCGACATGAGAACGCGAAGCTATAAGACACCAAGTCGACGAAATGCTGCGTGACAACATCATCCAGCCGTCGAAAAGCCCAGGGGCGTCTCCAGCTGTTTTAGTGAAGAAAAAGGACGGAACCCTACGTTTCTGCGTCGATTATCGTCGATTGAACAAAATCACGAAGGAAGACGTATACCCCCTCCCACGGATAGATGACGCATTGGATCGGCTCTGCAATGCTAAATACTTCTCCTCGATGGACCTCAAGTCTGGCTACTGGCAAATAGAAGTCGACGAAAGGGATCGCGAAAAGACCGCCTTCATCACGCCAGACGGCCTCTACGAGTTCAAGGATATGCCATTCGGACTGCTCGGCGCCTGCAACGTTTCAGCGCGTCATGGACACGGTATTAGCAGGATTGAAGTGGCTGACCTGTCTTGTTTACTTGGATGACGTCGTCGTCTTCACCGGAAATTTCGACGATCGCCTCAAGCGGCTTGCGACAGTACTAGAGGCCATCAAGTCGTCAGGGCTTACTCTGAAGCCGGAAAAATGCAGCTTCGCTTACGATGAGCTTCTGTTCCTAGGCCACGTAATCAGCAAATCTGGTGTCCGTCCAGACCCGCAAAAGACAGCTGCAATCGCACAGTTCCCGCAACCCATCAACAAGAAGGCAGTGCATAGATTCATTGGCATGTGTGCCTACTACAGGCGCTTTGTCAAGGACTTTTCACGCATCGCCGAGCCGTTGACACGTCTAACTAAATGTGATGTTGAGTTCAAGTGGGAAGCGCCGCAGGCCGACGCACTTGAAGAACTCAAACGACGCATGCAGTAACCGCCGGTACTTGCGCACTTCGACGAGTACGCCGATACAGCAATCTATACTGACGCCAGTAGCCTAGGCCTCGGTGCCGTTCTAGTCCAGAGGAGAAACGGAGTCGAACTGGTGATAAGCATACGCTAGCCGGTCGCTGTCAAAAGCGGAAGGCAACTATTCTACGACCGAAAAGGAATGCCTCGCCATCGTTTAGGCTACAGCTAAATTTCGCCCTTATCTTTATGGCAGGCCATTCAAAGTCGTCAGTAACCATCACGCGTTGTGTTGGCTAGCGAATATAAAGGATCCTTCAGGATGACTGGCGCGGTGGAGCCTCAGACTACAAGAATACGACATCACTGTAACCTACAAGTCTGGACGAAAACACTCCGATGCCGATTGCCTATCACGCGCCCCCATTGACCTGCCGCCGCAAGACGACGAGAATGACGACGCCTTCCTTGGAATGATAAGCGCGGAAGACTTCACTGAACAGCAACGGGCAGACCCGGAGCTAAAAGGCCTCGTCGAATATTTGGAAGGGCACACCGACGTTGTCCCCAGAGCATTTAAGTGCGGATTATCTTCCTTCAACCTTCAAAACAATCTACTCGTGAAGAAGAACTTCTCACCAGTCCGCGCCAACTACCTTCTTGTTGTCCCGTCAGGACTTCGTCCAGAAGTATTGCACGCCCTACATGACGATCTGACCGCTGGACACCTTGGATTTTCCCGGACACTATCAAGGATACAAGAAAAGTATTATTGGCCGCACCTGACCGCCGACGTCGCCCGTTATGTCAGAACATGCCGAGACTGTCAGCGACACAAGACACCACCGACAAGGCCAGCCGGATTACTACAGCCAATCGAGCCTCCTTGCCGACCATTCCAGCAGATCGGGATGGACTTGCTGGGACCCTTTCCGACGTCAACAACCGGAAATAAGTGGATCGTCGTGGCGACGGACTACCTCACCCACTTCGCAGAAACTAAAGCACTGCCGAAAGGTAGCGCAGCCGAAGTGGCGAAATGTCGAAAACATCCTGCTGCGACATGGCGCCCCAGAAGTCCTCATCACCGACAGAGGAACGGCCTTTACAGCGGAGCTCACTCGAGCCATTCTGAAATACAGTCAGACAAGGCACAGGAGGACAACGGCCTACCACCCGCAGATGAATGGTCTTACGGAGCGGCTGAATAAGACCCTCGCCGACATGCTAGCGATGTACGTCGACGTCGAACACAAGACCTGGGATGCCGTCCTGCCGTACGTAACATTCGCTTACAACACGGCGGTGCAAGAAACAAAACAGATCACGCCGTTGAAGCTGGTCTACGGAAGGAACCCAACGACGACGTTCGACGCCGTGCTGCCGCACATCACTGACGAGGAGAACCTTGACGTCGCTACCTATCTCCAGCGCGCCGAAGAAGCCCGACAGCTCGCCCGCCTGCAGATCAAGAACCAGCAGAGGACCGACAGCCGACACTACAACCTCCGACGACGCTTCGTCGAGTACCAGCCCAGCGACCGTGTTTGGGCATGGACCCCGATACGCCGATGAGGACTCAGTGAGAAACTACTGCGACGCTATTTCGGACCCTACAAGGTCATCCGACGTATTGGCACACTGGACTATGAGGTCGTGCCAGACGGCATTTCGCATTCACAGCAGCGCCGCGCACAATCTGAAGTGGTCCACATGGTGCGCCTTAAACCCTTTTATGGACGCTGACGAACTTCCTTATTTTGTTGTTTTCTTCGCTACGAATGCTTATTTATTACATTGGTTTGTTTGCAGCATCGGTTCGATGCTTCTTTAAGAGGGGGGTATTGACACGTGTACTTGTCCTTATCGGGCGACACGTTTTGCTGCCTAAACAAATGTTATCGCACAGCGCGGGACGCGCCTGCACGTATCCGAAGTTTCTGGAAAGTTATCTATGCTTCTATCCGCTGTCTGTTATCGCCGAACCTTGTGTTATCTGATTTCATCGCTTGACGCGAATGGTGTAGAACCTTGTAGAAGGCATGCGGGTCCCAACAATTAGTCTGGAACATTCGATGACTGCTGTATAAAAGCTGACGCGCTTGACCCGCTGATCAGATCTTTCGACGATCGCCAACTGTGTTCGCCGCTCTCGTTGTGCTATAAGTGTAGCCTGTTTTGTGGGCACAGGTTCGCCCCATAAAATCCAGTTTTGCCTTTCACAGTATTGCTACTGTGTTCTTAACGTCACCACCACGTGACAATATGTTTAACCGCACACAGTACTGCATAGGCTTTTGCAGTAAAGATACTTGTGTGAGGGTTCAATACATCTGATTCAGAGAAAGAGGAACCAATAGCTGCATATGATACACCAGCATGCCACTTTGATGCATTGGTGTAGAGTTCAGAGCAAGAGTACTTCAATTGGAGTTCATGGAAATGCATCCGAATTTCGAGCTCTGGTGTGCACTTTGTAACCTTTACAAACGATATACCACATTCTATCAGCTGCCACTCCCAAGGTGGCAGCAGCTTAGCTGGATTCTTTAGGCGATGTTTAAGGAGTGCGACATCCATTTCCATGCTAAGTTCCCTCACACACAGTGAAAAAGGCTGTCTCACAGAGGGTCGATTATGGAAAAGTGTAGTACATGTCATATCGTTAACGGTTATAGAACACGAATTTTCATGATTAGAGTGCACTTTCATGAAGTATGTGAAGCTGATGTATGATCTCTGCAGATGTAGTGACCATTCATTTGATTCTACGCATAAACTTTCACTAGGGATTGTTCTGAAGGCGCAGTTGCCCAGGCGGATACCTAGATGGTGAATGGGAACTAGCATATTTAGCGTGCTCAGGGCGGCTGAGCAATATATTACAGCACCATAATCCAGTCACAATTGAATGAGGCTCTTGTAAAGGTTCATTAAACACTTTCTTGTAACAAGCTTGTGACGCCCTCTTGGGCATAATCTTCATTGGCCCGCCAGGCTTGGTAGGCAACATTGGTCACTGCACCCAATAAACACCGACGAGCACAGCTGCTCGGTGATCAGTCATTGTTCAACACCTCCACGCTGCGGACCATTTGTCTAACAGAGGGTGCCTCGAGCCCTCCCTCGTCCACGAACCCAGGTGGATTGCAACATTGGCGATGAGGACCCACGGATCGTCCCACGCCACCGCGAGCGGTGAAACACCGCCCCCTGTTGCTGCCGCCATGCCACTGTACGAAAGGCTCGAGCCGTTCGAGGGAGATAGGTCCGCATGGCCAATTTACGAGGAGCAAGTCCATGTGTTCTTCCGGGCAAGCGGCACACCTGAGGCCAAACAGTGGGACATTTTCCTGGTCAGTCCCGGGTCTTCAGTCTCCTGCTCGACCTTCTCAAGCCAGCCACGCCGCATTTTAAGACTCTGGGTGAGCTGCTCCCCATAATGAGCTCGCCTTTCAACCCGGCACCGTCCACACTAATAGTGCGTAATGGAGCCGCCGGGAAGGAGAGACCCTTGGGCAGTTTGTTGCTGCGCTACAAGGGTTAGCGAGTGCCTGCGTTTTCGGGGACCAAGTGGACTCGCTGCTCCGGGACCATTTCGTCTGCAGCATCAACAACACCGCCATGCAGACATGACTCCTGGAGCTTCCTGACCCCTTGTTGGACGACGCCGTGAAGCCAGAGCTGGCAATGGAAGCTGCCACCAAGGATGCCGGCGAGACTGCCTGTGCGACTGGCTCACCGTCGGCGCAAGCGGCGGTCAACAAGTTGGTGACAAAGGGCAGTACCTGCGGTCGCTGTGGTGGTGCCTATTCCCCCTCAGAGTGCCAGTTCTCTCAAGCACAATGCTTCACGTGTGGGAAAACTGGGCACCTGCCACGGCTATGTCGAAGGGGGAAGATGAACAGCAAACAGCAACAGCAGCCTGGTTCAAGCCTAGGTACCACACAAGCCCGCGGCCAGGGTAGCCGTTGCAAGGGTACGCGGCGGGCGCATGCGGAAGCAGGCTCGAGTTCTCCCGCGGCCAGGTTCCACGTCGCGGTCGAGGTCCCGCTGATTTTCGACATGTGGCACACAGGCTTTGTACAGCCATCTGTGCCGCCGTACATGCCGACCGTCGAAATCTGCGGGCACCCCATTTCCATGGAGCTGGATACAGGGGCCAGCGTGCCGAGGGTGTACAAGATCGTCTGGCCGCTATTGTGGACAGCCAATTTTTTATGCGAACACTCCCTGGCACGCTTTGGCCTCCGCAGCCCCAACCCATGGGCCGCCCTGCTTCCAGCTTTTAGATCACCCCGCTACCCCTTGGGTGCCCTGGAGATCCTGCGCTGCCTGCTTTATTATAACCTCAGGTGCTCTCCTGAGGCCTCCATTTGCCGGTTACATGTGAGTTCCTGCCGCAGTGTTTGTAAAAAATCCGATCTATCACCGTGACGAAAAAAGCGACCCGCAACTTATACAACACCAGTCAGAATCTTGGCCCTCCAGACACATTGATCACCAAATGGGGCGTCCGTGCCCACTTCCTCACCGCGCGGGCAGCCAGCGACAGAGCGAAAACAAACTCGACCGCAATCTGCAATGCTGCATGTCTAGGGGACAAACGCATACAACACGCGCTAAGAAACCTTCTCCGTAGTGCCTAGGCAGAGTCGCATATTCAAGGAACGCGGGCCCCCAGATTTTCTTTCTCGCATCCACTCTTACTCGCGCCTTCGCAGAAACTTCGAGTGCTGCGAGAAACGCCACACCCCGCTGTATCTAGTAGCAATTGTAAAAACGCCACCGGGAAAAATGAATAGTGAATTTGTAGCTCCGTTTGATTCTTTTAGGCAGGCGGCAACACGTGTTGTCAAAATTAGGCAACACAACCTGAGACAGAAATGGATTACCAGCGAAATATTAACCACTACAGTCAACGACTGAATTTTCGGACATGCCTGATATTTCGGACGTCTTCGCGGCACCGCCTAGAGCCCCATAGAATCAATGTATAAGGACATCTGAAGTTTCGGATGCTCGAACCCCCCGCCGTCCAATTTTCCGGACTTTTTGACACGACGGAAGGTCCTTTGGCTCCTCGCGCAGCGCCCTTGCGAAGTAAATCGACTTGCAGCCGAAGCATATCACCGCTTTGAACCACAACTAGCCGAACCTAGCTGTCACACACCGATTTGGTCTGGCCACGCTGGCTATGTTCATCACCGCAAATGGCCGCACTTCCGCCTCCGGCGGAGTTTTCGGAGCGGAGCTATTTCGTTTGTTTGCGCAGGCCACGTTTTGGCTAGCGCGGTGTGTGGCTGTGCTGTTGTGTCAAGTGTGCTCTGCGACGCTAGGCCTAGGTGCTTCGACGCCCGTCAGCGAACTCCACTGTTCGCAACTTGAGGATTTCGCTTGCCTTCGATGGCCCCCACTCCGTCTTCGTCGTCCTCGCCGATGGCGCGGAAAGCAGTACCGTACCCACGGAAATAACTTTTGAACAGTTTGTTGACGCTGACAACGAGCTCAACTTATGCGCAGAACTCACTGACGAGGGAATAGTCCGTCAGGTTGTGAGGGATTCAGAAGACTCCGATGTTGAAAATGAGGAGCCAATGCCTGCGCCGCCTACAAGCGCTGAGTTGACGCGAGCTCACTGTTGACTTTTTCATCGGTGTACAGTGCTGATATGACCCTTGATCGAGGCGAATATGATCGCATGCAACCGGAACGCCGTCCAAACAACAATCAACAAGTTCTTCAAGCCACTGCAGCAATAACACTGGCTGCCCGACGATGCACATGTACATAATAAACCGGCAGTCGGCTGCATACAGAGTTTTTGAACGCCTCTTCTTATAGCACCTTCATTGATGCTTTGGCAGGGTTTCGGAAGCCTGGTACTTCGCTCTTTACCTCTAGATCCTAGAAAAAAAAGAAAAAAGGTGCGTTTTTTTGCATGCATTCATTTTTTCGGACTGCCTGAATTTTCGGACGTTTTTACGTTCCCTAGAGGGAACGCAAAATCGGTCATCGACTGTATAAAGGTAAGACTTGCTGTGGACCAAGGTCAAGCACTCGCCAAACTGCGATGACACGCGCTTAGAATATACATGGGCCAGAAACAAGGTAAATGCAATGATTATATTTGCGAAACACACTCACTTTAGGAAGAAATTTCAAGAAGCTCGATGTGACATGAAGAAAATGTGGTCCCTTAACAATCTTAGAGGAGGCAACAAACATTTCATTGCCTAAACAGTGCCTTTCACCTTATTTTTCTGCAGATGATGAAACGGTGGCAAACTTATTTAATCAGTCTTTTTCAAGAATCTCAGGATTGCGAAAACAGCGGCCATCTGTGCACTTTAACAGGTAGCTTGCTAGATTCGGCACATCTTCCCTTACTCTTCCTTGATGAACTGAGGTCCATTGTTTTTAAACTTAAGGTGAATAAATCGCCAGGCTTTGACAAAATCTCTGTCAGTGAACTTCAGAGGAATTTTGATGTAATTAAACATGTACAGTTAAACCTGGATATAACGAAGTTGATGAAAGCTCGAAATTTTTCGTTACATGCAGGTTTTCGTTACATGCAGGTTTCGCATGAAGGCTCGTACGAATGATGCAGAAACGAAACCAAATAGCTCAATATATCCGTGAAGGTGAACTCACCCTTCAAGCATTTATTTTACACCAAAAAACTGCGTAATTTCAGCTTGCTTCTTCGGCACGAGTGAAGGCACAACACGCCGCTCCAAAGAAGCTAAATCGTGTAGAGCTCCTTCATTGTCGAGCGAGCCGACGTAACGGCGCATAACGTCCATTGCATTCATCACCTCCTTTGCAGTAGGCACGTCACACGGATATGCCTCACAAGCACCATCATCACCGCCGTCGGGATTTTGCGCGCTTTCAGCTACTGCTGCATCAGACATTTCTTCTGTAGCCACGGCGGCGTTGTCGGCAAACAAAAAGTCAGTTCAACGTCGTCGGGTACACCACCGTTAGTACATAGCTTGTTCCACGCTTCGGCCACATCGGACGGAGTAGAAAGGTCTTCCTCCTCCTCCTCGTCGGCACCAGCCCGTGCGTTTTTGGCTATTCCGGCCTTTAAAAAGCAATTCGCGATAACTTCTACCCTGACCTCTTGCCAGGAGGCAGCAAGCATCTCGACTGCTTGATAAATGTCGATCTTCATCTCCCGTTCCAGACGGATGTCGAGAAGTATCTTCAGGATTAGTCGGCGCCGGTAACAGCATTTAAAACTGTTAATGACTCCTTTGTCCGGGGGCTGTATTAGGGACGTGCAGTTGGCCGGGAAGTAATGCAGTTCGATGTTCGACAACTGCAGGCCTTCGACGTGGTGCGCTGAGCAATTGTCCAGCAGTAGGCAAACTTGACGGCCTTGCCGCTTGACGTCCTGGTTAAATTCCTTCAACCACTCAGAAAATATTGGCCGAGTCATCCACGCTTTGGAATTCGCCACATACTTCACGGGCATACGCTTCGTTCCCTTAAAACACCTGGGATGGGCACTTTTGCCGACAACTAGCGGGACTCGCTTGTCTGTGCCGTCGAGGTTGACACACAGCAGAATCGTTATGCGGAGCTTGCTCTGCTTTCCGCCGCGGCAGTCATCGCCTTTTAACGCTAGCGTGTGGCCCGGAAGCATGTGATAAAATAGAGCTGTCTCGTTGGCATTGTAGACATCAGCCGCCTCGAAGCGACTCAGGATTCCAGGCAGCTTGTCAGCCACCCACGAAGCAGCAGCATCGCTGTCTGCGGAGGCAGATTCGCCGCTGATTACTCTTCCGACGACACCATGCCGGCTCTTAAATCCCTGCAGCCACCCGTTGCTCGCCTTGAAATCATCATGGCCCAAGATACACGCAAAATCCTTTGCCTTCTGTTGTAAGATCGCACCACTTATGGGCACATTTCTGGCTCTCGTGTCCAAAAACCACGTGAACACTGCCTTGTCCACATCAGTGTATGTGGACAGCTTCAGTCTCTTTTTCTTTGAGCTTGTTCCCGACTCCACTGTGTTTCTGATGCTGTGTTCCGCACTCAAAATCGTTGATAGTGTGCTCGCTGGAATGCTGAAACGGGTGGCAACGTCCTTCTTCTCGCCCGCGGAGACTGCATTTAAAATTGCGAGTTTGTCTTCAAAAGACAGAACTTTTCGTTTTCTGGCAGAACTCATCACGACCAACCGACGACGTAGTTAGAAGCGGAGACGCACGACTACACGCCGACAGGCAGGCCTAGCACCTCCAAAACAAGTCAGACAAACCAGTACCAGAGCACAGTTGACACACGCACACGTGCAGAACGCGACAACACTCAAAATGGCGAATGCAACGCATCCATAGAGAAAGAAAAAAAAGTGGCGCATGTCGTTCGTCATCGTCCCTCCCCTTCTCCCTTCCCGCGCCCTGGCAATGAAAGAACCTGCTATCAGCGCTGCTTTTCAAGTGAATTCTTACACATAAGTGTGTCTAAGCCGTTGAAACAAATGAAAATCACAAAATAAGAATGCTTGTCCTCAAATCCATACGAAACAAAATAAATCTGAAAGAGAAATCAGCTGCCGATACCAATGCCACCTGGTGTCACGCTAGACAAGCAAAGCCTGAAAAGACTGCTACGTTAGGCACGGAGCGGCGCTAGTTGCCGCCATCATCATCATCATCGCTAACTTTGCTCGGTCGCGGCAATCCCTGGCGTTCGCGTCGCTGCTGGCTCCTTACAATATTAATATTCAATAATCTAGAGCATTTCTTCGGCCAAATTTTCCTTAAAAGTGCAAAAAGTAATGACTTATCAGCTTTAGGAGTTCGTTACATCAAGGCTAACCGCCACAACGCGTTCGTTACATCAAGGTCGAAAATACATGGGCTTCAATGGGGGCAGCGTTGGGGAATTCAAAAACTTCGTTAAATCCAGGAATTCGTTACATATAGGTTCGTTACATCCAGGTTTAACTGTATTGCTATCTCTTCTAACTTTATTTTGCATGCTGGTGTGACTCCAGTGGAAATGAAAACCGCAATAGAAATTCCAAAATCAAGGGTTTGACGAAAGTTCCTCTGGTCAGGCGCGGAAATGAAGGAGATCACGGTCACTGACCAAGTCTCATGTATAATCCGACGTTTCGGAACCATGTACGGGTTTCCTTGTTCACTGAGTTGGACGGGAAATCCTCGTCACTTGTGTAGCCAGTACGTGATGTAACGAAATTGCTTAAATGGCAGGCGTAGTCCCTGGTGTCTGGTTCATCATAGCTGGTGTCGATTGAATAATTAGCGATTCTAGCAGCCGCTGGGATGACACGTTCCTTTCTTTGGCAACAACAGTGGCATTGTCCCAGTCAATTTTGTGACTATGTTCCTGCGCATGCTCGGCAATGGTGTTTGTCGTGCGACTATTATTTCGTACGTCAGGTTTATGGTCCTTGAGGCGCCTGGAGAACTTCCCTGTTTCACCAATATATACTTTGTGGCAATCAGCGCATGGTATCTTGCAAGCGACTCGCTGCTAACCTGAAGGGCACCACTGCACCGCCTGTCGCTGTTTGTGGAACGTGCCCACCAGGCATTCACACACAGTTCGAGGAATGATAAGTGTCTGGCGCTTCTGCTGCAGTGACCTTCAGCAGTGCCAGGTGGGGGAGCCCTTCTAACTACATCATGGGTGGCCCCCAGCACGGGGATGCTTTGGCTCCAAAATGGTGGATACACAACAACCAACACCTCTGTTTGAAGCTAACACCAAGAAGTGGGATCAAAAAATTATTCAGGCTTTTCAAAGTTTAGAAGTTTAAAAGAACACCATTCACTGAGCAACTAAGGCAAATCATAGGTTGAACGTTGAAGAAGGAAAGTATCAAAATAGGGACATTACCAGGCAGGAGCTGGGAATTGGATAAATCGCCCTGCGATGGTGCAGGTGAAGGCACAGGAGAGGCGGCCTTGGAACTGCCACTTGAAGCAGTGGAGAAGGTTCGCTGTCGTTCTCGCTGCTTTGACGCTGGAATTGAAAAATGTAGCGTGGGTGCTCAGGTAAATTTTCGAAACAGGCTCAGAAAAGTGGCAAGGCTTGTCTGTGAACAAGCATGACCCAAAACTTTTACATAAAAATCTGGCTTGTTCAAATTAAAAATACACTTTGAAATGGTCAACTGACCAAATGGCCAACTTGACTACAATGTTTTTCTTATTTATTTTACAATACTGCAGGCCAATGTGGCCCAAGCAGGAGTGTAACTACAATGAAACGGGAAAAGAGAACAGCACATAAATAATTTTAACAATATTCACACGACAAAATAATACATCAGTTTCACCAGGACAATATATAATACAACAAACGCAGTTCAAGGGCTTCGTCAAAGCTATCAGCCTAACAAACAAATTCAGGTTTAAATGCCTCTGTTTTGGCAAAAATTGGTTGTAGGGAGTGTTTGTGAGTGCTATGTGTTAGTCTTCTTGTAATGGACTTTAAATATAAGGGTACAGATATATTTATTTTTCTAGACAAGATATTACGCAAGAATTTTGGTCCACTGATTTTTCTACGTAGAGCTAATGTGGGGATGTTATGCGCAATGGTGAGTTTAGTTGGAGAATCTATCCTTTTATATTTATTAAATGTAAATCTGATTGATTTCCTTTGCAGTCATTCTAAGCACTGTATATCTGTTTTAGTGTGCGGATCCCATACAACGGATGATTTAGATCTGATAATGGCATTGTACGCTTGAAGTTTGACATTCACTGTTGCCTCTGCAAGCTTCCTTTTTAAAAAGCAGTTTCCGAAAGGCTGTTGCGCAAATCGTCGAGATGTGCACCCCCATATCATTAGAAAGAGTAATCCCTAAATACTTATATTGCGCTACTGTTTGGATGTTAGAGCCATGGATAGTGTAAGTAAACACGCTAGTTTTTCCGGATTAAATATAATAGGACTGTTAGCACCAGCATTCAATGTGGCTGAGAGTTCGCTGTAATAGCTTATGATCTTCATGGCAGGTTACTTCTTTAAACACGATACAATTGTCCACAAACAGTTTACTTGCACTAAATTATTTATATATATAATAAATAATAATGGCCCTGAAACACTCTCCTGGGGAACACCGGATGCAATGCTGAGCATCCTAGATACACTAGATTTGATTTCGACAAACTGCTTTCTATTAGTTAAATATGCCTCAAAGCATTTGATAATGTTCCCTTTTTTAGGCTAAACAATAACAGGTGCCAGCATACGGGTTATACACAGAAGAATATGACCATGAGAACAATCAAACTAAGTGCTAATACAAGTCCAGGAAACAATTACAAGACGCCAAAGAAGCCAGGGTGTCTACCAAGTTGACATTTCCAAATTCCACGAGTTTCCCAGGTTTTCCCTGAGAGTCCTTGAAAAATTCCCCGAGTGACACAGAACCTTGTTTTATGTCAAAACAGGCTGACACCAAGTTACCCAATGCTGTCACTCTCTAGTAAGCATGCTAAAAAAACAAACAAAACAACTTAATCCAGTTTGAATAGTAAGGAGTAGTGTTTATATTATTCAAAAAGAAATCAGAAGGGAGAAGTTAGTAAAGTGCAGAGCGAATAAAATATCTTTGAAAAAGTAGTAAAACTCATTGCAAATCGAATTGAACATTATCAAATACGAATAAAGAGGAGATGCATGCAGAAATAAATATTTTCGAATATCCCCTTCAGTCACAAATTATTACTGACTGTCAATACATGCGTGAAATATAGGTGTTGCTTGAGACTCACTCCACTGAAAGCAAAAGAATGACTCTGAGCATTTTGCGATGAGTCATTATAATTACAGAATAACTAAATATTTGAACATTGTAAAATCAGTCATGCTACATTTCTTCATAAAAGGGTTAAATCCCCTGCTTTTAATTACATACAGAGGTTATTGACTGGCATCAAGCATTTCAAGAAAGAAAAAAGATATATATATTATTTTGAGGTGCCTACCAACATGCTTGACATCAAACATCATGCAAAACATGGTAGTGCCTTCACCAAAGCAGTACTCTGTAATGATACATATCACTCAGAAGTAAAATGGAAGTAATTTAGGTTATCAGAATGTTTAATTTACTCTGCTTAATGTTTGTGCTCAATTCCTTGCTACCACTGCACAGAAATGGCAAAAATAGGCCGCGTCCACAAATGTGGACAGTTTGACTGAAGGGGACGTGAGCTATTTCTATCAACTGATAGCAAGCTCATTGATATGAGGCCCGAACTTTGCCACAAGTGAGATTCTCTCTCAACAGCTGGTGGGTCAACCTCAACTGTACTGACATACTCTCAGCCCACGCACAATGCCTCAGTGTTGCGTTCACTGCTTTAACGAGTTTATTTTGGTTTGGCTGAGGGACACCTGTATCTCGGCGTCAGCTAACACTGTTTTTTTGAGGTCAAGCTCCTTGAAAGAAGTGGTGACACGCTTCCTTTCCCATTAATTCCTCAATACATAGGTCCTTTATGTTCTCGTCCTTCCTCCACCGCACATTTGTCCCACACCATTTGAAGGATCCTCTTGGCCAGTCTTACAGTTAACGCCAGATTTTTCTGACTCCCTAGGGGCCACCAGAACGTCAAAAAAATTGAGCAGTTCGAAAAAACGAATCTGTGTCTTTTACTGCCCTTAAGGGCTCAAAACACCACAGATACATCTGAAAAGGCCTGTCAGTACACTTATTAGGCATATCGGTACTGATGCCGTGACATGAGATGGCGGTTAGACATGTATATAATTAAGGAATACATACTGCGTCCGGTGACAATTGCCCCTTCCCACGCTTGTTATGCTTCACTGCAATAACTTCGCATGTTTCTCCGCGTAACATTGATGCATTGAGGCGAAGCTGACTTTCGGGACCCAGCATTAGGCAACGTGCTGGGCTTTCCGGGCTTCGAAGCCAATCGCGAGGACTACAAAGGTGGAGTCAGTGCCAATGCTGACTGTGGTGAATTCTTTCAATAAAAAACACGGCGCCAAATGGCAAGAAGCTTAATAGCGAATGTCTAAGCACCAGCCTGGCATTTACAACGGTAGTGGCTATGGCTGCCAGCGGATCTGCGTGCGAGAGCATTGGTTTGAGGCGGCAAGGTAATCAAAACAGCGGAAGTGGTGGCTTTGATTTTAATGCCATTTCGGACCTGCGGCCACGGCGAAAAGTCCGGAAAGTCAAACGGGGAAGCGTTCTTGCGTCTGAAATTTCAGACATTCTTATATATTAGTAATAAAGGGAAAATCAGACATCCACCTGTTCGCAGCAATTGCTACAAAGGAGACCCATATGGGTTCCATGAAAGAAAAGCCTTGCAGTTGAAGAAAAATTCGGCCTGGTCTGGGGCTTGAACCCAGGACCACCGCCTTTCTGGGGCAGCCAATCTAGCATCTGAGCTAACCAGGCAGCTAGCAGATGGCGGGCAAAGTCGAATTTGTCAACAACTCGAAGCAAAGGCAAGAGTTTGACGTAGTCGTTCTGTGGCAAACCACAAGGTGGAGAGAAGTAAGTAATAAAGGGAAAATCAGACATCCACCAGTTCGTAGCAATTGCTACAAAGGAAACCCATGCGGGTTCCACGAAAGAAAAGCCTCGCAGTTGAAGAATAATTCGTCCTTGTCCGGGACACCAGACCAGGACAAAGGAACTCGTATGGGTTTTCTTTATAGCAATTGCTACAAATGGGTGGATGTCTGATCTTCTCTTTATTACTTACTTCTCTCCACCTTGTGGGTTTCCACAGAACTATTACGTCAAATTCTTATACACTGACTCTATGGGGTACGTGGTGGTTCAGCGAAGCCGTGCGAACTATCGGGCGTCTGGAAAGTCGGTCATTGACTGTACACTCGAAACTCCTCCAGCCGACGACAGGGCATCCAAAATACAATTCGTTACGATCCTTCTGTTACTCGAGCCAGCACTACCGTGCCTTTTGTTCGCTTTCAATAAAATTACAGCTGATTTTCCCTGATAGAAGCACAAATTCCCCGAGTTTTCCCTGAGGACTTCCACACTATTCAAAATCCCTGAGAATTCCCGGATGGTAGACAACCTGGAAGTTTACTAGAGAGCAAGCTGCTCATAATGAAGTGAAGCTGACGACTATTATAAGGCACCACAAATTAAACCACACAGCTGTTCCATGCTATAAGAAAAGCAATTCAAGTATACAAAAAAAAGCCAGAACGAGGTGTCAAATGCCAGATTCATTATTTGGTGCCACTGATAAGAGAGAGAGTTATAATTACCTTTCCCTTTTACTGTCCTACAATTATTCACTACTACTGTATTTACTCGAATAATAATCGCACTCTCGTAATGATCGCACCCCTGAATTTTGTCGTGAAAATTCAATTTTTTAAAATTTCCCGTGTAATGATCACACCTCAAACTTGCTGCAGCGATATGTCGTCTGCCAAGTCTAGCTAATAATGATCGTGCTCACCATCTGTAGAATGCTACGCGAACGACTCTTCAAGACAAACCAAGCGGTCTGCATGCACCAAACATTCTTAGGCAGATGCCCCATTTCATTCTTTTCATCACTTTCCACACTTCCATGACTAAAAAAAGCTGCAACCAAACTTGCCTTTATTATGTGTAGGCTTTATAATGGTTGTGGTCAACAACAAAAAAGGCGCCTTTCGATTCTTCTCATTTGCACTCGTGGGCACGCAACAAATCACAAGCGGCAACGATAGTAGCCACATTTACACTGATACGCTAAAAGTGTATCCTATTCATACGCCGATGCTTGTAACACAGCTAAGATATTCACCCACCCTTAGCGGAAACGTGCCCCATTAGGATAGTGGTGAAGACAGATGTCGCAGTTTCCGCAGTATGCCAGCCATGTGTTTCTGTATCACTGGCAGCTAAGCGCGCCCATCTGTTTCTGTCCCCTCAAAGTGGACATGGCTATGTTATTGCTGCAAACTTGCCGACATTAACAATATTATTCATTACTGACACGGAAGAAACTTTCAATGCACATAATGTACTCACGAGAAGAAAAAAAAGATCGTGTTCGGCTTGCTCCACCGGCCACCATTTTTGTTTTGGTGTCCCGCAGCAATCGCGGCACGAAAAAAAAAAAAAGGAAATTGTTTCTTTTCACGGGAAATTTAAAACGTGTAATGATCGCACCCCTGATTTTGCGTCAATTTTTCTGACAAGGAAGTGCGATCATTATGTGAGTAAATACGGTATTAGGATAATACTGAAGACAAATACCGCATTTTACGCAGCATGCCCGCCATGTGTTTCTATGTCACTGGCAGCTAAGCGCACCCATCAGTTTCTGTTCCCTCAAAGTGGACATGGCTACATTATTCGCGCAAACTTGCCGATATTAACGATATTATTTATTACTGATACGGAATAAACTGTTTCAATGCACGTAATGTACTCATGAAAACAAAAAAAAAAGCGCGTTCGGCTTGCTCCGCCGGCCGCCATTTTTGTTTTCGTGTCCCGCACTACATACAGCGGCAGCCGCCTATATATTGACCTGTTGTCAGCCCACAGCAAACTCGGGATGAAAAAAAAAAATTTTTTTCTTTTCACAGGAAATTTAACCCGTGTAATGATCGCACCCCTGAATTTGTGTCAATCTCTTTGAAAAAAAAAGTGCGATCATTATGTGAGTAAATACAGTATATGCCAAGTAGCCAGAGACAAGAAGAAAAACGAAAGTAGCCTTAAAGATGAGTGTTATCCTTGCAAAAGCAGCTTTGTTCCTCGAAGATGCATCGTGCCATCTTGAACAACGATTAGTGCAATGTGCAAATGAATTCTTGAGTTACTGATCAATGAGTAGTGTACACAGCAATTCATGTAGTAGTAATTTAAATGAGCTTACAAACATCAAGTTCCAGTTGAGCAAATTTTTGATGTAATGAAATACAGTAACAAAATTACTCAGCATAGTGAACTAGAATCAAAGTGAAAGAACAAGAACAGAATAATACATCAGCATGAGCAGAAAAGCTGACAATCAAATGGCTG